>NC_139459.1:400322500-400922500 GCF_057233095.1 Heloderma suspectum
CAATGAAAGTAGGTTTGTTCAAATATTTGTAGGCATGTATGAGATGTAACTTCTAGAGAAATAAAATATAAAATTACATCTGTCTCTCTATATATTTCTCTCTCTCTCTCTCTCTCTCTCTCTCAATGTTTTATTGAGCACATGCCAGGATGGATAGGATGTTTCCATCAGTAACAGATATGTGCTGGAGGCATAATGGTGGGGGGACATCTGTCCAGATAAGGTAATATTGTCACCTTGCTAAGGAATGTTGGCAGAAGATAATAAATGGCATCAGAGAAACTACAGACTATGATGGGATAATTAGCTCCAACAACTATACTCCTGGGTGACATTAAAGATTGGATCTCTAGAGAGTTAGTGGTGATGGTGAGTTACAGTATGTGTTAATAGCTGGAAGAATCCTCTTACCAAAAGCTTGGTGAACAGCACACATCTCCAGGACAATAAAACCCCCCACAAGATTTAGACTACCATAGTGAAGAAATTAACAACTTATAACTTGCTTTAGGAGGGCAGAATGAACTCCATCCAGTCTTTCCCAAAAGGTTGGATACCCTTTATCAACAGGCATGGCAGCTTGTCCAAATGAAGCCCATGTCTGGCCCCCTTCCACTGCGACGCCAAGGAGAACAGCCTCCTACAGGAATTCAGCCGGTGAAGCCCTTCAGGTGCAGATATTACCCAAAATGCCCTGCAGGAAAAACGTGTGTCACAGTTAAATGGAGCTGGCCTTGCCTTAACATTTGGAGAACATGGTTGGTGAAACCATACACACACACACACACACACACACACACATGCAGAGAGAGAGCAAGAGTGAGAGAGATGTGGCTTCACCTCTTCCCATCTTCTCTTCTGGGCAGAAGCTATGCGCACTCTGAAGCTGGCTTCTGGCCAACACACCTTGTGGACTCACTCGGAGCATTACCAGGAAACCAAATGACGCCCAGGGCATGGCTCCTCCTGCTGAGATCATTCAGAATGTGGATAGACAGGTGGGTGGGAGGTTGTCAAGCCCCCACCCTAATTTAGTACCCCAGCCTTGCTTTAACTCATACATAATGTTGTAAGATTAGGGTGTGTGTGGACAGATGAGGGGAAATTGCCCAGAGCGTTTCAGCTACTGGGCGGTATACCATAAATTTTGTGAATAACTAAGGGTGCACTCCTATCTGGATAGTCGCCATCCTCCAAAATTGGAGGCTGCCGAGTATCCTGCACTCCCCTGCATTGTTGCCTAGATGGGCGATTTCGTCCATCTATGTTAGGCTTCGAGTAGGGGGAGGGATGGGGCCTGGAGACCTCTTCAGGAATGGGGAGGGAAGGGGCCTGGAGACTAGGGATGTACGAAAGTCACTTACCTTCTTGACGGGGTGATTCGCGGTGGGGGGGAGGCGCTCAGCACCTCCCCTCGAAATCCTAATCCGGCTGGCTCCGCTCCGTGGAGATTCCACAGAGCTGCCGACTGGGGCCACCCACAGCCAGACATCTGGCCACTGGGCAGCCTTCAGGAAAAACAACAACAGCGTACGCAAATGGACTCCCCCCTGGAATCCTCGATGGGGGGGAGGCGACCCGGTCCTCCCCTCTGGAATCCTCAAGAGCCGGCTGTGCTCCGCAGCGGCTCCACGGAGCAGCCGGCCAGGCCCAGGCCAGGGCCATCCGCAGCTGGATTTCTGGCCGCGGAGGGCTCTGGGTAAAAAAAAACAAAACGTGTATGTAAATGGCGGCGGCTACGGCCACCACGATTTGCATTCCATATTTTTCGCCATCCTAGTCTACGTCAATATTTACATAGACTAAGACGAAGAAAAGAAAGGGAAACGCAAATAGCGTAGTGGGCACTATTTGCGTTCCCCTTTCTTTTCTTCATCTTAGTCTGCGTAAATATTGACGTAGACTAGGATGGCAAAAAATATGGAATGCAAATGGCGGCAGCCGTAGCCACCACCATTTGCGTACGGGTTTTTTTTTTTTTAACGCAGATGTGATAGGCTACGTAAGTCTTTATGTAGCCTTATCATGTCTATGGGGAAAAAGAAGAAAAAAACACAGACTGCAAATGGCGGTGGCAGCCGGTCGGAAGACCAGCCGCTGCCACCACCGCCAAAGCGGCTGCTGGAGCCGCCACTGTCCGGAACATCCACCTGAGGTAAGTCTCATCCCGGGGGGGATCCGCGGGGGCAGGGGGGTGGCAGGCCATTCCGCAATGGATTTCAGGGGGCTGAATGCACTGGCATTCGGCCTCACCAAGATCAGTCATGGAATTCTCTGACATCCCTAGTAGTCGCCGCCATTTTCATACGTTGTTTTTTTTTTTTTTTTGCCTGCAGGCCGCCCAGTGGCTGGATGTCCGGCTGCGGGCGGCCCTGGCCAGTGGCTCTGTGGAATCTCTGTGGAGCGAAGCCAGCTGGGTTAGAATTTCAGGGGGAGGTGTGGAGTGCCTCCCCTCCATTGTGAATCACCCCGATGAAAAGGTTAGTGACTTTCATACATCCCTAGTTTTAGCCTACATAAATATTTATGTAAACTATTACGACGAAAAAAGGGGAACGCAAATAGCGTAGTAGGCACTATTTGTGTTCCTTTTTTTCTTTCGCTATTTTACCCTACGTAAATATTTACGTAAGCTATTACAGCGGGGGGGGAAAAGGGATGCAAATAGCACCCACTACAGTATTTGCATTCCCTTTTTTTCGCTGTAATAGCTTACATAAATATTTACATAGGCTAAAATGGAAAAAAAAAAAGGAACGCAAATGGTGGCTGCCGTAGCCGCTGCCATTTGCGTATGCTTTTTTTTTTTTTTTTTAGCTTGCTGTGATAGGCTACGTAAATACTTACATAGCCTATCACGGCCTCCGCAGGGACACAAATGGCATCCCTGCGTTAGCCGTGATAGGCTATGTAAGTATTTACATAGCCTATCACAGCTATGATGAGGAAGCAAGTCAGTGTGGATGGCAGCAGGTAAGTGCTCCATTTCGCGTGCCTTTCATGGGGTGGGGTGGGGCTTTGTTCCGCCATGGATTTCGGGGGGCCGAATGCACTGGCATTCAGCCTCACCAAGATCAGTGGTGGAATTCTCTGACATCCCTACTGAAGACCCCTTCAGGCAGGGGGAGAGAAGGAGCCTGGAGGTGCCTCAGTGGAACCAGGTAGATGCCATAATAAAAAGGCAGCCACGTGAGATATGCAGCCAGCAAGATCAACGAATTGTGGGAGATATTGCCAAATGTGCTGCATCCAGTGAAAATAATGTATGGGTAAAAAGAGGGACCAGCAAAAGGGGTTTTGCAAGTGAGTTTGGGGGGAAAAAGAACCACAAGAAATTACATGCAATAAAAAATCCGTATTCCACTAGATTCAACATCCTGGAAAATAATACAAAACAAGGGATTATGCATAAGGTTCAAGAAAAGCAGACCAAATATCCATATATTTATCCATTCGAGAGTGGAGCCTATGTACCACCTGCTCAGATGTTCATAAAGCTGTTAGGTCCTCAGTCCATTGCATTATAGGAGGTGATGCAATATCAGACCATTGGCTGTGAAGGCTTGGAAAGTCCATTTGTGCTGACCATACATTAACTTCTAAGAAACTGGTAAATAGTTTGGGAGCACAAGCACATCACTGAAGCAGACAAAGCCTTGAACGCCGGACGGGGGCGAAGCGCGCGCGCGCTCCATACCGGGGCCTCCCCTCCATTTCTGCCGCAGTGCGGGCAGTTCCTGGTGCCAGGCTCTATGCGCCCCCTGCAGCCAAGACGTGGCATGGCCCGCCGTCCCCTCCCCACGTCGTCCCGCTGGGAGAGGGATGTACTCACCTGGCATCATGGCGGCCACCGGGGAGGAAAGCCTGCCTCTGGCGACGTTTGGAGACTTGCTTGCACCGCAGCTGCCAGTCCCGCCCCTGCGAGCTCTGACGGGCCTGCCCCGCTCCTTCCCTGGCAGGCAGGAGGCCCTCCAGCTGTGTGGCTCGAGTTACAGGAGGGCCTCGTCGTCCACGCAGCTCTCTGCCAAGCCCTCCAGAAGCGCTGAGGCAGGAGCCAGCTTGGCGAACGTCTCACATGGGCTCCCTTCGCACTTGCATGGGGAACAGAGACAGTGGCGCCCAGACTTTCCTCTCCATGCCGCAGTGCAGGGCGGACCTGGAGAGGCAACCCATCGGATTCGCAGTGCCAGCAGCGTGCACATTTCATACACTGGTGCAGCGAGGTAATTTGAGATCCTGGACTTAAGAGTCTTGTGGGGGCTCCTTTAGACATCCGCGTGTATTACTTCCATTTTTCTTCTCCCCCACAACCCCTCTTCCGTGCTTTGAAACTGCTTCTACATCCTGATATGCTACAGCAACAAAATTTTTTCCAACCCTGATTTAAAATAGAAATTTTAAAGACAGGCATTTGGGGTGGGTTAGGGTAATTTTAGAAATGTGATGTTTTTAATGTTGAATTTTATTGTTTTGAACTGTTTTTATTGTTGTACATCGCCCAGAGTGGCTGGGTGACCAGCCAGATGGGCGATTAATAAATGTAATTAATAAATAAAATAAATAATTCAACATTAAAAAGTGTTCCAGTACAAAGTTTATCCGTATCATGAACTCCTCCAAATGGCAGCAACTACTGGTCATAGCTAAAACATATGAATCAGAGAAGCATTAGGAGTGTTACATCTCCAACAATTATGGGAATTAGACAAACCCTTATTAAAAAGACGTTGTGGAGACCAGTAAACCTGAAACAAGGGTTTTTGGGTTTTTTTTTTTGCTGAATAAAGCATAGCCTAAGATCCATAGATCTTTCAGGTACAGCCGCTGGCACAACTTTCAATTGACTGGGCAAAATGGGGCATTCCAATTCTCTATTTCATTCCTTCCTTAGACTCTATCATATTTATTTGCTGATATCAGGTACTTATGTACATAAATCATGGATCAATGTGACTGATCAGCTGCTATCAGTGTTTCCAATTACAATGGAGACTCTGAAGCTGTAAAAGCGGTCGGACCAGACCGAGATTCCAACAAGTGTTGCAATTGCAAATATTGTTATTCAGCTGAAGCACATAATGTATATTTCAGTAGCAGATCAGAGAATGAGAGAAACTCATCAGCTGGACCTAAGAATTGAGCCATGGTAAAACTAATCTTATCTGTCTATATCTCCCACAACAGCATTTTCTTTCCCATTTTTAAATCTGGATTTCCCCCTAAAGTCAAATGAGCATAAGAAAATGGATGAAACTGTAATTGCCATGAGATTATACACCACACCTCTCTAACAGTCAATATTTGGAAAGGGGCTTTGTTTATTCTAATATGCCAAGAACCGAGTACCATGGATTTGGAAAGAGGATCCAAACAGAAGGATTCCAGAACTGACCAGGGTGGAAAATGCAAATGGACTGGAAAAAAAACAACATATAGTACAGGTCAACAAGTAGGCCCAGTGGTATATAGCAAGATCTGGAAGACCCAACCCACTCTCTTTAACTGGAAGTTGCATCCATTTCAAAGATATTCACAGTGGAGAGGAACACCCCACCCTACCCCAATTTATGAAACAAAGCATTCCATTTTTGGAAGCATTTGCCAGGTATAAGTAAAACAATTCCATGTATAACATAGAAATTCTGAGGTATGATAAATTTTTGTCACCTTAAGTAAAGGTGCACTCCTCTGCCCTGCAGTCTCTCCATATATAGTACTGTGCAAAAGTCTTAGGCCACCATTAGATTTGTTGTTTTAGCAATGGCATAATGACCATATATAATTATTTCTCAGTCTCTTCATTAGAATTCAACCAGAAAATACAGGAAATTTGTATGCAGTATTCAACAATAGAAAAAAAATCAGAAAAAACAGCTTCCATAGGCTAAAGTGGCAAGTATTTGGTGTGACCTCCCCTTACCCTAGAGTAACAGCAGGCACCTGGCCAGGAATGGTCTTCGTGGAAGGGTAGCAGCCAAGAAAACACTTTTGTGGAAGGGGAACAGGGTGAAAAGGCTAAGATATGCTAAAGTTCACAAAGATTGGAATGAGGATCAGTGGAAAAGAGTGATGAATCCAAGTTTGAAATTTGGGGGTCCAATTGTCGACAATATGTGAGAAGAAGAGCTGGAGAGAGATGGACGAATAAGTGCTTGCGGCCTTCGGTGAAACATGGTGGAGGGTCTGTCCTGGTTTGGGGCTGCATTTCTGCCAGTGGTGTTGGCGATCTTGTCCGTATTGATGGGATCATGAATGCTGAAAAGTACAGACTGGTTTTAATTCATGAAGCCATTCCTTCTGGAAAGCACCTGATTGGGAATGGTTTCATTTTTCAGCATGATAATGATACCAAGCACACTGCCAATGCAGCGAAATCATATATAGCGAGGAAAGCAGCTGATAAAACACTGACAGTCACGGACTGGCCTCCACAGAATCCAGACCTGAATATTACAGAGGCAGTATGGGATCGCCTGGACAGAGAAAGAAAGAAAAGACAACCTACATCTACAGAAGAGCTCTGGGAAGTGCTGAAAGAAGCCTGGTATAATATACCAGAAGATTACTTCAGAAAACGTCAGGATAGTCTCCTCCAAAGAGTTCAAGATGTGCTTAGAGGCAAGGGAGGTCACACTGAATACTGACTTTTGCCTGTACATATTTCCTGTATTTTCTGTTTGTATCTTCATTAGGGTTAGCGGAAAATTTCTCCCCGAAACTTCGGGGGGCCGAGCGCCAACGTGTTCGGCCCCCCGAACAAGTTTCGGGGAGAAATCCTCCAAACCCCCCCTGCCCCCCGCACCCCCCCCGGGACGGGACTTACCTTCGCCGAATGTCCCTCCCGGCGGCGGGTCCGGCTGGCGGTTCGGCGGGTGTTTGAGCGGGGCAGGAGCGGCAGCCGGTCTTTCGACCGGCTGCCG
Source organism: Heloderma suspectum (assembly GCF_057233095.1). Classification (NCBI taxonomy): domain Eukaryota; kingdom Metazoa; phylum Chordata; class Lepidosauria; order Squamata; family Helodermatidae; genus Heloderma; species Heloderma suspectum. The sequence goes on from NC_139459.1 coordinate 400,329,421, forward strand.
CCGCCGCCATTGCAATAAAAGAAAAGAAAAAACACCCCCTGATAGGCTACGTAACGATTAACGTAGCCTATCACGGCTAGATTTGCAAAGTCAGCCATGATAGGCTACGTCAATCGTCACGTAGCCTATCACGGGTGACTTAAAAAAAAAAAAAAGTGTGTACAGATAATGGCGGCCCCCATAGGGAGCCGCCATTCCCGTTCCTTATTTGGTCACTGTAGTCTACGTAAATGTTTACATAGACTACAGCGACCAAATAAGGAACGCGAATGGCGGCTCCCTATGGGGGCCGCCATTAGCGTAAGCGCTTTTTTTTTTTTTAAAGTCACCCGTGGTAGGCTACATGACAATTGACGTAGCCTATCACGGCTGACTTTGCAGATCTAGCCATGATAGGCTACGTGAATCGTCACGTAGCCTATCAGGGGGCGTTTAAAAAAAAAAACAAAAAACTTTCGTGTTCTCGGCCGGGCGAGGCGGGAAGCCTCCTCCCTGGCCTGAATTTCAGCCGGGGCGAGGCGGGAAGCCTCCCCCCCAGCCTGAATTTTGGCCGGGGCAAGGCGGGAAGCCTCCCCCCCCCCGGCCTGAACTTCGCGGGGGGAGCAGCGAAGCGCCTCCCCCCCACCGCAAACGTCCTTAGAGGACAGGTAAGGGACTTTCGTCCACCCCTAATCTTCATACAGAGACCGAAAAATAATTATGGATTGTCATTAAAACTTTGCTAAAACACAGCTGGTGGTGGCCTAAGACTTTTGCACAGTACTGTATGTATGTATGTATGTATGTGTGTATATATATATATGAATGATGGTAAAGGAATTTAAAAGTACAATTTCATGGAAACAATGAAAGTAGGTTTGTTCAAATATTTGTAGGCATGTAGAGAGAAATTATTAGAGAAAAATATTTTATATATATATATATATATATATATACACATACACACACACGCGCGCACACACACACACACATATATATATATTCCATGTTTTATTATACACAGACCAGGATTGGTAGGATGTTTCCAGCAGTAACAGAGCGTAATGGTAAGGGGACATTTCCCCAGATAAGATATTATTCTAATCTAGCTAAGGAATGTTGGAAGAAGATAATAAATATCATCAGAGAAACTAAAGACTATGATGGGATACAATTAGCCCCAGGAATTATACTCCCGGGTGATGTTAAAGATCGGATCCCTAGAGATTTAGTGGTAATGGTGAATTATGTGTCAAAAGGTGTAAGAAACGTCTTAGCAAAAGCTTGGTGAACAGCACACATCTCGAGTACAATGCAAAAAAACACAAGATTTAGGCTACTATAGTGAAGAAATTAACAACTTATAACTTGCTATGGGAGGGCAGAATGAACTCCATTTGGTCTTCCCCAAAAGGTTGGATACCCTTTATCAACAGGCATGGCAGCTTGTCCAAATGAAGCCCATACGTGGCCCTCTTCCATTGTGATGCCAAGGAGAAGAGCCTTCCAAAGGAATTCAGCTGGTGAAGTCCTTCAGGTGTATATCTTGCCCAAAATGCCCTGTAGGAAAAATGTGTGTCACAGTTCAATGGAGATGGTGTTGCATTAGTTGGTGAAACAATGCACTCACTCAAATACACACATAAAGAGAGGCATGGCTTCACCTCTTACAATTCTCTCTTCTGGCAGAAGCACCGTGCACTCTGAAGCTGGCTTCCAGCCAACGCACCTTGTGAACTCACTCGGAGCATTAACGGGAAACCAAATGACGCCAGGGCCAGGGCCCCTCCCCGTGAGGTCATTCAGAAGGTGGATAGGTAGCTGGGTGGGAGGTTGTCAAGCCCCCACCCTACTTTAGTTCCCCAGCCTTGCTTTAACTCATTCATAATGTTGTAAGATTAGGGTGTGTGTGGACAGGTTAGGGGAAACTGCCCAGGGACTTTCAGCTATTTGGCGGTATACCATAAATTCTATGAATAACTAATGGTGCAATCCTATCTGGATAGTCGCCATCCTCCAAAATTGGAGGCTACCATCTATCCTCTCCTCCGTGCTCTGGCTGCCCTGCATTTTGAAATCACCCATCTTGGTGAGGCTTCATAGGAGGAGGGATGGGGCCTGGAGATCTCTTCGGTCATGGGGAGGGAAGAGGCCAGGAGACCCCTTCAGGCAGGGGGAGGGAAGGAGCTTGGAGACCCCTTCGAGCAGGGGGAGGGAAGGGGCCTGGAGACCCTTTCGGGAAGGGGGAAGGAAGGGGCCTGGAGGTGCCACAGTGGGATCAGGTAGATGCCATAGTGAGAAGGCAGCCAAGTGGGATACATAGCCAGCAAGACCAACCAATTGTGGGAGATATTACCAAATGTGCTGCATCCTGTGAAGACAATGTAAGGGTACAAAGAGGGTCCAGTAAAAGGGGTTTTGCAAGTGGGTTTGACCCACAAATATGCAACATTTCCCTTCTGTTCACTTATTCAAAAACCAAGGCCATGATTGTGGAATCGTACAATTGATTCTCTTGTTCAACAGGGATATCCGTGATGGCCTGCAAATGCCACCTCATCATACCTGTGCAATTTTAGAGCTGCGCCACATGGTTGAAATTTGGATGGAGATGTCAGACAGAGATCCTTCAGGAACAACCAATGGGTGATTCTGTCTTCGACAGTTGTAGTTTGGAACATTCACCTGCCCAGGAGAGAGTAGGGGGCGTTTATCACAGGACATTTCCTGTGGATTGGGAGTGTTTTGAGGTCATTTGTGGCATGTGACAACATGGCCAGTGCACTGCAAAAGAGCAGCTTCTGTCTGGAAAAGCTGCATTATCTGGGAATCCTTTTACTCCAGGTTGTTGTTGTTGTTGTTTTCAGTTAAAGCAGCTCCCATGCAATTCCACTCCAGGGTGCCATGCTTCTCCCCATTAACTCCTGGGTATGCTTTTCTGACATGGCTGTGACCCAGCAGTGACTAGGTCAAGAGGTGGGACACCCCTCCCCCATTCACTCATTTTTCCCATTGGCACTAGTATACCCAGGGAGAGTAATTAGAGTCACTACAGTAACCAGCCTGTCTTTCCAACTCATCAAAGTGTTCTTGCATTCTGTCATGCCTTCAAAATCATGCTGTACTTCCTTTTTGCCAGCGGGAGTAACTAGCCTCTGTTGGGTGAATTCGCTTCTCTGATGTAGTGTTAATTCACCTCTCCAATGTTGCATTGCTTTTCTTCTCTGGACACTTGTATGATCCTGGCATTACTTAACAGCTTCTCTGATGTTTGACTAACCTCACTTCTTCGGTGTGTGCTTTTCTTTGGGGCTTCTCCGATTCTTGCACATTGGTTCACTTCCCTGCTTTTTGTTGCAGTGCTTCCCTGCTGCTTGTTGCATTGCTTGGCTTCCCTGATGCTTGCAGTGAAAATGGCTTGGAAGCTACAAGTCTGTGACAGTTTACTGGAGGGGGGGATTGGGGTGGTTGGGTGCTCTCAGGGGGAGCACTCAGATGCTGCACTGGAAAATTGAGGATGTTGGCTTCTTCTTGGAAAACTGATGCAACAGTGAGCTTATACGCTTTTCTTTTGCCATTAAATGAAGGAGCCTTAGGTCTTTATTGCGGTAGCGATCAGCCAAGGTATTGGGACCATCGAGCAGAGAAAAAATTCACTCCAAACAGGGAGAATGTACCCAGACAAGGAGAAGGGTGTGTGTGTGTGTGGAAGCTATAACTCTGCCACAGTTTGCTGGAATGGGGCAAAATCAGGGAGATGCTCTCAGGGGGAGCCTTGAGATGCTGCACTGGAGAATCAGATATTTTGGCTTCTTCCCATTGGCATTAAACAAATCTGCCTGAGGGCTTTATTGCAGGAGCGATCAGCCAAGGTATCAGGACCAAAGAGCAGAGAAGCCTTCATTGAAAGCAGGGGGAAAGTGTCCAGAGAAAGAGAAAGGGGCGAGGGGAGTTGCTGGAAGTTATAACTCTGCCACAGTTTGCTGGAATGGGGCAAAATTGGGGGGGTTGCTCTCAGGGGGAGCCTTCAGATGCTGCACTGGAGTAACAGGGATTTTGGCTTCTTCAGAAAAAAGCGTGCACATTGGGGACAAAGGGACAGCTCAAACTCTGTGATAGTTTGCTGGAATGGAATTGTGAATTAGTTACTCTCCAGGAAAAATAATGTAGTAGTGGCAAAGGGAGGGGATGGAGCCTGGACAGGGGAGAGAAACAAGCTGCTGTATTGCCTTATGAAGCAGCTGAGCCTTACTGTATTGCTAGAGGAATCCTGCTGTGAGGTGACTCACACCTGTATTCTGTTAGTTGACCCATGTCTTTACTGGGTGCATTTCTGGTGAGAGATGGGAGTCTCCTTTAATGCAGCTGGGTGGAGAGTGGTACTACTGTTAATAACAGTGTGTGGTACATGTAGCTGTATTTCCTAGCAAATTTATGAATGAAGCTGCTGCCAGTAATCATGAGAAATGTCAAAGCTGGTTGGGGCAAGGGGAGGTGTTTGGATTGTTTCAAGGATTATTAAATAGTGCCCAGAAAAAGTTGAACTTGGTAGTGATGGTGTGGGAATGATAATGATCCAGAGCAGAAATCAGTTGCTTCATTTATGAAATTGAATCATGTTTATAGGGCGGTGCCTTCTCCCTACTCTAAATGGTCCCCACAGAAACTAACATTGTATAGAAGGTTAGACAGTTGAGCTCAGAAACCTGAACCTACACATCTCTTCTGGGGTGAAGTGATATTGGGAAGATGTGTTTTTGAAACAAAGAAGTAGTGTGCTGGAAGATGGTGTTTAAGCCTTCCACTAATCACTCCTTTCAATCTACAACACCATACCACCAACACTGTTTTATCTTCACCAAGCATCTCAAGATCCAAAGCACCCATGGGTAGCTTCTGCCGTATGCATGCTAGTGGAAATCTCAATATGGTAGAGAATGAATATTTTCCTTTCAGACTCCAAACCTATTCTGTCACAACCAAACATCTTGTATTAGAAAGCAACCGCAAAAATCTTGCAGCATGCCTGCTGGTGGAAATCTCGGTGTGGTGTTGAATGATGTTTTGTGTGTGAGTGTCTCATTCCTGTTGGTGCAATAGAAAAACCAGAATGAAAACCCTGAATTACAATGTAACACAGACTGACCTTGTAGAGACACACAAAAATAATATAAGCATGGTGAGGGCTAGGGATGTCAGAGAATTCCGCCACGGATCTCAGTGAGGCCGAATGCCAGTGCATTCGGCCCCCTGAACTCCATGGCGGAATGGCCTGCCCCCCCCCGCAGTTCCCCCCCGGGATGAGACTTACCTGGGGCGGATGTTCCGGGCAGCAGCAGCTCCACTGGCGGTGGCGGCGGTGGCGGCTGGTCTTCCAACTGGCTGCCACCACCGCCATTTGCAGTCTTTTTTTCCCCCCATTCATGACAGGCTACGTAAAGACTTATGTAGCATATCACGTCTGGGTTAAAAAAACAAACAAACACGTGTATGCAAATGGTGGCGGCTACGGCCGCCGCCATTTGCGTTCCATATTTTTCGCCATCCTAGTCTACGTCAATATTTACGTAGACTAAGACGGCGAAACTAAGGGGGAACGCAAATAGCGTCCGCTATGCTACATAAATATTTACCTATACTAAGACGGCCAAAAATAGGGAACGCAAATGGTGGTGTCCAGAGCTGCCCCCATTTGCGTACGCGTGTTTGTTTGTTTTTTACCCAGACGTGATAGGCTACATAAGTCTTTACGCAGCCTATCACGGCTGAATTCAGGGATGCAAATGGCGGCGGCTACAGCCACCGCCATTTGTGTCCCTTCTAGCCAGCGGCTGGATGTCCGGCTGCTGGTGAAGCCGGCCGGCGGCTCTGCGGAATCCCCGCGGAGCAGAGCCGGCCAGCGAGGATTCCGGGGGGAGGGATGGAGACCCTCCCTCCCCCAGCGGAACCCGGCGGAGCTTATAGCATTTCGTATATCCCTAGTGGGGCTCTCTCTCACTGTTCAACCCATGGTGCAAGCTACTGGTGTAAGCAAGAAACACGCATGGGTCACCTCACAGTAGGACTCCTCTAGCAATACAATAAGGTTCCGATGCTTCATTGGGCAATACAGGAGCAGAATAATGTGGAGCATTGTTGCTGGTCCCAGGAATTCCATCCTCCCAATCGATCCCTGATTGTCATTTAACACTGTAGAACCCTTTTTTGACTGATTGCCTTCTCTGCTGGAGGCACAACTGTGCTCTCAATAATATAGAATGCTTCAGTCATGCAGAACTGTATTTCTGTCCTGGTCGAATAATCAGAAACTTGAACCAGGCAGGTTTTCCATGGGAAAATGCTGCATGTGGTCACAGATGCTCATTTTTTACGTTTTTGATTGGTGCTTACTCCTTAGTAAATGTGTTCAGCAGCAGAAGGAAATCCTATTTTATTCCTGTAGTCATGCTAGTGTGATATGATGAGGCAAAGGCACAATGAGTTGTAGGATGTGTTTTCTCTCCATACATGCATAGGATTGCACCTGAAGTGAGTTTAAAAAGTAAAACCCTCATGTGTGGCATCTTTAATAACAACAATAATAATAATAATAATAATAATAATAATAGTAATAGTAATAGTAATAATGCTGCTCACAGACGCAGACACCATTCGCAAGTCAGCGCGGACGGCAGCAGGTAAGTGCTCCATTTCGTGCGCCTTTCGTGGGGTGGGGGGGTAGGGGCTTCGTTCCGCCAAGGATTTCGGGGGGCCAAATGCGCTGGCATTCGGCCTCACTGAGATCCGTGGTGGAATTCTCTGACATCCCCGTGGTCACCACACCTAAAAAAAGTTATTGTCGAGCTGAAAAAAGTGCAGAACTGGGCAACTAAAATGATCAAAGGGCTTGAGCATCTCTCCTATGAGAAAAGGTTACAACAACAGCTTGGCTTGTTTAGCATGGAAACAAGGAGGGTCAGGGGAGACATGATAGAGGTGTACAAAATTGTGCATGGCGGGGAGAATGTGGATAGGGAGACATTTTTCTCCCTGTCTCAAAATACTAGAACCCAGGGATCCTCTGAAGCTGATTGGTGTGAGACTGAAGACAGATAAAAGGAAGGACTTCTTCTCACAGAGCAGAGTTAAACTCTGGAATTCGCTACCACAGGATGTAGCAGTGGCCACCAGTTTGGATGGCTTTCAAAGGGGGTTAGATGAATTCCTGGAGGAGAAGGCTATCAATGGCTACTAGTCCTGATGGCTATGTGCTACCTCCAGTACCAGAGGCATTAAGGCTATGTACACCAGTTGCTGGGGAACATGGATGGGAGGGTGCTGTTGCGCTTATGTTCTGCTTGTGGGTTCCTGGTTGACAGCTGGTTGGCCACTGTGTGAGCAGAATGCTGGACTAGATGGACCCTTGTTCTGATCAAGCATGCCCCTTCTAATGGCATTAAATGAGAGTTTGCTATCTTTTAAAGTTTTTATGTCTTATGTTCTTATCTGTCAGTCATTCCTAAGAATTAAGCCTGCTCCTCTCTTGAGTTGTGTCTCTTGGACATGTGAAATAGTGTTGGGAAAGTGGGGTGAACACTACCAGCTTTCAGAGATATCCAGTGAAGAATAGAAATTTCATTCTGAAGCAAAATAAACCACCCATCTCTTCCTTTCTTTGACAGGTAAATAATGCTTTTGCTTCTCATCTTCTGACTGAGAAAACACCATGTCTTTTTTTTCTCTTCTGCATGGTTCCCATAGAAGGAACCCAGTACCAGGGGAATGGCAAACTGCTCCTGCATTTCAGATGGATGATGGTTGATCTCATTGCTTCAGACACTGACAAGGGAGAGAAGTGCATGAGGACATCCAACCTCTAAGCAGGAGGAAAGAACACTTCAGCTCTTTTGTACTACAGCTCCAATAATCCTTTGCTGGGGCTTATGGGAGTTGTAGTCCAAGATGTCTACAGGACTCACAGTTCTTAAGAGCTAAGAGCTCTCCTCTTATTCCATGATTGCTTGGGTTGTGTGTCATTTTTCTTCTCTTCTTGCTATACGTTTAATTGTGCTTTAATGTATTTGTTATATTATTGCTTTAATCAGATTTTATTTATCGATGATTGTAAGCCACTTTGAGTGTTATTTCTCTTGGTAGAAAAGTGGGGTATAAACCAAATAAATAAATACCACACAATATAGTAATGACCACCAATCCAGATGGCTTTAAAAGAGAGTTAGTTAAACTCATTGAGGATAAGGCTAACAATGGCTACTACTCCTGATGGCTGCTGACAGCATTTACCTGGTGACTCTTCTAGGCTTGGCCTCTGGGCCCAGGGAGTGGAGATGACCTTACGTCAAGTACAGAGTTCTGCCTTGAGTGCCACTCATGGTTTCAAAGATGTATGTATCTATTTATCCAAGTACACATTTGTATAACACCTTTTGGCCCAGAAAAAGGCCAACACAATGTTTTAAGCAGAATAATCTCAGAAGATGGAAGCAAAAGCATTTATTCCTGCATTGAGCAGGGGGTTGGACTCGACGGCCTTGTAGGCCCCTTCCAACCCTAGTATTCTATGATTCTAAGGCTTAACAACAGAAAGCAACAAAACCCAGAGTAAATTAGGGAACAGAAACCATATCTAGTGAGATTGAAATGGCAAAAAGGCTTCTCTGGTGCTTTTCTGATGCTGGAAAGAAGCCTCTTTTTCAAAGTGCAGATTACCGCAACAGAAATAGGAGCATACTGGGGTGCTTGGTAACAACACAAGGCAAATTTATACTTCGGTTTTCATCATGACATGCTCCTTTGTGTTCAGATCAGGCCAGAAAACAATAATGCAGCACTTAGGAAGAAAAATGCAGCCCTGCAGCCCAGCACTGGAGGCCAAGATAGAGAAGACTTGCATGGCTACCATGGATTTCTGCTTGGTGCGCAGGCAGAGAACTCTGCCTTGCATGCCACAGAGCTCTGCCTTGAGTGCCACTCATGGCTTCTAAGATTTATGTATTTACTTATTCAAGTACACATTTGTATAACAACGTTTGGCCCAGAAAAAGGCCAACAAGATGTTTTCCAATGGGAAGATCTCAAAAGGGTTAAAAACAGAAAGCATCAAAATCCAGAGTAAAATAGGGAACAGAAACCATATCTAGTGAGACTGAAATGGCAAAAATGCTTTTCTGATGTTGGAATGAAGCCTCTTTTTTTGAAGTGCAGATTACCGCAACAGAAATAGAAGAATATCAGGGTGCTTGGTAAGAATACAAGTCAAATTCATACTTCGGTTTTCATCATAACATGCTCCTTTCTATTCAGATCAGGTCTGAAAACAATAATGTAGCACTTGGGAAGAAAGATGCAGCCCAGCAGCCCAGCACTGGAGGCCAGGATGGAGAAGACCTGCACGGCTACCATGTATTTCCCCTTGGTGCTCAGGTAGGTGGGCACAAAGGACACCCAAACACTGCAGAAGACCAGCATGCTAAAGGTGATCAGCTTGGCCTCATTGAAGGCCCCAGGCAGCTTCCTGGCTAGGAAAGCCACCGTGAAGCAGATGGCAGCCAGGAAGCCCATGTAGCCAAGGGCAGCATAGAACATGGCGACAGACCCTTCATTACATTGCAGGACAATCTGTCCAGACTGGGAGTGCATGTCAGAGTCTGGGAAGGGTGGAGAGGAGCCCAGCCAAATGGTGGAAATGACAACTTGGACACTGGTACAAGAAATGACAATGTAGTTGGCCAAACTCTTTCCCAACCATCTCCTCACCCTGTTCCCTGGCTTTGTGGCCAGGAAGGCCAGGACCACAGTGATTGTTTTGGCCAACAGAGCAGAGACAGCAACTGAGAAGATGATGCTGAAGGTTGTTTGTCGGGTGAGGCAGGTGGCTTTCCTTGGCCGGCCAATAAAGAGGAAGGAGGACAAGAAGGAAAGCAGGAGGGAGATGAGGAGAATGTAGGAAAGGTCCCGGTTGTTAGCTTTGACTACTGGAGTTTCTAGGAATTTAATGAAGATTCCTAACACACAGCCTATGATTAAGGACAGGAATAGGGCAAAGAAAGCCAGGGTGATCCCCAAAGTTTCTTCATAGGAAAGGAAAGTCACAATCTTGGGGATGCATTGATTTCGGTCCTTGTTTGGATGCTGATCATCTGGACACTTGGTGCAATGCTCTGCATCTGGAAAGAAAAAGAATAACATCTCTCTGACATTCTTAGCAATCCCTGTTCTGTTAAGTCCCATCAAAGATTTTTTTCCCCATGTGATTGACAGCACAAATTAATTTCATGCATGGCACAGACAGGCATGCTGAGCTCCATCACTGTCCCATATCAACAACCCACATTTCATGATTCATGTGTTTAGAATCGATATTTAAACATGACTTTAGGGATGTATGAATCCCTTACCTTGTTCCATTGTGGGGCTTCTGCAGTGGGGGAGAGGTGCTCCGTCCTTACCCCCAGAATCCTCCCCAGCCGGATCCGCTCCACAGTGACTCTGCAGAGCTGCCGGCCAGGGCCGGCCGCAGCCAGACTTATGGCCGTAGCTGGGCTGCTGCAGCTGCAAATGGTGGCTGCTATGCCGGATGCTGTTTGCGTCCCTGCCAGGCCGTGATAGGCTATGTAAGTACTTATGTGGGATGGTGGTGGGGGAGACCATTCCTCCGTGGACTCCGGGGGGCCAGATTCCAAAGAATCCGGCCTCACTGGAGTCCGTGGCAGAATTGTCCGCCATCCCTACATAGGGATGTCAGAGAATTCCACCACGGACTCCAGTGAGGCCGGATTCTTTAGAATCCGCCACCCCGGAATCCTTGGCGGAACGGCCTCCCCCCTCCCCCCTGCAGAATCCCCCCAGGACGGAGCTTACCTGTGTGGCTGCCTTTACCTTGATAGGCTACGTAAATACTAACATAGCCTGTCACGGCAAAGAGCAAGGGCACAAACGGCGTAGCGACCACCATTTGCGTCCCTGCTGTTTGCTGTGATAGGCTATGTAAATACTTATTTACTAGTATTTAGGTAGTCTATCACAGCTATTGTGATGAAGCGAACGGCAGCAGGTAGGTGTCCCATTTTACGCACCTTTCACAGGGTGGTGGTGGTGGAGGGGGCTTCATTCCGCAACGGATTTCAGGGGGCCGAATGCACTGGTATTCGGCCTCACTGAGATCCATAGTGGAATTATCTGACATCTCTAATCCCAACACAACTTTAACCTAGAAATGGGGAATTTCTGGGCCGCAGGCCTAATTTGCTGTGGTCTATACAAATTAGGGATGGCAGAGAATTCTGCCACGGATCTCGGTGAGGCCGAATGCCAGTGCATTCGGCCCCCCGAACTTCGTGTCGGAACAGCCTCCCACCCCCTGCCCCCCCGAGGATCCCCCCTGGGATGAGACTTACCTGGGGTGGATCTTCCGGGCGGCGGCGGCGGCGGCTGCGGCGGCCCGTCTTCTGACCGGCTGCCGCCGCCACCATTTCCAGTGTTAAAAAGAAAAAAAAGACATGATAGGCTACGTAAATATTTACGTAGCCTATCATGGCTAGGTTAAAAAAACACAAAAAAATGACGTGATAGGCTATGTAAATCTTTATGTAGCCTATCACGTCTGACTTTTTAAAAAAAACAACGTGCGTACGCAAACGGCGGCGGCTACAGCCGCCGCCATTTGCGTTCCTTATTTTGGCCCATCTCAGTCTATGTAAATATTTACATAGACTAAGACAGTGAAAATAAGGGGGAAGGCAAATAGCGTCTGCTACGCTATTTGCGTTCCCCTTATTTTTGCCATCTTAGTCTACGTAAATATTTACGTAGACTAAGACGGGCCAAAATAAGGAACGCAAATGTGGGGGCCATAGCTGCCGCCATTTGCGTACGTGCGTTTTTTTTTAAAGTCTTTTTTAAAGTCGTTTTTTTTTTTTTTTTTTGGTGTTGAGGCCCCCTAGGACGATGGGCCTGGGGATCTCCACTTCCATGTCAAAGCTGCTGTATCCGGGGCAGTTTAGGACTTCATGGCTGCCATGACAACCATGGGGCTGTCCCAACATGTCATTGACCCAACACATGCAAAAGGACATATGCTAGATCTGGTTTTCTTGACCGGGCAGGAGGAGGAGGAACTGAAAGTGGGGGAATTAGCATCTCTCCCCTTGTCAATGTTGGATCACTGGGGTTTAGATCCAATGTTGGATCTAAACCCCATGGAGGTTTAGACTTTTGGAGGTCTTTCTCCTCTGCAAGGGTGGGGTACCTATTAAAATGGCCCACCCCTGGAGGCCAATGAATTCCAATGAATTCCAGAGGGTTATAGGCCATTCTGCTGCTGGTATGGCTGGTGTTCCTGTTGAAGCCCAGGTTGCTCTGTGGAATGCAGTGGTGACTTGGGCGGGTGACGCAATTGTGCCCAAGTGCCTAGGGATGGCGGAGAATTCTGCCACAGATTTCAGTTCATTCGGCCCCCCGAAACCCGTGGTGGAACGGCCTCCCCCCCCCCGCCACCCCGTGGAATCCGCCTGTGATGAAGCTTACCTAGGGCGGAGGCAGAGGAAGTGGTGGCTCCAGTGGTGGCTCCGGCGGTGGTGGCTGGTGACTTGGCCGGCTGATGCAGCCGCAAATGGCGGCCATTGTAGCGGGCGCCATTTGCATCCTTCCAGGCTGCCTTGATAGGCTACGTAACTATTTACGTAGTCTATCACAGCAAAGAGCAGGGGTGCAAATGGCGTAGTGGCCGCTAAATACTTACGTAGCCTATCACGGCAGTCTGGAAGGACGCAAATGATGGCCACTACGATGACCGCCAGTTGCAGCCGCAGCAGCCCAGTGGAGCTGAGCCGGCCGGGGAGGATTCCGGGGGAAGGGACGGAGCGCCTCCCCCACACGGGGGATGCCCCAGCACGGAACCAAGTAGGTGTTTCGTACATCCCTACAAGTGCCCTCTCCCTCTGAGCAGAGCCCGGTCAGCTCCTTGGTCTACACCTGAGCCTACTCTGTGGCAGTGAGGGTGGCAAAGAGAGATTTCTATTCCACCAACGTTGCATCTTCACTCCTCACTTCTAGACTGCCCAGGGAGGTGATATTCAACATGTTCTGGAGTGGGTTGCACTCCCCCTAAAGCACCAGGTTCATAGGTTGGCAACACTCCTGGACCCAGAACAGTCACTTGAAGCACAGTTGGACTTGGTGGCATGGAGCAACTTTTATCATCTAGGCAGATATACCAACTATGCCCTTATCTGGACAGAGATTGCCAAGATGCAGTTATCCATGCTCTGACAACCTCTCTTCTGGATTACTGTAAAGTACGGATGTCAGAGCCATGGATCTCGGTGAGGCTGAATGCCAGTGCATTAGGCCCCCTGAAATTCATGGTGGAACGAAGCCCCCCGCCACCCCACCCAGCAAAAGGCGTGCAAAACGGGACACTTACCTGGTGCCGTTTGCGCTGCTTTGCAAATTCGCTTCTTCATTATAGCCATGATAGGCTACGTAAATAATTACGTAGCCTATCACAGCTAATGCAGGGACGCCATTTGCATCCCTGCAGAAGCTGTGATAGGCTACATAAGTATTTACGTAGCCTATCACGGCAAGCTAAATAACAAACAAACAGTGTACGCAAATGGCGGCCGCTATGGCGGCTGCCATTTGCGTTCCCTTTTTTTCTCTGTTTTAGTCTTACGTAAATATTTACGTAAGCTATTACGGCAAAAAAAAGGGGAATGCAAATAGCATAGTGGGTGCTATTTGCATTCCTTTTTTCCCCACCATAATAGCTTACGTAAACCTTTACACAGGCTAAAATAGCAAAAAAAAGGGAACACAAATGGTGGTCGCCATAGCCGCTGCCATTTGCGTACACTTTTTTTTCTTTTCTGCAGGCTGCCCAGTGGCCAGATGTCCAGCTGTGGGTGGCCCTGGCTGGCAGCTCCGCGGAATGTCTGTGGAGTGGAGCCGGCTGGGTTAGGATTTCGGAGGGAGGTGCGAAGTGCCTCCCCCCCACCGCAAATCACCCTGTCGAAAAGGTAAGTGACTTTCATACATCCCTACTATGAAGCTTTATAGAGAAGGCTGTCTATACATAGGGACACTTTTAATGCAGACTGGCCAATGTGATCAAATAATGCCAGGACTTTTCCAGCTGCACTGGCTGCCGGTCCATGTCAGGGCCCGAATCATACTGCTGGTATTCACATTCAAAGCTGTAAATGGCTTGGGGCCAGGTTACCTGAAAGATCATCTCCTCCACATATGTACCTGCCCAGCCCCTAAAATCGTCTTCCTAGGTCCTTCTCTGGGAGTCCCTGCCAAAGGATGGGAGGCGGGCAGCTACGAGGAAGATGGGCTTTTCTGCGTGGCACCCCAGTTGTGGAATGAATTCCATAGAGAGGTTTGTCTGGTGACTATGCTGTGCTCTTTCTGGCACCATCTGAAGACCTGATTTTCCTGGGCATCTTAGCATTTTAGCCTTCTATTCTTTCAGTACTGCTATTTTAAATATGTATTTCAAACACCTGCGTTGCTGCGATGATTTATTCTAGTTGTGCTTTTTTACCGTAGGTTTAAGCTCTTATATTTTATATTGTTTTTATGCTGTACTTTGTGGTTTTGATTTTTGTGAACTGCCCAGAGAGCTTCGGCTATTGGGTGGTATATTAATGTAATAAATACATACATACATTTTTTGAGAAGCACAATGGAAAATAAATTGTAGATGTTGCAAGAAAGGAACCAGGTTTACAAATATACTTCAAAAAAAAAGTCCACACAAAATGTCTGTGTGGATCGTTGCCCTCCTCCCTAGGGGCTGCATTTTCCTCCAGAGTCACACACCTTCCTGGGTGGAGATGGTCCCTTCTGGACAGGGAACACAGTCATAGCAGCACGCCAGCTTTCCTTCCTGAACCACCTTGAAGAATCCCAGGAGACAGCTTTCCACACACCTGGCATGAGGCAGGGGCTAAGCAGGAAGATCAGGAACAGCAAGGACAATGTGTTAGTGTTCATTCAGCTGTGCCAAGGGGAGGCACGGTTGGAGAAGACCCAAGAGAACTTCCAGGGTTTCACATGATCCCATAACTAAGCTTAAGCCCATGCAGTTGAAGGGGCTGCACATGGCTTCCCCACTTCATTCATTGCCTTGATTAAATATACCTGTTCAGTTTAATACAGGTGAAGGGGTGGTCAATAAATACAATGAAATGCGAGAAATGATTTTCTCCACCTGGTTGAGCCATTTGGGCCACACAATGGCACCCTGGTGTATGGTGACTTTGAGGCCTGGGGGTCCCTGTCTTTCCATGCTCCCGAGTTTGACTCTAACGACGGACCGATTGGGAAACTTCACCCAGTTCACAATGTCAAAGTCGGCTGCCAGGTCTCCGCTCTCATCCAAATACACTCCGTCCATAGAATTATTGTAATACTGGGCATTTCTCAGGAAAGCGTGAAGCTAGAGCAGCAGAGGAAACACCATAATTTAGGAAACAGGAAACCACATTGGACCTCTCAGTTCCACCCTTCCCACACTTGAATCTTCTGTGGCTCAGGGCTCGTTCAGGACTCGGTGGGTCTGTCGACATCCTCAAGGGACCTGATTTCAGGCCTGAGTGCCATTTGTCTCCTTCAGTAATTTCAGAAGCTGAATTCAGGAGGCATGTCAGCATCTTCTGGAATGTGGGCCTTGTCTTCCCCTGAGGCAAAGGGAGGCCAGGCACTTCACGGGGCATCTTTCAGGAATCATTGAAAAGCAGCAAATTGTCAGTTATTTAATTCAGGTTGCAATCCTACACGGACTTACCTGGGAATTAATTCAACGGAACTCAACAGGATTTATTTCTGAATAGACTCACATTTGTTTGCATTGTAAATATTAGATGTCAAGTATTTGGTTGGGAGAGAATCTGAATTTCATCCCTCTGGCCTCAAATTGCACAGCATTATTTTAGAAAATGCCTCCATCACAACACTATTGTCTGCTTGAGATCAAAGATAGGTAATATAAACATTTAATACAGAGGTTTAATACCTTTTGTATTTAATGGGAAAAGTAGTCTAAAAACTGCAAATGTACACGGCTGTCAAACACTGCCAGCACGTGTGCCTGTCCAGACACCTAGATGAAAGTCCAGAATCAAGTGAAAATTCCCATAGACAAATGCCTTCATGAGAATTTGAGCCTTGAGATGAGACTTTGAGCCAACAATGTGATGTGGCTGCAAAAATGGCAAATGATATTTGGGGCTGCCTTAATAGAAGTATAGCTTCCAAATCATGTGAAGTACTAGCTCCTCTCTAATATCCTCTCTAATCAGCACTGGTTAGGCCTCATTTTAAGTACTGTGTCCTTTTCTGGGCACCACACTTTAAGAAGGATGAAGACAAACTGGAGAGGGTTCAAAGGAGGCCAACAAAGATGATCAGGGTACTGGAAACAAAGCCTTATGAAGAGAGACTGAAAGAACTGGGCATCTTTAGCCTTGAGAAGAGAAGACTGAGGGGAGATATGATAGCGCTCTTCAAGTACTTGAGAGGTTGCCACAGAGAGGAAGGCCAGGATGTCTTCTCTATCATCCCAGTGTGCAGGACATGGAATAATGGGCTCAAGTTACAGGAAGCCAAATTCCGGAAGAACTTCAGGAAAAACCTCCTGACTGTTAGAGCAAAACTACAATGGAACCAATTACCCAGGGAGGTGGTGGGCTCTCCCACACTGGAGGCATTCAAGATGGGGCTAGATAGCCATCTGTCAGGGATGCTTTGACTTAGATTCCTGCATTAAGCAGGGGGTTGGACTTGATGGTCTTATAGGCCCCTTGCAAACCTACTATTCTATGATTCTATGATTTTATTTCTTTCCTGGGTCAGGATTCTATGATTCTTAGGCAAATACCTGCCATGGCTGAAGCCTTTGGACATCCAGCCTGCCTTCGCCCTCCACCACCCTCCTCTTTCGTCTGGATGAATAAGCAGCATCTAAGGCATGTGCCACAGCCTGGACAGCATTGTAAGTGATGTAGGTGTCTAGAGCGTGGATTCTCTCTATGACCTTTAGGGGCAGGGCCACCCGTTTCTCATTTTCTGTGCATCTTTTCCAGCTTTTCACAGACAAGGGGTGCCTGGAATAGGAACAATGAAATGCTTTCTCCACAAATTTCTTCATAGCAATGTAAAAGGGTACAAAGTTATTATATTTTGCATTCTTCTTTGTCTGGAGAAAGAAGGAAAAAAACCCACCGATGTGTTGGAAAGAGAGATTACTATATGTTAACTTTACGGTGAAGTCCCACATAGCTGTTGTGATCCAGACTTTTCCAACAATGGGGTTCATGATTGTTTCAATTCCAAGTTGCAAAAGGTATATCCCACTTAACAAGGAACTAGTCTCTGCACAATAAACAAAGACATTGACTTGTAGCCATTTTTGGAGAGAAGCATTACGGACTTTGGCATAGGTTGTTTTTGGCACTGATAGGCTTTCTGAAAAAACCACACAAACCCCATTCCTGATGAGCTCAGGTCCCAGTGTCCTCATGAACCTATTTCCATTGTCAGTGTCGATAGCAAAGAGACCAATCATCGTCCACCTGAAATGCAGCAGAATTTTGACAATCCCCGGGTACTGGCTTCCTTCTTTGGGGACCATCCTGTAGAAAAAGGGGAACTGAGTTTTATCGCTCAGAACCTGAGAAACAAAAGCATACGTGACCTGGCAAGGAAAGGAAGAGACAGGTGGTTTGTCTTGTTTCAGTACCAAAGTTCAATTCTTCATCAGGTGAGATCATACCTCTTAACTTCTAATTTTCTGTGTGAGACATCATCATGATTGATCAGATACTCTTAATTTTATGACAAATAAAATTTGCAGGTTTCAGAATTATACCACATTGAAAAATGAAGATGCCCTAAAGGGCCTAAACGATGGAGCACCTCCTGAGTCTCCCTAATGGAAGCAAGGCCCCAACAGTCCAGCCCACTGTCCCAGCAGTCGGGGCATCCTTGGTTCTTAGGGGTGGCCTAAGAGTAAGACATTTTACCTCCCCACTCCTTTCTGCTGTCCCTGAGTGCCCCTTTCCTTTCTGAGCCATAGGCAGATTAATGAGGGCAAACCGTCACACAATGTCAGTCCCATGATTTGCCCTTGTACAGAATTATTCTTCCACAAATAGACAGCATGGGCCCACCAATAGAGAACAGGACCCTGGAGTAGGAATAGGGGGGCTTTTAAGCTTTGAACCCCATTGTGCATCCAGATAACCTATTTTCATAGGGAAGGGAAACTCCCAACTGGATCTCTCTGGAGAACATTTGGATTTCTCGGGCGAGAACCGGAAGTCAAATTAACCGCAGCCCGCAAATGCTACCTCACCACACCTGTGGGATTTTGTAGATGCCCAACATGGTTGAAATCTGGATGGACTCTTCAGAATCAGCCCCATCAAGCACAGCCAATGGGTGATTTGTTCTTCCACAGCTGTAGTTTGGAACATTTGCCTGTCCCGCGGAAAGCAGGTCTACGACGACAGCTGAAGTCACTCTGGCATTGCGATAGTTGTCATAGATGTTGTAGCCCAGGGTGATGTTGGGTAACAGGCTGGGATTCTGGTTGATCTCCTGAATGGCAAAGAACAGGGAAAGGATATTCCAGTAGTCTGTGGAATCTTCCCTGGGGAAAAAAAGTGTACTTGTGTCATGTTGTCTTCCCATCCTTTATAAAACTAAAATATTCAGTGGTTGCTTCAGCTGTTGAGGCTATGCATTATGTATCTAGAACTTTCCCCATGCTAGCACTGATCCCAAGCCAAAGCCAGAAGCACAACTGCCAATTCTAACTTAAGGGCTGGTGGGGTATGTGGGGACTGTGGGTTGGGATTCACTTTTGTTCCAGGTCCAATATCCAATATCCATTAGCAATAAAACCAGCAGAGATGTATTTTCCAGTGCTGGAAGTTGTATTGTGAGCAGAGAGGGGTAATAAAGAGATGGACGCACGTCCTTGGATTGAAATTGGGCCGCATTGATTGTAATATCTGCAAAGGGGAAACCTAGGTTGGGCCCTGAACTGTGCCAGTGGCTACCTGGCAATATAATGGGTGAAAACGTACATAGCCTGGGGGGTGGCATGACAGAATAGCCTCCCCTGAGGACTACGCCTCATGGGGGAGGGAAACCTTCCCCTGTCACCCCCTCCCAGGCCACAAAGCTGCTGTGTGAGTGAGGGGAGTCAGTCTCACAGGCAACCCTTATCCCCCCGCTGAGCCACAAAACCCGTTCGGGAGGCCTCAGGTGTCGCCTGTCACCATAACAGTGCCCCTGAATGTTCACCATCCCTGAGCTCATTCCCCCCTGCCTGTCCCACCCACCATCTGAAATGCAACCTGAGCTTAACAAGAATTAGACCAAATTCACCTAAAGGACTCACCCAACCCCATTAACAGTGTGAAGTAGGCAAAAAGACGCACAGCCCGCATCAACCGGGCTGTCAGCCAAAAATGCTTATATGGCACCCAAAAGGACAACTGGTTAGAACCCACGCTGCTGAAGGGAGGGAGGGAGGGAGGGAGGGAGGGAGGGAGGGAGGGCAGGAGCTGTGTGAGCGAGAGGCTGTTGGGAGGGACACGTAGAGTAAAAAGGCCTCTCCAACCCCTCCCCAATGGCACCATGTGGACTCACCAATGGCAGCCCACCACATCCGCTCACCCCACCTGCCCGCAATGCCCCCCCCCCCGGTCCAGGCAAGCTGGACGTGGGTGTAGGGCATATGTGAAATCCTGCAAATTGAGGGAGAAATTGAAGTACAGTAGATGATGGGGCATTGCCTTGAGGCACCCTTCCCCGATCTGGTGCCCTCCACTGGTTTTGGGACTGCAGCCCCAAGCATTCCTGACCATCAGCCATGCTGGCTGGGGCTGATAGGAGCTGAAGTCCAAAACATCTCAAGGGTACCAGGTTGCTACTTAAGGGGGATGCACTTATGGTAATATAAAACCATCAGCCTCTAAATTAGGAAGAAAATCCATCAACACATATTTTGTGTGTGAGGAAAAGACAGGGGGAGTTGCCTTGACTTACTTGAGTTTGGGTCTCTTGAATCTGTTGCTCTAGTAATTTGCTCTGCTTCATTTTTGAAATGTCTACCCTGGGGTTTCTGTAGTGGGCTGCATTCCAGGGCTTTCTATGTTCTAGCCCTCCCCCTGGATCAATAGAGAAAAAGGTCTACTCCATTTTCTCCCCTCAGTCTTCTCTTCTCCTGTCTAAACATACACCGTTCTTTCAACCATACCTCATAGGACCTGTGTCGGCTCACATGGTGTAAAACTAATGATATTTCTTCTGCACTTTAACAAGATGACAGGAAGACCGTATTGTCCTCATTCATCCTTTACCTGTTAAAAGGAGCCTGGACAGCTGCAGTTTCAGCTTCTGGAATACCAGGCTGTGCTCTGGTCAAATGGTCTAATGGCCCTGTTTTGAGTTGTCCATGTTACTACAGTTCAAAAATCAACCCACATGCTGGGCACTGAAGGGTGCCTTAGTGAGGATGGATCCCCAAAGGCAACAGAGAACAATGATTTCCCAGGTAACAGAGAGCAGGGACAGCAATTGGTAATTAGAGCTGATTGGAGCTCATGAAATCAGTAGCAAATGGAGCAGCAGGAACTCCATCACACACAGAATGTCTTACGTGTGAATTCTGTTCAAGGGAGGCTCGTGGAAAGTGTATGGTAGAAACTCCGCATGTTCTGCAGAGATGACAGCACTAACCAAGTCATCTCCTGGCCTGTATTGATTCATTGGGTCACGTTCATCCCTTTCCAGAGTCAATGGGCATTTCGCCTTGAGCATCCCACAGGTTGCCTGGGGGAGCAGAAGAAGCAACAAGAGCAGAATCATGCCTGGTATGCCTGGTAGAGCGTCCATCTTGCTCCTCTCAACCTATTGGAGGAAAGATGAGAAGAAGCTAATCCCACTTCCAAGACCGAGGGTTCAGTGACATTCCTCACAGATATAGAGTCCGGCCAGCTGAGGCTTCATGGCTTAAGAGGATGATCATAAGCAAATCTCAGTGCCACACAGTCCTCACAACCTGCCCCAAACCTCCTCCCAAGCCCTCACTGGCACAGGAGGCATTTATGAGCCAGACCTCTTGTGCTTGGATGCAATACGTCACCTCATATTGCTATGGCAGTGGCCTGAAAATTGATTTTTTTTTTTTTGAAGGGGGGTGGAATCCCATGAGCTTTGGCAAGAAGAAGAACAAACCGCAATGATTTTAATAATTATAAGGTTCAGAAGATGGATCACCCCTTCAACTTCCTGAACTCTCTACTCTGTCCATGCACAGGTGCAGAGCTGGAGAAAAACATGTTTGCGAGAACTCACTGATGCAACTCCTTCCTTTTAACTAGGATCAGGAAAGTCTTTTATGATATGTAGTTAGTCTTGAAGGTGCCGCCTGTGGTACCACATAGATGCTCATTCTTGCCCAGTATTGTCTACTTTGACAGCAGTGGCTCCTATTTAGGAACTAAAGGTGACCCAGGAAAAAATTGTTGCTGTTTATCACCAAAGGTTCCTCATGGTTCATCTCATGGCGCCCTTGATTAATACAACTGCCATATTCAAAAGGCAGAATACTAAGCCCATTGTCACCCACTCTGAGCACCAGGGACAGGACAGGCTACAATTCTGCCCAGATATTTAATGGGCAGGGGACCCCACGGACTTTGGAAGGGGTGATGGTCCATGATGGAGGAAAAATCATTTTATAAACCCTGCCAGGTTCACATCAGCCAAGTCTGAAAGGTGGTGGGGCAGGGGGGCTTTTACCTCTCTCTTCTCCCCACCATTTCTTTCTTTTAAAAAAATGGTTTCTCTTCAATTGTTTCCAATGGGAGGGAAATTAACATCCCTAGATCCGAAGCTGGCACAATTCTTTCCCTGTGTCCAGGTAATGAACAGGCTTTAGATCTAGTGGATAAACTGTCAATTTCCACATATATGTACCTAAACATACAACCAGCTGACTTGGTCAACAAAATGAAGTGGAGATGGCTTGGGTGAAAAGCAACATTTTTAGCATCTCACACTCACAGTTGGTGGTGTATACCTTATTTGCAGTGGCAGACGATTCCACAGGGCAGGGGCAAGCACACTATTTGATTTTATTCATTTATGTATTCATGAGATTTCCATACCTCCTAGGGATGTACAAAAGGCACTTACCTTTCGTGGATTATGTTGATGGTGGGGGGGAGGCACTCCGTCCCTCCCCCCGGAATCCTGGCCGGCCGGCTGTGCTCCGCAGGGATTCTGTGGAGCTGCCAGCCAGCTCCGCCAGCAGTCGGAAATCCGGCCGCTGGCTAGCAGGGACGCAAATGGCGGCGGCAGTATATGATAGCCATGATAGGCTACATAAATGTTTACATAGCCTATCATGGCTGACTTAAAACAACAACAACAACAACAACGCGCGTACTCAAATGGCGGCGGCCACGGCCATGGCGGCAGACGCTACACTATTTGCGTTCCCCTTATTTTCACCATCTTAGTCTACGTAAATCTTGATGTAGACTAAAATGTGCCAAAATAAGGAACACAAATGGCGGTGGCCGTGGCTGCCGCCATTTGCGTACGCACGTTGTTGTTGTTGTTGTTGTTTTAAGTCAGCCTTGATCGGCTACCTAAACATTTACGTAGCCTATCACGTTTTTTTTTTTTAACTGGAAATGGCTGCGACAGCAGCCGGTCGGAAGACCGGCCGCCGCCGCACCGCCTCCGGAGCCGCCGCTGGAGCCGCTGCCGCCAGGAAGATCCACCCCAGGTAAGTCTCGTCCCGGGGGGGCGGGGGGGCAGACCATTCCGCCACCGATTTCGGGGGGCCGAATGCGCTGGCATTTGGCCTCCCTGAGATCCGTGGCGGAATTCTCTGCCATCCCTACCTCCCAAGAGCTGAAAGCTCCAAACAAGGCACAATTGATAATGCACCCCAAATTACAGAGGAAGAGAGTATTTACAAAGCGTGCACATCCTATCAAACTGATTGGATATGTCAACGGAACCCCGGTGTGTTACGTTTCGACTAGGAATTCTCTTCCTCAGGAGCAATATAGACTCTTTGCCATTATCTATATAATATACTATGAAAATTGATACCGTAAGAAAAAAAAAATTACGTCCTAAACAGCATAAACATTCAGTGGTTTACTGGTCCATCAAATAAGGCCAAATAGCCAAGTATATGATAAATTGTTAGTGGAATGATTTATCTCTCTTTTTTTCTTGCATACAAATTAAATTTGAGAACCCCCACCTTCCTGAAAGGACAGTTGAGGGGTGGGGAGAAAAGGGATTCCCTCCTCAAGGCCTCCCTAGAACATAGGCCCTGGCTTTTGCCTTTCTAAATGGGCGCTCCTGCTTGGGATTGGGTGCCTATGCTTTGAATAATAAATGCCACAGAGAGACTGGGAGGAAACGGTTTCTGTCTGTCCCCAAATTTGCTGCCTAGAATGCCTGTTTCTTCTTTGGAAAGTGAATGCGCCTTCCTTGCTGGAGGGGTCCATTGGTTGACCTTGGGCTAGTGTAATTTTAGAAATGTGATGTTTTTAATGTTGAATTGTATTGTTTTGAACTGTTTTGATTGTTGTACATTGCCCAGAGTGGCTGGGTGACCAGCCAGATGGGCGATTAATAAATTTAATAAATAAAATAAATAAAATTGACCTTGTGATTAATGCAGCCTTTCCCAACTTGGCACTGCATCTCCAGACAAGTTGCACTGTGACTCCCATCATCCCCAGCCAGCATGGCCAACACATCTGGAGGACACCAGGTCGGGGAAGATGCATTCTAGACCTTGGACAGAATGTTCTTAAAGGGGACCCCTTTCGATGGCCATGGGGGTTCTTTTGGTGGTGAAGCACATGGTTCCTCTTCTGCGGAGTGTTGCTTTTTGCACTCAAATCATAACACCATCAGGACTACAGGAAGAAAATGGCATTTGCTTTGGCTGCCCTGATGCTAAATGCACTTCCGTGGAAATACGCACCAGGAATTTATTTATATTTATATATGTGTATGTGTGTGTGTGTGTGTGTGTGTGTGTGTATATATATATATATATATATATATATATATGTCCGCGGTGGCTTAGTGGTTAAGACGCTGAACTGCAGAACAGAAGGTCGGCAGGACAGCAGTTCGAGACCGAAGTGCTGCGTGATGGAGTGAGCTCCCGTCTTCAGTCCCAGCTTCTGCCAATCTAGCAGTTCGAAAGCAAGAAATTGCAAGTAGATAAATAGGTGCCGCCTCGGCGGGAAAGGTAACAGCGTTCCGTGCACCTCGGTGTTCAGTCATGCCGGCCACATGACCATGGAAGTGTCTTCAGAGAGCGCTGGCTCTTCGGCTTAGAAATGGAGATAAGCACCACACCCTAGAGTTGGACATGACTGGTTGGGGACACCTTTACCTTTATATATATATATATATATATATATATATCCCCTTCATGGATCACTGCCTTGTTGTGGCGAAGGGGTTTGCGTAACTCAGTGAAGCCATAAGCTATGCCATGCAGAGCCACCCAAGACGGACAAGTCATGGCAGAGAGTTCTGACAAAATGTGGTCCATTGGAGAAGAAAACGGCAACCCACTCCAGTATTCTTGCCAAGAAAAACCCATGGAATGTATCACAAGGCTAAAAGAGATGAGGCCGGAAGATGAGCCCCTCAGGTCGGAAGGTGTCCAATATACTACTGGGGAAGAGCAGAGGGTATTTCTAAGTAGCGCCAGAAAGAGTGAAGCGGCTGGGCCAAAGCCGAAAGGACACTCAGCTGTGGATGTGTCTGGTGGTGAAAAGAAAATCCGATGCTGTAAAGAACAATCTTGTTTAGGAACCTGGAATGTCAGATCAATGAATCAAGGTAAGCTGGAGGTGGTCAAACATGAGATGGCAAGATTGAACATCGACATCTTGGGAATCAGCGAACTAAAATGGACAGGTATGGGTGAATTTAATTCAGGTGACCATCATATCTACTATTGTGGCCAAGAATCCCTTAGAAGAAATGGAGTAGCACTCATAGTCAACAAAAGGGTGGGAAAAGCAGTAGTGGGGTACAATCTTAAAAATGATAGAATGATCTCAGTACGATTCCAAGGCAAACCATTCAACATCACAGTAATTCAAGGCTATGCCCCAACCACTGATGCTGAAGAAGCTGAGGTTGATCGGTTCTATGAAGACCTACAACACCTTCTAGAACTAACACCAAAAAAAGATGTCGTCTTCATCATAGGGGACTGGAATGCTAAAGTAGGAAGTCAAGAAATCACTGGGATAACAGGCAGGCATGGCCTTGGTGTACAAAATAAAGCAAGACAAAAGCTAATAGAGTTTTGCCAAGAGAACACGCTGATCATAGCAAACACTCTTTTCCAACAGCACAAGAGAAGACTCTACACATGGACATCACCAGATGGTCAATATCAAAATCAGATCGATTATGTCCTTTGCAGCCAAAGATGGAGAAGCTCCATACAGTCAGTGAAAACAAGACCTGGAGCTGACTGCGGCTCAGATCATGGGCTGCTTTTTGCAAAATTTCGGCTTAAATTGAAGAACGTAGGGAAAACCACTAAACCATTCAGGGCTGACCTAAATCATATCCCTTATGAATATACAGTGGAGGTGAGGAATAGATTTCAGGGATTAGACCTGATAGACAGAGTGCCTGAGGAACTATGGACGGAGGTCCGTAACATTGTTCAGGAGGCAGCAACGAAATCCATCCCAAAGAAAAAGAAATGCAAGAAAGCCAAGTGGCTGTCTGATGAGGCTTTACAAGTAGTTGAGGAAAGAAGGGAAGCAAAAAGCAAGGGAGAAAGGGGAAGATATATCCAACTGAATGCAGAGTTCCAGAGAATAGCAAGGAGAGACAAGAATGTCTTCTTAAATGAACAATGCAAGGAAATCGAGGAAAACAACAGAATGGGAAAGACTAGAGATCTCTTCAAGAAAATTGGAGATCTCAAGGGAACGTTTTGTGCAAAGACGGGCATGATAAAGGACAAAGAAGGCAGGGACCTCACAGAAGCAGATGAGATGAAGAAGAGGTGGAAAGAATACACAGAAGAACTATACAGGAAAGATCTTAATGTCCTTGATAGCCATGATAGTAATGTCCTTGATAGGCATGATAATGCGGTCACTGAACTTGAGCCAGACATCCTCGAGAGTGAAGTCAAGTGGGCCTTAGGAAGCATTACTAACAACAAAGCTAGCGGAGATGACAGTCTTCCAGCCGAGCTATTTAAAATCCTAAAAGATGATGCTGTTAAAGTGCTGCATTCAATATGCCAACAAATTTGGAACACTCAGCAATGGCCGCAAGACTGGAAAAGGTCAGTTTACATTCCAATTCCAAAGAAGGGCAACGCCAAAGAGTGTTCAAACTACCGCACAATTGCTCTCATTTCACATGCCAGCAAGGTGATGCTCAAAATCCTACAAGCTAGGCTTCAGCAGTATGCGAACCGAGAACTACCGGAAGTACAAGCTGGGTTTTGAAGAGGCAGAGGAATTAGAGATCAAATCGCCAACATTCGCTGCATCATGGGGAAAGCAAGAGAATTCCAGAGAAACGTCTATTTCTGCTTCATTGACTACGCAAAAGCCTTTGATTGTGTGGATCACAACAAACTGTGGCAAATTCTGAAAGTGATGGGAGTACCAGACCACCTTACCTGTCTCCTGAGAAACTTGTACGAGGGTCAAGACGGAACAGTAAGAACCAGACATGGAACAACCGAGTGGTTCAAAATTGGGAAAGGAGTATGACAAGGCTGCATATTGTCACCCTGCTTATTTAACTTATATGCAAAGTACATCATGAGAAATGCCGGGTTGGATGAATCACAGGTCGGAATTAAGATTGCTGGGAGAATTATCAACAACCTCCGATATGCAGACGATACCACCCTAATGGCAGAAAGCGAAGAGGATCTCAAGAGCCTCTTGTTGAGGGTGAAAGAGGAGAGTGCAAAAGCTGGTTTGAAACTCAACATTAAAAAAACTAAGATCATGGCATCTGGCCCTATCACTTCCTGGCATATAGAAGGGGAAGAAATGGAAGCAGTGATAGATTTTACTTTCTTGGGCTCCAAGATCACCGCAGACGGTGTCTGTAGCCATGAAATTAAAAGATGCTTGCTCCTTGGGAGGAAAGCTATGGCAAACCTAGACAGCATAGTAAGAAGCAGAGACATCACCTTGCCAACAAAGGTCCATCTAATCAAAGCTATGGTTTTCCCAGTAGTAATGTCTGGCTGTGAGAGCTGGACTATAAGGAAGGCTGAGCGCTGAAGAATTGATGCTTTCGAACTGTGGTGCTGGAGAAGACTCTTACGAGTCCCCTGGACTGCAAGGAGGTCCAATCAGTCCATCCTAAAGGAAATCAACCCTGACTGCTCATTGGAAGGTCAGATACTGAAGCTGAAGCTCAAATATTTTGGCCACCTAATGCGAAGAGAAAACTCCCTGGAAAAGACCCTGATGCTGGGAAAGACTGAAGGCAAAAAGAGAAGGGGACGGCAGAGGATGAGATGGCTAGATAGCATCACCGATGCAATGAATATGAACTTGAGCATGCTCCGGGAGAGTGCGCAGGACAGGAAGGCCTGGCGTGTTATGGTCCATGGGGTCACAAAGTGTCAGACACGACTGAACGACTGAACAACTATATATATATATATGGGGAAAAAAACACAACAACAACATAAACACACAATGCACATACACTAAAATATCTCTTAAGATTGTAAGATATCTACCTTTGGCTCCCTTTGCACAACAAATGTTCATTATTATTCTCTAGTTCTTGTCTTAGTTGTATATCAATGTATGATATACATTGAGTTCACAGACATTATCCCATTTCTCTCCTAATTTTAACAACAACAACAAAGAGAATTAACCATCTCAAAGTTCAAAATCCACATACATAGATATAATTTTTCTCTATTTCTTGTACAAATTATAAAAAATGTTTCCAATCTAACATAAATTTAGTTGTTGATCCTTCTTTAATTATAATAGTAAGTTTTGCCATCTCTGCCACCTCCATCATTTTCATGATCCACTCGCTCACAGTCAGTATTGTTTCATTCTTCCACTTTTGTGCATACAATAAACTTGCAGCAGTTGTCATGCAGAGGAAGAGGGTTCCCTCCTTTTCGTTTACGTGTTTATCTATTAGTCCCAATAAAAAAGTTTCTGGCTTTAATTCTATAGTATCTTTAATATTCTTTGAGCTAAAGACTGTATTTGTGTCCAAAATGTTTTAGCTTTTTTACAAGTCCACCATAAATGAAAAAAAACATTCCCTCTTGATCTTCACATTTCCAACATTTTCCAGAAACACTTTTCTGAAATGCACACCAGTTTATTGTAGAAATAGTTTATAGCTGTCATCGTTCCAGTCACCCATCCTTATTTCCAGAGGCAAAGGACTTACTTCTGAGGGTCGAACTAAATGCTAATGTAATCACACATAACCCCACTATGGTTTATTTACTCCAGAGTCAGTGTGTTGTTGTTGTTGTTGTTGTTCAGTTGTTAAGTCATGTCCGACTCTTCGTGACCCCATGGACCATAGCACGCCAGGCCTTCCTGTCCTGCGCTCTTTCCTGGAGTGTGCTCAAATTCATATTCATTGCATCGGTGATGCTATCTAGCCATCTCATCCTCTGCCGTCCCCTTCTCCTTTTGCCTTCAATCTTTCCCAGCATCAGGGTCTTTTCCAGGGAGTTTTCTCTTCGCATTAGATGGCCAAAATATTTGAGCTTCAGCTTCAGTATCTGTCCTTCCAATGAGCAGTCAGGGTTGATTTCCTTTAGGACTGACTGAATGGATCTCCTTGCTGTCCAGGGGACTCGTAAGAGTCTTCTCCAGCACCACAGTTTGAAGGCATCAATTCTTTGGCCTTCCTTATAGCCCAGCTCTCACAGCCATATGTTGCTAGTGGGAAAACCATAGCTTTGATTATATGGACCTTTGTCGGCAAAGTGATGTCTCTGCTTCTTATTATGCTGTCTAGGTTTGCCATAGCTTTCCTCCCAAGGAACAAGCGTCTTTTAATTTCATGGCTATAGTCACTGTCTGCGGTGATCTTGGAGCCCAAGAAAATAAAATCTGTCACTTCTTCCATTTCTTCCCCTTCTATACGACAGGAAGTGATGGGGCCAGATGCCATGATCTTCGTTTTTTTAATGTTGAGTTTCAAACCAGCTTTTGCACTCTCCACTTTCACCCTCAACAAGAGGCTCTTTAGAATTTAGATTGAGACGATAGCTTCCCCATGCACCCATTTTTGTCCTGAAATTCCACCCGGGGGGGGGGGATTAAAAAAAGAAAGAAGAAGAAAAAATGTCTTCCCTGAAATGAAAAAATGCCTCCTCCAAAAATATATATAAAAAAGAATGTCTTGAGTACAAGAATGTGTGGGTACAGGAGCTTAAACAAATACTATGGTCATGACCTGTATAAAGGCTTACCCTGGAGTAAATGAACCATGATAGAGGGCCTTCATTTGCCCCTGAATATGGTTTATAGCAAGACTTCCACTTCATTTCCCCTCTTCTCCCTCTAGGGTTCTGCCTGTCGGGCACAAAGCCACCTGGAGCCATTTGCCACTTCTCTGGCTATGTAAAGTCTTCTGATCTTGTGTCTCACAAAAGGAGATTTTGATTAGGTCAGGGTCATCTGTGGCTCAGTGCTGTGGCACGTACCAGCACACGATGAGCAGAAGCTCACCAGGGAGAGTTCGAACCCACCCACCCCTTCCCTGAGAAGCAGAGAAGAAGTGGAATGTGACCCTGGCTAAAAAAATCAAGATAATCCTTCCATGTTTACACCTCTTTCCTATGTCAATATTAGTGCTCAGGGTCCTGCTGAAATAGAAAAGTGTCCTCTGGCTTTCACTCAGCATAGACACTGTGTCAAAGGAACATCAGTTATTTGGTGGATTATAATCTGCATGCACTAACTGTAAGTGCAGAGTGATCAGGGGCTCCTTCACACACAGCTTCTATCCTGCTCTTGAGATTGCTCCTTCAAGAAAGTTTGCAGGTCCTTTTCATGATGTTGTTAACCTCCAGGGCACATCCAGAGGTATTTCTTGGATTTTCCATCTCAAATTGATCCAGAAGTCATGAATCTTTTTAAAAAAAACTCGGAATGTACCATGATTAAAACAGCCGGCGCTGTTTCTTTGAGTTCTATGGAACCTTGAAAATTAAAAGCTGCCTTCTCAGCAATCATGTGGTTGCTGTCTGGGAGCCCACGATAAACATGGAACGGCTCCAGAATGGGAGGACTTTGGAGGTTTTCTGTAGTGTAAAAGCAGCCTTAGTTCTATGCTGAGAGCTAGGCTTAGGGGCAAAAATCTGTTTTAGAGCCGGGGGCAAAGGAGCTTGTCACAGGTGGGCTGGTTAATCCTTGGAAGCAAAAGGCTTCTTGATGTACGAGATAGACTTTCACAAGAGGGCTTCTGTAGCCAGCTGTAAGCCTGGCGGTGTCAAGAAGAAGCCCCCTTAGAGTTCTGTGCTGGAGCTGTGTGCAGGAGCTATGACTAGGCCCGAAGCTCCTGTTTGAGTCAACACACATAGATTTTTGTCCCCCTTTTTGGTCATCAGTCTTTTTAATCATGATTTAAACAAAACAAAACAAAAACAAATTGTGCAGGGGGGAAAAGAACCACAGGAAATTACATGCAATGCAAAATCTGTGTTCTACTAGATTCAACATTCTGGAGAATAATACAAAACAAGGGATTATGCATAAGGTTCAAGAAAAGCAGACCAAATATTCATCTGTTTATCTGTTCCAGAGTGGTGCCTATGTACCACCTGCTCAGATGTTGATAATGCTGTTAGGTCCTCAATCCGCTGCATTATAGAAGGTGATCATTTATCCTTCCAATGTTGCAATATCAGACTATTGGCTGTCAAGAGGGCTTGGAAAATCCATTTGTGCTGACCGTACATTAACTTCCAAGAAACCGGTAAATAGTTTTGGAGGACATGTACATCATTCAGTATGAAAGAGTGTTCTGGTACAACGTTTATCCATATTATGAACTCCTCCCCAAAGGCAGCAACTACTGGCCATTGCCAAAACATACGTATATAGATAGATAATATCCATGTTTTATTATACACAGGCCAGGATTGATAGGATGTTTCCAGCAGCAACAGATGTATGCTGGAGGCATAATGGAAGCGGGATGTTTGCCCAGATAAGTTATTATTGTAATCTAGCTAAGGAATGTGGGAAGAATGTGGGGTTCTAGTCCCCACTTGGCCATGGAAGCTCACTGGGTGACTTTGGGCCAGTCACAGACTCTCAGCCCAACCTACCTCACAGGGTTGTTGTTGTGAGGATACAACGGTGAGGAGGAGGATAATGTAAGCCGCCTTGAGTTCCTTGCGAGAGGGAGAAAGGCGGGGTATAAATGCAATAAATAAAATAAATAAATAAATAAGAAGATAATAAATGGCATCACTAAAACTACAGACTATGATGAGATACAATGAGCCCCACAAATATACCCCTGGGTGATGTTAAAGATCGGATCCCTAGAGATTTAGTGGTGATGGTGAATTATGTGTTAATAGCTGTAAGAATCCTCTTAGCAAAAGCTTGGTGAGCAGTACACACCTTCGGTACAATGCAAACAACAAACAAGATTTAGACTACCACAGTGAAGAAATTAACAACATATAGCTTCCTGTGGGAGGGAAGAATGAACTCCATTCAGTCTTTCCCAAAAGGTTGGATACCTTGATCAACAGGCATGGCAGCTTGTCAAATGAAGCCCATGTCTGGCCCTCTTCCATTGGGATGCCAAGGAGAAGAGCCTCCCACAGGAATTCAGCTGGTGAAGACCTGAAGGTATGGATTTTGCCCAAAATTCCCTGCAGGAAAAATGTGTGTCATAGTTACATGGAGCTGGCCTTGCCTTAACATCTGGAGAACATGGTTGGTGAAACCGTGATTCTCACACAGACAGACACACACATACACACATGTGACTTCACCTATTGCCATTTTCTCTTCTGGGCAGAAGCACTGTGCACTCTGAAGCTGGCTTCTGGCCAATACACCTTGTGGACTCACGCGGAGCATTACCAGGAAACCAAATGATGCCAGGGGCATGGACCTCCCCCTGAGGTCATTCAGAAGGTGAATAGGTAGCTGGGTGGGAGGTTGTCAAGCCCCCACCCTAATTTAGTACCCCAGCCTTGCTTTAACTCATTCATACTGTTGTAAGATTAGGGTATGTGTGGACAGGTTAGGGGAAACTTCCCTGGGACTTTCAGCTATTGGGCGGTATACCAAAGATTCTATGAATAACTAAGGGTGAAATCCTATCTAGATAGTCGCCATCCTCCAAAACTGGAGGCTGCCAACTATTCTCCCCTCTTCTCCATGGTCCGGCTGCCCTGCATTTTGAATTCACCCATCTAGGTGAGGCTTCAGAGGGGGAGGGATGGGGCCTGGAGACCCCTTCGGTTAGGGGGAGGGAAGGGGCCTGGAGACCCTTTCAGGAAGGGGGAAGGAAGGGGCCTGGAGGTGCCACAGTGGAATCAGGTAGATTGCATAGGAGACTGAAAAGGCAGCCAAGTGAGATACAGAGCCAGCAAGATCAACCAATTGTGGGAGATATTATCAAATGTGCTGCATCCTGTGAAGACAATGTAAGGGTAAAAGGGGGGTCCAGAAAAAGGGGTTTTGCAGGTGCGTTTGGCTCACAAATATGCAACATTTCCCTTCAGTTCTCATATTCTAAAACCAAGGCCATGATTCTGGAATTGTAGAATTGATGGTCAGGTTCAACAGTGTTAGAAAAAAAGAGACTCCATAACCGTTGGCGCCTCAGTTACGTAGGAGCCCGAGTGGCGGGAAAAATGTGGGCGGATCCTAAAGGAGAACCATAATGACGCGCTCATGACTAACGGCTTGGTAAGCTGATACTGACTGTTTATTGGCTATTGACTGGGTAAGCTGATGTACTGACTGTTTCATTGGTTACTGGCAAGAACAATAGAAGTGATATGGTATAAAAGGCTTTTGCACACGTGCCTCGGGGTCCAGACTGCTCTGCACCCGTTTTGCAAAACGTTCAATAAAATAGTGTTGGATCCACTGCTGCCTGCCTGGCATCCTTTTCTTCTAAACCGAAAGCAAGGACTTTTTTTATCTAACAATTTGGTGCTGTGACTCGGATCCTGCTTCGGGGCGCGTCCCCTTCGCACTGAGCCGAGGGGCCGCGGAGGAGAAGTGGCCACAGGCGGTTGTTTTACACTGCCTTCTCCTCACGACGGCGGCGGCGGAGGCGCTTGGGGACCAACGCCAGAGGAAGAGGGAGACATGATCACTCCTTTTAGGCACCGGCAGTGGATCAATAAGCAGCTGGACGCAGCTGCGGGCGGGACAGAAGAGGCTTTTGGGGTAAGTGAAACAGCTTACATTAGGGGATAAATGCAGGACGGTGGTGTGTTTGTGATTGTGTGAGACGCCTACGGGCGAAGTGAGTGGGGAGCCCTGATCTGCATTTCCCTACCCTGGAGACAGGCTGGGTCAGAGGAGGGAGAAGCGCAAGAATTGCTGATTGAAATTCCCACCGTCATGGGCGGGTCCCAATCTAAGTCTGCGAAGAAGTCCCATACGCCCTTGGAGTGTTGTCTGCGCAATTGGTCACATTTTAAGCAGGATTATGGAACTAAGATGACAAAGGATCATCTTGTCTTTTTTTGCACCCGGGAATGGCCAATATTAGAACCCAAATGGCCAACCGAGGGGTCTTTTGACCCAACCTTGGTATCTGATGTGCGAACTACAGTAGCACAGAGGGGAAGTTGGGACCAGTTCCCTTATATTGATTCATGGGCAACTTGTGTGCCCCTTGGCAGCAGGCCCACTCCATGGGTTGTTGAATGCATGTCCCTTGCCCTTCCCATGGTGGTCAAAAGGAAACCACCAAAAGAAGGACCACCTAGGGTCGTGGCCATGGCACCGGAGGACCTATTGCTTCCTCTTCCCTACGGGACAGCCGTCGCAGGGCGACCACGCCCGTTGCAACCACCACCTTCTCCTGAGGGGCCTGCCCAGCAGTTAGATGCCCCCGAGAAGGACCCCTCTCATGAAATAGTACCAGAGGACCCCACCCCTCTAGTTGAATGCCGGGACACTCTCCAAGATCGTCTACATTCCCTAGAGGAAAGATTGGAGGTCCTACAAAGAGAAGCAAAAGGGGGACCTAACTATAACCTGCGAAAGGACCCCCAACCACCGGTGAAGTTCACCTTCCCCATCAGAGAAGTCCCCGACCCTACCGCCCAATATCCTCAAGGGACGATGTTTGTTTATGTCCCATTCACGACATCTGATTTGTATAATTGGAAACAATTTAACCCCTCCTTTGAAGAGGATCCTGGGCCACTCCTGTCTCTGATGGAGAACGTGAGGCTTACTCACAACCCCACATGGGACTATACACAAATGCTATTGAACACCTGTTTCCTCAGCCAAAAGCCAACCATCCTTGCGGGGGCACGAGCCAAGTATAGGGAGGAAAATCCCCAGGCAACTGAGGAGGAGACGGCGGAGGTTCTGCCCACAGGGCGACCCAATTGGGGGGTGGCCACAGCGGCACATAGACGCTTACATGCTGACTATTTTTGGCTCATTTTAGCAGGCATGAAGCAAGCCGCGAGAAGGGCCCCCAATTTGCAAAAAGTCCTGACTCTAAAGCAAGACAAAAACGAACCTCCTGCAGTGTTCCTCCAAAGGCTGAGGGAAGCCTTCGCTAAATATACTGACATTGACTTGAATGATCCAAATAATTTAAGGATCCTCACGACTCAGTTCATGGGAAATAGCTGCCAGGACATCAGAAAGAAGTTGCAAAAAGTTGAAGGAGGGTTGGCAGCTGACCTAGGAGTTTTAGTTGAGGTAGCTCAAAAGGTTTATGAGAGGCGAGAAGAGGAAGAAGGAAAAGAAAAAGACAAAAGGCAGGCCAAACTCCTTGCTGCGGTTCTTAGACCCGACAAAGAGGGAGCTAGAAAGGGGAGGAAAGGGGGAAGGAAGGGATCTCCCCTGGGGAAAGATCAATGTGCCTTCTGTAAGAAAATGGGGCACTGGAAGCGTGATTGTGAGGCTTTGAAGCAGAAAGAGAGAGGGGAAAATACGGGAGGAGCAGAGAGAGTTCTGTATGAACAAGAAAGAGATTACGACAGACCGGGGCCCGGCCCCCTCTTAGCTGTCTCTGAGGCAAGACGGGACCCCATGGTCAAAATAAAGGTTGGAGGCCGCTCCTACAAAGCCCTTGTGGACACAGGGGCCGCCCTGTCCGTCCTCCCCCTCAGTGAGCCCCCAACGGGAGGTGGGGGGTTCACCACCATAATGGGGGTTGAGGTAAGGGCAACCCAAGTGCCCCTCTCTCATCCCCTGTTCACCAAGGTTGGGAAAACACACCTAGAACATGCATTTGTCTGTACCCCCTCCTGTCCGGTGGCATTGCTAGGAAGGGTCTTATTGACTAAACTCCAAATTGAAATTGCTTTTACTCCTGATGGAAGGATGGAGATACAGCTCCCTAAACAGCAGAGTAGTAACTACCAAATGGCCCTTTTGAAGGTTGCAGAAGAATCCACCCCAGAGGCCACCGAGGACTGGAGCCTAATAGAAAACAGAGTCAACCCTCTAGCTTGGGCCGGGATTGGAGGGGCATCTCGTGCCAAGTTGGCAGCACCATACAAAATTCCCCTGAAGGAGGGAGCAAGTCCTGTTCATATGAAACAGTATCCCCTTTCCCATCAAGGAAAGGAGGGCCTACAACCAGTAATAACAAAGCTCCGAGAAGAAGGCCGGCTCATTGAGATAATGTCCCCTTATAACACACCCGTCCTGGCTGTGTCAAAAAGGGGGGGGGCAAGGGCTTTCGCTTAGTGCAAGACCTCCGGCTCATTAATCAGCAAATTGAGGCCCCCCATCCTGTGGTCCCCAACCCACACACCCTCCTTGTAGGAATTCCGGAAGAGCACGCCTGGTTCTCTGTCATAGACCTAAAAGACGCCTTTTTCAGCATCCCCCTCCACCCTGATTCAAGGCCTTTGTTTGCCTTTGAATGGGAGAGCCCAGAGGGGGGGGGGGGTCAAAAGTTCAATTAACATGGACAGTAATCTCTCAGGGGCTGAATCTCTCACCGGTGGTCTTTGGCCAGCAGCTCCAAAAGGATCTCGAACCCTGGGTCCAGCAGCACTCAGAGGTACATCTCCTCCAGTACTGTGACGACCTCTTGATTTCAGCCAAGGCCAAGAATGCGTGCCTGAGTGGGACGGTTTCCCTCCTCAACCATCTAGCGGGGGGGGGGGTTATAAAGTGTCAAAAGAAAAAGTACAGTTGGCCCAACCAACTGTAAAATTCCTAGGCTACCACTTAACTAAAGGGACTCGGGGCCTAGGGCAAGAAAGAGTCGAAGTCATCCGTGACACTCCTGTCCCTAAGTCCCCCCGCGAATTGAGGGCCTACCTGGGGTTGACCGGATTCTGCCGACTATGGATAGCAAACTATGGGGAGACAGCGCGGCCGCTGCATGAGGCGCTGCAGAAAGAATAAATAAGTCTTTCCTCAGTCTTAAAGCTGCTCTTGTGTCACCATCCGCACTGGCCATATGAAATCCCAGCCAGCCATTTAGACTTTATGTGCATGAAAATAAGGGCATAGCTTCGGGAGTGCTTTGCCAGCGAAAAGGGCCCTCTTGGAGACCAGTGGGATATTATTCCAAGGTCCTAGATGTCGTAGCACGAGGATGGCCAAGTTGCCTGAGAGCAGTGGCGGCAACAGTTCTGATCTGTACCGAGGCCGAGAAAATGACGATGGGAGGACCCATTGAAGTTTGGGTGCCGCATGGGGTGCCACAAAGTTTGGGATCAGGAGGAGGAAGCAAATTTCTCAACCTGGCCCGGCATTCCCGATATGAAATAGGTTTACTAACAAACGAAAACCTCACTTTTAAGGCTTGCTCTAGCTTTAATATCACCACACTACTGCCAACATTACTGGGCACAAACGGATCGGGACTCCCAGATCATGACTGCCTTGAAGTATTAGACCTAGACACCAAAGGCCGACCGGACCTTGAGGATGAACCAATAGAGGGAGCCAGAGACCTGTTTGTAGATGGGTCTAACTATATGCTGGATGGAAGGCGCTACACAGGAGCGGCCGTTGTTACTGTAGACAAGAATGTGCACGAGGAAAGGTTGCCTCCTCATTTCTCCGCCCAATCCGCTGAACTGGTAGCCCTGACAAGAGCCCTGCAAGCCAGCAAGGGAAAGCGAGTAAATATCTATACCGATAGCAAAAATGCCTTCGCCGTTGTGCATGCTCATGGGCAACTGTGGAAAGAGAGGGGATTCCTTACAGCAAACGGATCTCCAGTGGCTAATGGCGGCCTAATAGTGGATCTTCTGGATGCCCTCCAGCTACCCTCACAAGTGGCTGTTGTCCATGTCCGAGCCCATGGGAAAGAAAAAGAGGAAAAATGGAGACAGGGAAACCAGAAGGCAGATGAGGCCGCAAAAAGAGCAGCCAGAGAGGGAATCCAAGGAACATTCCTCATTCTACCCAAAAGAAAAGAGCGCCCCACATACTCCCCTGCTGAGTTACAGATGGCACAAGAACACGGAATAAGTCCCTGCAATGACGGATGGATCCAGATGACAGATGGAAGACTGCTTCTTCCACAGACCCTGCAGAGGGTTGTTCTAAAACAAGTTCACCATTCTCTTGGACACCCTGGAGCATCAGCCATGATTGACTATTGCAAGAGGCTGTTTGTCTCCCCTGGCATAACTGTATGCGCCCACTGACTGGCCGCAACCTGTGAAGTCTGCCAGAAAACCAACCCTCCCAGGGCACCCCCTCCTCCAAAAGGAGGGCGACCATAGGCCTACTATCCTTTCCAGAGGGTGCAGATTGATTTTGCTGAAATGCCACCATGTTGGGGTTACAGGTATTTGCTTGTAATAGTGTGTCAAATGACAGGGTGGGTAGAGGCGTTTCCATGTAGGAACTGCCAAGCTAAAACTGTTGTTGCTAAATTGTTACAGGAGGTGGTGCCCCGGTTCTCCCTGCCCGAAGTTATAGAGTCCGATCAGGGCTCACACTTCACCTCAGTTATTACACAGGGATTGGCACAGGCTCTGGGAGTAGAGTGGCATTTACATTGCCCCTGGAGGCCCCAGGCAAGTGGACAAGTTGAAAGAATCAATCGGAGCCTCAAGGAGATTTTAACCAAACTCCAACGAGGGGTGAAGCTCACTTGGGTTGAGGCTCTGCCAATAGCTTTAATGAAGCTTCAAAGGATGCCAAGAAAGGACATAAAATTGTCCCCCTTCAAACTGATGTTTGGGTTCCCGCCTCGGGTACACTGCGGAAGGAGGGAGGAAGTCAAGTGGGAGATGGGTGATCAGATGCTAAGGGATCAGTTGACTTCTCTACAGTCTGTTCTTTCACAGCTACGAGCTTATTCCGTTCCGTTCCAGAGATTGCCGTTAGATGCACCTATCCATCTCTTCCAGACGGGAGATGAGGTGTTGCTGAAAAAGTGGAATAAAGAAGCTTTAAAGGAAGGGTGGGAGGGGCCTTATTTGGTGGGACCAACCAGCCACTCGTGTGTAAAGCTTGTGGGTTCTAGCAAATGGACACATTGCAGCCGGATAAAGCCATTTAGGCGACCCTTGCTTCTTTCTGTCACCTGGAAAGAACAGGAGGACACGGGCAACGGTCCTTTGCTCCCTGGCACCCCTCCGGAAGCTGCCAGGGACACAGGCGAAGAAGCCATCCAGGAGCCACAATCACCTGTAATATACAAGTCACAACATCTGGGAAAAGCTCGGGTTTGAATTACAAAAAACTTGTAATATGAAGCAAGTATTGTGGGTGGTGTTGGTAATGTTAGTCAAAGAAACATTAACATGGATGGTGATACCTCAAGGACTTGGGCTTGACAGCTTTAAGATAAAACCCCAAAATGTCACACCTACACCCCTCAAACCACTTCTGGTACAGATCCCCGAGAAAGAGAGGCATCCCTGGAGAACCAGGTTAGGAATCCCAATAACAGAGGAAACTGATAATGTGTGGTTAGAGTGGATAAAGTATACAGCCAAGTCCTTAAATAAGTCTGTTTTGTTTGTGCCACAGGAAGATCAGTAGCAAAGGTGCTGCCTTTTCCTCTGGGGTGGGACACTCCTTCCCTCCTCACCTGCGTGATCCGTTTGTTCCAACACCCTGATGCATGGGGAGAGCAGGAATGCCAAACCCTCAATAAATTATACCCCCCACTCAAATCAAAGGATCGTGTCAGACCTTCCACAGTCTTCCTGCAAAGAAGAAACCATACCGGATGCATACACCGAAACCTTGCAGACACAGAGGGGCGTATAGGGAACCTGATGAGTAAAATAAGATGTGTTAATTCCACCCGCTTTAGGAATAATTCCCTTTCAGTCCCACGGGCTGATCTCTGGTGGTATTGTGGTGGTCTAGAGTTGTATGAGGTATTGCCCTCCAATTGGTCCGGAGCTTGTGGGTTAGTTCAGTTGGCAGTCCCCTTTTCAATTGCATATCATCCAGCAGAGAAGACTAGCCAACCCCGGCAGAAACTATCAGTAACCCCTTTTGATGATCAAATATACATTGACTCCATAGGAGTACCAAGGGGAGTGCCAGATGAATTCAAAGGAAGAAATCAAATTGCTGCAGGATTTGAATCTACCCTGTTTTGGTGGGTGACCATTAACAAAAATGTAGATTGGATCAATTACATTTATTATAATCAACAGAGCTTTATAAACTATACCCGAGATGCTGTAAAAGGATTGGCTGAGCAGCTAGATGCCACCAGCCAAATGGCTTGGGAAAATTGGCATGTTCTTGATATGATGTTAGCAGAAAAAGGGGGGGTTTGTGTCATGCTAGGTGGACGGTGTTGCACCTTCATCCCTAACAACACTGCCCCAGATGGCACGGTAACAAGGGCTTTGCAGGGCCTCAACGCCTTGTCTGAAGAATTAGCCGAGAATTCGGGGATTAACAACCCTGTGACCGCCTGGTTAGAAAAGTGGTTTGGAAAATGGAAACACCTAGCAGCCTCAATCCTTATCTCGCTTGTAGTAGTAGTAAGAGTTCTGGTATTATTTGGTTGTTGCATTATCCCCTGTGTTAGAGGCTTATCCCAGCGATTGATAGAAACCGCTCTGTCAAAACAGATGCTCTTGCTTTATTGTACCAATAAAGAGGCTCCGTTTTAAACGCTTTAAGATGTGAGTAAAGACTTAAAGGAGGGAATTGCTAGAAAAAAAGAGACTCCATAACCATTGGCACCTCAGTTACGTAGGAGCCCGAGTGGTGGGAAAAATGTGGGCGGAGCCAAAAGGAGAACCATAATGACGCGCTCATGACTAACGGCTTGGTAAGCTGATACTGACTGTTTATTGGCTATTGACTTGGTAAGCTGATGTACTGACTGTTTCATTGGTTACTGGCAAGAACAATAGAAGTGATATGGTATAAAAGGCTTTTGCACACGTGTCTCGGGGTCCAGACTGCTCTGCACCCGTTTTGCAAAACGTTCAATAAAATAGTGTTGGATCCACTGCTGCCTGCCTGGCATCCTTTTCTTCTAAACCGAAAGCAAGGACTTTTTTTATCTAACAACAGGGATATCTGTGATGGCCTGCAAATGCCACTTCACCACGCCCGCACAATTCTAGAGATGCCCCACATGGTTGAAATCTGGATGCCTATGTCAGACAGAGATCCTTCAGGAACAGCCAATAGGTGATCCTATGTTCCACAGTTGTCGTTTGGAACATTCACCTGTCCAGGAGAGAGCAGGGATTCATGGCTCTATTCGGGTATAAGTGTATGGACACATCCTGCCCATCACCATTTTTTTTAAAATGGTGATCGGCGCGGAGGAGAACTTTTCTGGCCGTCCAGGTAAGCAGCCCACAAGCCAGGCAGATCCACAGGATTGATTATTAGTACTAATGCTAATAACAGTGTGTGGTACATGTAGCTGTATTTCCTAGCAACATTATGCATGCTGCTGCCAGTAATGGGGAGAAATGACAAAGCAGGTTGGGGCGGCGGGGGGCTTGTTCCAAGGATTACTAAACGGTGCCCAGAAAAAGTGGAACTCAGTAGTGCTGGTGTGGGGAACATAGTGATTTGGAGAAGAAATCGGTTGCTCTGGGGATGCCACCCTCCCAATCTGGATTTGGGACTGAAAGACCCAGGAAAAGTGTGGGCGCATGGAGCCTCAGTCGTGAGCAAGCACAATTTGTGACACTGCACAACAGCATGACTGATCACGGCGGACGGCAGACAAAGCATCAGCCTTAGCTTGTAATTTCCTAGCTTTGTGGAGTTTGGATCAACGTGAGAGAGCTTTATCGCCTGGTCTTTTAAATGGGGAGGTTTGTTGATGATTGGCTAAATAACCCACCCCTTGATTGTCATTTAACGCTGCGGAACCCTTTTTTGACAGATTGCCTTATCTGTGGGAGGCACAACTGTGCTCTCAATAATATAGACTGCTTCAGTCATGCCGAACTGCATTTCTGTCCCAGTCGAATAATTAGAACCCTGATCCAGGCAGGTTTCCCATGGGAAAACGCTGCACGTGGTCAAAGATGCATATTTCCACATTTTTTATTGAAATACATATGATCCTTTTCTATAGCAAAATGGTGCTTACTCCTAAGTAAACGTGTTCAGCAGCAGAAGGAAATCCTATTTTATCCCCATAGTCATGCTAGTGTGATGTGATAAGCTAATGGCACAATGAATTGTAGGATGTTTTTCTCTCCAAACGTGCATAGGATTGCACCTTAAGTGAGTTTAAAAAGTAAAACTGTGCATGTCTGGAATCTACTACTACTACTACTACTATCATCCTCTAGCATCAGGGATGCCGCAGTGTGGAGGTTAGATTTGCCATTTGAAGTGCAGTGATTCTATTTAATACATAAACGGTGTATAAGACTATGACATCCAGCGTTCAACACTGCTTAACAACACCATTGTAAGCGTGTGCCTGATTGTGCAGCAAGAGGTGCCCAGCCAATCTCTTCGCTTTG
The DNA here is from genome assembly GCF_057233095.1 of Heloderma suspectum. Taxonomy (NCBI): domain Eukaryota; kingdom Metazoa; phylum Chordata; class Lepidosauria; order Squamata; family Helodermatidae; genus Heloderma; species Heloderma suspectum. Next base: position 400,371,605 of record NC_139459.1, read on the forward strand.
CCATTGCAGGCAGTGAAACGTCTAGCAAGGGGGAGGCAGGGGCCTGGCTGCTGACAGGTTCGATGGAGCACCAGAGGCCTTCCTCACCTGCTGCTTCTTTCAAGATGGTCGAGGCCCCCGATCTGGGACAGGGAGACAGAAGTGGTTTTGCAGGCAAACAGGGCTGTGAGCAGCAACGTTTGCACTAGGGGCAAAGTAATACGTGGGTGTGTAGTGTGGCTTGGCCTGACATGCCTGAGTGTGACTGGATCTCCTTGGTTCTGAAAAGGGATGTCACAAGCATCTGGTTGGGGCTCGAAGCCCGGCGAGATGTTGCCAGTTTGGCCTCCTGGACGCCAGCTCGCAGAGCTGAGCTCTTGCTGGACTTGTGCTGTGCTGAGTTGGGCAGGAGCTCATTGGCGATACGGCCGGCTGCCTTTGCCATGCTGTATCGCTAGATTAAGGGCTGACTCTGGATGCAATTGGCAAAGTGGATACCATTTGCGGCCGTAAAGCTCTTGGATTAACCTAAATGAAGCCATAAATGGCTGCATTTAGCTTACACTAAGGGCTTTATGGCTGTGGTTTTTCCCGTGATAGGCTAGTTCCCAGGTTCCTCCTTTTTGCCCTTTTTGAAGATAGGGACATATTTAACCCTCCTCCAATCATCTGGCATTTCACCCGTTCTCCATGATTTCTCAAAGAGAACAGACAGCGGTTCTGAGAGTTCTTCTGCCAGTTCCTTTATTACTCTAGGATGCAGTTCATCTGGCCCTGGAGATTGGAACTCATTCAAAGTAATTAGGTTTCCTTGGCCTTCCTTCCACTTCCTGTATTTGTCCTTTTTTGTTGTCAGGTCATCTCTAAGCTTTTTGTGAAGACACATTGGCTTTTTCTGTTGTCTTCTACCTTTTTTTCTTGTTGGCATTGTTTGTAATTGTGCCTTGAGAATTTCCTTTTTAAAAACTCCCACCCATCTTGGACTCCTTTTCTCATGAGAGTCGCTTGCCATAGGACCTTACTGATCATTGTTCTGAGTTTATTAAGATTGGCTTTCGTAAAATCCAGGGTATGCATTTTCTCCTAGCTTCCCTCTGAGTGAAGGTTCCAACTCTGCTGGTCTTTTATTGTGCAATTGCCCTGCCTCATCCAGGGAGTGGGGAAGAGGTCCATGGATGAAATATGGGTAACAAGGGCCATGGCAGAGAGAGGTGTCACATATACGGTTCTAGTTTGAGCTCCAGGCTTTGTTTCTAAGATGTATTTATTTGTAGGGGTGGACGAAAGTCACTTACCTGTCCTCGAAGGACGTTCGCGGTGGGGGGGAGACGCTTCGCTGCTCCCCCCGCGAAGTTCCGCCCGGGGGGGGGAGGCTTCCCGCCTCGGCCCGGCCGAAATTCAGGCCGGGGGGGAGGCTTCCCGCCTTGGCCCGGCCGAAATTCAGGCCGGGGAGGAGGCTTCCCGCCTCGCCTGGCCGCGAACGTGAAAGTTAAAAAAACACACACACAAAAAAATGCCCCCTGATAGGCTACGTGACGATTCACGTAGCCTATCACGGCTAGATCTGCAAAGTCAGCCGTGATAGGCTACGTCAATCATCACGTAGCCTATCACGGGTGACTTTAAAAAAAAAAAAGCGCGTACGCTAATGGCGGCCCCCATAGGGTGCCGCCATTCGCGTTCCTTATTTGGTCGCTGTAGTCTACGTAAATCTTTACGTAGACTACGGCGAAAACTTATTTTCGCCGTAGTCTACGTAAAGATTTACGTAGACTACAGCGACCAAATAAGGAACGGGAATGGCGGCGCCCTATGGGGGCCGCCATTATCCATACACACTTTTTTTTTTTTTTTAAGTCACCCATGATAGGCTACGTGACGATTGACGTAGGCTATCACGGCTGACTTTGCAAATCTAGCCGTGATAGGCTACGTGAATCGTCACGTAGCCTATCAGGGGGCGTTTTTTTTTCCTTTTCTTTTATTGCAATGGTGGCAGCCGCTCGAACACCCGCCGAACCGCTGGCCGGACCTGCCGCTGGGAGGGACATTCGGCGAAGGTAAGTCCTGCCCGGGGGGGGGGGGTGCGGGGTGCGGGGTGCGGGGGGGTGGTTCGGAGGATTTCTCCCCGAAACTTGTTCGGGGGGCCGAACACGTTGGCGCTCGGCCCCCCGAAGTTTCGGGGAGAAATTCTCCGCCAACCCTATTTATTTGTTTATTTACTTATAGAAACATTTTATTACTGCCTTTTATACTATACATTCGATATTCCAAGGTGTTTTACATTAGTAAAATCATGAAAGAGTTAAAAACAGAGAGTTTTTAAGATGAACATTATAGCGAATAGAATAAAAATGGCAAAAAGGCTTCTACAGTGCTTTTCCCAAGATGGAATGGACACTCTTTTTCCATGTGCAGACTACCACCAAACTAATAGTAGAATGTCTTGGGATGGTACCAATATGAATCAGATTTTCACTTTTGCTTTCATCACAAGACACTCCTTTGTATTCAGATCTGGCCTCAATACAATGATGTAGCACTTGGGAAGAAAGATGCAGACCAGCAGTCCAGCACTGGAGGCCAGGATGGAGAAGACCTGCACGGCTACCATGTATTTCCCCTTGGTGCTCAGGTAGGTGGGCACAAAGGACACCCAAACACTGCAGAAGACCAGCATGCTGAAGGTGATCAGCTTGGCTTCATTGAAGGCCCCAGGCAGCTTCCTGGCTAGGAAAGCCACCATGAAGCAGACGGCAGCCAGGAAGCCCATGTAGCCAAGGGCACTATAGAACATGGTGACAGAGCCTTCATTACATTGCAGGATGATCTGTCCAGGCTGCGAGTGCATGTCAGTCTCTGGGAATGGGGGAGAGATGCCCAGCCAGATGGTGCAAATGACAACTTGGACACCGGTACAGGAGATGACAATGGAGTGGGCCAAAGTCTTCCCAAGCCAGTTCCTCACACTGTTTCCTGGCTTGGTGGCCAGGAAGGCCAGCACCACGGTGATAGTTTTGGCCAACAGGGAAGAGACAGCAACTGAGAAGATGATGCTGAAGGCTGTTTGTTGGAGAAGGCAAGTTGGTTTCCCTGGACAGCCAATGAAGAGGAAGGAGGACAAGAAGGAAAGCAGGAGGGTGATGAGGAGAATGTAGGAGAGGTCCCGGTTGTTGGCTTTGACTAGCGGAGTTTGTAGGAATTTAATAAAGATTCCTAACACAAAGATTGTTGGTAAGGACAAGAATAGGGCAAAGGAAGCCAGGATGATCCCCAAATGCTCTTCATAGGACAAGAAATTTATTTCCTTGGGAATACACTGGTCTCGGTCCTTGTTTGGATGCTGATCATCTGGACACTTGGTGCAATGGTCTGAATCTGGAACGACCAAGAGTAACATCTCTATCAAATCCTGAGCAATCTGTGTTGCTTTATAGTGTCTCAAAGGCTTTTTTCCCGCTATGCTTGACAGCATATATTAGTTCCATGCAGGGCGTGGTCAAGCCGCCTGGCCCTCATTATTCTCCCATGTGAAGAAGCCACATTTCCTATGTCATTTGTTAAAATATTACGTTAATCCAGGCAGTCACATCTGGTGACCACTGTGGCTCTTTGGGCGGAGGGATGGACAGAGGGATGTTAGAGAATTCCGCCGCGGATTCAATTGAGGCCGGATTCTTTGGAATCCAGCCTCAGGAATCTGCAGCAGAAGGGATCACTTACCTGCACTCTAGGAGGATCGCGGATGGAACAGCACACCAGCTCCAGACCGCTGGCGATACGGTAATGGCAGTTGCCATTACCATTTCGCTGGGAGCAATACAGCTACAAATAGCATATTGGACACCACTTGCATCCATAAAGCACTGAGTTTATCCAAAATTTGGTTAAATTAAGGGTTTTACGGCTGCAAGTGGTGCCCAATACTTCATTTGTGGCCCTGTTGTTTCCCGAGATAGGCTGGCCTATCGTGGAAAAAAACACAGATGTAAATTTGCGTATTGGTGCCACTTGATGCTGTGAATCCCTTAGGTTAACCTAATTGCAGCTGTTTATGGCTGCATTTTGGTTAAACTCAGCACTTTACAGCTGGAAGTGACATCCAATCTGCCATTTGCGGCTGTGTTTGTGTGTCTCCTAGAGATGTCAGAGAATTCCGTGACAGCACTTGGTGAGTCTGAATGCCAGTGCATTCAGGTCCCCGAAATCCATCGCAGAATGGCCTGCAACCCCCCCACCCCCCACGGATCCCCCCCAGCACAAGACTTACCAGGGACGGATGTTCCAGATGGCAGGGGCTCCAGCGGCTGCTTCGTCGTCGTCGGCGGCAGCTGGTCTTCCAAACGGCTGCCACCGCCGCCATTTGCCGTCTGTGTCTCCCCCCCATAGACATGATAGGCTACATAAAGACTTACGTAGCCTATCACGTCTGGGTTAAAAAAAAAAAAAAAGCTACGGCCGCCGCCATTTGCGTTCCTTATTTTTCTCTTATGTTACACTTCCAGCTGTAAAGTGCTGAGTTTAACCGAAATGCAGCCGAAAACGGCTGCAGTTAGGTTAAGCTAAGGGCTTTATGGCATCAAGTGGCATCCAATATGCTATTTGCATCTGTGTTTTTTTCCATGATAGGCCTGCCTATCACTGGAAAAAACATGGCCCCGCACCATGAACAGAATCCACGAAAGCTAAGTCATTTTCGTACATCCCTAGTGTCTCTCATAGGTTTTATTCCAGTTTTACCTTTTTTACCGTAGGTTTAAGCTCTTAGAATTTATAGATCTGAGTCAGGACCTGATTCGTGGCTTCCGTGCTGGGCCCAATTCTGCTTGGGCAGATTCGGGACCCCCCTGACCCGACTCGGCCCCAAACCCAAGATGGGATTTGGATGGCCAACCCCACTTTGCCCCCCCCCCCGACATGCCCATGCAACCCCCTAGCTTCCTACCTGGGCCTCCTCCTGAGGAGGAGGGTGGCTACTAGGAGGAGGGCCTTTTCTGCTGTGGCACATTGTTTGTGTAATGGGCTCCCTAGTGAGGTTCGCCTGACATTTAATTGTTTCCTTTCCGGCGCCAGGTGAAGACCTTTTTATTGTCCCAGGCATTTTAGGATTTGAGCTATCTAGACTTTTCGCTTTGCTGTTTCAAATCTGTATTTTAAATCTCTGCATTGCTGCTAGGTTTTATTCTGGTTTTATTCTGGCTGTATTGTTTCCTGTGGTTTTAATGTTTTATATATTTTGTATTGTTTTATTGTGTGCTCTTTGGTTTTCATTTTTGTGAACCGACCAGAGAGCGTTGGCTGTAGGGCAGTATAGAAATAAATAAACAAACAAACAAATAAATTAGTTTTGAAAGAGAAAATGTATTAACCTTCATGTCCTTTAGAAGTAATGAGAAAGAGGAATAGCAGAAGCAGTTGAAGGTGGAGGGGTTATGTCAAGTTTTGAGAGGTGGCTAAATCTGCTTCAGGGAAGTCCCGTCGACAAGCCAGGCTTCCTAACCCTGCCGGAAGGGTGAGAAGGACCCCAACACACCCCTCTGAGATAAAGGGGGAGAGGGGGGCTCTGGGGAGTTTTCCTGGAGAGCAGGAGCAACTGCCTCCATTGGGATGAAGCGTGCTGGAAGAGTTTACCCGCAGTATTCGTCATTGTTCTGCAGTGCTGCAACCCTATGCACACTCACCCTGAGTACAGTGGGACTTACTGCTTAGTGAAACGTATAGGATTGCAAAAATATTTTTTTAAAAATCCGGGGGGAGGGGATAATGATTGCTGCAATGGAGAATTTGGGACTGATCCCAGCAACACACTATGGCTCTCCACTGCACTCACATTTTTCTTTTCTTTCCTGGTAAAGCAGCAACAGATTACATAGAAAAGGAACCCAAGGCAAGCAAATTAACTTTAATTCCAGGAGTGTAAAGAGCTGTGTGGTGTCTCCGATGCATACGGCAACACCCAAAAACTTTCCTTGGAGCCCACATTATCTGCTCCACCAGCAAGCCATTGCAGACCATGCAAAATCCACCTATTTACGTGAGCATCCCCAGCACTTTAAGACCATAACAGCAAAGTGTAGGGCGGGGGGATCATTCATGCATCCACACATGAGTACTTCTTTGGACCCTCATCTTCCCATTCCAGCAGAGATGATCCACACAGAAAATCATTCCAAATGCTGATAAGCATGGCCAGCATGTTCTCCATAACTCCTCACAAGTAACAGCAAAAAGAAGCAGCACAGTACAAAACATCCATTTTCTAAATAAATACAGCACTGTTAAAGCTATGCCTCCACCTATGCTCAATTTCTGTTCCACTGGGGTTATCCTATGAAGTTAATTGGTGGAAGATCCAGAAAAGATGAAAGGAAGGACTTCCTCACACAGCGCAGAGTGGAACTCTGGCATTTGCTCCCACAAGACATAGTGATGGCTGCTACTTAGGTAGCTTTAAAGAGGGATGAGACAAATTCCAGGAGGAGAAGGCTATCAGTGGCCATGATAGTGGCTATCGGTCCGGATGGCTATGTGCTACCTCCAACATCAGAGGCAGTATGCCTCTGTACACCACTCGCTGGGGAACATGGGTGGGAGGGTGCTATTGCAGTCATGACCTGCTTGTGGGTTTCCTGTGGCAGCTGGTTGCCCACTGTGTGAACAGAATGCTGGACTAGATGGACCTTTGGTCTGATCCAGCATGTCGCTTCCTATGTTTTGATGTACATTTTTAACCAACACAAATCTTACAAAATGTCACGAAGCATCCATTGCCTTCCTTCCAAAGGAAACCAGACCTTGGAGAGTGCTCCATGCCTGTAATGTCAGCACTCTAAGAAGGGGGGTGAACACATCAGTATTAACCATGGGGGACTCGTATGTGATCTACAGTGCAGAAGACAAATGTAGGTTGCTGGTGGTGCTGAGCCCTGCCCCATTCACTAGCTCCCCTCTCCCACCGCACACACACACTGCGCCATCCTCCATCATTTCTGGGGATTCGCTTTGTGAAATACAGAATGAAATTTAATAGGGATAAATGCTAAGTTCTGCACCTGGGAAAAAGAAACCAGAGGCACAGTGACAAGATGGGGGATACATGGCTCAACAACAGTACCAGCGAGAAGGATCTTGGAATAGTTGTCGATCACAAGCTGAATATGAGCCAACAATGGGATGTGGCTGCAAAAAAGGGAAAAGCTATTTTGGGCTGCATTAATAGAAGCATAGCTTCCATATCCCAGGAAGTACTAGTTCCCCTCTACTCAGCACTTGTTAGGCCTCATCTGGAGTACTGTGCCCAGTTCTGGGCACCATACTTGAAGAACGATGCAGACAAGCTGGAGAGGGTTCAGAGGAGGGCACTGAAGATGATGAGGGGACTGGAAACAAAGACCTACAAAGAGAGACTGAAAGAACTGGGCATGGTTATCCTTGAGAAGAGAAGGGAGATAGGATAGCACTCTTCAAGGACTTGAAAGGTTGTCACAGAGAGGAAGGCCAGGATCACTTCTTGATCATCCCAGAGTGCAGGACATGGAATAATGGGCACAAGTGACAGGAAGCCAGATTCTGGCTGAATATCAGGAAGAACTTCCTGACTGTTAGAGCAATACAACTATGGAACCCATGACCAAGGGAGATGGTGAGCTCTCCCACACTGGAGGCATTCAAGATGAGGCTGGACAGCCATCTGTCAGGGATGCTTTGACTTGGCCCCTTGCATTGAGCAGGCGGTTGGACTCGATGGTCTTATAGGCCCCTTCCAACCCTACTGTTCTATGATTCTATGAACATGGACCGTGACCACTGACTCCACCCCAGCAGTATCAGCTGGCAATTTACCATATGGTTTGCAAGTCCATCACAAAACCAGCTGTCTATGTGTGTAAGGATCAAATCTCCCATCACCAAAAGCCCCCCCATCCCCCAGAGGCACGTCCCCAGTGTGAGGGGATAGTTGTGCATCTTCCTAGGAATGGATGCTTTCTAAGGGATCATTTCCCTCTCCCTCAGAAGGATGCCCTTCTTCCCCGAGACCTCCTTTCTCCATGACAAAAGAGGGTCTGTCAACCAGGGATTGGGGCAAAAGTATTATGTCCCCCAAAGTCTCCTGCCCTGCCGGTCTCATAACTTGTCCAAGAATCTGAAAGAACTGGGCATGTTTAGCTTTGTGAAGACAAGACTGAGAGGAGATAGGATAGCGCTCTTCAAGGACTTGAAAGGTTATCACAGAGAGGAAGGCCAGGATCTCTTCTATCAGCCCAGAATGCAGAACACAGAATAATGGGCTCAAGTTACAGGAAACCAGTTTCCAGCTGAACATCTGGAAAAATCTTAGAGCAATACGACAATTGAACCCTGAATCTTAGAGCGATATGACAATTGAACCCATGACCTAGGGAGATGGTGGGCTCTCCCACACTGGAGGCATTCAAGATGAAGCTAGACAGCCATCTGTCAGGGATGCTCTGCATTGAGATTGGATTCTTGCGCTGAGCAGGGGGTTGGACTCAGTGGTCTTGAAGGCCACTTCCAACTCTACTATTCTATGATTCTAGGATTCTACATGTTGTCTGCTTCTCCAGGACTTGCACAGACCCAAGCCACTCTCGCTTGATTACGGATATTGCAAGAAAGGATTCAAGCTTAGAGATTCCTTTAAGAAAGCCTTCGGAGCACATGCCTGGGTGAAACTTTGCCCTCCTTCCCTTGTGATGCATATTCGTCCAGAGTCACTCACCTTCCTGAGTGGAGATGGTTCCTTCTGCACAGGGAGCACAAACATAGCAGCACACTGGTTTCTCTTCCTGAACCACCTTCATGAATCCAGGTCGACAGCTTTCTACACACCTGGATTGAGGCAGGGGCTAAGAATAAAGGGAAGAACTTTCAGTGTAAATGGGTTAGACCTATCTGTGGAAAGGAGATGCAGAGTTAGAGAGGGACCTTTCATGTGGGATGGGTGAGCTCAGCAGGGCCTAGATCATGCACTGCTCACTGGATCCCCCCCAGTCGGCTGCCCCGTTCACTGCGCCATGTGCAGAGTCAGGCAGTCTGTGAGTGCCAGGCACGCAGTGTGTGGCCACCTGCATCCTCGCCGAGCCACCATTTTGTTGAAGAATGGCAGCTGGTCCTTGTCGGTAACCATCCATCTGTACAAATGGAGGTTGAAAAGGGGCCATTTACACAAGCTTATGGGCCTAAATGGTTCATTCACATCTGCAGTCTTGTGTCAATGGCCCCTCTACAGATGCCATTTGTGTAGACGCACAATTTTGAACAAGAATGAGCTGCCATTTCCCTGCAAAATGGCAGCTTTGTGACGAAGTGGGCAGCCACTGAGCCACACGCTTGCCTGGCTTGGGGCGTGCCGAACCAGGCAAGGTGTGTGTGTGGATTCACAGGGGCCGAGCTGGTGATTTCTTGCTGGGCTTCGAGCCCCAGCTGAACGCCTGAAACATCCCTACTCTCAGGTTCAATTGGAACCCACTAACAAAGCCTGAGTGCAACTGTGCAAGTGAAACAACCACATGCTGCTTCCTTTTTTACTGTGCCTGGGGCCTCCCCTTCCCTCCCCGTCCTCTGTGGTTTCCTTTGTGTCGAATTCTAGATTGGAACCACCTTGGGGCCAGGACCTGCCCTCGTCAAGTCTCCAGCGTGTCATGCCTACTGGTGGTGGTGCTATAAAAAGCGATAACAACATTGAAGTTCCAAGTCACCTGCAGCCTGTGGCAGAAGGGAATACATCTGGTCCAGAGCTGGGTGTGTAGCTGGGATGACTCACCCCAAAGATCTTGAACTGCTGGTAATTGGATTTGTCAGGAAGTCAAAGGCAGTCCCAACCTGGGCAGCCTTACCCAGCCTGGCAATCCATTGGATTGCAACTCCCATCCTTCCCAGGCAATGGCCGTGCTGGCTTGGAATAAAGGAAGCTGCAGTCCAACACATCTGGAGGGTGCAAGGTTAGGAGAGGCTGACATTCCTTATGGGATAAGGGACAGTCTATCAATTCAATGAAATGAAGTCAATGAGTTGACCCCACCTTGTTGAGCCATTTGGGCCACACAATGGCATCCTGGTCAATGGTGAACGTGAGGCCTGTGGATCGCCGTCTTTCTATACTGCCAAATTTCACTCTCAGAACAGACCTATTGGGAAAGTTCACCCAGTTCAGGATGTCAAAGTCAGCTGTTAGGTCTCCATTCTCATCCAAAGACACTCCATCCATAGAATTATTGTAAAACTGGGAGCTTCTCAGGAAAGGGTGAAGCTAGAGTGGCAGAGGAAACACCAGCACCGAGGTAACAAAAAACACACATTCCATATCTCAGTTGTGCCCATTTCATGCCTGAATCTCTTGGAGGATGGTAAGCTGCCTTAGACTGATTCAGGTGATCGTAGTGTCTTCCCCCCAAGCTCATTCCCTTTTCTAATTTTCTTAAGCAAAACATTGAATGTACTTCAGTTTACATCTGAGTCTGTGTGGTGATAGTTGTTTGCTTGTTGGTTTGAACCTGACTTGGCTATGCACCAGGGTGTCTTGAACTAAATTTATATAGACCCTGGAACTAACCAAGACTAAACCAACATTGTTGACACTGACTGGCAGTGGCTATCCAGGGTTTGAGGCAGGAATATTTCCTGCCCTACCTGGAGATGCCGGGGATCAAACATGGGACTTCCTGTATACACAGCATATGTTCTACCAGTGTGCTATTCCCTCCTGAATCTACTACAGTTCAGGGCTGGTTCCAGATTCAAGTGGCTGGGTGTGACACATTATATTCACAAGGGACCTGATTTCATCCCTGAATCCCCCTTGTCAACTTTAGCAGTTTGGGATGCTGAAGTCATCAAACGTAGAGACTTGTTTTTTGCATCCTAAGGAGAATCCTGCACCCTAAGGAGAATCCTGCAATCTGGGGCTGGTCGTACCCTCAGGCAAAGTGATGGTGGCCACTTCATGGGGCATATCTTGGGCACCAGTAAATGGCAGCAAATGGTCATTTATATCATTAAGGCTGCAATCCTTCACACACTGGTTACCATTACCAGTAAGTGTTTGACATCTAAGCATGCGGGTAGTGTGTGGAATATAGAAAGGTTATTTTGTTAAATTTTACAGCAAGAGACTTCCTTTCCGAGCAATAACTAAACATTGACTGGATTATTTTTAACTGTCGGTGTCTCTTAATCCCTTCATGATTTGCTTACAGGCTGTATGTTACTGGCTTATCATTGTGATTTGGCCTTCTCCTGTGTTTATCAAGCTGTACAGAGACTTTCCAATGTTGAGGGATGCTTCCGTACCCTTCACATTATCAGGGAGAGTGAAACGTTTTTAGATGAGTGACAGGAGGTCATCCTGGAAAAGTAACAGAATTGGGAGTTTCCCAGGGAAGAGGAAGAAAATGAAGGGCAGGAGGAAGAGGAGTGGAAGGGCATGACACGTGGGACAAGGAGAATCAGGGGTTCTATGCTACAGCAACTCCTCAACAGAAACCAGGCTGTTCCCAAGATAGGGATGTATGGATTGTGTAAAATCCGCTCTGTCTACATTAAACAGATTGTCAGGCGCCTTTTGTTCCATCGTCCGTTCAAAATCGGATTCGATTTTTGGGGGTCATATGGAGAAACGCGCAAATACTTCTGTAAGGGAGTTCACAACAATTTACACAATTTACCTCTGTACGTAACATTTAGCGTATTGTCCCCCATTCCATGCAACATTTCCCCACACATATTTAGCAGTCTCAGCAGAAACTTGCATATTTTCTAGGGATGTCGGAGAATTTCTCCACAAATCTCTGAGAGGCCGAATGCCAACACATTCGGCCTCCCGAAATTGGTGGGGAAATTCTCCAACACTACCCCGCCCCCCCCCCCAGGATGAGACTTAACTCGCGCGAATGTCCCTCTCGGCAGCGGGTCCCGGCGGCGGTTCGGCGGCGGTTCGGTGGTGGTGGCGGTGGCGGCCAGTCTTCCGACCGGCTGCCACCGCCGCCATTTCCAAGTAAAGTGTAAAAAAACAACAACAACGTGATAGGCTACGTAAAGATTTACATAGCCTATCATGGCTAGATTTTCAAAGTCAGCTGTGATAGGCTACGTAAAGATTTACGTAGCCTATCACGGCTGACTTTTGAAAAAAGAAAGCGCGTATGCAAAGGGCGGCGCCCTTGGATGCCGCCATTCACGTTCCTTATTTGGGCACGGGTAGTCTACGTGAAGATTTACATAGACTACGGCGAAAATAAGGGCAACGCAAATAACGTACATGCTTCTTTTTTTTTTTCAAAGTCAGCCGTGATAGGCTACATAAATCTTTACGTAGCCTATCACTTCTTTTTTTTTTTACACTTTACTTTTTTCTTTCGCGGCCGGGGAGACGGGGCGCTCCCCCCCCGGCCAGAATTTCGTCGGGGAGGGATGGGGCGCCTCCCCCCCTGGCCAGAATTTTGGCGGGGAGGGGCGGGGCGCCTCCCCACCCTCCAAGAATTTCGGGGGAAGAAACGGAGTGCCTCCCCCCCCCTGAAAACAGCTGCGGGACCATGTAAGTGACTTTCATCCATCCCCAATATTTTCCCACGAAAGTAGAAATGAACGTAAAAATCCAGAAGTCCATGGAATCTGTGCAGCCTGAGGAGGTTGGTCTGCAGTGGATTCTGCAGCTTAGAATCTGAGATTCTTTTGGTCCATTCCAAATACCTCCAGCATCCCTTTGCCATGGAGGGTGACCTTGGGCCTGAAGATGCCGCAACACCCTGCATTCCACAGAACACTCAGGATGGCACTTGAAGTCATGTGCAATTGAAGAATGTAACCACCATCCTGAGGAGGAACAGACGTGTGATGACCAAGACTAGTAGCCATTGATAGCCTTCTCCTCCTGGAATTTGTCCAACCCCCCCTTTAAAGCCATCCAAATTGGTGGCCATCACTACATCCCGTGGTAGTGAATTCCATAGTTTATCTATGCACTGTGTGAAGGAGCCCTTCCTTTGATCTGTCCTGAAACTCTCACCAATCCACTTCATGGGATGACCTCGGGTTCTAGTATGATGTGAGAGGAAGAAAAGTGCTGAACAGTGCAGGGAAACCTCTCTCCAGGAGGATGTCTATGGTGGGAAGTGGGAGAGGACCTTCTCTGCTGTGGCACCCCGGTTGTGGAATGCCCTGCCTTTGGAGGCCTGATTGGCGCAGACATTGGTTTCCTTTCGGTGCCAAATTAAAACATGGCTTTTCACCAAAACCTTTGAGGGCTAATTAAATTCCCAAAAATTGCACACTGTTTTATTGTTTTCGGTTTTAAATTGGTATTAAATGGTTTAATATGTTTTTAGCTGTTTAAATTATGTATTGGTTTGTACTGTTTGAATTGATTTAATCTGTATGTTACCCTGAGATCTTAATTATATAGGGCGGGACACAAGTGTGTTAAATCAATAATAAAAAAAAATGTCGAACCCTTAATTAGCACTCATTGATTATGGTTGGTCAACCAGCTGTGGATCCACCTAACTGTAGCATTCTCCAAACCGACGCCAACAAGGATGTCGTGGGAAACCTTGTAAAATGCTTTCCTGAACTCAAGATATAATATGTGCACAGCATTCCTATTATCTACCAAACTAATAACTGCCAAAAAGGAGGTAAGATGGTCTTGCATGAGCTATTCCTGACAAACCTATGTTGACACATCAACTGCGTCTTTTGACATGTACGTTTAGAATTGTTATGAAGGTGAGTTTTGTTCACCACTGGATAATGAGCTCTCAATATGTTCAAGGACCCAAGACTCTACTCAAGTAGGTAACATGTAACTAGCTAAGCTAGATTGACATTTTGATTGTATTTGGGTGTGTGTGTGCGTGTGTGCGTGCGTGCGTAGGATTATTAACTTCCCTTGTTTCTTCCCATTTTTCTTCCCTATTCTGAAATAAATTCCTTTTAATATTTAGAAATGTGGCTACATTGTTTTAAAAGGATTTTTTTTTTTTTACTAAACTCTTCCCCATATGAAGGACCACATGGCTACAAAACTACGATGTCTGTTTTAAGGATCTTCAGAAGGGTACTTTTTGCTATCTCTTGTGTTTCTGGGCTTTGAGCAATAACATCCAAAAGCACTTTTCTTTTCTTTTTTCTGTAGCTCGGTTGAAGGGAGGGGTGCTTGCCGAAGGGCTCAGAAACTCCCCAAGCAGTTGGACAGACTTGGATATGTCTGGAAGTTCGTCCTGACTAGTGGCAGGCCATCAGTACTTTTTTTTTTCCTTGTGAAAAAGTGGTCCACCAGGAAGAAAAATAATCCCTCCTCTTAAGTCAATGACAGACGGAAAAGGGAATACCTGCCATGGTTGTAACCTCTGAGCATCCAGCCTGCCTCCGCCCTCCATCGCCATCCTCTTGGATCTGGACATATAAGCAGCATCCAAGGCACGGGCCACAGCTTGGATGGTGTTGTAAATGATGTAGCTGTCTAGAGACAGGATCTTCTCCATGTCCTCTTGGGGCAGGGCCACCACTTTCTCCTTCTCTGTGCATCTTGACCGGCCTTTCACCGAAAAGGCATACTTTGAATACGCACAATTAAATGTTTCCTCCACAAACTGCTGGATAGCTTGATAGTAAAATTGTTCTAAATTATCATAATCTGCCATTTTGTTTGTCTGGATAAAGAAGGAAAAGATACCATGGATATTCCGGAAAGACATGTTAGTATACATCAAATCCAAGGTGACATCCCACAAAGCTGTGGTGATCCAGACCTTCCCCACAATGGGTTTTATAAAGAATTCAACAAATTCTTGCATAATCTGTATACCATTGATGAAGTAACTGGTCTCTGCACTATAAACAAAGACGTTGACTTGTACCCACTTGTGGAATGAAGGCTCAATGAGCCTCGCTTGGACCGAATCCAGTCCTATGATGCTTTGTGAGAAAAGAACACAAACACCATTCCTGATGAGCTCAGGAGTCAAGGTCCTCATGAACCTCTCTCCATTGTCCGTATCTGGAGCAACGAGACCAACCATCGTCCATCTGAAATGCAGGAGCAGTTTGACAATCCCCTGGTACTGGGTTCCATCTTTGGGGACCATCCGGTAGAAAAAAGGGAACTGAGTTGTATCACTCAGGACATGAGAAACAAAAGCGTACGTTACCTGGCAAGGAAAGGAAGAGACTGATAATTCATTTTATTTCAGAATCAAATTTCAGTTCTTCATTTCTGAAAGCTGGCTGTATTACACCTCTTAACTAGTAATTATCTGTGCCATACTCCATAACAATGCAACAAATAGTCTTAACTTTATGATGAATAAAAAATCCTGTCTTTATAAGGACAGAACACACACAAATGCACTGAACTACAGAGCATCTCCTACATCTGCACAATGGAAACAAGCTCCCATCAGTTCAGTGCTCTTTCCCAGCAGTATTGAATATGGTCAAGAAACACAACCCAGAATAGGAGCATGCTTGTTTTTAGGGGTGACCAAGAGCTGCAAAGCAATTTACCCTCCCCTGTCACTGATGGCCCTGAGCGTCCCCTCGCATTCGTAGCTAAAACTGTATGCCTGAGGACCAAACTACCCACGGCGTTAATCACATGGTTTTTTGCTTCGTTGAAGGATTTTCCTTTCACCAATAGCCAACTTTGGCCCCCTAATCCAGATCAGGATGCGAGCATGGCAGGGAGCGGGTGGGTACTATTTTTGTTATAATTGTCTTAAATCTATATTTCTTTTGGTTAATACATATGTTTAAAATTAATCTAAATATATGAACATATATTTATAAAGTAACTGTGTTGCTTATATGATTTGGTGCTTCCTTGCACCAAGACAAAAGCCCTTCTCTAACCCTAAGCCAAGTTATCTGGCAGGTAGAAGGGACTGAGTGGATCAAAGAGTTTCATCAATTGGAGAAAAGACATACAAATTATTCCCTTCAGGATCTCAGTCACCCTCACCCAGGTCTCCTATTTGCATGGCAGTAGGGAACCCAAGAGGAGTTAGTCTCAGCCTGCAAAAGCCCCCCGACACACCTGTGGGATTTTGTAGATGCCCAACATAGTTGAAATCTGGATGGAGATGTCAGAGTCACCCCCTTCAAGGACAGCAAGCAGGTTATTTTGCCTTCCACACCTGTAGTTTGGAACATTTGCCTGCCCAGTAGAGAGCAGGTCTAGCAAGGCATCCGAAGTCAGTCTGGCACTGAAATAGTTGTCATGGAAGTTGTAGCCCAGGGTGATGTTGGGCAAGAGCCTGGGGTTCAGGTTGATCTCCTGAATGGCAAAGAAGAAGGACAGCATCTTCCAGGACTTTGTGAGTGATGTCCTAGAAAAAATATATGCATCTCTGTTTTTCTTACTTCTTCTTTTTTTAGATTAGACATGACATATTGTATAATAAAATTCCTGTTTGTGTGTGTATAGATATGTATACATTCATATATAGATGTGTGTGTAATGGAGTTTAAATTTAATCCTTTTAAGTAACTTTTAAATATTTTTTCTTTTTCTTTCTTGCTTTCTTCTTCCTTTTCCTTCTTCTGTTTTTTATTTTTCGTTACTAAGTGTGTCCTCCTAAGAATACTGTATTGTTGGAAACTGTAGATAATGACTAGGTTGTTGGTACTGTTTATTTCATTTTTAAAGATAAAAAGTATTAAAAAAAAAGAAAGAACATGTATGCATCATGTCATCATCATTAAGCTTCCCAAGTAAATAATGTATTCAATTGTTGTTCCTTTGACTCCACAAATCTAATGAGGCATTACAAAGCTTTGGATTCAATTTCTAGAACTTTCCTCATCTTGACCCAGATCCAAAGCCAGAAGCTCAGCAACTGAATAATAGCTGGTGCGTTTCTGGAGGTGGAGAGGAGAGGTAGCCTCCCTTCCTTCTATTTCTATACCACCTCATAGCTGAAGCTCTCTGGGTGGTTCACAAGTTTGCTGAAGCCACCAAAGAATTTATGTTGGTGAAGAGAAAAAGGAATGGCGAAAAGCTTCAAAAGGGCCTCTCCAAATTGGGGGAATGGGAATCAAAATGGTAAATGCAGTTAAATGTAATAAAGTATAAAATGATGCACGTTGGGAGAAAAGATCCTAACCACATATATGTTGATGAGATCTGAGCCGGAAGGATGTAGCTCAATGAAAATGTCGATTTAGTGAGCCACTGCTGTGAAAAAGGCAAATTCCATGGAAAGAAATAATAGGATTTTCGATTTGGAAGGGGTCTTGGAGGTCATCTAGTTGAACCACCTGCTCAATGAGGGATCTGCAATTTAAAATGGAACTACAATGTCCCTGACAGACAGCCATCCAGTCTCTGCTTAAATATGGAGGATTTCTGTTCTGCTGTCAAAAAGCTCTCACAGTTTGGAGTTTTCGCCTAATGTTTAGCAGAAATTTGCTTCTTTGCCCTTTCCACTTACTCAGTTCTACTCGTCTTGGATCTGCTTGGTTCTGCTCCAGCCATCTACAGCAACAGAAAACAACAACCCCTTTGCTCCATCTTCTGAATGACAGCCCTTCAGATGATTGAGGGTTGCTATGATAACTCCTCTAATCCTTTTCTTCTCCAGGCTTGACAATGGAGCCAATGACCTAGGGAGGTGGTGGGCTCTCCCACACTAGAGGCATCCAAGACGAGGCTGGACAGCCATCTGTCAGGGATGCTGTGACTTGGATTCCTGCATTGAGCAGGGGGTTGGACTCGATGGTCTTGTAGGCCCCTTCCAACCCTACTATTCTATGATTTACAACCTTAATAGGCAGTTGGGGGTGGGTGAGAAGTGTTCTGGCACCCTAGTGAAAGCCATGTGTCTGTCCACATAGTTTAAACGAAAATTGGATGTTTGTTCGATGTATTGATGAGATGGCAGAAGGTCCACATTGTCCTATATTTGCCACATTTTACCGTTCAAAAGGAGCCCAGCCAGCTGTCAACTAGCAGACTGTCATTTAGGGTGAATGCCTCCCCAAAGTCTTTCCCTAATGCCAGATTAGGACAGTGACTTAGCCGGAACCAGATAACATGGACAGTGCTTGGCAAGGAGGGATGATTGGAGCTCATGGAATCAGCAGTAACTCCATCACACACATAATGACTTACTTGTCAAGCCTGGTAAAGGGAGGCTTGTAGAAACTGTATGGTCGAAATGTAACATCTCTTGCAGAGATGACTCCACTAATGAGATGGTCTCCTGGCCTGTAATGATTGCGTGGGCCAAGTCCATCCCTTTCCAAAGTCAAGGGGCATCTGGCCTTGCGCATCCCATAGATTGCCTGGGGCAGCAGCAGCAGCAAGCAGACAATCCTTCTGGATATGCCTGGCACAGCCTCCATCCTTGTCACTGCCCCTCACAACCAATTCGATGAATAGTTAGAGGAAGCCAAAGTCCTCTCGCCAGGGGCTTCCGTGGCTTCCCTAATAAAATGGGGCCCAGCCAGCGAAGCCTGCACCTCCTGACAGGATGGTAGGAAGTCAGCCTCACACCCACACTGTCCTCCCACCAGCCCCAAACCTCCTCCCAAGCTCTCCGTGGCACAGGAGGCATTTATGTGCCAGAACTTGTGTGCCTGGATGCAAGACATCACCTCCTGTTGCTCTCGAAGCTGTAGGGCAGTGGGCTCCAAGGCGAGGTTTGGAAAAAATCCCTTGAGGTCTGGCAAGAAGAAGAAGAAATCACTGTGATTTGGATAATTATGAGGGGAAGAAGTTGCATCACCACTGCAACCTCCTGGACTCTCTGTTTGTCTCCATGGGCTGCTGGTGGGGGTGGGGCATGTTTTTGAGAATCACTGGCTCTGCACACTTGACATGGGCCAGAGAGGTGGGGTGGAAAGGTGAGCTTGGCCTGACCTTTAGCAATGAAATGCCTTCAAGTGAACCAGGATCAACAGAGTCTTGTAGGACATGTATAACCATCACACAACTTGGATTAGTTAGTCCTGAAGTTGCCTTCTGCTGTTCCAGATGGCTGATCGATCTGGCCCAGTCTTGCCAGCTCTGACAGACATGTAAATGGGGATCAGCAAAACCCACTGCTGTTTCTTTTTCACCTCCCTTCTTTTGGTAGCTCAAGAAAGGCCCCAGCTGGTTCAGCTCTTGGAATCTCTGCTTAATAGGGCTTCTATTTGTACAAGGCAGAATAATTAGCACATTTTCACTCACCTTGGGCTCTAGAGAGTGGGCAGGCTATGATTCTGTCCAGATGTTTAAGGGGCAGAGTAACCTCTGGAGGTTGGGAGGGGATTTGGGGATGAAGAAATAGCCACTTCCTAAGCCCTTCCGGGCTCAGCTGAGCCAGGTCAGGAGATGTGTGTGGCGGCTGGGTTCGCTTTTGATCTCTTCTTTTCTTCTCCTCACCACTGTGTCTTTTAAAAAGTGTTTTCCCTACCATTGCCTCTGGCATGTGCATAGGGATGGCAGAGAATTCTGCCATGGATCTCAGTGAGGCCAAATGCCAGTGCATTCGGCCCCCCGAACTCTGTGGCGGAACGGCCTGCCACCCCCTAACACCCCCAGCGAATCCCCCCTGGGAGGAGATTTACCTGGGGCAGATCGTCCGGGCGGCGGTGGCGGCGGCGGCGGCGGCAGCTGGTCTTCCAACTGGCTGCCGCCGCCGCCATTTGCAGTCTTGTAAAAAACAACAACACGATGTGATAGGCTACATAAAGATGTACGTAGCCTATCATGGCTGGGTTTAAAAAAACAAAACAAACAACGTGATAGGCTACGTAAATCTTTATGTAGCCTATCATGGTTGGGTGGGTTTTTTTTAAAAAAACCCGCGTACGCAAATGGCGGCGGCTACGGGCGCCGCTATTTGCGTTCCTTATTTCTGGCCCTCTTGGTCTACATAAATATTTATGTATACTATGACGCAGGGATGTACAAAAGTGACTTACCTTTCGCGGATTATGTTGATGTGGGGGGGAGGCGCTGGAATTCCCCTGGAATCCTCGAACGGCCGGCTGTGCTCCACGGCAGCTCCATGGAGCAGCCGGCCAGTCCTGGCCCGGCCAGGCCAGAGCCGTCCACAGCTGGATTTCCGGCCGCGGAGGGCTCTGGGTAAAAACAAACAAACAAACAAACAAAACAACAACAACCACGTACACAAATGGTGGCAGCTACGGCCGCCGCCATTTGCGTTCCTTCTTTTTGGCCATCTTAATCTACATAAATATTTAAGTAGACTATGACGGCGAAAATCATTTTTGCCGTCATAGTCTAAGTAAATATTTACGTAGATTAAGACGGTAAAAAGAAGGAACGCAAATGGCGCAGGCCATAGCCGCCGCCATTTGCGTATGCGTTTTTTTTTTAAACCCACCCACAACCATGACAGGCTACGTAAAGATTTACGTAGCCAATCACATCTTTTTTTTCTTTTTTTCTAAACCTAGCCATGATAGGCTACGTAAAGATTTATGTCTTTTTTTTTTTTCACAATACGATAGGCTATCACGTCTTTTTTTTTTTTTCACAAGCCTGGAAATGGTGACGGCGGCAGCCGGTCAGAAGACCACCCACCGCCACTGCCGGACCCGCCGCCAGAGCTGCTGCCGCCGCTGCCCAAAAGATCCACCCCAGGTAAGTCTCGTCCCCGGGGGGATCTGCGGGGTAGCGGGGGGGTGGCAGGCCATTCCGCCACAGATTTCACCACTAGCATTCGGCCTCACTGAGATCCATGGCAGAATTCTCTGACATCCCTACTATGATGGCAAAAATAAAGGGGAACGCAAATAGCGTAGCGGGCACTATTTGCGTCCCTTTTTCATTCACCATTTTAGCCTACGTAAATCTTTACGTAGGCTAAAAGGGCGAATCAAAAAGGGACGCAAATTGTGCCCGCTACACTATTTGCATTACCCTTTATTTTCGCCGTCATAGTCTACGTAAATATTTACGTAGGCTAAGACACCAAAAATAAGGAACACAAATGGCGGCGGCCGTAGCCACCGGCATTTGCGTACGCGGGTTTTGTTTTTGTTTTAACCCACCCAGCCATGATAGGCTACGTAAAGATTTACCTAGCTTATCATGTCGTGTTTTTTTGTTTTTTTAAACCCAGCCATGATAGGCTATGTAAATCTTTATGTAGCCTATCATGTCTTTTTTTTTTTTTTTTAACAAGACTGGAAATGGTGGCGGTGGCAGCCGGTCGGAAGATCCGTGGCGGAATTCTCTGCCATCCCTACCCGTTTCCTTCCTGCCTCCTTCTGGGCAGTTGGAAACATTTTCATCTTCATTCCCTAGGGATGATTCACCCCGAACTGGATGCTTCCCAGCTCCTGTTGACTTTCCCCCTGGGTTCAGTTTAAAAGCTGTTCTGCCACCTTTTTTATGCTTACTACCAGCAGAATAGTCCCATTTTGGTTGAAGTGGAGCCCATCCCTGTTATACAGGCCTGGTTTGTCCCAAAATGTTCCTTAGTGTCTAACTAAACAGTATCCTTCCTCCCTACACCATTGTCTCATCCATGCATCAAGACTTCTCCACTTCACCCATCTAGTTAGCACTAGGGATGTACGAAAGTGACTTACCTGTTCACGGATTATGTTTATGGTGAGCGGGAGGCGTTCTGTCCCTCCCCCCGGAATCCTCGCCGGGGGGGAAGCTCTCCGTTCGGGATCCTCAAACGGCCGGCTGTGCTCCGCGGCAGATCCGTGGAGCAGCCGGCCAGGCCCAGCCAGGCCAGAGCCGTCCGCAGCCTAATTTCCAGCTGTGGAGGGCTCTGGGTAAAAAAACAAACAAACCCACATATGCAAATGGCGGCGGCTCCGGTGGCGGCGGTGGGTGGTCTTCTGACCGGCTGCCACCGTCACCATTTCCAGGCTTGTGGGAAAAAAAAAAAAAAAGACGTGATAGGCTACGTAAAGATTTACGTAGCCTATCATGGCTAGGTTTAGAAAAAAAGAAAAAAAAGATGTGATTGGCTACGTAAATCTTTACGTAGCCTATCATGGTTGTGGGTGGGTTTAAAAAAAAAAACGCATATGCAATTGGCAGCGGCTATGGCCGCCGCCATTTGCGTTCCTTCTTTTTACCGTCTTAATCTATGTAAATATTTACGTAGAGTATGACGGCGAAAATAAAGGGGAACGCAAATAGTGTAGCAGGCACTATTTGTGTCCCTTTTTCATTCACCGTTTTAAAACAGCGAATCAAAAGTTGATGCAAATAACGCCCGTTACGCTATTTGCATTCCCCTTTATTTTTGCCATCATAGTCTACGTAAATATTTATGTAGATTAAGATGGTAAAAAAGAAGGAACGCAAATGGTGGTGGCCGTAGCCACCGCCATTTGCGTACACAGGGTTTTTTTTTAAACCCACCCAACCATGATAGGCTACGTAATGATTTACGTAGCCTATCACAGCATTTTTTTTAAAAACCTAGCCATGATAGGCTACGTAAATCTTTACGTAGCCTATCACGTCTTTTTTTTTTTTTTTACACAAGCCTGGAAATGGCCCAGAAGATCGGCCACAGGTAAGTCTTGTTGGGGGGGGGGATCCGCAGGGGCCCGGGGTGGTGGCAGGCTGTTCTGCCACGGAGTTCGGGGGGCTGAATGCACTGGCATTTGGCCTCACCGAGATCCATGGTGGAATTCTCTGACATGTTCGCCCTACCCCTGGAACAGGTAGCAGTTCAAACAAAGCCAGCTTGGTGGTCTTGGATTTCAACCACCTACCTAGCAACCTAACTTTGGCTTCAAGGACCTCACAACTACATTTCATTACATCATTGGTACCAACAATTGCTACTTGAAAAGCTGTCACAGAAAGGAATGCCAGGATCTCTTCTCCATCATCCCAGAGTGCAGAACATGGAATAATGGGCTCAAGTGACAGGAAGCCAGATTCGGGCTGAACATCAGGAAAAACTTCTTGAGTGTTAGAGCAACACGACAGTGGAACTAATGACCCAGGGAGGTGGTGAGCTCTCCCACACTGGAGACATTCAAGATGGGGCTGGACAGCCATCTGTCAGGGATGCTTTGACTTGGCCCCTTGCATTGAGCGGGGGTTGGACTCGATGGCCTTATAGGCACCTTCCAACCCTACTGTTCTATGATTCTATGAACATGGACCGTGACCACTGACTCCACCCCAGCAGTATCAGCTGGCAATTTACCATATGGTTTGCAAGTCCATCAAAAAACCAGCTGTCTATGTGTGTAAGGATCAAATCTCCCATTACCAAAAGCCCCCCCTCCCCCAGAGGCACATCCTCAGTGTGAGGGGATAGTTGTGCATCTTCCTAGGAATGGATGCTTTCTAAAGGATCATTTCCCTCTCCCTCAGAAGGATGCCCTTCTTCCCCGAGACCCCCTTTCTCCATGACAAAAGAGGGGCTGTCAACCAGGGATTGGGACACCAGTATTATGTCCCCCTAAGTCTCATGCCCTGCAGGTCTCATAAGTTGCCCAAGAATCTAAGTTCAAGGCAGAGGTAGTGTCTGAGCTCCAAAACACAAAACCACTCCTTTGAACTCAAATAAAGATGGCACTGGAGGGACTGCCATTTATTTTGCAGCAAGACAGCCTCCTTTCTTTATTTTCTTTTCTTTTCTTTTACAACAGATTCATTTTTTTTAGAAAAATCTTATGAAACAAAATACTTCAGGGAACCCGGTGAGCACCAAAGGAGGCATCTGTGGTCACACTGGTGCCAACTAGGGATGTATGGATTGTGTGAAATCTGTTCTGTCTGTGTTTTGTGGATAGTCAGGCACCTTTCATTCCATTGTCTGCCCATCGGTGGAATCAGTTTTGTTAAAGTTTTTGAATTTGTGCAAATTCGTTCAGGTGAAAATGCACAAATCCCCCCAAATGTGCACATTTCTCCACAATGCACATTTCCATACCTTAACCTATGGAGGAAATGGACAGTTTTGCCCCTTTTTCTTAACTTTTTGCATATTGTTCTATGACAAAATTTGTGTAAAATTTCAAATGGAAAAACAAAATAAAACAACATTTATGCAGAATCTGCCTTACAGGGAAAAGAATCCCGAGCTGGAGTCATATAAATCCAAACTCATTTGGTTCCATTGCAGATTTCTCTGACATCCCTAGTGCCAACATACACCATGCTGTAATCCCCAGGGCTAGGATGTCTGGTGCTCTGTTTCTAGGGATGGACGGAAGTCCCTTACCTCGTCCCGCAGCTTTTTTCGGGGTGGGGGGGAGGTACTTCATTTCTCCCCCTGAAAATTCTTGGCGGGTGGGAAGGCGCCACTCCCCTCCCCGCCCAAATTCAGACCGGGGGGGAGCGCCCCATCTCCCCGGCCGAAAAATAAAAAGGTTATGGGGGGGGAAACATGTGATAGGCTACGTAACGATTTACGTAGCCTATCAAGGCTAGATTTTCAAAGTCAGCTGTGATAGGCTACGTAAATCGTTACGTAGCCTATCATGGGTGACTTTGGAAAAAAAAACGCGTATGCGAATGGCGGCGCCCATGGGCGCCGCCATTTGCGTACGTGCTTCCCCCCCCCCCAAAGTCTAGCCGTGATAGGCTACATAAATCGTTACGTAGCCTATCACGTGATTTTTTTTTTAATTTTATGGGGAAATGGCGGTGGCACCAGCTGGTCGGAAGGCCGGGCGCCGCCCCTGCCCCTGCCGAAACACCGCCGGGACCCGACACTGAGAGGGACATTCGACAGAGGTAAGTCCCATCCCGGGGGGGTGGCGGGGGGGTGGCGGAGAATTTCCCCACCACTTTCGGGGGGCCGAATGCGTTGGCATTTGGGCTCCCAGAGTTTCGTGGAGAAATTCTCCGCCATCCCTATCTGTTTCACGGAAGATATCCCTCTATTAAACCATCTGTCAGTGGACAGTCCTATATTTAAGGTCCCCTCGATTTGAAGGACTGCCGAGTCCAAATCCATTTTAGAGATAAAGAACCATAGGAGAACAGACACATAGGCACATCGCTCTGCAATTTTCAGCCGTTTTCCCTCAACCATCTCGCTACTGTATGAACCAAGATCCATGATTTCCACTACCCCACAGCATTGCTGGTAGGGATCATGGGGTTACACTGGGGAGAATCCCCAGTCATTAGACTTATTGCAGCTACAATGGCCTTCCAGAAACTCTCAGTTTAAGAGCGAACTAGGTGTGACATCATTCATGCCATGAGCAACAGTGTTAATGTGTTCGTGTGCATATGTGTGTGCGTGTGTTAGGGATGTATGAAACACTTACCTAACTCCATTCTGGGGCATCCGCGGTGGGGGGGAGGTGCCCCGTCCCTCCCCCTGGAATCCTCCCCAGCTGGCTCTGCTCCACGGAGACTCCGCAGAGCCGCTGGCCGGGCCTAGCCACAGCTGGAATTCCAGCTGCTGCCGGGCTGCTGCGGCTGCAAATGGCGGCCGCTACGCCATTTGCGTGGCTCCCTTTTGCTGTGGTAGGCTATGCAAATACTCACATAGCCTATTGTGGCAAAGAGTAGGGGCACAAATGGAGTAGTACGTAAGTATGTAAATACTTACGTAGCCTATCATGGCAAAAGGGAGCCACGCAAATGGCGGCCACTATGACGGCCACCATTTGCGGCTGCAGCAGCCAGCAGCAGCTGGGAGACCAGCCGGAGCCACATCCGTATCCCCTGGATGCGGCAGTCTGTGCATAGGATTGCAGCCTGAAAGAGGATCTAGGTGGATCTATTGTCATCCATACTGTTTTCTTTTTATTAAAATGTAGAACTACAAATAACTTATATGCAGAGTACATCATGAGAAATGCCGGGTTGGATGAATCAGAGGTCGGAATTAAGATTGCTGGGAGAATTATCAACAACCTCCGATATGCAGACGATACCACCCTAATGGCAGAAAGCGAAGAGGATCTCAAGAGCCTCTTGTTGAGGGTGAAAGAGGAGAGTGCAAAAGCTGGTTTGAAACTCAGCATTAAAAAAACGAAGATCATGGCATCTGGCCCCATCACTTCCTGGCATATAGAAGGGGAAGAAATGGAAGCAGTGACAGATTTTACTTTCTTGGGCTCCAAGATCACCGCAGACGGTGACTTGAAATTAAAAGACGCTTGCTCCTTGGGAGGAAAGCTATGGCCAACCTAGACAGCATAGTAAGAAGCAGAGACATCACCTTGCCGACAAAGGTCCATCTAATCAAAGCTATGGTTTTCCCAGTAGTAATGTATGGCTGTGAGAGCTGGACTATAAGGAAGGCTGAGCGCCGAAGAATTGATGCTTTCGAACTGTGGTGCTGGAGAAGACTCTTACGAGTGCCCTGGACTGCAAGGAGGTCAAATCAGTCCATCCTAAAGGAAATCAACCCTGAGTGCTCATTGGAAGGACAGATAATGAAGCTGAAGCTCCAATATTTTGGCCACCTAATGCGAAGAGAAAACTCCCTGGAAAAGACCCTGATGCTGGGAAAGACTGAAGGCAAAAGGAGAAGGGGACGGCAGAGGATGAGATGGCTAGATAGCATCACTGATGCAATGAATATGAACTTGAGCATGCTCCGGGAGAGAGCACAGGACAGGAAGGCCTGGCGTGCTATGGTCCATGGGGTCACGAAGAGTCGGACACGACTGAACGACTGAGCAACAAAAGAACTACAAATGGAGTGTGAGTACCTCTAACAATAACTATCATCAGGCTAAAATTCTGGATTTATTCTGGCTGTATTGTTTCCTGTGGTTTTAATGTTTTATATATTTTGTATTGATTTATTGTGTGCTCTTTGGTTTTAATTTTTGTGAACCAGCCAGAGAGCTGCGGCTATTGGGTGGGATAGAAATGAAATGAAATGAATGAATGAATGAATGAATAGAATGCCTTTAAACCATATTACATTGTGTAGACTCCAAAGAGAGTTGTTTATCTCTCCAAGTAAGAGAAATTAATACAAAGATTGTAGGGCAATGAATCTTCCTAGGTTGGTCCCCAGTTTTGAAAAATGGCAGAGGGTGCAATGCTATGACGATAGTCGGCTGCCTCTGAACTCTTCTTCTCCATGCTTTGGCCACCCTGCATGTGCAGCCAGACAGACGAATATGACTGTCTAGCCAGAGCGACTCAGAGTAGGGGTGGTGGTTAGGCTGGGCAGAGCATAGGAAGCATCATAATAGCACTTCCACCATCCCCTCCCCTCCCCACCCCCAGGAACGCCCCCTTTTCCCCTGCTCTGCTCTTCTGAGCACAGAGCCAGGGACAAACTGTACGACCTACAAGGCAGTGGGGGCGGGGGCAGGGAGGCAGTTTTTTGCCAGATTATGCCAGCGTGGGATTATGCCATATTCCGTACTCACAGCCAATAACTGTAAATTTGTTGTTGTTCAGTTGTTCAGTCGTGTCCGACTCCTCGTGACCCCATGTTTCGTACACCCCTAGATAGGCTACATAAATATTTACATAGCCTATCATGGCAAAAGAACAGGAACACAAATGGCACCGGCTACGGCAGCCGCCATTTGCGTTCCCTTTTTTTGCCATGATAGGCTACATAAATATTTACGTAGCCTATCACGGCCTCTGCAGGGATGTAAATGGCATCCCTGCGTTAACCGTGATAGGCTACGTAAGGATTTACGTAGCCTATCATGGCAACAATGGGGAAATGAATGACGAAGGGAATGTGTGTGTTTTTTTACAAAAAAAGTAAAATTGCAATGGTTATTGTAATCACAAGCCAATTGTGATTCTGACAAAACAAAACATAGCAAAATACGTTTCAGAACTAAAGGATTTTTCTCTAATTTTGAAGGAACCCTTTCTTTTTACAATAAAACTTAATAATGTGAGCACCAGTGGGTAAGTAAGGCTATGGTACCACTCATCTGAGAAGCCATGTTTTTTTTAACTTCCTGGCCTCCCAAAGTCTTCCACCACCCCTAGCAATCATTAATTGCATTTATGTAATAGCACTTCTTCAATGAATAGCGATTGCTGTATTAATATCATGTCTTCCATTAAAAAAATGTAAAAAATTCCTGCCTGTGTTTTTGAATCAGAATTGTATGATCACTCAGTGTTAAGAGCACCCAGAGGTTTTAAGTTTGCCTGAAGAATAACCAGAGGGTTGATAAACAACACCCCAGGAACTCAGTCCAATAACGATCAGATGCCGTCTTTCATTTTCATCATCAGATGCTCCTTTCTATTCAGATCAGGTCTCAATATGATGATGTAGCACTTGGGAATGAAGATGCAGCCCAGTAACCCAGCACTCGAGGCCAAGATGGAGAAGACCTGCACGGCTACCATGTATTTTCCCTTGGTGCTCAGATAGGTGGGCACAAAGGACACCCAAACACTGCAAAAGACCAGCATGCTGAAGGTGATCAGCTTGGCTTCATTGAAGGCTGCAGGCAGCTTCCTGGCGAGGAAAGCCACTGTGAAGCAGATGGCAGCCAGGAAGCCCATGTAGCCGAGGGCACCATAGAACATGGCGGCAGAGCCCTCATTGCATTGCAGGATGATCTCTCCAGGCTGTGAGTGTATGTCAGAGTCAGGGAATGGTGGAGATGTTCCCAGCCAGATGATGCAGAGGCCAACTTGTACAATGGAGCAAGAAATGACAACAGTGTTGGCCAAACTCTTCCCCAGCCATCCCCTTACCCTATTCCCTGGCTTCGTGGCCAGGAAGGCCAGCACCACAGTGATCGTTTTGGCCAACAGAGAAGAGACGGCCACTGAGAAGATGATGCTGAAGGATGTTTGTCGGAGGAGGCAAGTCGCTTTCCGTGGCTCACCAATGAAGAGGAAGGAGGACAAGAAAGAGAGCAGGAGGGAGCTGAGGAGAATATAGGAGAGGTCCCTGTTGTTGGCTTTGACTATTGGGGTTTCTAGGAATTTAATGAAGGTTCCTAACACAAAGCTTGTGACTAAGGACAAGATTAGGGCAAAAGAAGCCAGGATGATACCCAAATGTTCTTCATAGGAAAGGAAGGTTATAAACTTTAGGATACATTGATCTCGATCCTTGTTCGGATGGTGATCTTCCAGACACTTGCTGCAATGGTCTGCATCTGCAAAGAACATAAGTACATATGAAACACTGTGCTGGAGCAATGCAAGCATCCACCTAGTCCAACGTTCTTTGCACACAGAGGCCAACCAGCTTCCCATGAGAAACCCACAAGTGTGTCATGAATGGAAGAGCAACTGGTGTACAGAAGCCTACTGTCTCTTATACTGGAGGTAGCATCTAGCTATTATGACTAGTAGCCTTTCAGAGCCTCAATCACCTCTCCAGCTAGAAGAGTCACATCTATGTCATACAGGCTCTGTTCTTTTGCATTCCATCAAACATATTTATTGGAGATAGGGAATATACCGAAGGGCTGGAAGAACCAAATAGAGGTGTGGGGTGGAGTAGTTGGGAACTGACCATCTTTTGTAGGCAGTGAGGGGGGGAGATATCCATTGGTGGTGGCCATGCTTGGCTTTCAGGAAACCCCTAAATAGGTAGAGCAAGTGTTGGCAGTGAGAGTGGGAATTCTTTCTTTCTTTCTTTCTTTCTTTCTTTCTTTCTTTCTTTCTTTTGTCATACAATTTTGTTCTTGAATTTCAGTAATATTAACAAAGCCAAAGAAAAACAAACCAAACCAATACTGAACTGGCAACTTGATTATGATGCCTGTCAACTTCAGTAGGCAATCCCTGTAATTTTAAAAGATGAGGGAAAGCAATGGGTTTCAAAGGAAAACATAGAGATCAAGGGAATATTGTTAAGCCATCACCTATTGCTAAAAAGTAGAACTAACCTTAGGTGCCTAGTCAAAAACAGGTTTACACAAACCTCTTGCCAGAGCTGGACAAGGTGGGCAGCGAAATTGTCCCCAGAGATGTCGCCACTACTCCCAGTGGAAAGTCACCCTAATTTCCTTGGCAGGGCCAGGACTTATAACTTCGCCGAATGGAAAGAAAGAGGGCTCCGCTGTCTGTACCAATTTTATGAGGATGGTCAACCAATAAAAATGGAGGCTTTCAACGAAAAGTTGGGCAATGTAACATTCTGCTGGCTTTTGAATTGCCAACTCCGGTCCTTTTTGAGTTCCCCTTCAGTGAAAAATGAGGCCACTTGAAGCCTAACTATGTTTGAAAAATTAATGGTAGGGAACTCAGGG
The DNA here is from genome assembly GCF_057233095.1 of Heloderma suspectum. Lineage (NCBI taxonomy): Eukaryota > Metazoa > Chordata > Lepidosauria > Squamata > Helodermatidae > Heloderma > Heloderma suspectum. Next base: position 400,401,716 of record NC_139459.1, read on the forward strand.
GACACCCAGGGATGTATTTCTGGAGTAACCCACCTTCCTTAGTGGAGATGGTCCCTTCTGCACAAGGAGCACAAGCATAGCAGCAAATTGGCTCTCCTTCCTGAACCACCTTGAAGAATCCAGGGCGACAGCTTTCCACACACCTGGACTGAGGCAGGGGCTAAGAAGAAAGATAAGGAACATCAAAGCAAAGGTGGAGGACCAGCTGTGCTGGACTCTCTAGTCATAATGGAATCTCTAGTCACTGGATCTACTTGGTTTAACCTTGAGGGAAGAAAGGAAAAGCTGGATCCAAGAAATCAGAGATGGCTCCTCATGATTTCATATGATTTTTTTCAGTGGAAATATCCCAAACCATCATCCAGTCACAGACCACAGCTGCCTCCATGGACTGAAGCAGAAAAATCACAAATCTGCCACTTGTGGGTGTCTCTATATGGTGTAAAAATGTGAATCTAAAGCCCGGATCCTCAGGACCCTCATGAATCCCTGGAGAGCCGCTACCGGACAGTGTCGACAGAACTGGGACAGATAGATCAATGGTCTGTATTAGGCAGCTCCTTATGTTCTTATGAGTTTTCCAGGCGCATTTCAAAGCTGGTCCCAGGTAGAGCATGTTACAGCTAGCAGGTGGTGAATATAATGAAATAAAACAGAGCCAGATGAACTGCATCCTAGAGAAATAAAGGAACTGGCAGAAGTGCTCTCAGACCACTGTTTATTATCTTGGAGAAATCATGGAGGACAGGTGAAGTGCCAGATGACTGGAGGAGGGCAAATTTTCTCTCTACCTTCAAAAAGGGTAAAAAGGAGGAACCTGGGAACTACAGACCAGTCAGTCTGAGAATAATCCCTGGGAAAATTCTAGGGATGTACGACAGTCACTTACCTGTTCGCGGATTATGTTTATGGTGTGGGGGGAGGAGTTCTGTCCCTCCCCGCAGAATCCTGGATGGTGGGGGAGGTGCTCCGTTCCTCCCCCCCGGAATCCTCCATGGCCGGTTGTGCTCCATGTCAGCTTTGCGGAGCAGCCGGCCAGCCCCAGCCAGGCCAGACCCATCCGCAGCTGGATTGCCAGCCGCGGATGGCTCTGGGTAAAAAAAAAAAAACCGCGTACACAAATTGCGGCGGATAGGGCTGCCGCCATTCGCATTCCTCATTTTTGCCCTCTTAATCTACGTAAATATTTACGTAGACTATGACGGCGAAAATAAAGGGGAATGCAAATAGCATAGCGGGAGCTATTTGCGTCCCTTTTTGATTCCCCGTTTTAGCCTACGTAAAAATTTACGTAGGCTAAAAAGGGAATCAAAAAGGGACGCAAATAGCGCCCGCTACGCTATTTGCGTTCCCCTTTATTTTCGCCGTCATAGCCTACATAAATATTTACGTAGACTAAGATGGGGAGAAAAAAGAAACGCAAATGGCGGCGACCATAGCCACCTCCATTTGTGTATGCAGTATTTTTTTTTAACCCACCCAGCCGTGATAGGCTACGTAAAGATTTACGTAGCCTATCACCTTGTGTTTTTTTTTTAAAAAAACACCTAGCCATGATAGGCTACGTAAATCTTTACGTAGCCTATCACATCTTTTTTTTTTTTTTTTACAAGAACAAGAGTGGAAATGGGAGCGCCAAAATCTGTGGCGGAACGGCCTGCCACCCACCGCCGCCGCCGCAGCTGCCGCTGGAGCTGCCGCCGCCCAGAGGAGACTTGTCCCGGGGGGGGGGATCCGTGGGGGGGCAGGTGGGTGGCAGGCCGTTCCGCCACAGATTTTGGAGAACCGAATGCACTGGCATTCGGCCTCACTGAGATCCATGGCGGAATTCTCTGCCATCCCTAGAAAATTCTAGGGATCTACGAAAGGCACTTACCTTTCGTGGATTATGTTTCTGGTTGGGGGGGAGGCGTTCCATCCCTCCCCCCGGAATCCTTGCCAGGAGGAGGCACTCTGTTCCCCCCCACCGGAATCCTGGCCAGCCGGCTGTGCTCTGCAGGGATTCTGTGGAGCCGCCGGCCGGCTCCACCAGCAGCCGGACATCCGGCCACTGGCTAGCAGGGACGCAAATAGCGGCGGCTGTAGCTGCCGCCGTTTGTGTCCCTGCAGTCAGCTATGGTAAGCTACGTAAATGTTTACGTAGCCTATCACAGCTGACTTAAAAAACAACAACAACAACACGCGTATGCAAATGGCGGCGGACATGGCCGCCGCCATTTGCGTGCCTTATTTTGGCACGTCTTAGTCTACGTAACCAAGATCACCACAGACAGTGACTGTAGCCATGAAATTAAAAGACGCTTGCTCCTTGGGAGGAAAGCTATGGCAAACCTAGACAGCATAGTAAGAAACAGAGACATCACCTTGCCGACAAAGGTCCGTCTAATCAAAGCTATGGTTTTCCCAGTAGTAATGTATGGCTGTGAGAGCTGGACTATAAGGAAGGCTGAGCGCCGAAGAATTGATGCTTTCGAACTGTGGTGCTGGAGAAGACTCTTACGAGTTCCTTGGACTGCAAGGAGGTCAAATCAGTCCATCCTAAAGGAAATCAACCCTGAGTGCTCATTGGAAGGACAGATACTGAAGCTGAAGCTCCAATATTTTGTCCACCTAATGCGAAGAGAAAACTCTCTGGAAAAAACCCTGATGCTGGGAAAGACTGAAGGCAAAAGGAGAAGGGGACGGCAGAGGATGAGATGGCTAGATAGCATCACTGATGCAATGAATATGAACTTGAGCACGCTCCGGGAGAGAGCGCAGGACTGGAAGGCCTGGCGTGCTATGGTCCATGGGGTCACGAAGAGTCGGACACGACTGAACGACTGAACAACAACAAAAAGTCTATGTAAAAATTTACGTAGACTGACTAAGACGGCGAAAATAAGGGGAACCCAAATAGCAAATAACCCATGGGCACCACCATTTGCATATGTGCTTTTTTTTTTTTAAATCAGCCATGATAGGCTACGTAAACCTTTACGTAGCCTATCACGTTTATTTTTTAAAAAAACTGGAAATGGCAGCGGCGCCGGAGCCGCCACCGCCAGGAAGATCCGCCCAAGGTAAGTCTCGTCCCGACTCCCGGTGTGTGTGTGTGGCAGGATCTCCCCGAGATCCGTGGCGGAATTTTCGTACATCCCTAGGAGATATGATAGTGCTTTTCAAGGACTTGAAAGGTTGTCTCAGAGAGGAAGTCCAGGATATCTTCTCGCGCATCCCAGAGTGCAGGACACGGAATCATGGGCTCAAGTTACAGGAAGCCAGATTCCAGACAAACATCAGGAAAAACTTCTTGATTGATAGAGCAATATGAGAATGGTACCATTTACCTAGGGAGGTAGTGGTCTCTCCCACACTGGAGGCATTCAAGGTGAGGCTGGACAGCCATCTGTCAGGGATGCTTTGACTTGGATTCCTGCACGGAGCAGGGGATTGTACTCAATGGTCTTATATGCCCCTTCCAACCCTACTATTCTATGATTCTATGATTTTCCCCACCTGGTTGAACCATTTGGGCCACACAACGGCATCCTGGTCGATGGTAAACTTGAGCTCTGCGTAGCCCTGTTTTTGTAAACTCCCAAATTTCAGTCTAACTACAGAGAGATTGGGAAATTTCACCCAGTTCACGATGTCATAGTCGACTGCCAGGTCTCCACTCTTGTCCAAATACACCCCACCCAAGATGGAGTTATTGTAAAACTGGGCACTTCCCAGGAAAGGGTGAAACTAGAAAGGCAGAGGAAACACCAGCATTTAGTAAACAGGAAACCACGTTCGATATCTCAGTTCTGCCCATTTCACATTTGACTCTCCAATCACTCGGCCTGGTTCCAGACTCAAGTGGCTATGTGAGTCTTACTATCATTCACAAGGTACCTGGTTCCCTTCCTGAATCACACCGCTCTCTGCTTGATGAATTGGAGCCCTAAAGCTAAACCTGTAATTTCTCTTTTAGAAGACATCCCTTCATCAAAAAGCCCTGCCAGTTTAAAAGGCCAGACTCTGTGGATAAGGCTACGTCACATTGGTCCAAAGTCCACAAAGCCAGGAAATGGGAAGCTGAGGCTGACGCCTTGTCTGACGTGCCCCGTGATCAGTCATGATGTTGTACAGTGCCACAAACTGTGCTTGCTCACAGCTCCGCCTCCAGGCACCCACGCTTTTCCTAGGGATGTTGCGAGTCTGAGGGTTCGAGGGTGGCCAGTTCTCACCAGTTCCCCCCCCTGCTGCCTGTCTGTGGCCCCCTGCTCCTGCCCCAAATGGCATGTGCTGCATCAGCTTGGCCTATTCCATAAAGGCCGATCTTACATGGAACCAGCCTTTACTGAAAACCCCCCTCAGCCTGGGCTATTAACCCTCCACACTCTCCTCGGAAGGATGGAGAGCACGCCACTGTGGGCCCCCCAACTCCCTCTGGCATGGCTCAGCAAGTGGGGTGCAGGGTGGACTCAGGTGAAGTCACCCATCAATAACTTTTCTGGAAACTTTCAGTCCCATATCCACATCGGGACAATGGAGTGCCTGGGGCCAGCAAAGATGCTCCACATTGTCCTGACCCTGTAGTGCCTTAGGAAGCAACTGAACCTTACTGTATTGCTAGATGAATCTTACTGTGAGGTGACCCATGGCTGTTTGTTGCTTGCATCAGTAGCTTGTAGGACGGGATGAACAGTGAGAGGGAGCCCTCTTCTTGCATCCCTCACCAACTTATGTTTCTATTAGTATTATTTAGGGGTGTACGAAACCTCGCTTACCTGGCTCCACCGGGATCCGCTGGGGGGGGGGAGGCACTCCGTCCCTCCCCCTGGAATCCTGGCCGGCCAGCTCCGCTCCGCGGGGATTCCGCAGAGCCGCCGGCCGGCCGGCTCCGCCAGCAGCCGTACATCTGGCCGCTGGCTAGCAGGGACGCAAATGCGTCCCTGAATTCAGCCGTTATAGGCTACGTAAAGACTTACGTAGTCTATCACGACTGGGTTAAAAACAAAAACAAAAATGCTGCTGCCATTTGCGTTCCTTATTTTTGGCCGTTTTAGTCTACGTAAATATTTACGTAGACTAAGACGAAGACAAGAAAGGGGAACGCAAATAGTGTAGCTGACGCTGTTTGCGTTCCCCTTTATTTTCGCCGTCTTAGTCTACATAAATATTTATGTAGACTAAGGCGGCCAAAAGTAAGGAACGCAAATGGCGGTGGCTGTAGCCGCCACCATTTGTGTACACGTTGTGTGTGTTTTTTTAACCCAGACGTGATAGGCTATGTAAGTCTTTATGTAGCCTATCACGAATGGGGGGTGGGGAAGACTGCAAATGGTGGTGGCGGCGGCGGCCAGTTGGAAGACCAGCCGCCGCTGCCGCAGCTCCCGAAGCCAGAGGTGGGGTGGCAGGCTGTTCCGCCATGGAGTTTGGGGGGGCGAATGCACTGGCATTCGGCCTCAGCGAGATCCATGGCAGAATTCTCTGACATCCGTAGCATTATTTGTATCACTACAAGGTAAGACTGAATTACATTGGAATTCAAGGTGTGTGTGTTTTCTGCATTTTGAATTGCACCATCATGAATGAGACAAAACATGTCATTCAACACCACACCATGGTTTCCACCAGCAGGCATGCTGCAAGATTTGGGCATGGCTTTCTAATCTGAGATGTTTGGGTGTGAAAGAAGGTGTCTGGAGTCTAAAAGGGAAATATTCATTGCCTACCACATTGAGAGTTTCACCGGCACACATGCTGCAGGACTTCTCTGTTGTTTCTATGGATCTTGAGATGCTGGGTGAAGATATAACAATTTTGTTGGGATGGTGTTGCATTTTCAGAGAGGTGATGAGTGGAAGGTTTAACCACTCTCTTCTGGCACACTACTTCTGTCTCTCAAATATCATCTTCCCCACATCACTTCACCCCAAGAGTGATTTTCCTCCACACAGCAGTTCTTCCCCTACCCCCACACCCTCAACATTCCTAGCACCCCATTATGAGACTCCCTTAGACTTCTATTGTGTGTGTGTGTGTGTGTGGTGTGTGTGTAAATTGAATAATCTTCCTGATTTTTCTGCTTACGTAAAATAGACAGTTCTTTCTGGAATGGGCAGATTTCATGAAGATTGGTGAAACCACCTACCCCATGATTTCCATTAAGGTGACAAAACCCTTATTCTACTGGTCGCCTTATCGATTTGAGCCAGAACTCTGGCTCCGATAATAACAAACGTCTCTTTGCATCTGAGGACAATTCTGCTGACTGGGGCTAGCCACACCCTCAGGACAAGTCACACTAACCACTTCCAGGGGCGCATTTGGCTGTGCAGAAATAAACTCGTTTGAATAAAATGGGAGCTACTCCTAAACAAGTGAGTACGCGCATTGAACAGGGAGGGAGCAAGTTCCAGTGAACCTGACGGGATGTCGAAGAATAAGTCCTTAGGTTTTACTGTGTTCTTGGGAGTTAAAGGGGGTTGGATTAATTTAAGCACAGGCCTGCAGATCCCCTTCCTGCTTCTATACAGACTCCCGCATACAAGAGAGGGAGCTTGGTGGACGAGGGAGATGTCTAAATGGAGCCAGGGAGGTGCCAACTAGCACCACTGTCAGGAGGCAGGACAGCTCAGACAGAGCTACCAAGATGGCTGCCTCCAGTAGGGGAGGGGAGGCAATGGGCCAACACAAACACGGGGGTGTTGGGCCTGTGCTGCAGGCTGTGAGAAGATGGGCTGTGTCTTCTGAGGCCAATGGAAGGAGGCAAAAAGAGGGATCACCACACAGAGTTTCTCCAGTGGGTTCCATGCATCAGTACGCAAAATTTCACCTCACGACTATGTTAGGTCTTTTCTCATGGGCTAATTCCAAGACAGCTATTCTGGAATTGTACAATTGACTGTGTTGTTCAGCAGAAATATCTGGGGTGGAAAAGTGAGTACCTGCCATGGCTGCAGCTTCTGAATGTCCAGGGTGCCTCCACCCCCCACCATGCTCCTCTTGGATCTGGACATATAAGCAGCATCCAAGGAACGGGCCACAGCCTGGACAGTGTTGTAAATGGTGTAGCTGTCTTGGGACAGGATTGTCTCCATGTCCTCTTGGGGCAGGGCCTCTAGTTTCTCCTTCTCTCTGCATCTGGCCCCGCCTTTCACAGACCGTGCATGCTTGGAATAAGAACACTGAAATGCTTTCTCCCAAAACTGCTTGACCAAAGACAAGAACAGCTGAGAATTATCATATTTTGTCCCTGCTTTGGGCGGTATATGGAAAGCAAATATACCATGGATGGGTGGGGAAGGTATTCTGCCATCACTCAACTGCAAGGTCAAGTCCCACACAGCTGTCATGATCCAGACATTCCCTGCAATGTGTTGTATAAATTCATGAATGTATCTTTGTATAAAGACTATTCCACTGAAGGGGCAACTATTCTCTTCATCATAAACAAAAATATTGACAAGTCCCAAGTTGAGAAAGGAAGTCGGATGGATCTTTACTCCTCCTACAAACGTTTTGGGGATAATTTCTGTGAAAACAACACAAACACCATTCTTGATGAGCTGTGGTGTCATGGTCCTCATGAACCTCTCCCCGTTATCCGTATCTGGAGCAACAAGTCCAACCAATGTCCATCTGAAATGCAGGAGCAGTTTGACAATCCCCTGGTACTGGGTCTTTTCTTCGGGGAATATCGGATAGAAAAAGGGGAACTGCTCTTTATCATTCAGAAGAAGAGTAATGAAGGCATAACTGACCTGGCAAGGAATGGAAGAGATTAATCTTCTATGAGTTTCTGACCAAAGCTCAGGTATTCCTTACCCCAAAGTCATTAATAATAACTGGAGAGATGCTGTGATGGAGGGGGTTTTCCCTTCGACTTCTCCCATCTATTGCAAGGAGGGACAATGCCTCTCTTCTCACTCGGCTCACACATTGCACCTACTCTCATTGGGCCCCTGTCCATTATGACAGCCATTGAGTTGCCTGGCCACCTATACAAAGGGGGTTCTAATCTCCTTGTGCACAGAGACAGAGCTCAGGTGGCTTAGAATCACCCGTTTGATGCAAAGGGAAGGAAGGATGAAGGGCTGTCATTACAGTACGGCTTCTGGCAATCAAGACGACCTCTCTCCCATGCATACATGCACACTCGCACGCACACACACACAAGTGCAATAGCAACCTCCCACTCCTATTCTCCAGTAAGTGGTATTAAAAGTTACACTGCCTCTGATATTGGAGGTAATAAGTTGCCGTCATGACTGATCCCCACTGATCCTCCCTGAATTTGTCTAATCCCCTTTCACAGCCATCCAAGTTGATAGCCATCATTACATGTTGTGGCAGCGAGTTTCACAATTTGCCTGTGCACTATGTGCACCAGTAGAAGCTGGTAACCTCCTGGGCGGATGACTGCAGTGCATTGCATGAGGGGCTACCTTTGAAGACAGCTCAGAAACTTCCATTCGTTCAAAACAGAGCACTAAGGTTACTAACTGGGACCAGTCGATACCAACATGTGGCATCACTGCTTCCTCAGCTGCAACTCAAAGCCTTGGTGTCAAACTTTAAAGCCTTAAATGGATTGGGATCAGAGAATGTAAAGGGATGTCTCCTCCCATGTATATCTGCTCAAACCCTTAGGACGCTGTCCTCTAGACCTCCGGCTGAAGGAAGCGTGGTGGGTGGCCTCAGGAGAGAGGGTCTTCTCAGCTTCTCATCCCGCTTCTGGAATGCCCTTCTCAAACTGACTCACCTGGGCCCTACGTTGTTCTATTTCTGGCCAAAGGCAAAGACCTTCTTTCCTGCCAGGCATTTTGGAGACTGAGTTCTAGATTTTTATGGCTGTTATTCCTGTCTTGCTTGTTTCTATTGTATATTCACATTGCAGTTTATATTTTTATCTCTTTCTGTCACATTTTAGCTGTTATTCCTGTCTTGCTTGTTTCTATTGTATATTATTCTTTTAAATATTCACATTGCATTTTATATTTTTATCTGTTTCTATCACATTTTAGTCTTTTAACTGTTTGTAATCCACCCCAAGGACATTTTATTTGGCGGGGGACACATTAAACTACAATACATACATGAAATAAATAAGACATACTTCCTTTTGGAAGGCCAGCTGTGCTGCTTACTGACACAGCCATCTGCCTTTTCCATCCCTCCATTTTGATATTGCAAAAACAATGAAAGGAAGATACCCTGGTCTAAACCTGCATAGGAGTGCACTGCACAGGTTACTTAAAGTAATAGGAGGGGATGGTTGTCCAAAGGGGTAAAGGCCCATTAATCCTCAAGTGAGAAGTCACTCAAATCACTTGCGACACTCTTCGACACTGTTTCTCAACATCCACTGCCATATTTTCAGTTCTCTAGAGACATTCCAAAGTGGAATTTGATGCAGTCCACAAATGGCCAAGTCTTCTCCATCTCTACCTGTGGGATTTTGTAGATGCCCAACATGGCTGAAATCTGGACGGAGATGTCAGTGTCAGATCCTTCAAGAACAGCCAGCATGCTATTCTGCCTTCCACAGCTGTAGTTGGGAACATTTGCATGCCCAGTAGAGAGCAGGCTTAATAAGGCATCAGAAGTCACTGTTGCATCGAAATAGGTGTCATGGATGTTGTAGCCCAGGGTGACATTGGGTAAGAGCCTGGGATTCTGGTTGATCTCCTGGATGGCAAACAGGATGGACAGGATGTTCCAATACTTTCTGCTTGCTTCCCTGAAAAAATATACAAGAGAAACAAAATGAATTCAGGCCTTACTTTTATGACTCCGCAAGCCTTTTCTGTCAATGTAGTGCTCTGGATTTTTTCTCCCTAGAACTTCACAATGATCCAAAACTCAAACCAGAAGCACAACAGTGAATCCCTTTTGAAATTTGTGCTTGTTGGGGCTGCTTGGTGTGGTGGGGTGGCGAGCTTGAATATCCTTGTTCCAGGGTCTATAGCCATAACCTATTTGAAAGCCAAACTGGGCATACATATATGCCAGGGCTGAAACTGGCATTCACAACCCTTCAAAGAACAACAAGAGATGTGATATCTCACTGTGCAGCTGCTGTGAAAAAAGCACAGTGAGATATCACATCAGTGCTGGGTGTAAGTTAGGGATGTCAGAGAATTCCGCCACGGATCTCGGTGAGGCCGAATGCACCGAAATCTGTGGCGGAACAGCCTGCCACCCCCTGCCCCCTGCGGATCCCCCCGGGATGAGACTTACCTGGGGCGGATCTTCCGGGCAGCAGCGGCTCCGGCGGCGGCTCCGGCAGTGACTTCGGCGGCGGCGGCGGGCGGTCTTCCGACCGGCTGCCGCTGCCGCCATTTCCAGGCTTGTGGGAAAAAAAAGACGTGATAGGCTACGTAAAGATTTACGTAGCCTATCATGGCTAGGTTTAAAAAAAAATAAAAAAAGATGCGATAGACTACGTAAACCTTTACGTAGCCTATCATGGTTGGGGGTGGGTTTAAAACAACAACAACACGTGTACGCAAATGGCGGCGGCTATGGCTGCCACCATTTGCATTCCTTCTTTTTACCATCTTAATGTACGTAAATATTTACGTAGACTATGACGGCAAAAATCAAGGGGAACGCAAATAGCGTAGCCAAAAAGCAGGAACGCAAAGTGCAAGTAGGAAAAGAATAATAAACAAACCAACAAACCAAAACCCCTGGCAATATCATAGTGCCCTTAACCGAATCACCAGCGCAACCACACTGGGAATAAAAGGATTCTTAAAAGACTGGGAAAAGTTGCACTGCTGCACTCCTGTCCTGCTTGTGGGTTTCCCATCGACAGCTGGTTGGTTGGCCCTTCTTGACAGAAAGCTGGACTAGGGGGACGCTTGGTGTGATCCAGCATGGCTCTTCTTATGTTCTTCATTTCCTCTCTCTGATTCATTTCGAAGGTATAGGTGACTGGTTGTGTTTCTGCAAATACTGAACACTTGGATGTTTAACTAAGGAGGATCTTTATTTCGTGAATGTGTGCTTGAATGAGAAAGGTGTGAGAGTCATCATGGCAGGACAGAATCCCCCTCCCCCAATAGAAAATAAAAGGTCAAATTGGATAACCTCAACCAGAATTGTTGTTGTTATTAATTTGATTTATACACCACCCATTCACTAAATAAAACAGCACTGATTCCATCTAACAACAGTGAGAACGAAAACACTAACACAAAGAAGTTAATTAAAATGTACATGAAAATAAACTTTTAAAATTTAGAATGAATAATACAAGTATTAAAAGAAATTGAAACGACACCCATCCCAACAAACCCACTTCCACATCAATGGCCTGACTGAACAGAAGTGTCTTTGCCTGCTGGTGGGAGGAGAGCAGAGTGGGAGTCTATCTTTACACCCTTGGCAGGGACTTCTGGAGTCTGGGAGTGGCTGCTGAAAAGGCCCACTAATAAATAATACAATCATACATAATTCCGACTAACTTTAAAAACAGTCTTTGCAAATAATGAAACTGGATACATCAAAAGCATACTGAATTGCCTCATAATCTGACATCTCTGGGCAAGAAGGACAACTGTATAAGATTCCTTCTGTACCACCCTACACAAAGCACCCCGCAGTGACTAATAAACTGAAATTAAAAGACGCTTGCTCCTTGGGAGGAAAGCTATGGCAAACCTAGACAGCATAGTAAGAAGCAGAGACATCACCTTGCCGAGAAAGGTCCGTCTAATCAAAGCTATGGTTTTCCCAGTAGTAATGTATGGCTGTGAGAGCTGGACTATAAGGAAGGCTGAGCGCCGAAGAATTGATGCTTTCGAACTGTGGTGCTGGAGAAGACTCTTACGAGTCCCCTGGACTGCAAGGAGGTCAAATCAGTCCATCCTAAAGGAAATCAACCCTGACTGCTCTTTGGAAGGACAGATAATGAAGCTGAAGCTCCAATATTTTGGCCACCTAATGCGAAGAGAAAACTCTCTGGAAAAGACCCTGATGCTGGGAAAGACTGAAGGCAAAAGGAGAAGGGGACGGCAGAGGATGAGATGGCTAGATAGCATCACGGATGCAATGAATATGAACTTGAGCACGCTCCGGGAGAGAGCGCAGGACAGGAAGGCCTGGCGTGCTATGGTCCATGGGGTCACGAAGAGTCGGACACGACTGAACGACAACAAATATAATGCTTTGACCCTGCTGTTTATTTAATAAGTTGGCGGCACAGAGTAAAGCACTGGTCAGTAGCCCTTTCCCCTGTTTGAAAACCTGCCTGCCTTTCAGGAATCACCTGGGATCACCTGCCCATTCATCCAATGCATTTAATAAACATTGTATAAAATGTTGAGGTTAGAAAATAGGTTGATTTCCAGGCTAAGTATTACTAGAGTCCGAGACTCAGGGAAGCATACCAGATCAATAGATGGATGGATGGATGGATGGATGGATGGATAGATTAGAGATAGATGATAGATAGATAGATAGATAGATAGATAGATAGATAGATAGATAAATAGATAAATAGATAAATAGATAGGGATAGGAGCCCAGCAAGAGAGGCCCACCTGGAACACTTCCTGTAGCATCACTTACCACAGCTCTGGAATGTGGACCACTGCAGGGTTTGCTACAGATTGTGTGTGTGTGTGTGTGGGGGGGGTCCTTAGGACAAGGTGCTCTAAGTGGCCCACCTCCTCACTTGTCACCTCTTCTGTAGGGAGGCCTCTCCCTCTGTGCCCAGATGAGGAAGCCGGGGAGGGAAAGGCTGATGCACCTCCCCCTTGGCAGTTTTTCTCCTCCACTCGGAGAGGTCAAGTGATGAGGCGGCAGCAGCAAGGAGGGGGGGGGAGCAGGTGCAGGGGACTTTGAGGATCAGCGGGGCTCCATCGGCTGGGGTCTGCTGCATGACTTCCCATCTGTCCCAGTCTCCATCTCTCTCTCTCTAACAGATAGAAAGCAGCACTTGCCATGCAGAAGCTAAAACCACAGAAACGGGGCAGAATCCAAATTCTGACATCTAAAGCCCTCTGTGTCTGGTGACCAGGCTGCCTGAAAGACCACCTTCCCCTGTACAGGCCTGCCCAGGTATTAAGAGATTTGGGAGGGGCCCTTGCTTGAGAAGGCCTTTAGCGGCACAATGGGTGCTGAGGCAGAAGAGTGCCTTCTTGGCTGCCATCCTTCTGTGAGCAGGCCATCATTCAAGCAGCCCTTTGGGGTACAAGTGGGTCCGTTCGATTGGATGCCATTGTTATTGTTTGATGGATGTGTCTTTAATTCTGTTTTAGTGCCTCTTTAATTATTGTTTTAATCAAGGGTTATTTATGATTGTAAGCTTCCTTCAATACCATTATTCAGGGTAGATAGGCAGGATACAAATCAAATCAAATAGATAAAGAAATAAAAGTAGATTTTGTTTCATTGCATTTATTACGTTTCTATACTTCCCCATAGCTGAAGCTGTCTGGGGAGATCAAAGTTTTCTCTTTTTTTAGAAACTCATTGAAATAAATTATGCTTCTTCTGTACATTAAACATGTGGCAGAAACACCTCATTTTCTTATCATAGCTTACTACAGTTCTCAAAAGGGACCCGGACGCCTGCAGCATGTGAAATTGCCCAGGTTTGCAGTGGATGTTGTCAGGAGGAGCTAAGCCTTGCACTGAAGCAAGAAAGGCAAACCTGTTGCTTCTCCTCCTCTCCTATTTTTCCCCAGCTTAGCAGTCCTCCAGCATCAGCAAGAAAGACCTAATCCTTGTCTAATATTCTACCCCACTTTTCAAAAAGAGCCATAACAGCTACAGCGCATTGGCGCATGAAAACAGCAGGCTGCACACGCTGGATGCCCCTGCCCCAGAAAGTCTCCCCCCAACAACAACACAGGAAACTCCATTTGCCTTGGGGAGGCTGCACATAATGGGACGAGCCCCTTGCAGTTTAGGAATAACTGGAGCTGATGAACTCAATAGGCAATGACGTAAAAGTAAAGTCCATCACCACAGAAAGACTTGCCCGTAAAGAATGCTGCTAGAGGGAGGTTCCCAGGAATAGGCCAAAGCTGAAAAGTATGGAGTTGTTGCAGAGATGACTCCACCGACGAGATGGTCTCCTGGCTTGTAATAACTAAATGGGTCAGTTCTACCCCTTTCCAAAGTCAAGGGGCATTGTGCCTTCAGAAGCATCCCACAGGTTGCCTGAGGGAGTAGCAGCAAGAGCAGAACCGTTTGGGCTACACCTGGTCCAGCCTCCATCCTAGTTCCGACTCTTGTTTCCCGCCTCCCAGCTGAGCAGAGCAGAGCAGAGCAAGCTGCTCCAGCTGGTCCAGGGACTACAGAAGCAGGCAAGCTCCCAGAGAGCGAGCGAACAGAGCGAGCGAACAGGGGGAGCAAACAGGAGTTGGCCAGGGGAGTTGCAGTGGTTGAAGAGACAAAGGAGACAAAGGAGACAGAGGCTAAGAGGTAAGTGGGTTGCAGGAAGCCCAGGGCGCTGCCCTTTATCCTTCTGACTGGCTGTGAGCTCACCAGGAGCTTCTGAGAGCTCCAACTGAATTGGAGGGGTGTGGCCTGAGTACTCCCAGCAGCTGACTGGGCGGGAAGCTTCAGTCTGTTTCCCGCCTCCCAGCTGAGCAGAGCAGAGCAGAGCAAGCTGCTCCAGCTGGTCCAGGGACTACAGAAGCAGGCAAGCTCCCAGAGAGCGAGCGAACAGAGCGAGCGAACAGGGGGAGCAAACAGGAGTTGGCCAGGGGAGTTGCAGTGGTTGAAGAGACAAAGGAGACAAAGGAGACAGAGGCTAAGAGGTAAGTGGGTTGCAGGAAGCCCAGGGCGCTGCCCTTTATCCTTCTGACTGGCTGTGAGCACACCAGGAGCTTCTGAGAGCTCCAACTGAATTGGAGGGGTGTGGCCTGAGTACTCCCAGCAGCTGACTGGGCGGGAAGCTTCAGTCTGTTTCCCGCCTCCCAGCTGCGCAGAGCAGAGCAGAGCAAGCTGCTCCAGCTGGTCCAGGGACTACAGAAGCAGGCAAGCTCCCAGAGAGCGAGCGACCAGAGCGAGCGGACAGGGGGAGCAAACAGGAGTTGGCCAGGGGAGTTCGGCAGGGGAGGTCAAGGGGGAGGCCCCTAACATTTTTTTTTTTTTTTTTACTAACTTTTTTTCATTTATTTGTCTTGTAACACACACTTCCACACCAGTGGGACTCTGCTTTTAACCTCTACTGAGTAGAGGAGCAGGCACAGGCTAGTCTAGAACAATCACAAAGCTAGACACAAAAAGGGAGAAGAGGCTATGGAAGGACAAGACTCTCCAGTGGTGGTGACCTGCAAGGTGTGTGCAATGTTTGTTTTCTTGCCTGAGAACAACATGGCCTACACCTGCAACAAGTGCAAGTTGATCACGCTGCTGGAGGAAAAAGTAAGTGGACTGGAGCGGCGACTGTCAACCCTCCGGGGAATAAGAGAACACGAAGAGTTCTTGGACAGAATGGGGGAACTACAGCAGCAAAGGGCAGACCAGAAGCTTGAAGAGCAACAGCAAGATGAGGCAGTGGGAAATGCTGAGGTGAAGAAAAATGGAGTAGAGGATACTCCTTGGAAAACGGTGACAGTTAGGAGAAGAAGAACTAGACGCCACTCTGCACCAGTGGAAGCGGTGGAGCTGTGGAACCGATTCCAGGTACTTGCAGATGAGACTGGAGGACAGCCTGCAGAGGAAGAATCACAGGGGAACCTGCATGAGAGTGAGCAAGAGGCTGAAGGTCAGTCAAACAGAGGCGATGAAACCCAGGCCTACAAGAAGAAGAAGAGAAGAGTGGTAGTAGTGGGAGACTCCTTGCTGCGTGGGATCGAGACCCAAGTATGTCGCGAAGACCCGTGGACTCGCCAGGTATGTTGTCTCCCGGGAGGACAGATTAGAGACGTGACTGAAAGGTTGCCTGCACTCATAAAGCCCACTGACAGGTATCCCTTTCTTCTCATCCATGTGGGAACAAATGATACCGCCAAGCGGAGCTACGAAGAGATCACGTCAGACTTTGAAGCTTTGGGAAGGAAACTCAAGAACTTTGGGGCCCAGATAGTTTTCTCATCCATCCTTCCAGTAGTTAGAAGAGGGATAGAAAGGGAACGAAAAATACTCCGGGTGAATGACTGGCTACGAAGGTGGTGCCGACGAGAGAGATTTGGATTCTGGGACCACGGGCTATACTTCCTGGAAGATGGGCTGTTGGCTAGGGATGGGTTGCACCTCACAAAGGCTGGGAAGAATGTGTTTGGCCACAGCATGAAGAACTTCATCAGGAGGGCTTTAAACTGAATCCTACGGGGAAGGGAGATGTAATGTTGGGGGTAACAATGGACGTAGGCGCATGCACTGCAATGGAGAGAACAGCGCTGATAGCGCCCAATAATAGTCTTCAGACACATGTAGGAAGAAAGCCAGACTATGAAGCACATGGTCTTCGATGTCTATATACTAATGCCCAGAGTATGGGAAACAAACAGAACGAACTTGAACTCTTAATACAGGAGGGAAATTATGACTTGATAGGTATAACTGAGACTTGGTGGGATGACTCTCATGACTGGAATACAGCAGTTGAAGGATATAACTTGTTCAAAAAGAACAGGAGGAACAGAAAGGGAGGCGGGGTTGCACTGTATGTGAAAAATACATATCTCTGCACAGAAATACAGGAGGAGGAGCTTGGTAGCCCCATCGAGAGCATCTGGGTTGAAATAAATGGAGCAAAGAATAAAAGGAACCTGGTGGTCGGAGTCTACTACCGGCCACCCAATCAAGGAGAAGCCAAGGATGAAACTTTTGAAAAGCAAATAGCCAATGTTTTAAGGAAGCATGATGTAGTAGTAATGGGGGACTTCAATTTCCCCGATATTTGTTGGGAGACAAATTCTGCAAAACATGGCCCCTCCAGGAAATTCCTGACTTGTGTGGCGGATAACTTCCTCCTACAGAAAGTAGAGGAAGGAACTAGAGGATCGGCTATCCTTGACTTGATCCTAACCAACAGAGATGACTTAGTGGATAAAGTAGCAGTTACAGGAACTCTGGGGGAAAGCGACCATGTTGTACTTGAGTTCTTGGTTCTAAGGGAAGCAAAAGCCGAGTGTACTCAAACGCGTACCCTGGATTTTAGGAAAGCTGATTTTAATAAACTCAGAACAATGATCAGTAAGGTCCCATGGCAAGCAATGCTAGCGAGAAAAGGAGTCCAAGATGGGTGGGAACTTTTAAAAAAGGAAATTCTCAAGGCACAATCACAAACAATTCCAACAAGAAGAAAAGGTGGAAGACAACAGAAGAAGCCAATGTGGCTTCACAAAAAGCTTAGGGATGACCTGAAAACAAAAAAGGACACATATAGGAAGTGGAAAGAAGGCCAAGTAACAAAGGAAGAGTACAGGCAGGTAGCACAGAATTGCAGGGATGGCGTCAGGAAGGCTAAAGCGGAGAACGAGGTGAGGTTAGCGAGGGATGCTAAAAACAACAAAAAGGCTTTCTTCAGCTACGTGCATAGTAAAAGGCAGAGGAAAGAAATGGTTGTTCAGCTATTAAATAAGGATGGCAAAATGATAACAGATGACAAAGAAAAGGCAGAGGTGCTCAATTCCTACTTTGGCTCAGTCTTCTCCCAAAAGAGGGTCTATGACCCCCCTGGCAAAGGCGAAGTACAGGCTGAAGGGGCAGGATTGCAGCTTGAGATCGACAGGCATATGGTCAAGGAACACCTCATTACTTTGAATGAGTTCAAATCTCCAGGGCCAGATGAACTGCATCCTAGAGTCATAAAGGAACTGGCAGAAGAGCTCTCAGAACCGCTGTCTATTCTCTTTGAGAAATCATGGAGGACCGGGGAAGTGCCAGATGACTGGAGGAGGGCTAACGTTGTCCCTATCTTCAAAAAGGGTAAAAAGGAGGAACCTGGGAACTACAGACCAGTCAGTCTGACATCAATCCCTGGGAAAATTCTGGAGCAGATCATAAAGCAATCCATCTGGAAGCACCTTGACAACAATGCAGTGATTACTCGAAGCCAACATGGATTTGTCAAAAACAAGTCCTGCCAGACAAATCTGATCTCATTTTTTGATCAAGTCACCTCCCTTGTAGACCGTGGGAATGCTGTAGACATCATATACCTCGACTTCAGCAAAGCTTTCGACAAAGTGCCCCATGATATCCTGATGAGCAAACTAGCTCGAAGTGGGCTAGATGAAACAACGATCATGTGGATCCACAGTTGGCTACAGAATCGGACTCAAAGAGTGCTTATCAATGGGACCTTCTCAAGCTGGGGAGAGGTAACGAGTGGGGTACCGCAGGGCTCAGTCCTGGGCCCAGTGCTCTTCAATATTTTTATTAATGACTTGGAGGAGGAGGTGCAGGGAATGCTGATCAAATTTGCAGATGACACCAAATTGGGAGGGATAGCTAATACTTTGGAAGACAGAAACAAAATTCAAAGTGATCTGGATAGACTGGAGTGCTGGGCAGAAAACAACAGAATGGCATTTAATAGGGACAAATGCCAAGTTCTGCACCTAGGAAAAAGAAACCAAATGCACAGTTACAAGATGGGGGATACGTGGCTCAACCACACTACGAGCGAGAAGGATCTTGGAATTGTCGTCGATCACAAGCTGAATATGAGCCAACAATGTGATGTGGCTGCAAAAAAGGCAAATGCTATTTTGGGCTGCATTCATAGAAGCATCGCTTCCAAATCCCGGGAAGTACTAGTTCCCCTCTACTCAGCACTGGTTAGGCCTCATCTGGAGTACTGTGTCCAGTTCTGGGCACCACACTTTAAGAAGGATGCAGACAAGCTGGAGAGGGTTCAAAGGAGGGCAACAAAGATGATCAGGGGACTGGAAACAAAGCCCTATGAAGAGAGACTGAAAGAACTGGGCATGTTTAGCCTTGAGAAGAGAAGACTGAGGGGAGATATGATAGCGCTCTTCAAGTACTTGAAAGGTTGTCACAGAGAAGAAGGCCAGGATCTCTTCTTGATTATCCCAGAGTGCAGGACACGGAATAATGGGCTCAAGTTACAGGAAGCCAGATTCCGACTGAACATCAGGAAAAACTTCCTGAGTGTCAGAGCAATACGGCAATGGAACCAATTACCTGGGGAGGTGGTGGGCTCTCCCACACTGGAGGCCTTCAAGACGAGGCTGGACAGCCATTTGTCAGGGATGCTCTGACTTGGATTCCTGCATTGAGCAGGGGGTTGGACTCGATGGCCTTGTAGGCCCCTTCCAACCCTACTATTCTATGATTCTATGATTCTATGATTCTTCATTCCAACTCCCTGTCCGGCTAATGAGAACAAGCCAAAGCCTCCTTGCAAGACTGGGACTGCAGTGGCTTTCCCAGTACACATGGAGCCCAGCCAGCCACGGCTACACAGCTGAAGGGGACAATAGGAAGTCACCCACACAGTCCTCGCCCCCTGCCCTAAACCTCCTTTCCAGCTCCCTGTGGCACAGGAGGCATTTATACACCAGTGGTTTTGCACCTCAGCAAGACATCACTCATGTTCCTTCTGAAGGTGATGTTTATCTCCAACGCAATTTTAAGGGGAAAATGCCTTGAGATTTCATAAGGATAATAAGAAAACCACCATGATTTTCATAATTATAAGGGGGGGAGAGTATCACCTCTGCAACATTCTGAATTCTCTGTTCAACTCCAAGCACGGCTGGAAAACATATGTTTGCGGACATTCCGAAGTGTGTCCCCCTACCCTGACATGCATTACTGAGGGGGCCGTTGAGCTTGCCTCAGCTTTCATGAAAAAAACTTATACACAACAGCTATGATCAAGATATCCGTTCAGGATACATAGTCATAATTGGGGGGGGGGTGTCAATAGGAAAGGGTTAATATTGCCGGAATAGTTACTCTGGATCGACTGTTTGTCTCCCTGCCTGAGCTACTAGAGGTGGTCTTGGAGGGGGTGTTGGTTTCCCCTAAACTGACTGTGTGAGGGGACATCAACATCCATGCCAAGGCCCCCTTCCTTGTGCAACTCATGATTCCACAACTTCCAGGGCAACCCTCAGCCTGTTCCAGTTATCATCTGGTCCTACATAGTTGGCATGGCATATACTTATTTGGGTGTTTGCTTATTTGGGTCAGCATGAACATGATCTGTGGGGAGAAAAGTTCAAAGGACCTTCATTGTCAGGGATAGCTAATAGGGTTGAGATTGGCAGGACATGTAACCCCTGCAGGCATGGGGAACACGTCAAATTTGTCCATCCTCAGAAGATGATGGATCCTGACATATTGTTGAAGGCTCTGAGGGCTATCCCAAGCTTTAGAGCTGAAGATCTCTCTGGAATGGGGAGATGGCCTGGACAGGTGGCCTGGTCCCTCCTAAATGTCCTCTGTAGAGGTTCAGACATGGGCTCCCCAATGTCCCAAGGAGTTTAGGGCAATGTAGTGTCAGGGCAGATGACTACATCAAAGGTGGAGAAAAACTGAGGCCAAATCCAGACAACGATGGGTCAAAGTGTGAGAGATCCATACCATCGTATTTCCCAAAGTTTGGCTTAACCAAAGCTGGGGGTATTTATGAAAAATTTGATATATCAGATAAAAACAGACTAATTAAATGGAAGAAATAGGGACACAGAGGACAGTAAGTACATAAAAGTGGAATTAAAGAAAAGAGCTAAATAGTTGCCAACTTCCTTGGAAGGTTGTATCATGTTGTGTTTAAGAGTGGAGAACAGAAACATAGAGTGCAATTCTCATGTTGTGGATTTTTCTTCAGGAAACAATAGCCACTAGGAAAAAGTTATAAACAGTGATGTAAAGGGGAGATATGAATAAACATGAAGAGGTGGGATTAAAAGAATATAATAACCAATCACTTAACAGATCATGGTCAAGTGTAAAACAAACAATGAAATGGGAAGATAGTGAGTGTATTTGCTCCCAGATCGGGGCAACCTCTGCAAGCAGAAAGCTATAGCGGTAATGTACACAATGTCCTGTTTGTGTTTTTGTTTTTTCCCTGCTTTAAACTTTGTCAACAAGTGAAGGCTAAATGTTTTATTGAATGGAAGTGTATAAACAGAGTAATTAAATCAGATGCAAGCAAGGCACAAGGATGCAGAAATCTACTTCAAAGCAAGATCATAAGCTTATGTCCCTACTGCCACTGGAACCCCTTCACAATCAGTGGCAGACATTACTCCAATGACGCCCTGTAACCCAGCACTTCATGGACTGGCTTGCATCGAGGTTCCCCACCCTGGGAGTGTCTCAGGGATTCATCGATACTATTATGTTCACCGTAAACCCTCCTTTCTTCTGAAGCTCAACTCCACCGACTTCAAGAATGTTTAGCAGTAAGCCAGCATAGATCTCTCCCATCCCAGGTACTCTGCTAAGAGCAGGTGGCCAACCTTGAGATCTTGCCAGAGACTGATCCACTTGCCTCCCAATTCTTCAGTCCCAAACAGATAGTTGTCCCTAGAAACTAAAAAGAAGAATCATAGCTATCCACTACAAGCAACAGGCCCAAACAGAAGTCTAAACATGAGAAGGAGCCATTTGTTGTGCTCCACCAAACTCCTGGAAAGACAGAGCCATTTTCTCCCACATTTCCCCTATGCATGTGTCCCTCTATCCTTGGGCATAATGACAGAATAAAGCAAGTCCATTATGCCAGCCACTCAGTGACCCAGCCCCCTACATAAAGGAAGTTCTGATCCCGTATGCTCAGAGGCAGAGACTGCTTAGAATCACCTGTTTGCTCCTAAGGAAAGGAAGGGGGAATGACAGTTATTAATAAAGGATCTGGCAATCAATGTGGCCCCCTCTCCCGTCACAAGCACACAGGTAGGACATGAATGCAACAGCTCCCACTGCCACCTATATTCCCTTGATTGAAGAGAGCTCAGAAACACAGTTTGACCATGGGTCTGAAAAGGCTGGAGACCCCTACATTACGGTACTTCTGGCAAATGATGACATAAGTCATATCGGAAGATGAGCAGGTGTATGTACATAAGAACATAAGAAGAGCCCTCCTGGATCAGACCAAGGGTCCATCTAGTCTAGCATTCTGTTCACACAGCGGCCAACCAGCATGAACCCACAAGCAGGACATGAGTGCAGCAGCACTCTCCCACCCATGTTCCCCAGCAATTGGTGTGCATAGACATGCTGCCTTTGATACTGTAGGGAGCATAGAGCCATCAAGACTAGTAGCCCCTGATAGCCTTCTCCTCCAGGAATTTGTCTAACTCCTTTTTAAAGCCATCCAAGTGGGTGGCCATCACTACATCCTGTAGCAGTGAAGTCCCCAGCTGTCTGAAGAACGGCTTCCTTTAATTGTCCTGAATCTCCCACCAGTCAGCTTCTTGGGATGACCCTGGGTTCTAGTATTTTGAAAGAAGGAGAAAAATGTCTTCCTATCGGCATGTTCCACACCATGCATTGCTGTGTAGACCTCTATCATGCCTTCCCTTACCCTCCTTTTTCCAAGCTAAACAATCTGAGTTTTGTAACGTTCCCTTATACAAGGGATGCTCTTGCCCCTTGATATTTTTAGTTGCCCTTTTCTGCACTTTTTTCCAGCTCAACAATATCCTTTTTTAGGTGTGGTGTTCAGAGCTGTACACAGTCTTCCAAGTATGGTCACACCATAGGTTAGGTTCTAGTGTTATGAACCCCTGATGTAATGGATGGAATTATTAGGCCTGTAATCCTGTTGGAGAAGACATGGGGACAGGGGACAGTACCCAGTGGTACCCTTGCATTGGCAGCCCAGGCCCACCGGTGCTGGCACGCATGTGGCCCCAGTCACTAGCCCTCCCAGAAATGCGTCTTTCCACTCATGTTGGCACCTGCCCCGGATGTGTTGCATGGTGGCCACCAGAGGTAGGAGCATGCACGCACCACTCCTGGCAGGGCTGGCTATGCACATGCCGCTGCCACCAGGCTGAGCAACCCGCGCAAGGGCCCCCTCGCATCAGATCCAGGGCTGGCACCTGGTTCTGCCACAGGGTCTGGTTCCTGTGTCTGCATCTCCATTAGATGGCCTGTCATTGCCAGTGCGTCACCAATTTAGGTTGGCCAGCTGTGTGTCAGCAAGTGCAGGGCCACCACCCAAGGCCTGTGAGGGGGACATGTCCTTGCCCAGGGTGGGCCGTAGAGCGTGGACTGTGTTTCAGCAGCAAACAACATCTACAGGATCAGCCCTATCCCCATGATGGTTGACGTTCTCAAATATTGGTCAGACAGGACTTACCTTTGCCGAAGCCATACCCATCCTTCGTCCCGATGTTACCTCTAAGGGAATAGATGTTATCACTGGTAGTCTCATCCTTAACCCATTCTTTCTGATGAGGGGATTTATTTTATTTATTTTTATTATTACATTTGTATCCCACCTACTTTTCCCTTGCAAGGAACCCAAGGCAGATTACACACACACACACACACACACTCATAGAGAGACACACTTCATATGCGTGCACTGAAATGGATACATTCAAATCTATATAGCTACTTTCCCCCCCATTGTTATGTCTTGTTTTATACACCTCACCTTTGAAAAGATACATCTGGCCTTCTTTTGTTGAAGCTTCTTTATAATTACTGGGAAATTCCATATATACATTTCATATGTATTCTTCGCCATGGAAATATACAAATCCATGTCTGTTTAAAAACTGTGTCCAATGTCCCCACCTGGATCCTGGAAGAGTCCAATGTCTGTGGCTCCATAGAAACAGGAGGCATTGCATCTATAGCCCACCTTTTTTCTTCTTGCAAGGATCTCAAGGAGGCTTGCCTATTCCTGCTCTTCTCCATTGTCCATTCACAACAACCCTGAGAGGGAGCTAAGGCTGCAAGTCAGTGCCTGGGCCGAAGCCATCCAGTGAGCTTTATGGCCCAGTGGGGACTAGAACCCAGAGTCCCCGTCCAACACTAGTGTAACCGCCACACCACACTGGCTAGTTTCCATGTTCTGTCTAAAGTATGACCATCTGAGTCAGTCCATGTAAAAGACACTGGAGCATGATCCTAGTTATTTTTGGTCTCTATGTTTGCCTCAATCCTTCTTAAATAACAACTAGACAACACAAAAACATCAGTTGGAGAATATGAATTGTATTGAGCTGAATAATCTGCCTTGCAGTTCGATTCAAATAACTACATATAGCCATCATTCCCCAATGTTGTATGCATGTCTTCAGATGTGTCCCCTAACCAGCAACCCCTAGACTGTGCCGGCCAAGCCCCTGCCCTTGCTTGCGCCCGCTCACACCCTCCCAGATTCACCTCGACCCATCCTGCAAGCGCCCACCATTTTGCAGCTCCTACCATCACCCTCTCTAAGACTTCCAATATTTGGTACTGTTTTTTCGAAAGAAGAAGAAAAAGGGAATAAATAAAATAAAAACCAAGGCAGTATGAAAAACAATCAAAACAGCAATGAAAACTATTAACTAAAAACTAAACAAGTTTAATTATATACCAACTATACCATTGTATATTACGGGTTTCCTGGAGGCAAATCACACCTCTGTTCTGTCTTTTCAACCATAGGAGACACACATTTAAGCACCGACATTGTTCAGCAAGCTCTTTATTAATCTTAACACAATCGCTATAGATGATCCGGAAGACTCCTCTATCTTCAGGATTTTAGTCCTATCTTGCCTGATCTACAGGTCTAAAAGTGAAGGGTCCATAAGTTTTTCATTCACTTTTTCAGGCTCAACGACGAAAATCTCAGTAGGTGTTACCAGCCTGCTCTGTTCTGTGCACTGGTATTGTTGTTATTCCTGATTAGAGATATAAATGAAATCACATGAGAGATGTCCGTCCAATGTACCTGGGGTTGTTGGATCATCACATACAAATGAAACACCTCTCCTCCACAACAACTGGTGTGGGTCTTCAATGGTTGGTACTGAAATCTAGGGATGGCGGAGAATTCCGCCATGGATCTCGGTGAGGCCAAATGCCAGTGCATTCGGCCCCCCAAAATCCATGGTGGAACGAAACCCCTGCCCCCCCAACCCATGAAAGGCATGCGGGACGGAGCCCCCATCCCCCGAAAGGCATGAGAAACGGAGCACTTACCTGCTGCCATCTGTGCTGATTTGCGACTGGTGGCCACCCTGAGGCCACCATTCGCTTCTTCATCATAGCAGTGATAGGCTATGTAAATATGTAGCCTATCACGGCTAACACAGGGATGCGTGTTTTTTGTTTTTTGTTTTGCTTGCTGTGATAGGCTATGTAAATACTTACGTAGCCTATCATGGCAAGCAAAAAAACTCCAACAACAATGCGTACACAAATGGCGGCGGCTCCGGTGGCCGCCATTTGCGTTCCCCTTTTTTTCACCGTAATAGGATCCTGTCTATGCAATGGGGGCAATGTCAGCAACATCACAGGCATTAAATGGAGAATGCATGCCAGTAATATTGCAGACATTGTTCTTTTACCCCCCCCCCCCACTTGCACTGATGGGTTGCTTCTGGAAAAGAGCGAGCAGATATTTGAGTGGGAAATCATGCTTGATGAGGGAGCTGACACCAGCATGTCTGCTCAGCTTGGGGAATGCTGAGCTTAGCAAGTGCTGGGGTCCATGGACTGGCATTCAAAGAGCCAAGCCAGCGATTTCTCTCTGGGCTTGAAGTCCCAACCAGGTACCTGCACCATCCCTCACCATACATTTATTAGAATAAGGTCAGTATCTAATTGTGTCATTCTGCTAGTACAAATGAAGTTGTGCTGGAGGAAACAAGGCTCTGAACTACACACAAGCGGAGAATCCAGCAAAAGTTATGTTTCTGCAAGCAGGGTTGCATCAGCAGTTGCGCATCACGACTGCACATTATATTTGCAGCAATGGTTGTGGAAACAGGTATGCATTATGCTTGTGCATCTGCTAGTGCGAGGGTAAGGCTCAACCACTTGCACAACAGAAAGATCCAGAATTCTTCCTCATGTTGGATTTTCAGCAAAACCTTGGTGGAACGTTGTGGGGTGGGATGGGGGTATGGCTTGATATTGAAGCCTGCTTTTACTCCCAGGCTTAAAATGGAGATAGGAAAGAATTTCACACTTAACGGGATTAGGCTCAAATTCAGGTTGAGCCTAGGGCTGTTGAGTCAAAGGTGCAAATCAGACTTGATGCACCATTTTCCAAAAAAGTAAAATTGCAATGGTTACTGTAATCACAAGCCAATTGTGATTCCGACAAAACAAAACATAGCAAAATATGTTTCAGTACTAAAGGATTTTCCTCTAATTTTGAAGGAACCCTTGCTTTTGACAATGAGACCTAATAATGTGGGCAAACTACCTAGGATACTGGAGATAATATATAGGTGACATGACCAGTACCCATTGGTAGTCTCATCTAACCCCCTTTTAAAGCCATCCAAGTTGGGGGCCCTCAATCCATCTTGTTGCAGTGAGTTCCACAGTTTAGCTATGCATTCTGTGAAAAAGTACTTTCCTTTGAAAGGATGGCCTTGCTGATGATGGACCCAGCAGTACTCCTTGTCCACCCCTCCATTTTTATTTTTACTTTTTAAGTACAATGAAAGGAAGATGCCTAAGGCTGAAATCTTCAACACTACTGAGTACAATAGGACAAACTGCTTAATAACTTCTGTGTAAACCTGCAAAGGGATGCACTATCAACCACAGCTGAAGCCTTGCCCAAATCACTTGCAACACTCTTAGGAACTGTATCTCCATGTCCACTGGCCACTTTGATCGTTCCCTGAGGAAACTGCAATGTGGAATTAGAATAGGCCTGCAAACACCACCCACCCACCCTCTTCTTTATCCTCACCTGTGGGATTTTGCAGACACCCAACATGGATGAAACCTGGATGGAGATGTCAGAGGAGCAGTCCTCGAGAACAGCCAACAGGTGATTGCACCTTGCACAGATGTAGTTGGGAACATTTGCCTGCCCAGGACACAGTAGGTCTAGCAAGACATCAGAAGTCATTCTTGCCTCCGCTACGCTATTTGCATTCCCCTTATTTTCGCCGTCTTAGTCTACGTAAATCTTGATGTAGACTAAGACGTGCCAAAATAAGGAACGCAAATGGTGGCCGCCGTGGCCGCCGCCATTTGCGTAAATGCATTGTTGTTGTTTTTTAAGTCAGCCGTGATAGGCTATGTAAACATTTATGTAGCCTATCACAGCTGACTTCAGGGACGCAAACGGCAGCAGCTATGGCCGCCGCCATTTGCGTCCCTGCTAGCCAGTGGCCGGATGTCCGGCTGCTGGCGGAGCTGGCGGGCGGCTCCACAGAATCCCTGCGGAGCACAGCCGGCCGGCCAGGATTCCAGGGGGGGGGGGGAGGAACGGAGCGCCTCCCCCCCATCCAGGATTCGGGGGGGAAGGATGGAGCGCCTCCCCCCCCACCATCAACATAATCCGCGAAAGGTAAGTGCCTTTCATACATCCCTACCATTGATAGCCTTTTCCTCCAGGAATGTGTCTAACCTGTTTTTAAAGCCATCCAAGTTGGTGACCATCACTACTTCCTGTGGTAGCGAATTCCATAGTTTAACTATGCGCTGTGTGGAAAAAGTACATCCTTTTATGTGTCCTAAACATCAATCAGCTTCATAGGATGACCCCGGGTTCTAGTATTTTGAGAGAGGGAGAAAAAATCTCTCCCTAGCCACACCTTCTTGTTATATGTTACTTCACATGAGTGGTGTAGCAGCATGAATGTTTCCATTTTTCCAACTCCTGAAGAAGAACCATGGTTGAGGGGAATATGGGGTCTTCCCCAATTTGGAAGTTTATTTTAATCATAAACTATGAGTGTATCAAGTGTGGTGGCCCATCTCTCTCTCTCTCTCTCTCTCTCTCTCTCTCTCTCTCTCTCTCTCTCGGCCCATCTCTCTCTCTCTCTCTCTCTCTCTTAGCTTCTCAAGGCTAAACTTGCCCAGTTCTTTCTGTCTCTCCTCGTAGGGCTTTATTTCCAGTCCCCTGATAATCTTCGTTGCCCTCCACTGAACCCTCTCCAGTTTGTCTGCATCCTTCTTAAAGTGTGGTGCCCAGAACTGGACACAGTACTCAAGATGAGGCCTAACCAGTGCTGAGTAGAGGGGAACTAGTAGTTCATGGGATTTGGAAGCTATACTTCTGTTAATGCAGCCCAAAACTGCATTGGCCCTTTTTGCAGCCACCTCACATTGTTGGCTCATATTCAGCTTGTGATCGACAACAATTCCAGGATCCTTCTTGCTTGTAGTATTGTTGAGCCAAGTATCCTGCATCTTGTAACTGTGCATTTTGTTTCTTTTTCCTAGGTGCAGAACCTGGCATTTATCCCTACTAAATTTAATTGTATTGTTTTCTGCCCAGCACTCCAGCCTATCAGGATCACTTTGAACTTTGCTTCTGTCTTCCAGGGTAGTAGCTATCCTGCCCATGTCTGCCCCAGCATTGTTCTTCTTATGACTCCCACTATGTCAGTCCCCCAGAAGCTATTGTTAGTATTAGCTCAGGCAGCTGATAGAGATACTACTCTCACTGCTTTCTTCATGCTCAGCATTAACCCTGCATTGGGATCTCAACATTATCTTCATCATGTGATTCCTATCTATTTCATCCTAGAAAGTAACTGGTGGAATAAAAGTTGATGTGGAGGAGACATTGTCATTGCAAGAATGTATCCCGTGTCTCTGAAAGACACTGTTCGCTACATTTTGCACCTTTTATGGCTTCATGTCAGAGGACAGACATCATTTGGGGACCTGAAAGCCATCAATGGCTGCCTCTACCCAACTTCCCTGGGAGCAGCTGGGGCTTTCAAAATCTCTTGCCCAATGACATAGAGTGGAGTCGCTACCTAGGAGAAGCATCAACCATCCAGCATCCAAAACAGCTGCCTTAAGCATGGAAATTTAAACGGGCAAGTGGGAGAGCCCCAAACACCCATGGGAACATGATGGGCACATCTGGATGAATGTATAGATTCTCCCTAGAAGTCCCCCATCCCATCCCAAATATGAACTCTCTAATGATCTCTGAGGACTCTTCCTGAAAGGCGAGCAGCGGCGCAACCCTGGGATATCATTTCTGAATGCGGTGGTTTGCATTGCAGACGTATGTTTTGAAATACAATATTTTATGAAGCAAGGGTGGAGGTGGGCAAGCAGCCCACAGGAGAGCTGCTCTGGGTCCAGGCAGCTTTTTGTGCTGAGCCGGGACCACTGTGTGTGGTGCTGTGCCTGCCATCTTCGTCCACCTAGCCTAAGTATCTCCAGTTTGTAGTCCTTGGGCCAAAAGTGGATCCTGTCTGGGGCATGGCCTATGAGCTAGATCTTTGGCATGGGTCATGTGTCAGAAGCTTAGATCTTTGGCATGGCTCTGAAAAAGCAAAACTCTATAAAGAACAAGACCATAAGAACAGAAGGAAAACCTGGCCTTGCTATTAAAATAAAGAAATTGTTGTACCCTGCCTTGATGGCATTTTAGCAGATAAAGCTGTATAGAAATGCAAATAACTAACTAACTAACTAACTAACTAACTAACTAACTAACTAACATTGGTGACTCTTATCAAAATGTAGGAAAGTAAGTGGCAACATTTGGAAGTTCATCAGTAAAATATGTTTTACAATCAAATCACCACTCTCTTCCTTCTAAAGGAAAACCTTCTATGGCAGAGTTTTAAGTTTTAAGCTCATGGTATCTCCTTCACGCCATCCTTAAACTTGCACTGTCAGCTTTTTTTCAGTCTCTCCTCCATCCAGAGGAAAATGATCATTGTGTTTGTCAGCCAAAGTTTTAGCTCACAGGCCGTCCAAGTTTTGTGGGCCTTCTCCTTGTCCGTAGCACCCCAGAACCCAGAAAGCAGAAGTTAACTAGCAGCCTTATCCTCCACAAATGCATCTAATCCCCTAATCCTCTTTTCACTCTCACTGTCTGTACATTGCCTTGACCACTCAAATGGACTAGCCATACCCTTTCACACCCTCCTTGTGGGTGTCTGGAGGCATTTGGTGGACTGCTCTTGGACTGATGTACTGGATGGAGCCAAAGTGGTCTGATCCATCCCTGCACCTTCTGTGTCAAATGCGTGCCCCACCATTAATTGGTAGTAGTTAGTTTGATTTATGTATGGTTCTTAGCATATTGTATTTTGGTTTGCTTGCTACTAAGGCTTCATGTCCTTTTTCTTGTCAAAAGTTTGTTTTGTTGTTAAAAAGTTTGCTGACACCTCATTACAAAGGTAAGCAGCTTCAGTCATGAGTTTGCACAAATACGTTTTTCTCCAGCCACGCACCTGCGCTTGGAGTAACACAGAGTTCAGGATCTTGCAGAGGTCATGGTTCTTCTCTTTAAAATTATCTAAATCATAGTGATTTATTCTTGCCAAAGCTCAAAGGTTCCCCCCACAACCACAAGGCTACCTGGGAGTCTAAAAGCATCAACATCACAATCAAGAGCAGATTGATGCAACCTATAGAGTTTGTTACATCTGAAAAACTTCTTACAAAGTTTATGCCTATACAACTCCTGTGCTACTGAGAGCCTGGGCTGAGATTTAAGGCAGGGGGCGGGGGGAGTGGAGAAACTCTTCCAGAGTGAGGGTTACTATCATTCCCTTTGGATCTGTAGCCATGGCTGGTCTCTGGCTGTGTGAGTCAAGGCCCTGCAGTTCAGGCTTCAGTGTCAAGGTTGCCAGACCCCCCCTCCCATATTTTGCTGTTTTTGACATGGAAAGGAAGGTTTCATTCCTCTTCAGGAAAGCACAGGAGAAGTCACCTCACCCCACCCCCAGCATGACCATGGTTCTCCAGAATTAATCTGTATTTTCAATTTATATTGAAACAGCTCAGGAAAAGTCAAGAGCAAAAGCTACTTAGCTTGTTAATTTTTACCTGGCTGTTTAAGTCAGGAAGAAGGAAAGATGGTCAGTTTATTCCCAAACAAGCACATATCATTAGGGATGGCGGAGAATATCTCCACGAATCTTCGGGAGGCCGAATGTCAATGCATTCGGCCCCCCGAAATTGTTGGGGAAATTCTCCGCCGGCCCCCCACCCCACCCCCCTGATGGGAGTTACCGTGGCCGAATGTCCCTCTCGGCGGTGGGTCCTGGCGGCGGTTTGGCGGCGTTTCGTCGGGGGCGGGGGCGCCGGCCGGTCTCCTGACCGGCTGCCGCCACCGCCATTGCAAAAAAAAAAAGTAAAGTAAAAAAACAACAACAACATCCGTGATAGGCTACATAACGATTTACGTAGCCTATCACGGCTAGATTTCCAAAGTCAGCTGTGATAGGCTACATAAATCGTCACGTAGCCTATCACGGGTAACTTTGAAAAAAAAAAAGCGCGTACGCAAATGGCGGCAGCCCATGGGCGCCGCCATTCGCGTTCCTTATTTTGGCACGTCTAGTCTATGTAAAGATTTACGTAGACTACAGAGAAAATAAGGGAACGCTATTTGCGTTGCCCTTATTTTCGCTGTAGACGTGTCAAAATAAGGAACGCAAATGGCGGTCCCCATGGGAGCCGCCATTTGCGTACGTGCTTTTTTTGTTGTTTTTCAAAGTCACCCGTGATAGGCTACGTGACGATTTACATAGCCTATAACGGCTGACTTTGGAAATCTAGCCGTGATAGGCTACGTAAATCATTACGTAGCCTATCACGGGTGTGTGTGTGTGTGTGTGTTTTACTCTTTTTTTCGCGGCCGGGTAGACGGGGCGCTCCTCCCCGGCCTGAATTTCGGCCGGGCGAGGCGGGACGCTTCCCCCCCCTCACCTGAACTTCGGGGGGAGAACCGAAGCGCCTCCCCCCACCACGAGGCAAACTTCGAGAACAGGTAAGGGACTTCCGTCCATCCCTACATAGTATCAATGAGCGAGCAGAGACAGCATTTTTGCCATAGTCTAAATTTTAATTGGTAAATGCAAATTTTAGCCATATAAGCGACACCCAGTCAGCCCAATAGTTATGACTCTTTGAGCCAATGAAGCCCCCCCACGTGCGCACGTGCGCGCGCGCACACACACACACACACGCACACGAGGTTGTCTGGGAGTCCAGTAACACCAACATCAGTATGACACCATATCTTGAATCTGAAGAACTTACTTATGACAAAGTTGGTGACGAAATGACTCTGGTGCCACTGAGGGCCTGGGCTGAGGTTTAGGGCAGCTCGGGGGCAGGGGGATGGGGGTGTGGGGAGAGACTGTACCAGAGTTAGTTTTCCTATCATTCCCTTTGGATCTGAAGTCCATGGCTGGATTCCCTGTGCATGAGTAAAGGTCTTGCAGCTGAGGGCTTCAGTGTCAAGGACCAGACTGAAGTTGGTTACAAATTGGGGTGTACGGATTCCCCACCATCTGTTCCAGTGGGGAATCCGGGGGGGGATTTGGGGGGGGACTGTCTTGGGGGCTTCTTACCTTCCCTCCTGCCAGCCAGAGCCATTCGCCTCCTCCCTGTCTCTGCCGATCTCCATGTCTTTAAAAAAAAAAAAAAGGTGATCGGCAGGATGTGTCCATAGACTTAGACATAAATAGAATCATGGCTCTTGCATCTAAGTCTATGGACACATAGACTTAGACGCAAGATTCCTGACTCTATTTGCATCTAAGTCTATGTGCACATCCTGCCAATCGCCATTTTTTAAAGAAAAGACATGGCGATCGGCAGGGACAGGGAGGAGGTGAATGGCTCTGGCTGGCAAGAAGCAGCTGGGTGCCGTTCCACCTCCAGTCCTCCTGGAGTGGAGGTAAGTGGTCCCAATCTGCTGCGGATTCCTGAGGCCGGGTTCCAAAGAATGCGGCCACATTTGAATCCGCAGCAGATTTCTGTTCCTAGTTACGAGTTTCCAGTTTCTCATTCACAGTTGCCCTTTTCTGTCCTGCTGCCCATGTAGGGTGCAGGAGGACATGTAAGAGGCATTCGGCTCGGTGCAGAGACAATAGAGCAGGAGGACAGGAGAGAGTCTGTGGATGGCTGGTGCTCCTTCTTGGTTTACTGAAGATGTGAGGGAAAAACTGGAGGCTAAAATTTCAGGGTTCCTGGTAGTAAATACCCAGGCATACCTACTGTAAACAGACTCAGTCTGGCCCTGATGTGGTAAGTGAGGTTCCTAGGACCAGAGTGTTCACATTCACCCAGATTTACTTCAATTCTACAAATAAGGACAAAACAATGACATAAGCTACAATAATTTATTAAAGAAAGATAAAAGATACCATTTTAACAAGCACTCAAACTTTCCATGCAGGAACAAAGCAAAGTTAAGACATATTCACAAAGCATTACTTTCCCATGAAGGGTAAAGGGACTGTCTTCGACCCCAAACCCCGGCTTCAACCATGGCCTATAACATAGACCACAGTGTAGCCGGCTCGACCCAGAGTAAAAAAGGAAGACACAGATCTCTTCCATTTACCCCTGTAGAGATACTCTCTCAAAGCTAGCGTCCTCCCCTCTAATACATATTCCAAAATCTTTACAACTATTGGTCCATGTCATCCTATACATCCCATCTCATGATGCATTTCCCAAATATACCTTCCTACTTCTTTTTTACTATGAAATAGGTCTAAGCTCTCCTTTTATGTGGTCAACAGCTCCTTTTTTCTTCCCTTTATTTTCACACAGGGGAATCCCAAACCATAATGTGTTCTTATCTATGACCCCTTACTTTTACCCAGTTTCCTTATAAGGAAGACACCGTTGATAAGGTTGGAAGGTTATCAAAACATCTCTTATCAGCATCAACATCTAGCAAGCTTCTAATACAGTGGATTTTACTCCCCTATTTGCCCCACTGCACACTGGCCCCCATAAGCACCATCTCTTAGCCCTTAAATTTTAAACTCTCCATACCCCATATTGTACCCGGATGTAAATTGCAAGGCCAAAGACAATCCTTACAAGGAGAATTGGGTGCCAAAGGAATTGGAGTTTGTTCTTGACCACAGTGCAGTAAAGATGCCTCACAATCTCTCCTTACTCATTTCCTAGTGTCAAAAGACAAGGAGGCATGTATGAACAGTAGTAGAAGGCCAAAGAAAAGCAATGATGGAGGGAGGTGTGTGTGTGTGTGTGTGAGAGAGAGAGAGAGAGAGATGGGCCACCACGCTTGATACACTCATAGTTTATGATTAAAATAACCTTCCAATTTGGGGAAGACCCCATATTCCCCTCACCCATGGTTCTTCTTCAGGAGTTGGGAAAATGGAAACATTGTGGCTGCTACACCACTCATGTGAAGTAACATATAACAAGAAGGTGTGGCTAGGGAGAGATTTTTTCTCCCTCTCTCAAAATACTAGAACCTGGGATCATCCTATGAAGCTGATTGGTGGGAGATTCAGGACAGATGCAGAGCGGAGCCAGCCGGGCAAGATTCCCGGCGGGAGGACCGGATCACCTCCACCCCCCGTTGAGGATTCCGGGAGGAGGGACGGAGCGCCTCCCCCCCCAATGTGATTCAATTCTGTGAAAAGGTAAGTGACTTTCGTACATCCCTAGGTGGGATGTATGACAGGGCTTCTGATGAGGATGCTGAATTATGGGCAGATTCATATGTAAAACAGTGTCCCCAAGTCCCAGACACCTCACTGCCAAGGTTTGCATGGTGGAAACTTCCAGACACTCTTCAAGGGTAGATAAGAACATAAGGAGAGCCGTAGTGTATTAGAACAAAAGTGAGCATTCTCTTCACAGAGTGGCCAACCAGATACCCCAACGGGAAGCTCACAAACAGGAGATGAGAAAAGTGGCACCATCCCATTCATGTTGCCCAGCAAGAGCAAGTACTATACAGAGACACACCACCTCTGATACTGGAAGTAGCATATAGCCATCAGGACTAGTTGCCATTGATAGCTAGGGATGTCGGAGAAATCCGCTGCGGATTCAAATGAGGCCAGATTCTTTGGAATCTGGCCTCATGACTCTGCAGCAGATCGGGACCACTTACATCTGCTCCAGGAGGACTGGAGGCAGAATGGCACTCACTCGGCTACTTCTTCCAGCCAGAGCCGTTCGCTTCTTCCCTGTCCCTGCCGATTGCCATGTCTTTAAAAAAAAAGGCCATCGGGAGGATGTGCCCATATACGCAAATAGAGTCATGAATCCTGCTTATAAGTCTATGTGCCCATAGGCTTATATGCAAGATTCACGGCTCTATTTTGCGTATAAGTCTGTGGTCACATGTGATCAGCAGGATTACATTTTTTTACATTTACATTTTTTTTGGAATGTGACACATGGTCAGCGTGAATGGACCTTCCACACCCTTGTGGTTGCTAAAAGGCTGATATTACGATACTGGAAAGATAAAAGCTCACCGCCTGTAATGCAGTGCTTTGAAGACTTAACAGTAGGGATGGCGGAGAATTTCTCCCCAAAACTTCGGGGGGGCTGAGCGCCAATGTGTTCGGCCCCCCGAACAAGTTTCGGGGAGAAATTATCCGCCCCCCACCCCCCGCACCCCCCCGGGATGGGACTTACCTTTGCCGAATGTCCCTCCCGGCGGCGGGTCCGGCCGGCGGTTCGGCGGGTGTTCGAGCGGGGCGGGAGCGGCAGCCGGTCTTTCGACTGGCTGCTGCCGCCGCCATTCCAATAAAAGAAAAAAAAAACGCCCCCGTGATAGGCTACGTGACAATTAATGTAGCCTATCACGGCTAGATTTGCAAAGTCAGCCATGATAGGCTACGTAAATCGTCATGTAGTCTATCACGGGTGACTTAAAAAAAAAAAAAAAGCGCGTACGGATAATGGCGGCCCCCATAGGGAGCCGCCATTCGCGTTCCTTATTTGGTCCCTATAGTCTACGTAAAGATTTACGTAGACTAGGGCGAAAATAAGGGCAACGCTGCGTTGCCCTTATTTTCACCGTAGTCTACGTAAAGATTTACGTAGACTACAGCGACCAAATAAGGAACGATAATGGCGGCTCCCTATGGGGGCCACCATTAGCGTACGCGCTTTTTTTTTTTTTAGAGTCACCCGTGATAGGCTACGTGATGATTAACATAGCCTATCACGGCTGACTTTGCAGATCTAGCCGTGATAGGCTACGTTAATTGTCACGTAGCCTATCACGGGGGTGTTTTTTTTTTTAAAAAAAACTTTGGAGTTCGCGGCCGGGCGAGGCGGGAAGCCTCCTCCCCGGCCTGAATTTCGGCCGGGCGAGGCGGGAAGCCTCCTCCCCAGCCTGAATTTTGGCCGGGCGAGGCGGGAAGCCTCCCCCCCACAGCCTGAACTTCGCGGGGGGAGCAGCAAAGCACCTCCCCGCCACCGCGAACAAGCTTCGACGACAGGTAAATGACTTTTGTCCACCCCTACTTAACGGTAGCAACATTTGAAAGAGTGGTGTATAGGCGTGACTTTCAAATGGACTTATATTTGGATATCTGGTCTGCTTTTACTGAAGTTTAGATGCGACCTATGTTTCTTCTTCTTTTTTCTCCTTAGAATGTTGTAATATTTGAAACGGAGGATTTTCAAATACATTGTTATATTTTTAGATTTTTTAATGTTATTGTTTGTTTCTTTAGTTTGGTTAAAAAATCACAATAAAAATTGATTAAAAAAAGAAAGGGTTGAATCCCAAACTTTGAATCAGGCATTCTACAGACAAACAACATCGTTTAGGAACCTGGAATATAAGATGATCAGGGGACTGGAAACAAACCCCGATGAGGAGAGACTGAAGCAACTGGGCATGTTTAGCCTGGAGAAGAGAAGACTGAGGGGAGATATGATAGCACTCTTCAAGTACTTGAAAGGTTGCCACAGACAGGAAGGCCAGGATCTCTTCTTGATCATCCCAGAGTGCAGGACACGGAATAATGGGCTGAAGTTACAGGAAGCCAAATTCCGGCTGAACATCAGGAAAAATGTCCTGACTGTTAGAGCAGTACGACACTGGAACCAATTACTTAGGGAGGCGGTGGGCTCTCCCACGCTGGAGGCCTTCAAGACGAGGCTGGACAGCCACCTGTCGGGGATTCTCTGACTTGGACTCCTGCCTTGAGCAGGGGGCTGGACTTGGTGGCCTTGTGGGCCCCTTCCAACCCGACTATTCTAGGATTCCCCTCATCCCATTTCTTTCCCCCCCTTCATTCGTGGTAGGGGCTCTTTAGAGCTTCCTTTCCAGCTTCCGGCTGTAGCCTCCTCACAGCCAGGGAGGGAGCAAGCAAGGGAGAGGCAGAGGGGGTGGTGGAGTTGGGAGCGAAGAAGTAGCTCCACTCTGTGCTGTTTCTCATTCATAAATTGGGTGGGGGAAGAGGAAGCCCCCAACCCCCTCCTCCTACCATTGGGCGGCCAGTCCCATTGAAGTACATCTCCATTCTGATGGGCAGGAATAGTGCCGTTGCGCTTTTATGCATGATCAAGGCAGGCTACATGGTCTGATTGAGGTAAATCACCATTCTGATGGGGTGGTATAGCAGTTTGATGATTGGGCAACACAGGCTAGTTAAAGAACAGGCATTACTTGCTCTGTAATTCATAAAAGCTGGGAGAGCTGGGAGTGGGGGAAACAAGCCTCTCTCCCTCAGTGGTACTTCCTTGGTTGATGACATTCAGCTCTCCTCCCACACTCAACCTACCGAACCCCGAAGTTTCAAGACCTGTGTGACTCCAAAAGCAGTTATTTGTTGCCATATCCTCTGCTTTTCTTGCTTCATATGTCCCTGTTGTACCAAAGCCGAGTTCATGAGAATCCGGATAATACCCCGATGCGCTTCTCATTCCATCATCATGTAGATCCATTCCTGGTCCCTTGCAATCGTTAAGAAGACACACAGACACTTGAGTCTGGAAATGGTCCTGAGTCACGGGAGATGCAAGTGTGAAATGGGCAGAACTGAAATGTCGAATAGGGGTTCCTGTTCACTAAATGCTGGTGATTTCTCTGCCATTCTAGCTTGACCCTTTCTTGAGAAACCCCCAGTTTTACAATACTTCCATCCTGGATGGAGTGTATTTGGATGAGAACAGAGACCTGGTAGCTGACTTTGACATTGTGAACTGGCTGGTGCTTCCCAATAAGTCCTTGGTGAGAGAGAAATTTGGGAGTATAGAAAGACAGGGATCCACAGGCCTCAAGTTCACCATCGACCAGGATGCTATGGTGTGGCCCAAACGGCTCAACAAGGTGGGGATTTTTTTAAAGATCTCATTGTACTGATCATCTGCTCATGCTGGCTCTTGCTGGAGATGCTGGGTTTCAACCTGGAACCTCCTGCATGCGAAGGATGTGCTCTTCTCTACCACTGAGCCACAGACCCTCTGAGAATTAAAGTTAGTAATGAAATCCATCGATAAGACAGCTTCAGTGGTATAAACTCATTTGCTCTTTTGTATTTGAAGTCAAGTTTTGTTTTTACCTTGTTGACATTTCCTTGAGTTGTACTGAGAAGTTGGGTAACTGACAAAGATCCCAGCTTCAGATTTCTGAAGGATTGGGAACATGAGTTCTTGTGTTAGAAGTGGGCCGAAATTAGGGATGTATGAAAATTCCGCCACGGATCTTGGGGAGGCCGAATGCCAGCACATTTGGCCCCCCGAAATCAGCGGCAGAACGGCCTTCCCCCCCGCCCCCCCCAAGACGAGACTTACCTTGGGCGGATCTTCCTGGCAGCAGCAGCTCCGGTGGCGGCTCCGGAGGTGTTTCTGCAGCGGCAGCTGCGGCGGCTGGTCTTCCGACTGGCTGCCGCCGCCACCATTTCCAGTTTAAAAAAAAAAAAAACATGATAGGCTACGTAAAGATTTACATAGCCTATCATGGCTAGTTTTTTTTAAAAAAAACCATGACAGGCTACGTAAATGTTTACGTAGCCTATCACAGCTGACTTTTTTTAAAAAACACACGCGCGTACGCAAATGGCGGCGGCCATGGCCACTGCCATTTGCGTTCCTTATTTTGGCACGTCTTAGTCTACATAAACATTTACGTAGACAAAGCCAGCGAAAATAAGGGGAACGCAAATAGCGTAGATGTCTACGCTATTTGCGTTCCCTTTATTTTCGCCGTCTTAGTCTACGTAAATGTTTACGTAGACTAAGGTGTGCCAAAATAAGGAATGCAAATGGTGGCGGCCATGGCCGCCGCCATTTGCGTATGCGCGTTGTTTTTTTTTTTTAAGTCAGCCATGATAGGCTACGTAAACATTTACGTAGCCTATTACGGCTGACTGCAGGGACGCAAACGGCGGTGGCTACGGCCGCCGCCATTTGCGTCCCTG
Source organism: Heloderma suspectum (assembly GCF_057233095.1). Classification (NCBI taxonomy): domain Eukaryota; kingdom Metazoa; phylum Chordata; class Lepidosauria; order Squamata; family Helodermatidae; genus Heloderma; species Heloderma suspectum. The sequence continues at coordinate 400,440,934 of NC_139459.1, forward strand.
CTAGCCAACAGCCGGATGTCTGGCTGGTGGCAGAGCCGGCCGGCGGCTCCGCAGAATCCCTGCAGAGCACAGCCAGCCGGCCAGGATTCCGGGAGGGGAGGAACGGAGCACCTCCCCCCCGGCGAGGATTCCGGGGGGAGGGACGGAACGCCTCCCCCCCAGCATCAACATAATCCGTGGAAAGGTAAGTCACTTTCGTACATCCCTAGCCCGTAGGCTAAAAATAGGGAACGCAAATGGCGGCTGCCGTAGCCACCGGCATTTGCGTACGCTGTTGATTTTTTTTTTTTTGGCTTGCCGTGATAGGCTACGTAAATACTTACGTAGCTTATCACGGCAGCTTTGCAGGACGCAAATGGCGGCTGCTATGGCGGCTGCCATTTGCGTCTGCAGTAGCCTGTCTGTGGCTGGAAGTCCGGCTGCAGACAGCTCTGGCTGAAGGCTCCGCGGAGCTGCCCCAGGGGGGATTCCGGGGGGAGGGATGGAGCACCTCCCCCCCACCGCGAATCGAAGCTGCAAAAAGTTAAGTGACTTTCATACATCCCTAGTTGCCACCCTCTCAGCCTCCTTTGGAGGAGGTACCCAGAGGAGGGCTTTGGGTGCTGAGTGTAGTGCACGGGTCAGTTCATGATGGGAGAGGTGCTTTTGTTTTGAAACAAAATTAAAACTGGGGCAAGAGGTCCTCTGGAGTGCTTTCCAATTCTCTGTCTCCTTTCCATCGATGAATTATTCTGACACATTTTCTTGATGCTTCTTCTCTTTATGCTTAGCCCCTGCCTCATTCCAGGTGCGTGGAAAGCTGTCACCCTGGATTCATGAAGGTGGTTCAGGAAGGAAAGCCAGGTTGCTGCTATGACTGTGTTCCCTGCGAGAAAGGGACTATCTCCACCTGGGAAGGTGAGTGACTGCAAAGGAGAAAGCAACCCATCGTGAAGAGGGCAAGATTCTGTCCTGGAATTCATTCATTCATTCATTCATTCATTCATTCATTCACTCATGTCATTTCTATACTTCCCAATAGCCAACGCTCTCTGGGCGGTTCACGAAATTGGTGTTTCTTGAGCCAAGAGGCCCCTTTGAGCCTATTGGAAGGATAAATTGGTAGCTTCAGAGTAGCTCCTGGATTTGAGAGCCCTGAGTTCTGGTTCCCCCTCCCTGAGGAATTTAGGACTCAGAGACTTTAGGCCAGTCACTATTTCTCAACCAAACAATCTCACGGAGTTGTTGCTAGGATACAATGGGACAGCCACATATTTGCCACCCATCCAGAGCAGCATGGAGTATGTCCCAGATTCAAATTCAATTAAAACAATGTTTCTCACCCTTCCCTTCTAAAACAATGGGGGCCTGCCAGGCCACAGCTACTTAAATCACAGATAAGAGCTGCTTTATACTGATTTACCTCCCTGGTGGGAATAGGGCAATTGTGTCCTATGGCTTTTTTCCAGAAGTTCTTTGGTGTCTTTGGCAGTTGCCCTTTCTTCTTCCTTCTCATGCTGCATGCATTTATGTGCAGATGTGCAGGAATGAAGCTGGGCTTTCTGTGATCAAAGCAGAACCTCCTCCAACCAATTTATTTATTTATTTATTTATTTATTTGGTTATTGCATTTCTATGCTGCCCAATAGCCGAAGCTCTCTGGGTGGTTCACAGAAATAACAATAGCACATGTCGTCTCCACTCACTGCCCTACTACAAATGGTCAGTTCCCCAACTCTCCACCCCTCATCTCCACTTGGCTCTTCTGGCTCTTGGGCATACTTTCTGACCTTAAAAAAATATCTGTGATGGAATGGAAAAAGATCACAGAATGTTAGAGATTTATAAGGGTGTGTATAAGATGTATATCCTTGTCCCTGCAGATGCAGCCCATTGCCACAACTGCCCAGAATATTAGCAACCAAACAAGGACCGAGATGAATGTATCCCAAAGGATATCACCTTCCTGTCTTATGAGGAACCTTTGGGGATGATCCTGGCTTCCTTTGCCCTCTTCTTGTCCTTAACCACAGGTTTTGTATTAGGAATCTTCCTAAAATTCCTTGAAACCCCAATAGTCAAAGCCAACAACCGGGACCTTTCCTACATTCTCCTCATCTCCATCCTGCTTTCCTTCTTGTCCGCCTTCCTCTTTGTTGGCCGGCCAAGGAAAGCGACCTGCCTCCTCCGACAAACAGCCTTCAGCATCATCTTCTCAGTTGCCGTGTCTTCTCTGTTGGCCAAAACCATCACTGTGGTGCTGGCCTTCCTGGCCACAAAGCCAGGGAACAGGGTGAGGAGATGGCTGGGGAAGAGTTTGGCCAACTCCATTGTCATTTCCTGTTCCAATGTCCAAGTTGTCATCTGCACCATCTGGCTGGGAATCTCTACCCCGTTCCCAGATGCTGACACATATTCTCAGCCAGGACAGATTGTCCTGCAATGCAATGAAGGGTCTGTAGCCATGTTTTATGCTGTTTTTGGCTACATGGGCTTCCTGGCTGCCATCTGCTTCATGGTGGCTTTCCTGGCAAGGAAGCTGCCTGGGGCCTTCAATGAAGCCAAACCTTCAGCATGCTGGTCTTCTGCAGTGTTTGGGTGTCCTTTGTGCCCACCTACCTGAACACAAAGGAGAAATATATGGTAGCTGTGCAGGTCTTCTCTATCTTGGCCTCCAGTGCTGGGCTACTGGGCTGCATCTTTATTCCCAAGTGCTACATTCTTTTATTGAGGCCTGATCTGAATACAAAGGGGCATCTAACAACAAAAACAAAAGATGCTATTTGATTCTTATAGAATTCTTCTTTGGGGGTGTCATAGAATCATATCATAGAATCATAGAATAGTAGGGTTGGAAGGGGCCTACAAGGCCATCGAGTCCAACCCCCTGCTCAATGCAGGAATCCAAGTCAGAGCATCCCTGACAAATGGCTGTCCAGCCTCGTCTTGAAGGCCTCCAGTGTGGGAGAGCCCACCACCTCCCCAGGTAATTGGTTCCATTGCCGTATTGCTCTGACACTCAGGAAGTTTTTCCTGATGTTCAGTCGGAATCTGGCTTCCTGTAACTTGAGCCCATTATTCCGTGTCCTGCACTCTGGGATGATCAAGAAGAGATCCTGGCCTTCTTCTCTGTGACAACCTTTCAAGTACTTGAAGAGTGCTATCATATCTCCCCTCAGTCTTCTCTTCTCAAGGCTAAACATGCCCAGTTCTTTCAGTCTCTCTTCATAGGGCTTTGTTTCCAGTCCCCTGATCATCTTTGTTGCCCTCCTTTGAACCCTCTCCAGCTTGTCTGCATCCTTCTTAAAGTGTGGTGCCCAGAACTGGACACAGTACTCCAGATGAGGCCTAACCAGTGCTGAGTAGAGGGGAACTAGTACTTCCCGGGATTTGGAAGCGATGCTTCTATGAATGCAGCCCAAAATAGCATTTGCCTTTTTTGCAGCCACATCACATTGTTGGCTCATATTCAGCTTGTGATCGACGACAATTCCAAGATCCTTCTCGCTCGTAGTGTGGTTGAGCCACGTATCCCCCATCTTGTAACTGATGTCATTTAGCATGTCCCCCCCCCACCACCCATGGGTGTTTTAGATATTATGCAGTTGTTCTTCAGGCATTTCTGGTGACTTTGCTGGTTTTTGGCACAGAGTGAAAAGATCATCAAGATGATCTTCTTCATCAAGAAGATTTTTTATGTATATGCAAGCCTGCCTCCTTAGGAAGGATGTGGTGTAAAGCCTTGTGGGCCTTAGGTCAAACTTTCCCTGCTCTTTGCTGCTCTAATGAAAAATGTGTATCCTTAAACTTTTTATTGTAACCTGTAGATTTTCTTATTATTCAATTACATGGGCATGTTTAATGGAAGAATTGAATTGCAGATGTGATTCTCTTGGCAAGCAGGCCATTTGCAGCTTGGATCCTACACCATGTCAACATCAAATATCAACCCAAAGCGAGAGTTATGAATTCAAACCCAGTTTCAAATTCATAAATGGGCCCTGAAAAGTTTTGCTCTGTGTGATAATATACTCAGACAGAAATCCCATGCTCAGTGAGACTTGAGTTGATACAGATATGATTGCAGTGTAAAAGAAAAATGCATTAGTACTGGGATGTACTGCATTGAAATAAAATACTAATTATTAAGTGATGAAATCGTGAGAATGTTTCCTTTATGATTTGTCATTGTATTTTCGTCCAAGTGAAGATGGTCTGCACCTGTGATTCAGGTGTCACTGCTTTCCAAAATTCTGAGCTTCCTTGAAACTCTTCTCCATTTGGGCTACAATTCTATGCCTACTTACCTTGAAGTGAGACCCATGAAGTAGTCATTACATCAGTAATGTTATTCCACAATCTGTCTACCATATGGCTGGAAGAAGTGGTTGAGTATGAAGTTCTACAGGTGCCAGTCATGATTGGGTGGGCTCGAGCAAAGAGGAGGCAAGCACACAATGCACTCCCAATGTGATTAAGTGTCACATTTGCGTGATTAAGTGTCACATTTGCATGATTAAGTGTCACATTGATGCCATTTGTGCCCCTGGCAAGCCGTGATAGGCTACATAAGTCTCTATCACGGCTCAGAGCAGGGATGCAAATGGCATAGCAGCCGCCATTTGCGTCCCCGCTTTTTTCGTGATAGGCTATGTAAATATTTACGTAGCCTATCATGGCAAAAGCGGGGACGCAAATGGCAGCCACTATGACATTTGCATCCCTTCGCTGATCCATGATAGGCTACGTAGATACTTACGTAGCCTATCATGGCTTGCCAGGGATGTAAGATAGGCTACATAAATATGTCAAAAGGGGCATACAGTCGAGCTCCAAAACTAATTTAGCTCCAAAATTAATTTAGTGCTAGGAATGTGCTATGTTCCTCCAGACCAGAATGCTCAGGGTGACCTCGAGATGGAAAATGAAATAAGGGAGGCCTGCAAATGAGGAATTGCTGTAATAATGGGTGACTGCCATTCCCCCATATTCACAGGATAAATGCATATTCCAGTTACTACAAAGAAGTTAAATTTCTCGATGCCCTAAACAACTTTGCCCTAGAACAGTTCATCATGGAACCAAACAGATTGGAGTCAACCTTGGATTTAATCCTAAGTGGTGTTGCCCAGGACCTAGTACACGATGTAAATGTTGTTGAACAAATTGGAAAGACTGACCACCAAACATGAGTAGAAAGCCAAAGAATGACGGAGAGACTGAGAGAGAGGTGGGGCACCATATTTGGTACCCACATGGTTTGGGTAAGTCTCCTTACTGCTGCAACTGGGTTATAGAGGAAGGGATACATTCACCTTCCCACACCACTCATGTGAAGGAACATATGACAGGAGGGTACTGTTCATTCTCTTATCCCTGCTTCTCCATCATGGAAGGCAATGGACAGGTAGAATGAGCAAGTGGATGGACCAGCCCTTTTTGGCAACAAGGTCATTGGCCCACAAAGCAAGCCAGGATGCCATGTTGTTGTTGTTGTTGTTCAGTCGTGTCCGACTCTTTGTGACCCCATGGACCATAGCACGCCAGGCCTTCCTGTCCTGCGCTCTCTCCCGGAGCGTGCTCAAGTTCATATTCATTGCATCGGTGATGCTATCTAGCCATCTCATCCTCTGCCGTCCCCTTCTCCTTTTGCCTTCAGTCTTTCCCAGCATCAGGGTCCAGTGAGTTTTCTCTTCGCATTAAGTGGCCAAAATATTTGAGCTTCAGCTTCAGCATCTGTCCTTCCAATGAGCACTCAGGGTTGATTTCATTTAGGATGGACTGATTTGACCTCCTTGCAGTCCAGGGGACTCGTAAGAGTCTTCTCCAGCACCTCCCAGTAATTGGAACGGGTAGTCCATCACATTCTGAATTAGGACAAAGGCCTACTTAGTCCAGCATTTTGTTCACAGTGACCAACCAGATACCCCAACGGGAAGCCCACAAGCAGGAGAGGAGAGCAGTTGCAGAATTATGCAAACCCACTCCTTGCCATCACCTGATGATCCAGGGACAGCATAGGATCAAAGAGCACTCCACATCTTTGGACCTGATCCCTCAGTGGGGGGCAGCCCCTTCCAGTGCAGGCTGAATCCCAACCCCTGAGTCAGGCTTTCTACTGATGAACAACACCTCCATCTTCTCTGGGGTTAAGCTCAGCTCGCTCACTCCATCTAGACCGTCCTCAAGCCCAGGCAACGTTCAAGGTTTTCAATACTTCCCTGCTCTGCAGTGACTGAGATAGGCCCATAGTTACCCAGGAAGCCATGACAGCCTGAGCTGCACAGGATGAGGGGGCTTACACATAAATGCTCATGTCCCAAAACAATGTCAGGGTGGAAACTGAGCCAATAGAGCCCCAGGGCAGTTCTGATTCTGCGGAGGAACAGCAATCCATGGGAGAGGAGCTCGCTCATCTCTCACAAGCACAGCAGCTGGCAGAGATTCCTCCTGGGATAGATAGTGACCCTGGCAGCGAGAGAGCACTGGAGGGGGGCTTGCTGGATGCTCGACGCAGACACAGGGAGCGATGACAGATGGAGGGCGCAGAAAGGAGGCGTACCGCTTGTTTGGCACGCAAACAACCATCACGTCCCGAGGACCCAAGGGAAAGAGGGAGGATCTCTCCCTAGCCCATAAGTTTAGGGTCTTCCCATGGTTCTCCTTCAAACGGGGACCAACTACCTTACCTGGAGCTTAGGCTACTCTGCTATCTTTCCCCAGTGCTGTTCTTTGTCACTAGCGATTAGTATCTGAAAGTGTCATAAAGTAATAAAGGAATAAAGTCTCGGAAAGAATCCTCGTTGTCTGTGTCCTGAGTTGGCTATTGGTGAGGACTGCAAGAGGCAGCTAGGGCGCTCCTGACAAACAAATTCAGTTAAGCGGAAACCATCATCACCTCCAAGGCACTTATTAGCAGCTCCGGCAGGCAGACGGCTGGACAGTGGGCTACACAAAGAGTTCCTGCAACCAGTCCGATTTCTTTGTACGAGGCACACAATTTCAATAAGCGCCCCCTTAGAGACCGCCTTGAACAGTAAGTAACTATGTGGTGATGGAGTTTCTGCTCCTTTGCTCTCCTGATTTCATGAGCTCCAATTATGCCTTAATTACAGTGACCCCATGATCTTCTGCCTGCCCCAGGCAAAGAGATTTTCCTATATTGCCTTTGGGGGAAGACTTTCGGGTGGGGGTGACGTTGACTCTCCTCTTTGGGGCAAATTGGACTAGCCTCCAGGGGGCGATACGTTCCATGGGGTTTTCTTGGCAAGAATACTGGAGTGGGTTGCCATTTCCTTCTCCAGTGGACCACATTTTGTCAGAACTCTCTGCCATGACCTGTCCGTCTTGGGTGGCCCTGCACGGCATAGCTTATGCCTTCACTGAGTTACGTTACATTAAGCTAAAGCTCAAATATTTTGGCCACCTAATGTGAAGAGAAAACTCTCTGGAAAAGACCCTGATGCTGGGAAAGACTGAAGGCAAAAGGAGAAGGGGACGGCAGAGGATGAGATGGCTAGATAGCATCACGGATGCAATGAATATGAACTTGAGCACGCTCCGGGAGAGAGCGCAGGACAGGAAGGCCTGGCGTGCTATGGTCCATGGGGTCACGAAGAGTCGGACACGACTGAACGACTGAACAACAACAACAACAACATGGCATCCTGGCTTGCTTTGTGGGCCAATGACCTTGTTGCCAAAAAGGGCTGGTCCATCCACTTGCTCACTCCACCTGTCCATTGCCTTCCATGATGGAGAAGCAGGGACAAGAGAATGAACAGTACCCTCCTGTCATATGTTCCTTCACATGAGTGGTGTGGGAAGGTGAATGTATCCCTTCCTCTATAACCCAGTTGCAGCAGTAAGGAGACTTACCCAAACCATGTGGGTACCAAATATGGTGCCCCACCTCTCTCTCAGTCTCTCCGTCATTCTTTGGCTTTCTACTCATGTTTGGTGGTCAGTCTTTCCAATTTGTTCAACAACATTTACATCGTGTACTAGGTCCTGGGCAACACCACTTAGGATTAAATCCAAGGTTGACTCCAATCTGTTTGGTTCCATGATGAACTGTTCTAGGGCAAAGTTGTTTAAGGCATCGAGAAATTTAACTTCTTTGTAGTGACTGGAATATGCATTTATCCTGTGAATATGGGGGAATGGCAGTCACCCATTATTACAGCAATTCCTCATTTGCAGGCCTCCCTTATTTCATTTTCCATCTCGAGGTCACCCTGAGCATTCTGGTCTGGAGGAACATAGCACATTCCTAGCACTAAATTAATTTTGGAGCTAAATTAGTTTTGGAGCTCGACTGTATGCCCCTTTTGACATATTTATGTAGCCTATCGTACATCCCTGGCAAGCCATGATAGGCTACGTAAGTATCTACGTAGCCTATCATGGATCAGCGAAGGGATGCAAATGTCGTAGTGGCTGCCATTTGCGTCCCCGGCCGGCGGCTCTGCAGAATTGCTGCGGAGCACAGCCGGCCAGCCAGGATTCCGGGGGGGGGGGGAGGAACGGAGCACCTCCCCCCCCCACCATCAGCATAATCCGCGAAAGGTAAGTGATTTTTGTACATCCCTACATGTCGTACTTGTTGTCTTCCCACTGGGGCCCCTGGTTGGCTGCTCTGCAGACAGAATGTCAGACAGAAGAAGCCTTTGGCCAGATCTAGCATCATGGCTCATCTTATGTTCTTCCTAGGGATGTTGGAGAAATCCACCATGGACTTCAGTGAGGCCGGATTCTTTGGAATCCGGCCCCCCGGAGTCCGTGGCGGAATGGCCTCTCCCTCGCCACCCCCTGAAATCCCCCCCCCCTGGATGGACCTACCTGGCGGCGGATGCGGTGGCGAATGCAGCAGCAGCAGCAGTGGGCCAGTGGCTCTGGCTCATCTTCTGGCTGCTGCTGGGCTGCTGCGGCCGCAAATGGTGGCCGTCGTTGCAGCTGCCATTTGCGTGGCTGCCTTTTGCTGTGATAGGCTACGTAAGTATTTAGTATTATTTCAAAAGGCAAAAGCCTTTTGCCTTTTGCTACGCCATTTGCGCCCCTGCTCTTTGCCGTGATAGGCTATGTGAATACTTACATGGCCTATCATGGCTTGGCAAGGACACAAATGGTGGCCGCTGTAGTGGCTGCCATTTATGGCTGCCGCAGCCCTGTAGTGGCCAGAATCCGGCTGCGGGTGGCCCTGGCCGGCGGCTCTGTGGAGTCGCCATGGAGCGGACCTGGCCAGGGAGGGCTCCGGGGGGAGGGACGGAGAACCTCCCCCCCACCATGGATGCCCTGCATCAGAATGGTAAGTGCATTTCATACATCCCTATTTCTTATGTCCTCCTCCTGTATTGCCTTAGAAAGCATCTGGGCTTTACTGTATGCTAGCAGAGAACTCCTGTGGAAAAGACTGATCTGTCTAATCTGTATTGAAAGGCTAATTTTAAACAATGACATGCAAGCAAAGTGAGTAGATAATCATTGTCCCTAGGAATCAGTCCTCCTTGAAATAGATTGGACCTCGCCTCGTCACACTAACCAGTATCTCTCCAGGCATTATTAATAATTTGAGGGTAACAAATAGTTGAGCTTTGACCTGAAACATCTCTTCCTTTCCATGACAGGTCAGTTATAATATTATTTTGCACATTCTGAATGATAAAACTCAGCTCCCCTTTTACTACCAGATGGTCCGGAGAGACCAAACCCAGTACCAGGGGATTGTCCAACTGCTCCTGCATTTCAGATGGACCTGGATCGGTCTCTTTGCTCCCGACACTGACAACGGGGAGAGGTTCCTGAGGACCTTGATGCCTGAGCTCATCAGCAATGGTGTTTGTGTTGTTTTCACACAGAGCATCACAGGACTGAATACGGAGCAAGTCGACTTCCCTCTTGCTTCATACAGCAAGTGGGCTCTAGTTAACGTATATGTTTATTGTGCAGAGACGAGGTCCTTCTCAGCTGGAATATATACAACAATACATTGATATGGCTATGGAACCTATTCCAGGGAAAGTCTGGATCACAGCAGCTTTCTGGGACATCACCATGGAGCTGGACCTTAATTGTGTAGCTTCAGAGCACAACCATGGATTTTTTTTCCTTCTTGATGCACACCAATAAAAGGCACAGACATGATATGCCCCATTTTTTTCTCTGATATGGTGCATTTTATGCATCTATTATTTATGGGTTCCCATTCAAAGCAGGCATTGTCTCTCAAAGGCTGGGAAAGACACACACAGAAAGAAAACATGGAATGCTGCCACATGAGGACATGGAAACACTCCTGTCTCTTGACAACTACATCATTTACAACACTGTCCAGTCTGTGGCCCGCGTCTTGGATTGCATCCCAATCCAAAAGGATGTTGTTGGAGGGTGGAGGCTGGCTGGACATTCACAGGCTACAACCATGGCAGGTATTCCCATTGGAGAAGCTCCCTGTTCTGGAATCCCTTTTTGCTCTCTTACACGCGGAGCGGAGCTGGCTGGTGAGGATTTTGGGGGGAGGGACGGAGCGCCTCCCCCCCACCGCGGATGTCACGAAACGAAACAGGTAAGTCGTTTCGTACATCCCTAGTGTCTGGTTGGCTCATGTGACAGAGATGCACATCATGCATCTTTGAGTGATTGAGTGATGCTGTGCCAACCAACACTTTTTCCAATCTGTTTTCCAAACTTTCTTCACTCTATATAGCAGTGGATCGTGTTTCTGTTTTTATATAGAAGAGATAACAGCTGATAATGTCCTGGGAGCATTTTTCATAAACTTGTACAATTTGAAGGCTTCTGAAGCAAGATGTTCTGATATCTCCATCGTACAGATGGAAATATATATTATGTACAGGGAATAAGAACATGCGAGAGCCATCCCGGTTCAGACCAAGGGTCCATCCAAGAGATTCAAACATGAAATGGGCAGAACTGAGATATGGAATGTGTTTTTTTGTTACCTCGGTGCTGGTGTTTCTTCTGCCATTCTAGCTTCACCCTTTCCTGAGAAACCCCCAGTTTTACAATACTTCCATCCTGGATGGAGCATATTTGGACGAGAATGGAGATCTGGCAGTGGACTTTGATATTGTGAACTGGTTGCTGCTTCCCAATAATTCCTTGATTTGAGAGCAATTTGGGAATATAGGAAGACAGGGATCCACAGGCCTCAAGTTGAGCATTGATCAGGATGCCATGGTGTGGCCCAAATGGCTCAACAAGGTGGGGATTTTTAAGAAGTTTCATTGTACTGATCATCTGCTAATGCTAGCCATAGTGGGACATGCTGGGGATTGAACCTGGGATGTCCTGCATGCAAAGGATGTGCCCTACCGCTGAGCTAGACTCTCCGAGCATTAATCGTATTAAGGAAATCCATAGCATCCCACATGTAAGGTGGATTCAGTGGTATAAGGTAGTTTCCTCTTCTGTATTCTAAGTCATTTTGTCAGAACTCTCTGCCATGACCTGTCCATCTTGGGTGGCCCTGCATGGCATAGCTTATGGCTTCACTGAGTTACGCAAGCCCCTTCGCCACAACAAGGCCCACCTTACCTGTCTCCTGAGAAACTTGTACAAGGGTCAAGAAGCAACAGTAAGGACCAGACATGGAACAACCGATTGGTTCAAAATTGGGAAAGGAGTACGACAAGGCTGCATATTGTCGCCCTGCTTATTTAACTTATATGCAGAGTACATCATGAGAAACGCCGGGTTGGATGAATCACAGGTCGGAATTAAGATTGCTGGGAGAATTATCAACAACCTCAGATACGCAGATGATACCACCCTAATGGCAGAAAGTGAAGAGGATCTCAAGAGCCTCTTATTGAGGGTGAAAGAGGAGAGTGCAAAAGCTGGGTTGAAACTCAACATTGCAAAAACGAAGATCATGGCATCTGGCCCCATCACTTCCTGGCATATGGAAGGGGAAGAAATGGAAGCAGTGACAGATTTTATTTTCTTGGGCTCCAAGATCACCACAGATGGTGATTGTAGCCATGAAATTAAAAGATGCTTGCTCCTTGGGAGGAAAGCTATGGCAAACCTAGACAGCATAGTAAGAAGCAGAGACATCACCTTGCCGACAAAGGTCCGTCTAATCAAAGCTATGGTCTTCCCAGTAGTAATGTATGGCTGTGAGAGCTGGACTATAAGGAAGGCTGAGCGCCGAAGAATTGATGCTTTCGAACTGTGGTGCTGGAGAAGACTCTTACGAGTCCCCTGGACTGCAAGGAGGTCAAATCAGTCCATCCTAAAGGAAATCAACCCTGAGTGCTCATTGGAAGGACAGATCCTGAAGCTGAAGCTCCAATATTTTGGTCAGCAAATACGAAGAGAAAACTCTCTGGAAAAGTCCCTGATGCTGGGAAAGACTGAAGGCAAAAGGAGAAGGGGACGGCAGAGGATGAGATGGCTAGACAGCATCACTGATGCAATGAATATGGACTTGAGCATGCTCCGGGAGAGAGCACAAGACAGGAAGGCCTGGCGTGCTAAGGTCCATGGGGTCACGAAGAGTCGGACACGACTGAATGACTGAACAACAACAACTATAAATGCATCAGCTTGAGGTTAGTTCAGGGAGGACTTCAGAAGTGACAGGAAATCTCTGTCAGTCTGTTGTCCTCCTGGCATTGCTGAATAAAAATGACTTTCCTACTTACTAACCAAATCTGAAAGTGAAGACTGGTTTTCTTCCACAGAGTACTTAGGGTCATCAGTCTTTCATTGTTCACTTGTAATGAGGCCGGCAAATTTGTCCTCTCATCATGATGTGAGGCATAGAGAATCTACCTATTAAGAGGTTTAATCTTGCCAGATTTCAGTACTATTGAATGAAGAATCACTGAGTTATCGAAGTTTGCCCAGGAGACCCCATGGGAGGACATAAAATTATGTGCAAGCAGAGCAAGTAGGAAAGCACTGTCTCTAGGAAAGGGTCCTCCTTGACATAGATTGCACCTTCCTCCATCACAATAACCAGTATCTCTCCAGTTATTATTAATAAATTTGGAGTAATACATACTTGAGCTTTGACCTGAAACAACGGCTCTTCCTTTCTGTGGCAGGTCAATTATAATATTGTTTCTCATGTGCTGAATGATAAAACTCAGTTCCTGTTTTTCTATCCGGTGGTCCTCAAAGACCAAACCCAGTATTGGGGGATTGCCAAATTGCTCCTTCATTTCAGATGGACGTGGATCGGTCACTTTTCTCCAGACACCGACAATGGGGAGAAGTTCCTCAGGACTTTGACGCCTGAGCTCACCAGGAATGGTGTTTGTGTTGTTTTCACACAGAACATCACAGGGCTGAATATGGACCAAAGGGACTTCCTTCTTGCTTCGGCAGCTTCATACAGCAAGTGAGCACTAGTTAATGTATATGTTTATCGTGCAGAGTACATATTGCTTATACACACCTGGCCCCTGCATTGCCTACAGGAATATGTGTGCTGGTGGAGCCTATTCTAGGTGTCTGGTGGGCTCATGTGATAGGGTTGCACATTATTATTTTTGAGGGTCTTATAATACTGTGCCAACTGCCACTTTCCAATCTGTCATACTAAACTTACCTTTTTTCATTGTATATATACAGAGCAGATAATAGCAGATAATGTCCTGCGAGCATTTTTCAAGAACATGTACAATTTGAAGATTCTTGAGGCAATATGTTCCAATATCTCCCATGCACATATACACATAGATATTGTACAGGGCATAAGAACATACATAAGAACATAAGAAGTGCCATGCTGGATCAGACCAAGGGTCCATCTAGTCCAGCATTCTGTTCACACAGCAGTCAACCAGCTGTTGACCAGGAAACCACAAGCAGGACAGGAGTGCAGCAGCACACTCCCACCCATGTTCCCCAGCAACTGCTGTACATAGACTCACTGCCTCTGGCACTGGAGGTAGCACATAGCCACCAGGATTAGTAGCCATGGATAGCCTTTTCCTCCAGGAATTTTTCCAACCCCCGTTTAAAACCAAGCAAATTGTGGGCATCACTATGTCCTGTGATAGCAAATTCCATAGTTTAACTATGTGCTGTGTGAAAAAGTCCTTCTCTTTAACTATCCTGAATCTCCCACCAATCACCTTCATGGGATGATCCCTTTCTGTTCTGGTCATTATCATCATGGCGATCAGTTATGACCGATTAAGATTGTCTTCCAAAGATAGAGTCTATATAGATAACTCTTTAAAAGGATTAGACAGATTCATAGAAGATAGGTCAATCAACACATTAATCTCTAGCAGTGGGTCTGCAGGTGGCTGTAAAGGCTGATGCTGGATCCACACAGCCTCCCACAGTGAGGACATAGGTTTCCAGGCAGAAGGTGGTCATGGCGAGGGTTTGGTTGACGTGCCTTCCGCTGAGCTTGTTTCTCCCTTTCACCCTGTACTCGTGCTTCTTCAAAGTCCATAGTGCCTTCAGTGTAGGCTGACCTCCAGTTGGAATGCTTATGGGTTAGAGCTTCCCAGTTCTCAATGCTTATGTTACATTTTTTTAGATTAGCTTTCAGAACATCTTTAAATCTCTTTTGCTGTCCACCAATATTCCGTTTTCCATTCATAAGGTGGGAATAGAAGTAACTGCTTTGGAAGACGATAATCAGGCATTCGAACAACATGGCCGATCCAGCGAAGTTCATGTTGGAGAATCATTGTTTCAACGTTGGTGGTCTTTGCTTCTTCCAGTATGCTGACATTAGTCTGTCTGTCTTCCCAAATAATTTGCAGAATTTTTTGGAGGCAGCATTGGTGGTATTGTTCCAGAAGTTGGGAGTGGCGTTTATAGATGGTCAAAGTTTCACAGGCATATAGTAAGGTTGGTCTTTTGGTCTTTTGGTCTCCCTGCGAATGCCCTGATCCTCGAACACTCTACGCTTCATTCGGGAGAAAGCTACACTCGCAGAGCTCAGGCGATGCTGAATTTCAGCGTCGATGTCAGCTTTTGTGGAGAGATGGCTGCCAAGATAAGAAAAGTGATCGACATTTTCCAGCATCACACCATTAAGCTGGATTGATGGCGCAACGGAGGGATTGGTTTGTGCTTGCTGGTAAAGCACTTTGGGTTTTTTGATGTTAAGAGAGAGGCTGAGCTTTTCATATGCTTCTGCGAAGATGTTCAGGATAGTTTGGAGATTTTCCTCTGAATGTGCGCAGATTTTGTTATCATCAACATATTGAAGTTCTATGACAGAGGATGTAGTTACCTTACTTTTTGCTTTCAGCCTACTGAGATTTAAAAGTTTTCCATTTGTTCGATATATGATTTCTACACCACTGGGAAGTTTCCCTTCAACAAGGTGTAGAATCATAGTGATGAAGATAGCGAATAGGGTCGACGCAATGACGCATCCCTGTTTAACGCCTGATCCCACTTTGAATGGATCACTTTGAGAGCCATTGTTATCCAAGATTGTTGCCGTCATGTCGTCATGGAGGAGCTGCAAGATGTTCACAAATTTATTAGGGAATCCAGTTTTCAGAAGGATGTAGGGATGAACGAAAGTCACTTACCTTTTCTCGCAGCTTTTTCGCGGTGGGGGGGAGCGCTTCGCTGCTCCCCCCACGAAGTTCAGGCCGGGGGGGGGAGGCTTCCCGCCTCGCCCGGCCGAAATTCAGGCCGGGGGGGAGGCTTCCCGCCTCGCCCGGCCGAAATTCAGGCCGGGGAGGAGGCTTCCCGCCTCGCCCGGCCGCGAACACGAAAGTAAAAAAAAAAAAAAAAAAGTCCCCTGATAGGCTACGTGACGATTCACGTAGCCTATCACGGCTAGATCTGGAAAGTCAGCCGTGATAGGCTACGTGAATCGTCACGTAGCCTATCACGTGTGACTTTAAAAAAAAAAAAAAACGCGTACGCGAATGGCGGCCCCCATAGGGAGCCGCCATTCGCGTTCCTTATTTAGTTGCTGTAGTCTACGTCAATGTTTACGTAGACTACGGCGAAAATAAGGGCAACGCAAATAGCGTTGCCTTTATTTTCACCGCAGTCTATGTAAACATTGACGTAGACTACAGCGACCAAATAAGGAAGGGGAATGGCGGCTCCCTATGGGGGCCGCCATTATCTGTACACACTTTTTTTTTTTTTTTTTAAAGTCACCCGTGATAGGCTACGTGACGATTCACGTAGCCTATCACGGCTGACTTTGCAAATCTTGCCGTGTTAGGCTACGTGAATCGTCACGTAGCCTATCAGGGGACGTTTTTTTTTTTTCTTTCATTGCAATGGCGGGGGCGGCAGCCGGTCGAAAGACCGGCTGCCGCTCCCACCCCGCTCGAACACCGGACGAACCGCCAGCCGGACCCGCCGCCGGGAGGGACATTCAGGGAAGGTAAGTCCCGTCCCGGGGGGGGGCGGGGGCGGGGGGGCGGAGGATTTCTCCCCGAAACTTGTTCGGGGGGCCGAACACGTTGGCGCTCGGCCCCCCGAAGTTTCAGGGAGAAATTCTCCGCCATCCCTAGAAGGATGGTCCAGAGACCAGCATGATTTACAGTGCCGAAGGCCTTAGTCAGATCAATAAACACCATGTACAGGGGTTGGTTGCGCTCCCTGAATTTTTCTTGGAGCTGTTGTGTGGTGAAGATCATATCCACTGTCCCCCTGGAAGGGCAGAAGCCATTTTGAGATTCAGGGAGGATGTCTTCTGAGATAGGTAGAAGGCGGTTTGCAAGGATCCTTGCCAGGATTTTGCCTGCCATAGCTAGAAGGGAGATGCCTCAATAGTTTCCACAATCTGTTCTATCACCCTTTTTAAAGAGAGTGATAATTATGGCATCCCTAAAGTCTGCTGGGATCCTCCCTCATCAGTCCTGTTGTTTCTTAGTTTGGTATCCTATAGTTTATTTACAGGCTGTGATAATGGAAGTCTTCAGTTTATTCCAGTGTTCCCTGACATTTTCAGTGGTTTCCATAAGTAGATATTTCTTGAGGGTTGTTTGAAAGCAGACTCGCTTAATAGGGTCTTGAAGGGTTTGGATGTTCATTTTTAGAGATGTATGAAAGGCACTTACCTTTCGTAGATTATGTTGATGGTGGGGGGGAGGCGCTCTGTCCCTCTCCCCGGAATCCTAAACGGAGGGAGGCACTCCATTGCTCCCCCCCCCACAATCCTGGCCGGCCAGCTGTGCTCCGCAGCGATTCTGCGGAGCCGCCGGCCGGCTCCGCCAGCAGCCGGACATCCAGCCTCTGGCTAGCAGGGACGCAAATGGCGGCGGTCGTAGCCACCGCCGTTTGCGTCCCTGCAGTCAGCCATGATAGGCTATGTAAATGTTTATGTAGCCTATCACAGCTGACTTAAAAACAACAACAACGCGCATACGCAAATGGCGGCGGCCACGGCCGCCGCCATTTGCATTCCTTATTTTGGCACGTCTTAGTCTACGTCAAGATTTATGTAGACTAAGACGGCGAAAATAAGGGGAACGCAAATAGTGTAGCGGACACTACGCTATTTGTGTTCCTCTTATTTTCGCCGTCTTAGTCTATGTAAATCTTGACGTAGACTAAGATGTGCCAAAATAAGGAACGCAAATGGCGTACGCGCCATTTGCGTACGCGCGTTGTTGTTGTTGTTGTTGTTTTTTAAGTCAGCCGTGATAGGCTACGTAAACATTTACGTAGCCTATCACGGTTTTTTTTTTTAAACTTAGCCATGATAGGCTACATAAATCTTTATGTAGCCTATCACGTTTTTTTTTTTTTACTGGAAATGGCGGCGGCGGCAGCAGCCGGTCGGAAGACTGGCCGCTGAAGCCGCCGAACTGCCGCCGGAGCCGCCGCCGGAGCCGCCACCGCTGCCAGGAAGATCTGCCCCAGGTAAGTCTCATCCCGGGGGGGGGGGGGTGGCAGACCATTCCGCCACTGATTTCAGGGGGCCAAATGCGCTGGCATTCGGCCTCCCCGAGATCCATGGCTGAATTCTCTGACATCCCGATTCATTTTATGCCTTGGTTTTCTTCCTTGGAGCCTACATTGAGGGACAATCTTAATGGCCATCATGAAACGAATTAATAGATGGTCTGTCCTGCAGTTGTCAGCACTCGTCATGGCTCTAGTGAAGAGTACATCTCAGCGATCTCTGGCAGGGACAATTACATAATCTAGAAGATGCCAGTGCTTCGAGCGGGGGTGCTTCCATGATGTTTTAAATTTATTTTTCTGATGAAAAACTTTGTTGGTAATGACAAGATTATGCTCTGCACATTTAGTCAGAAGTAGAATTCCATCCTGGTTGCTATTGTCGACTCCTTCTTTCCCAATGGTCCCTGGCCACAAATCAAAATCACGCCCAACTCTTGCATTGAAATCACCCAGGAGGATGATTTTAACCTCCTTAGGTATCTCTGATAAGATGGTGTCCAGTTGGGAGTAAAAAAATTCTTCATCAGCATCTAATGTTGGTGCATAGGCACTTAGAATAGTTGCCTGCTGGTTTTTGGTGAGTTTTATTCGGAGGGTTGAGAGTCATTCATTAATTCTAATAGGAACTTCTGACAAGAGCTTCATAAGATCATTTTTAATAGCAAAGCCTACTCCATGTATTCATCGTTCTTGTTCAGGCACTCCTTTCCAGAAGAAGGTGTAACCTCCTTTTTCTTCCTTCAGTTGTCCCTCTCCTGATCTTTGAGTTTCTTGGAGTGCTGCTATGTCAATGTTAAAATGTCTCAGCTCCCTTGCAATGATGGCAGTCCTGCGTTCAGGGCATTCACTATCTGTATGGTCCAGCAGTGTCTGTATATTCCATGTTCCAAAGTTCATTTGTCTTTTGTGACCGCTAAATTGTGACCCCACTGGACGCGGTAATCCAGTCAGGGAGAAGATGAGGCAGATTATGTTTAGGGCACCTTTTCTAGCCCCCTCCCCATACGGGGTGAGCAGAGTGGATCCTGAATAGGACTGCTCAGTCGTGGATACAGCTGCTGAACTACTCAGCTGCCTTGGTCCTTGAGTCAGGACGACTGAATCTGTATCCACCGCCCATGTGCCAGTTCATGACTAGGGGCTTCCGAATTTCACAGTCCTGCCCTCACTGCCATTCACCTATCGCCATGGGACTTTTGGTTGTTTGGGGTTTGGATTGGAAGATGCCTGTGCGTGAATTTGCTTTATGTGTGGAGATCAGTGCACAATGATCAACACACAGTCTTCACAGAAAAGGCTCTAATCCAATGGCATGAATATCATGACAATTGGTGGTCCTTTATCTGCTGCAGCCTTCATCTGCCTTCTCAGCCATTGTAACATACACCTTGTTATCTTCCACCTGTTCTGCCATTGAGGACTTCCTTGGATCATTCTTTATCTGGTTCCTCCCCCTTGACCTTGTCACCATGGGTGACCCTGCTGGGAGTACATAACTCCCGATGGCTTCGCTCACGGGGTTCATTGGAACACACAAGCCCACTCACCACAGCAAGGTGACGATCCAGCAAGTAGGCCCAGCCCCCCTCCCCCCAGGTCTTCTGCTATGGGTGGCTCCTTTGTGTTGGCCATCTCTGGGAGCTTTTTCCTCCAGTGAGGGCATGACAAACAATGGCAAAGTGGGAGCACTTTTCCACCAGCATTGCATCCTCTCAGCATCCACTTTTCTGAGGGGTTTATGGCTTTTTGCAATCTGAGCCAGGTGGAGAGACGGTGAACATCTCAATAGCATGCTATGATGAGTTTGCATGACACTTTGAAGATGAAGTCATGACTTGGACATCACAGTTAATGCAGTTCCATTGGTAGAGGTGACCACCAGAGCAGTATCTGGTTCAGCTGTGTTGGATGAGTTTCAGTTGTTGAGAACCCCCCAGATCCCACTGTACTGGAACCCACAGCACAAGAGAGGCCGCTTGAAGTCTCTGCTTCACACTATTGTTTATGCCTTTCTGTATCACTTGGTCTTCCAGGCGACCACATTCTGCAGTTTCCCACAGTGATAGATTGAGGGGCATCAAACAGTCACGTTCAGCTCAGAATATTGCTGCCACACTTGCTTCCAAGGACCTGATTCCTTTGCAAAACCTTGATCCTGTATTATCTGACAAATATAGCAACTTCAAAGATGTGTGTTAGCCCCATGGAAGCTGATATACTGCCACACCACCATGATTATGGCTGTGCCATAGATCCTGTAACTGGTGCTCCTATACCAGTTAGGTATAGGAAGAATTTATGCACTCTTGAAACTACAGTTGGCAGTGTGACAGGAACTCATTCATAAGAACCTACATAGGAGATTCAGACATCCCTCCATTTCTCCTGTGGGGGCTCCAGTAGCCTTTGTGAAAAAGAAGGGTAGGAAGTTATGATTATGTGATGATTATGTGATGATTATGGGGCTCTGACTGAAATTGTTATCCACGGCACCACTCATACCAAACTCTTTCACTGACTTGGTCAGCAATCATATATACAGTTAGTTCTTCGAGGAGTGTATAATCAGGTCAGCATCAGGGAAGGGCATGAATGGAAGACACCATTTCAGACTATGGTCATTTTGAGCATATGGTCATGTCCTTCGGACTCTGCAGTGCCTCTTCAGTGTTCCAATATTTCATGAATGGTATTCTGATCTACTCAGAAACCCCAGAACTCCATGTGCAGCATTTCCATACAGTCCTCCAAATACACTAGAAATGGAAACTTGTAGCTAAAATAGGGAAATGTGCATGGGATCTCTGCTTTGCTTCCTGAGAAACCTGATCCAGCCTGATCCCTCCTCAAGATCTGATCCCTGGCAGAACCCTGAAATGCCCTCTACATCACAGAACATCATCAGAACCCATAGCCTGAAATGGTACACTTACTTGGGAATAAGTCCCACTGAATTCAACAGCACTTATTTCTGAGTAGACAGGTGCATAGCTGACTATTTGCTGCCTTGTAATGGTGCCTAAAACGAACTCCAGGAAGTGGCCAGTTGAACATTGCCTCTGGAGTTGTAGTGCCACTTGGGAGAATTCTTCTTAGGATGCAAACATAAGTTTGTGTCCAATGTTTCCATGTAATAGAATAGGAAAGAGAAGTTCAGCTTTAGCTTCTCAAGCAAAGGGGAGACAGGGGGGAGATTCAGGAATGAAACCAGGTCCCTTGTGGATGTTAAGAAGAGACACACAGCTACTTGAGTCTGGAACCAGTCCTGAGTCAAGGGAGATTCAAGCATGAAATGGGCAGAACTGAGATTCTGAATGTGGTTTCCTCCTGTTCACTAAATGTTGGTGTTCTCTCTGCCCTTCTAGCTTGACCCATTCCTGAGAAACCTCAGTTTTACAATACTTCCATCCTGGATGTATTTGGGTGAGAAGGGGGACCTGACAGCTGACTTTGATATTGTGAACTGGATGGTACTTCCCAATAAGTCCTTGATTCGAGAGAAATTTGGGAGTATAGAAAGACAGGGATCTGCAGACCTGAAGTTCACCACTGATCAGGATTATATGGTGTGGCCCAAACGGCTCAAAAAGGTGAGGAATTTTTGAAATCTGATTGTACTGATCATCTCCTAATGCCAGCTCTAACTGGAGATACTGGGGATTAACCAAGAACCTTCTACATGCAAAGCATGTGGTCTACCACTGAGCCACAAACCCTCTGAGCATTAAACTTGTTAATGGAATCCATAGAGTCCCATGTATAAGATATATCATCTATCGCGGGAAAAAACACAGACGCAAATGGCGCATTGGGATTGCGAATAAAGAAGAAACACAAAGCTGCACAGACACCATATAGATCTCTTTCTAACAACAAATAAAACAACCAACTAACCACTGCACTCTCTCTCACACAATGAAATGAAAAAAAATCAGGCTGATCTCTCCCCTCCAGTATCTCCTCTCCCCTCCACCACTGTCACTGACTGGAGACTGCTGGGTTATGTTCAGCCCTATTTTGGCAACTAGAGTTGCCATTCACCAAAGCTCACTCCCTCCTCCTCCTCCTCATCTCCCCTTCCACCTCCCTCCCTCCCTCCCTCCCTCCCTCCTCCTCCTCTCCCTGTCCCTGATCTTTCTCAAGTTGATACACTTGGAACCAGGCTGTCTGGGCTGCTCAGAGAGCATCAGAAGAGCTACAAATCTCTGAGGTGGACCAAGGTGCCTGAGTGATGAGCCACTTCATTTTGGGGTACCTCAGTGCTGTTCTGATCTTCTTTGGATCACAGTTAGGCACCTTCAAAACCCCCTCCTTCACTTTTTTAATGAAAAACTTATTGACCCTTCATTTTAGAGCTGAAAATCAGGCAAGATAGGACTAAAATCCTGAAGATAAAGAATTAGTGAGGTTCATATATAGCTAGTCTGTTTAAGATTAATAAATAGCTTGCTTAAAATGTCTGTGCTTAAAGGTGTGTCTGTTATTGTTAACAATTTAAATTATCCAGGAAAAAAGGAACCTCCTTTACATAGGTGGCTGGGTCATTGAATGGCTGGCAAAATGGACTTGCTTTATTCTGTTGTTATACCCAAGTAGGATAGAGGGACACATGCATAGGGGAAATGTAGAAGAAAATTGCTATTTCAAAGAGTTTGGTGGTGCACAACAAATGACTCCTTCTTGTGTTGAGACTTCTGTTTGGGGCTGTTGCTTTGAGTGGTTAGCTATGATTCTTCTTTTTTTAGTTTCTAGGGACAACTATCTATTTGAGACTAAAGAATCGGGAGGCAAATGGATAAGTCTCTGGCAGGATCTCAAGGTTGGCCATTTGTTGTTAGCAGAGTACCTGGGATGAGAGATATCTATGCTGGCTTACTGCAAAACATTCTTGAAGTCAGTAGAGTTGAGCTTCAGAAGAAAGGTTGGTTTACGATGAACATAATAGTATCTATGAATCCCAGAAACACTCCCAGGGTGGGGAACCTCGATGCAAGCCAGTCCTTAAAGTGCTGGGTTACAGGGCATTATTGGAATTATGTCCGCCACTGATTATGAAGGGGTTCCCAGTGGCAGTAGGGACATAAGCTTATGATCTTGCTTCGAAGTAGATTTCTGCATCATTGTGCCTTGCTTGCACCTGATTTTATTATTTTGTTTATTCACTTCTGATTCACTTCTGATTTAATACATTACCACTATAGCTTTCTGCTAGCAGAGCTTGCCCCTATCTGGGAGCAAACACACCTACTATCTTCCCTTTGATAGATTTACACTTGAACATGATCTGTGATGTGATGGGTTACTATATTCTTTTAATCCCAGCTCTTCATGTTTATTCATATCTCCCCTTTACATCACTTGTTTATCACTTTCTTCTAGTGACCATTGTTTCCAAGAAAAATCCACAACATGAGAACTGTTCTGTTTCCCAGAAAAGAAAAATCCACAACATGAGAACTGCACTCTATGTTCATGTTCTCCACTCTTAGCCACAATATGATACAACCTTCCAGTGAAGTTGGCAGCAGCTTAGCTCTTTTATTTTCCTCAGTTCCATTTTTGTGTGTTTCCTGTCCTTTGAGTCACTACTTCCTCATTTTACTTGGCTTTTTTCATTTGATATACCAAGCTTTTCATAAATCCCTCGAATGTTGGTTGAGACAAACTTCGGTAAAGATGAAGGTATTGATCTCCCACACACTGACCCATGTTTGTTTGGATTTGGCCTCAATTTTTCCTCCACCTTCGATGTAGTCATCTGCCCTGACACTTCATTGCCCTAAACTCCTTGGCAAATCAAGGAGCCCACATTTGTATCCAAAGAGGACATTTAGAAGTGCTTCTGAGACCTATCCAGGCCATCTCCCCATTCCAGAGATCAACCAGGGCCTCAACAGGATCTTCAGCATTAATGGTTAGAATATTATTCAGAGCATTCACGAATCTGTCAGGATCCATCAGTTTCTGAGGGTGGACAAATTTAATGCGTTCCCCATGCCTGCAGGGGTTACACGGCCAGCCAATCTAAACCGGATTAGCTATCTCTGACAATGATGTTCTTTTGAACTCATCTCCCCACAGATCATTTTCATGCTGACCCAAATAAACAAAGGCCCAAATAAGTGTATGCTCTGTCACATGTGTAGGGCCAGATACTAAGTGGAACAGGCTGATGGTTGCCCTGTGAGCCATGATTCAGACAATATTAATCCTAAAGGAAATCAACCCTGAGTGCTCATTGGAAGGACAGATACTGAAGCTGAAGCTCAAATATTTTGGCCAACTAATGCGAAGAGAAAACTCTCTGGAAAAGACCCTGATGCTGGGAAAGACTGAAGGCAAAAGGAGAAGGGGACGACAGAGGATGAGATGGCTAGATAGCATCACTGATGCAATGAATTTGGACTTGAGCACGCTCTGGGAGAGAGCGCAGGACAGGAAGGCCTGGCGTGCTATGGTCCATGGGGTCACGAAGAGTCGGACATGACTGAATGACTGAACAACAACAATGCGAAGAGAAAACTCACTGGAAAAGACCCTAATGCTGGGAAAGACTGAAGGCAAAAGGAGAAGGGGACGACAGAGGATGAGATGGCTAGATAGCATCACTGATGCAATGAATTTGGACTTGAGCACGCTCCGGGAGAGAGCGCAGGACAGGAAGGCCTGGCGTGTTATGGTCCATGGGGTCACGAAGAGTTGGACACGACTGAACGACTGAACAACAACAAATCCACACACCCCCAACTGATGACTATGCATCCTAAAAGGATATCTTGATTGTAGCTCTTGTGTATAAGTTTTTTTTATTATTATTTTTTCATGAAAGCTGAGGCAAGCTCAATGACCCCCTCAGTAATCCATGTCAGGGTAGGGAGACACACTTGGGGATGTCCACGAACATATGGATTTGTCAAAAACAAGTCCTGCCAGACAAATCTGATCTCATGTTTTGATCAAGTAACCTCCCTTGTAGACCGTGGGCATGCTGTAGACATCATATACCTGGACTTCAGCAAAGCTTTCGACAAAGTGCCCCATGATCTCCTGTTGAGCAAACTAGCTCAAAAAAGTGGGCTAGATGAAACAATGATCCGGTGGATCCACAGTTGGCTACAGAATCGGACTCAAAGAGTGCTTATCGATGGGACCTTCTCAAACTGGGGAGAGGTAACGAGTGGGGTACCGCAGGGCTCAGTCCTGGGCCCAGTGCTCTTCAACATTTTTATGAATGACTTGGAGGAGGAGGTGCAGGGAATGCTGATCAGATTTGCAGATGACACAAAATTGGGCGGGATAGCTAATACTTTGGAAGACAGAAACAAAATTCAAAGTGATCTGGATA
This sequence comes from Heloderma suspectum, assembly GCF_057233095.1. Classification (NCBI taxonomy): domain Eukaryota; kingdom Metazoa; phylum Chordata; class Lepidosauria; order Squamata; family Helodermatidae; genus Heloderma; species Heloderma suspectum. The sequence continues at coordinate 400,466,141 of NC_139459.1, forward strand.
GACTGGAGTGCTGGGCAGTAAACAACAGAATGACATTTAATAGGGACAAATGCCAAGTTCTGCACCTAGGAAAAAGAAACCAAATGCACAGTTACAAGAGGGGGGATATGTGACTCAACCACACTACAAGCGAGAAGGATCTTGGAATTGTTGTCGATCACAAGCTGAATATGAGCCAACAATGGGATGTGGCTGCAAAAAAGGCAAATGCTATGTTGGGCTGCATTAATAGAAGCATAGCTTCCAAATCCTGGGAAGTACTAGTTCCCCTCTACTCAGCACTGGTTAGGCCTCATCTGAAGTACTGTGTCCAGTTCTGGGCACCACACTTTAAGAAGGATGCAGACAAACTGGAGAGGGTTCAGAGGAGGGCAACCAAGATGATCAGGGGACTGGAAACAAAGCCCTATGAAGAGAAACTGAAAGAACTGGGCATGTTTAGCCTTGAGAAGAGAAGACTGAGGGGAGATATGATCGCACTCTTCAAGTACTTGAAAGGTTGTCACAGAGAAGAAGGCCAGGATCTCTTCTTGATCATCCCAGAGTGCAGGACACGGAATAATGGGCTCAAGTTACAGGAAGCCAGATTCCGGCTGAACATCAGGAAAAACGTCCTGACTGTTAGAGCAATACGACAATGGAACCAATTACCTGGGGAGGTGGTGGGCTCTCCCACACCGGAGGCCTTCAAGACGAGGCTGGACAGCCATCTGTCAGGGATGCTCTGACTTGGATTCCTGCATTGAGCAGGGGGTTGGACTCGATGGCCTTGTAGGCCCCTTCCAACCCTACTATTCTATGATTCTATGATTCTATATGTTTCCCAGCCATGCATGGAGTTGAACAGAGAATTCGGGGTGTTGCAGAGGTCATACTCCTCCCCCCCCCCCTTATAATTATGAAATCTCAAGGCATTTTCCCCTTAAAATTGCCTTGGAGATAAACATCACCTTCAGAAGGAACATGAGTGATGTCTTGCTGAGGTGCAAAACCACTGGTGTATAAATGCCTCCTGTGCCACAGGGAGCTGGAAAGGAGGTTTAGGGCAGGGGGCGAGGACTGTGTGGGTGACTTCCTATTGTTTCCTTCAGCTGTGTAGCCGTGGCTGGCTGGGCTCCATGTGTACTGGGAAAGCCACTGCAGTTTCAGTCTTGCAAGGAGGCTTTGGCTTGTTCTCATTAGCCAGACAGGGAGTTGGAATGAAGAGTCGGAACTAGGATGGAGGCTGGACCAGGTGTAGCCCAAATGGTTCTGCTCTTGCTGCTACTCCCTCAGGCAACCTGTGGGATGCTTCTGAAGGCACAATGCCCCTTGACTTTGAAAAGGGGTAGAACTGACCCATTCAGTTATTACAAGCCAGGAGACCATCTCGTCGGTGGAGTCATCTCTGCAACAACTCCATACTTTTCAGCTTTGGCCCATGCCTGGGAACCTCCCTCTAGCAGCATTCTTTACGGGCAAGTCTTTCTGTGGTGATGGACTTTACTTTTACGTCATTGCCTATTGAGTTCATGAGCTCCAGTCATCCCTAAACTGCAAGGGGCTCTTCCCAGTATATGGGGCCTCCCCAAGGCAAATGGCGTTTCCCGTGTTGTTGTTGGGGGGCAGGGGCATCCAGCGTGTGCAGTCTGCTGTTTTCATGCGCCAATGCGCTGTAGCTGTTCTGGCTCTTTTTGAAAAGTGGGGTAGAATATTAGATGAGCATTAGGTCTTTCTTGCTGATGCTGGAGGACTGCTAAGCTGGGGAAAAATAGGAGTGGAGGAGAAGCAACAGGTTCGCCTTTCTTGCTTCAGTGCAAGGCTTAGCTCCTCCTGACAACATCCACCACGAACCCTTGGCAATTTCACATGCTGCAGCTGGCCGGGTCCTTTTTGAGAAGTGTAGTAAGCTATGATAAGAGAATTAGGTCTTTCTGCCATATTTTTAATGTACAGAACAAACATAATTTATTTATTTTTTTTTATTTTTTTTTTTAAATTGTGAACTGCTGGGACAGCTTCAGCTATGGGGCAGTATAGAAATGTGATAATTGCAATGAAACAAAATCTACTTTTAGTTATTGATCTCTTTGATTTGATTTGTATCCTGCCTATGTACCCAGAATAATGCCATTCAAGGAGGCCAACAATCATAACGAGAACTTGATTAAAACAATGATTAAAGAGGCACTGAAACAGAATTAAAGACGCAACAATTGCAGAATAACAACGGCATCCAATTGAACCCACCCACTTACACCCCAAAGGCCTGGTTGAATGAAGGCCTGCTAGCAGAAGGAAAGCAGAGGGGGAGTGAACCCCAGCAGGAAGTGGCCGCCAAGAAGGCCCTCTTCTGCCTCACCACCAATTGCGCCCTGCAGGCAGCGGTCTCAAGCAAGGGCCCCTCCCAAATCTTTTAAGGCCTGGGCAGGCCAGTATGGGAGAAGGCGGTCTTTCAGGCAGCCTGGTCACCAGACACAGAGGGCGCTGGAGGTCAGAATTTGGATTCTGCCCCATCTCTGTGGTGTTGTCTTCTGCATGGGAAGTGCTGTGGTCTGTGTGTGAGAGAGAGAGAGAGAGAGAGATGGAGAGATATCAAGTCATGCAGTAGACTCCATCCGATGGAGTCACCTCCCCGGCTTTCTCATTTGGGCATAGAGGGAGAGGCCACCCAATGGGAAGTGGTGATAATTGTGAGGAGGTGGGCCACTTAGAGCAACTTGTCCTAAGGACCCCCCCCCCACACACACACACACACATGCACAAACACACGATCTGCAGCCAACCCTGCAGTGGTCTACATTCCAGAGTTGTGGTAAGTGATGCTACAGGAAGTGTTCCATTTGGGTCCATCTTGCTGGGCTCCTATGTCTGTCTGTCTGTCTGTCTGTCTGTCTGTCTATCTCTATCTATCTATCTATCTATCTATCTATCTATCATCTATCTATCTGTTATGCTTCCCTGAGGCTTGGACTCTAGTAATACTGAGCCTGGAAATTTTTCTATTTTCTAACCACAACATTTTATACAATGCTTATTAAATACATTGGATGAATGGGCAGGTTGTCCTATCTATCTATTTATTTATTTATTCATTTCATTTCTATACCGCCCAATAGCCGAAGCTCTCTGGGTGGCTCACAAAAATTAAAACCAAACAGCACACAATAAAACAATTTAAAATATATAGAACATTAAAACCACAATATAACAACACAAACCACAATCCTAGGTGATTCCTGAAAGGCAGGCAGGTTTTCAAACAGGGGAAAGGGCCACTGATCAGTACTTCACTCTGTGCTGCCCAGTACACAGCAGGGTCAAATCATCATCTGTGTCCAATTTATTAGTCACTGCAGGGCTCTTTGTGTAGGGTGGCAGAGAAAGATTTCTAGCCAATTTTCCTTCTTGCCCAGAGATGTCGGATTATGAGGAAAAAATTGTATGCTTTTGATTTACCCAGGTTCATTATCTGCAAAGAATGTTTTTAATGTTGGTCAGAATTATGTATAATCGTATCTATTAGTGGGACTTCTCAGCGGCCTGTCCCAGACTCTGGAAGTCCCTGCTGAGGCAGGCAAGATAGGCCCCCACTCTGCTCTCCTTCCACCAGGAGGGAAAGACACTTCTGGTCAGTCAGGCCGGTGCAGCTTTAATTTCTTGTATTGTTCATTCTATAATGTAATGGTTTTGTTTACATGTTTGTTTTAATGAACTTTTTTGTTTTAGTGCTTTTCATTCTCACTGTTGTTAGGAGGCATCAGTGCCATTTTCTTTAGTGTAAAGGTGGTGTATTAAATCAAGTTAATAACATTTGCAACGACAACAATAAATTGTGGTAGAGGTTATCTGATTTGACCATTTATTTTCGATTGGGGGGGTGGTGATTCTGTCCTGTCATGATGACTCTCACACCTCTCTCATCCATGCACGCATTTACGAAAGAAAGATTTCCTTCCTAATTTAAGAGCTGAGTACTGCGTATTAGCAGAAACACAACCAGTCACCCATACCTTCTAAATGAGTTAGAGAGAGGGAATTAAGAACATAAGAAGAGCCATGCTGGATCAGACCAAGGGTCCACCTAGTCCAGCATTCTGTTCACACAGTGGGCAACCAGCTGTCGACCAGGAAACCCACAAGCAGGACAGGAGTGCAGCAATGCAATTGTTCCCAATCATTTAATGTTCCTTTTACACATTTCCTTTTATCATAATAATGTGAGGAGAACCATAGTTTTATATACCTCTATGATGTCCTCAGTTACTCACCTTTTCTCCAAGCTGAACAGCCACACATCTTGTATTGTGCCCTCATAGATGAGTTGTTCTAGCCCCCTGATCATTTTGGTTGCCCTTTTCTGAACCTTTTACGCCTCCACAATGTCTTTTTGAGGGGCAATGACCAGAAATATACACAGTATTCCAAGTGTGGTTGCACCACATATTTGTTTAAGGGCACTAATAGATTGGGAAGTTTATTTTTGATTCCTTTCCTAATTATACCCAACATTGAATTTGTTTTTGTTTCTTCACAGCAGCTGCACAATGACATATCACATATCCTGTTGTTCTTTGAAAGGTTGTGCCTGCCACATTCAGCACCAGCATATACGTATGCCCTTGTGCGGTCACAGAAGTAAGACCTGAATACATTTTTTTCCCTATTCTATATTTTTGCAGGGAACTAAGCCGAACATATTGGAACATCCTGTCCTTCCTCTTTGCCATCCAGGAGATCAACCAGAGCCCCAGGCTCTTACCCAATGTCACCCTGGGCTACAACATCCATGAAACCTATTTCGATGCAACAGTGACTTCCGATGCCTTATTAAGCCTGCTCTCTAGTGGGCACGCAAATGTTCCCAACTACAGCTGTGGAAGGCGGAATAACATGTTGGCTGTTCTTGAAGGATCTGACACTGACATCTCCGTCCAGATTTCAGCCATGTTGGGCATCTACAAAATCCCACAGGTAGAGATGGAGAAGCCTTGGCCATTTGTGGACTGCATCAAATTCCACTTTGCAATGTCTCTAGAGAAATGAAAATATGGGCAGTGGTTGTTGAGAAACAGTGTCGAAGACTGTTCTAAGTGATTTGAGTGACTTCTCACTTGAGCATTAATGGGCCTTTACCCCTTTGGACAACCATCCCCTCCTATTTTATTTATTTATTTATTTATTTATTTATTTATTTATTTCTATACTGCCCAATAACTGAAGCTCTATTCTATTCTATTCTATTCTATTCATTTACCTATTACTTTAGGTAACCTGTGCAGTGCACTCCTATGCAGGTTTAGACCAGGGTATCTTCCTTTTATTTTTTTTCCAATATCAAAATGGAGGGATGGAAAAGGCAGATAGCTTTGTCAGTAAGCAGCACAGCTGACCTTCCAAAGGGAAGTACTTCTTATTTATTTCATGTATGTATTGTAGTTTAATGTGCCCCCCTACCAAAGAAAATGTCCTTGGGGTGGATTACAAACAGTTAAAAGACCAAAATGTGATAGAAAGAGGTAAAATTATAAAATTCAATGCGAATATTTAAAATAATAATTTACAATAGAAACAAGCAAGACAGGAATAACAGCCATAAAAATCTAGAACTCGGTCTCCAAAGTGCCTGGGAGGAAAGAAGGTCTTTGCCTGGTGCCTGGGAGGAAAGAAGGACTTTGTATTTTGCCAGAAATAGAACGATGTAGGGCCCAGGTGAGCCTGTTTGGGAAGGGCATTCCAGAAGTGGGATGCCACAGCTGAGAAGACCCTCTCTCCTGAGGCCACCCACCATGCTTCCTTCAGCCATGCTTCCTTCAGCTGGAGGTCTAGAGGAGAGCGTCCTAAGGGTCTGAGCAGATATACATGGGAGGAGACATCCCTCTACATTCTCTGATCCCAATCCATTTTAGGCTTTAAAGGTTGACACCAAGGCTTTGAGTTGCAGCTGAGGAAGCAGTGATGCCACATGTTGGTACCGACTGGTACCAATTAGTAGCCTTAGAGCTCTGTTTTGAACAAACAGAAGTTTCTGAGCTGTCTTCAAATGTAGCCCCATGTGCAACACACTGCGATCATCTACCCAGGAGGTTACGAGCTTCTACTGGTGCACACAGTGCACAGGCACATTGTGAAACTCACTGCCGCAACATGTAATGATGGCTATCAACTTGGATAGCTTTGAAAGGGGATTAGACAAATTCAGGGAGGATCAGTGGTGATCAGTCACGATGGCAACATATTACTTCCAATATCAGAGGCAGCATATCTTTTAATAGCAGTTACTGGGGAATAGGAGTGGGAGGCTGCTATTGCACTTGTGTCTGTGTGCGTGCGAGTGTGAGTGCATGCGTGTATGGGAGAGAGCTCGTACTGATTGCCAGAAGCTGTATTATAATGACATCCCTTCAGCTTTCCTTCCCTTTGCATCAAACAGGGGATTCTAAGCCACCTCTGTCTCTGTGCACAAGGAGATTAGAACCCCGGGCAACTCAATTGCTGTCATAACGGACAGGGGCCAACGGGAGGAGGTGCAATGCGTGAGCAAAGTAAGAAGGGCAGAATTGTCCCAGGCAAAGGGTCCACCTTGCAATGGGTGGGAGAACTCGATGGGAAAACTCCCTCCATCACAGCATCTCTCCAGTTATTATTAATGACTTTGGCGCAAGGAATACCTGAGCTTTGATCTGAAACTAACAGAAGATTAATCTCTCCCATTCCTTGCCAGGTCAGTTATGCCTTCATTTCTCTTCTTCTGAATGATAAAGCGCAGTTCCCCTTTTTCTATCCGATATTCCCCGAAGAAAAGACCCAGTACCAGGGGATTGTCAAACTGCTCCTGCATTTCAGATGGACATTGGTTGGACTTGTTGCTCCAGATACGGATAACGGGGAGAGGTTCATGAGGACATTGACAGCTCAGCTCATAAAAAATGGCATCTGTGTTGTTTTCACAGAAATTATCCCCAAAACGTTTGTAGGAGGAGTAAAGATCCATCCGACTTCCTTTCTCATGTTGGGACTTGTCAATGTTTTTGTTTATGATGAAGAGAATAGTTGCTTCTTAAATGGAATAGTCTTCATACAAAGATGCATTCAGACATTTATACAACACATTGCAGGGAATGTCTGGATCATAACAGCTGTGTGGGACTTGGCCTTGCAGTTGAGTGATGGCGGAATACCTTCCCCACCTATCCATGGTGTATTTGCTTTCCATATACCGCCCAAGGCAGGGACAACATATGATAATTTTCAGCTGTTCTTGTCTTTGGCCAAGCAGTTTTGGGAGAAAGCATTTCAGTGTTCTTATTTCAAGCATGCACGGTCTGTGAAAGGCGGGAACAGATGCAGAGAGAAGGAGAAACTGGAGGCCCTGCCCCAAGACGACATGGAGACAATCCTGTCCCAAGACAGCTACACCATTTACAACACTGTCCAGGCTGTGGCCCGTTCCTTGGATGCTGCTTATAGATCCAGATCCAAGAGGAGCATGGTGGGGGGTGGAGGCACCCTGGACATTCAGAAGCTGCAGCCATGGCAGGTACTCCCTTTTCCACCCCAGATATCTCTGCTGAACAAGACAGTCAATTGTACAATTCCAGAATAGCTGTCCTGGAATTAGCCCGTGAGAAAAGACCTAATGTAGCCGTGAGGTGAAATCTTGTGTATTTATGCATGGAACCCACTGGAGAAACTCTGTGCGGTGATCCCACTATTTGCTTCCTTCCATTGGCCTCAGATGACACAGCCCATCTTCACACAGCCTGCAGCACAGGCACAGCTCTGCTGTGTCTGCATTGGCCTATTCCTCTGCTCCCCAACTGGAGGCAGACATCTTGGTGGCTGTGTCTGAGCCATCCTGTCTCCTGACTGTGGTGCTAGTTTGGCACCTCCCTGGCTCCATTTTGACACCTCCCCCTCCTCCGCCAAACCCCCTCTCTTGTCTGCGGGCCTAGGGATGGACGGAACACTTACCTTCCATTCTGTTGTGTTTCCACTGGGGGGGGGATGTGCTCCATCCCTTCCCCCCAGAATCCTGCCCGGGCGGTTCCACTCCACGGCCAAGCCGTGGAGCCGCCAGCTGTCTCCGGCCGCCCGCAGCCGGACATCCGGCAGCTGGGCAGCCTGCAGGAATGCAAATGGTGGCAGCCGTAGCCGCCATTTGCGTACGCATTTTCTTTTTTTAAACCCAGACGTGATAGGCTACCTAAGTCTTTACGTAGCCTATCACATCTATGTAAAAAAACAAAACAAAACCCACAAGTGACCAGACTGCAAATGGCAGTGGTGGCAGCCGGTAGAAAGACCAGCCGCCGCCGCCAAAGCCGCCGCTGGAGCCGCCGCTGCCCGGAAGATCCGCCCTAGGTAAGTCTCGTCCTGGGGGGGGGGATCTGCGGGGGGCGGTGGGGTGGCATGCCATTCCACCAAGGGGCTGAATGCACTGGCATTCGGCCTAACCGAGATCCATGGTGGAATTCTCTGACATCCCTATGCGGGACTCTGTATAAAAGCAGGCAGGGAATCCATGGGCCTTTGCTTAAATTAATTCAGCCCCTGCTTTACCTCCGAAGAACATAGCAGAACCTAAGGGACTTATACTCAGACATCCCATCAAGTTCACTGGAACCTCCTCCCTGTTCAATGTGCATACTCACTTGTTTAGGAATAGCTCCCATTATGGAGCTTATTTCTGCACAGCCCTGGTGGGATTGCCCTGCACAGTACATAACTGACTATATGCTGCCTTCCACCCGTGCCCCAAATGTGCCCCAGGAAGTGGACGGTGTGACTTGTCCTGAGGGTGTGGCTAGCTCCAGTCAGCAGAATTGTCCTTCGGGTGCAAACAGACGTTCTTGTCTAATGTTTATTATCGGAGCCAGGGTGCTGGCTCAAATAGATAAAGCAATCAGTGGAATACGGATTCTGTAAATTAATGGAAATCAGCAGGGTGGGTTGTTCTAACCTTCATAAAATTCAAAAGGTTTCACCAATCTTCATGAAATTTGCCAGTTCCGGAAGGAACTACCTATTTTACATAACCCGAAAATATCAGGAAGATTGGTTAACACCTGAGGGAGAAAGGACAGTTAACAGGAAAAAGAAAATAAATACTCGGTCATGCAGAAGTGTTCATGAAACCGTGTATTGGAACCTTTTGTTCCCAGCATTTCTGGACAAACTCTAGGCTCTTTATTTTAAAGGTTGAAGTTTTCCTATTCCGTTTATATTATAGTTGGTGGAATGGATTTTTTTAATTATTCATTTTACACGCACACACACCACACACAACACTCATATAATAGAAGTCTATGGGAGTCTCATAATGGGGTCCTATGAATGTTGAGGGTGTGGGGGTAGGGGAAGAACTGCTGTGTGGAGGAAAATTACTCTTGGGGTGAAGTGATGTTGGGAAGATGCTATTTGAAACAAAGAAGTAGTGTGCTGGAAAAGGGCGGTTAAACTTTCCACTCATCCCATCTCTGAAACTCAAAACATCATCCCACCAAAACTTGTCTATCTTCACCTAGCATCTCAAGATCCAAAGCAACCACAGGTAAGTCCTGCAGCATGTGTGCCGGTGAAACTCTCAATGTGGTAGGGAATGAATATTTCCCTTTTAGACTCCAGACACCTTCTTTCACACCCAAACATCTCAGATTAGAAAGCCACGCCCAAATCTTGCAGCATGCCTGCTGGTGGAAACCATGGTGTGGTGTTGAATGACATGTTTTGTCTCATTCATGATGGTGCAATTCAAAATGCAGAAAACACACACAGCTTGAATTCCAATGCAATTCAGCCTTACCTTGTAGTGATACAATACTAATATAAGGATGGTGAGGGATGCAAGAAGAGGGCACCCTCTCACTATTCAACCCATGCTGCATGCTACGGATGCAAGCAACGAACAGCCATGGGTCACCTCACAGTAAGATTCCTCTAGCAATACAGTAAGGCTCAGATGCTTCCTAAGGCACTACAGGGAGGGAACTGTGTGGAGCATCTTTGCTGGCCCCAGGCACTCCATTGTCCCGATCTGGATATGGGACTGAAAGATTCCAGAAATGTTATTGATGGGTGGATTCAACTGAGTCCACCCTGCACCCCACTTGCTGGGCCCCCCCCCACTGCCCCCCCTGCTCACGCTGGGATGCAAGCCAGCCGGGGGTCAGCAGGAGCCCAGTGAGCAGCCACGTGCTTCCCCAACGAGCCACTTCCCATTGGGCTCAGTGACAGCAACTGTGTCTCCCTCTGCTGAGCCGTGGCAGAGGGAGTTGGGGAGGCCACAGTGGCGTGCTCTTCTTCTTTCCGAGGAGAGTGTGGAGGGTTAACAGCCCAGGCTGAGGGGGTTTTCAGAAAAAGCTGGTTTTATGTAAGATCAGCCTTTACAGAACAGGCCGAGCTGGCAGTTGGGCAAGGAGCGGGGGCCGCCACGCTTGCCTGATTCAGCACATGCCATTTGGGGCAGGAGCAGGGGGCCACAGACGGGCAGCGGGGGGGGGGAACTAGTGAGAACCGGCCACCCTCGAACCCTCAAACTCGTGACATCTTAGGAAAAGTGTGGATGCCTGGAGGCGGAGCTGTGAGCAAGCACAGTTTGTGACATTGTACAACATCGTGACTGATCACAAGGCACATCAGACAAGGCGTCAGCCTCAGCTTCCCATTTCCTGGCTTTGTGGACTTTGGACCAATGTGATGTAGCCTTATCCACAGGGTTTTTTGATGATGGAATGTCTTCTAAAAGAGAAATTACAGGTTTAGCTTTAGTTCGTCAAGCAGAGAGTGATGTGATTCAGGAAGGAAACTGAATTCCCTTGTGAATGATAGTAAGACCTTGTGAATGATAGTAAGACACTTGAGTCTGGAACCAGGTGTGAGTGATTGAGATTCAAATGTCAAATGGGCAGAACAGCCAGAACTGAGATATCAAATGTGGTTTCCTGTTTACTAAATGCTGGTGTTTCCTCTGCCATTCTAGTTTCACCCTTTCCTGAGAAACACCCAGTTTTACAATAACTCCATCTTGGGTGGGGTGTATTTGGACAAGAGTGGAGACCTGGCAGTCGATTTTGACATCGTGAACTGGGTGAAGTTTCCCAATCTCTCTGTAGTTAGACTGAAATTTGGGATTCTACAAAAACAGGGCTACGCAGAGCTCAAGTTCACCATCGACCAGGATGCCATTGTGTGGCCCAAATGGTTCAACCAGGTGGGGAAAATCATAGAATAGTAGGGTTGGAAGGGGCATAAAAGACCACTGAGTACAATCCCCTGCTCCGTGCAGGAATCCAAGTCAGAGCATCCCTGACAGATGGCTGACCAGCCTCACTTTGAATGCCTCCAGTGTGGGAGAGACCACTACCTCCCTAGGTAATCAGTTCCACTGTCATATTGCTCTAACAGTCAGGAAGTTTTTCCTGATGTTCAGCCGGAATCTGGCTTCCTGTCACTTGAGCCCATTATTCCGTGTCCTGTACTGTGGGATGATCAAGAAGAGATCCTGGCCTTCTTCTCTGTGACAACTTTCAAGTACTTGAAGAGTGCTATCATATCTCCTCTCAGTCTTCTCTTCTCCAGGCTAAACATGCCCAGTTCTTTCAGTCTCTCCTCATAGGGCTTTGTTTCCAGTCCTCTGATCATCTTTGTTGCCCTCCTCTGAACCCTCTCCAGCTTGTCTGCATCCTTCTGAAAGTGTGGTGCCCAGAACTGTGCACAGTACTCCAGATGAGGCCTAACCAGTGCTGAGTAGAGGGGAGCTAGTACTTCCCAGGATTTTGAAGATTTGGAAGACATCATGGGGCACTTTGTCAAAAGCTTTGCTGAAGTCGAGGTATATCATGTCCACAGCATTCCCACAGTCCACAAGGGAGGTGACCTGATCCAAAAATGAGATCAGATTCATCTGGCAGGATTTGATCTTGACAAATCCATGTTGGCTTCGAGTAATCACTGCATTGTTTTCCAGGTGCTTACAGATTCAATGCTTTATAATCTGCTCCAGAATTTTCCCAGGGATTATTGTCAGACTGACTGGTCTGTAGTTCTCAGGTTCCTCCTTTTTTCCCTTTTTGAAGATAGTGACAAAATTAGCCCTCCTCCAGTCATCTTGCACTTCACCCATCCTCCATGATTGCTCAAAGAGAACAGACAGTGGTCTGAGAGCTCTTCTGCCAGTTCCTTTATTACTGTAGGACGCAGTTCATCTGGCTCTGTTTTATTTCATTATATTCACCCCCTGCTAGCTGTAACATGCTCTACCTGGGACCAGCTTTGAAATGAGCCTGGAAAACCCATAGGAACATAAGAAGCTGCCTAATACAAACCACTGATCTATCTGTCCCAGTTCTGTTGACACTGTCCAGCAGTGGCTCTCGAGGGATTCATGAGGGTCCATGAGGATCCGTGCTTTAGATTCAAGTTTTTATACCACATAGAGACACCCACGAGTGGCAGATTTGTGATTTTTCTGCTTCAGTCCATGGAGGGGGCTGTGGTCTGTGACTGGATGATGGTTTGGAGTATTTCCCCTGAAAAAAAAATCATATAAAATCATGAGGATCCATCTCTGATTTCTTGGATCCAGCTTTTCCTTTCCTCCCGCAAGGTGAAACCAAGTGACTAGAGATTCCATTATGACTAGAGAGTCCAGCACAACTGGTCCTACACCTTTTCCTTAATGTTCCTTACCTTTCTGCTTAGCCCCTGCCTCAGCCCAGGTGTGTGGAAAGCTGTCGCCCCGGATTCTTCAAGGTGGTTCAGGAAGGAGAGCCAGTTTGCTGCTATAACTGTGCTCCTTGTGTGGAAGGGACCATCTCCACTCAGGAAGGTGGGTGACTCCAGAGGAGGAGGCAGTCCCTGGGGAGGAGGGCAAAGATCCACCCTGACATTTTCCATGGAATGTTTGAAAAAGGGTTTTTAAACATGGATCTTTTCTCGCAATATCCATGATTCATTTCACTAAGGAAATAGGAAATGGAGGGGATTTTTCAAGGGAAAAAAAGACAAAAACAGAAAGAAGACCCCTCAGCCACTGCCTACATTTTCAAAGGCCTGGTGAACTCCTGGCCTCCGCCCCAAACAGAAAGTAATTCAAAATTCTCACCTCTCCCAGCCTCTTTTACCAGAGTTTTCATTTTGCCCCCACCTCCCTATGAAATGCCGAAAATGGAAGAATCAAAATATCCCATTAACAAAATCATTCTCAAGCTAAGCTGGATAAAGTTGGTTAAATCCATGCAGAATTGTTGATTCTGACCAGGACTTGGCATTTCATGAGTAATGAGGTCCCTCTGAAATAATTAGAGTGGGAAGGAGTATCACCAATGCTATTCTTGAACAAGAGTGATAAGAGTTCTAATTAAGGATCTCACAAAAGTCCGCATTGGACTCCCCCTCACCCACGTTCCTGGATCCTGGTCTCCGAAGACCACTGTGCTGGCGGAACTCTTCCGTGAGACCTCCATGGCTTGGCAAGTGCTCGTCTGCTCCCCCATCTTTCTAGTGAGCCGCCATTGTTCAAAACAATAGCGGCTTGGGAACGTCCAGGTAGGTAATGTTGCATCCTTGGCTGCAGCCATAAAGGGCCCGTTTACTGTATGCAACATTAGAGGCGTGAATGGAGCATGGCTAAGAAGTATCTCCAAGAAGAGATGCTTCTCTCACAAGAGTAATCTGATCCCTTTTCAGTCAAGACCTTAGAATTTGGTGACCTGAAGCCACTCACTATGTTCTGTATTTGCAGAGGGTTGGACTACATGACCTTTGAGGTCTCATCATATGATTATATAGTTCATGGAATCATAGAATCATAGAATAGTAGGATTGGAAGGAGCCTACAAGACCATCAAGTCCAACCCCCTGCTCAGTGCAGGAATCCAAGTCAGACCATCCATGACAGATGGCTGTTCAGCCTCATCTTGAACGCCTCCAGTGTGGGAGAGCCCACCACCTCCCCAAGTAATTCTGGTTCAGATCCTTCCTCATCCAGGAGCTTAGGACTGGGTGACTTTAGGCCAGTCACTATTGCTCTCCCTAATGAACCTCACAGGGTCACTGTGAAGATAAAATGGGGTAGCCTCATGCTTACCACCCACCCAGAGCTCCTTGGAGGATGTGCAATTTGTTAGAAATCCCTGGGATCCTGGGTGAGATACCGAATGGACCTCACAGTCCTGAATGCCATTCCTAGAACACTTTTATTTAGATAAAATGAAGCAAAATTCAATCCATTCCCATGTTCCACATTCCCCCCAGTTAGGTATCAGTGTTGGAGCAAGAGAAGCAGGCTGCCAACCCAGCTCGTATGTTCAGGAGCAGGACGATCGCTACTGCATTAGCTGCTTCTGTTGTTCATGTTCCACAGTCAGCTGTGCAATTCCACATTCAGCTTTTCATATATACAACTGTTTCCCAACGCTTTAGCCCTTTTCTTTGGGTAACCAAGGGAACCTTTTAGTCCATAGGCCATTATATGATTTTCATCACAAATTAAATTTCATGAAAAAGGAAGTGTTTCTGACCACTGTCCTATTAAACCACCCCACTGCAATGGAAAAAAATTCCCACTCTAAAATAAAACAGATTCCATCAGGATTACTTCTTCTTTCCATACAGTTCTGTCTTAATGGGTGTACAGAGGACACAGGTAATTCTTGTCAGTGCTACTAGATATTTTATCGGATGGACTCAGGATTATTCTTCATCTATGTTCTTCCTTCTAGAAGCCATAGGGTTTTATAGTGCAAGGGAATCAAATATTGATGTTCTGTTCTGTTTGCAAATGCAATAAAGTCAAACCATATCGCATGGAATGAATCATGTCTGTTTTGACCCCTGGCCACTTTCAACTTGCGTGATATTTCTTCCATTATGGCAATTTGCCAGACTATGGCATACCAATAATCTAATCCCTGGAAGTTGAATACCCACCAATCCTAGCTATCGTGGATCTGGCAGCTACAAATAAATGAGTCATCAGCTCCTTACTGTTTAAATCACTGGCCTCCTCTATAAACAGTTTTAATACTACTACACCTGGCATATGTGGGATATTTTGGTTTGTAACATGGCCAACCTCTGCTGCCACTGCCTGCCAGAATGGTTGGACTTCTGCACAGTCCCCCTGCATGTGCTGGTACCTTCCTGACTCCTGGCACCCCCTCCAACACTGAGGAGAAGTTGAGTGTGTCGTAAGTGAGAGATGGCTTGGAGTCAGATACCACCCATGAACTATTTTCACTGACATCTCTCTAATTCCATTTTGTTTCCCACCAAGTTTTTTGTGGGTTGGTTAAATCAAATGTGAAATACAGGAACTGTTTGTATGTTCCAGAAATAAATCCCGGGTGTCTCCTGAGTTCCCTACCATTAATTTTTCAAACATAGTTAGGCTTCCAGTGGCCTCATTTTTCACTGAAGGGGAACTCAAAAAGGACCGGCGTTGGCAATTCAAAAGCCAGCGGAATGTTACGTTGCCCAACTTTTCTTTGAAAGCCTCCATGTTTATTGGTTGGCCCTCCTCATAAAATTGGTGCAGACAATGGAGCCCTCTTTCTTTCCATTCAGCAAAATTATGTGTCCTGGCCTTGCAAAGGAAATTAGGGTGACTTTCCACTGGGAGTAGTAGTGACGTCCCCAGGGACAATTTCGCTGCCCACTTTGTCCAGGTCTGGCAAGAGTTTTGGTTTTAATTGGCTTTGTTAATATTACTGAAATTCAAGAATAAAATTGTATTACAAAATAAATAAATAAATAAATAAATAAATAAAGAATTCCCACACTCGCTCGCTGCTAACTCTTGCTCTGCCTATTTGGGTAGGAACCTGGGGTTTCCTGAAAGCCAAGCATGGCTACCACCAATGGATATCTTCCCCCCTCACTGCCTACAAAAGATGGTCAGTTCCCAACTACTCCAGCCTACACCTCCGTTTGGTTCTTTCTTCCAGCCCTTCGGTATATACCCTATCTCCAATAAATAAATTTGATGGAATGCAAAACAACAGAGCCTGTATGACATAGATGTGACTCTTCTAGCCTGAGCAGTTACTGAGGCTCTGAAAGGCTACTAGTCATAATGGCTAGATGCTACCTCCATTATAAGAGACAGTAGGCTTCTGTACACCAGTTGCTCTTCCATTCATGTCCCACATGTGGGTTTCTCATGGGAAGCTGGTTGGCCTCTGTGTGCAAAGAACGTTGGACTAGGTGGATGCTTGGTTTGGTCCAGCACAGTGTTTCTTATGTACTTATGTTCTTTGCAGATGTAGACCATTGCAGCAAGTGTCTGGAAGATCAGCATCCAAACAAGGATCAAGATCAATGTATCCCAAAGGAAATAAACTTCCTTTCCTATGAAGAACAATTGGGTATCATCCTGGCTTCCTTTGCCCTTATCTTGTTCTTAGTCACAAGCTTTGTGTTAGGAACCTTCATTAGAAGGTTCCTAGAAGCCCCAATAGTCAAAGCCAACAACCGGGACCTCTCCTATATTCTCCTCAGCTCCCTCCTGCTCTCTTCTTTGTCCTCCTTCCTCTTCATTGGTGAGCCACGGAAAGCAACCTGCCTCCTCCGACAAACAGCTTTCAGCATCATCTTCTCAGTGGCCGTCTCTTCTCTGTTGGCCAAAACGATCACTGTGGTGCTGGCCTTCCTGGCCACAAAGCCAGGGAACAGGGTGAGGGGATGGCTGGGGAAGAGTCTGGCCAACACTGTTGTCATTTCTTGCTCCATTGTACAAGTTGGCCTCTGCATCATCTGGCTGGGAACATCTCCACCATTCCCTGACTCTGACATGCACTCACAGCCTGGAGAGATCATCCTGCAATGCAATGAGGGGTCTGCCGCCATGTTCTATGCTGTCCTTGGCTACTGGCTTCCTGGTTGTTACCTGCTTCACAGTGGCTTTCCTCGCCAGGAAGCTGCCTGCAGCCTTCAATGAAGCCAAGCTGATCACCTTCAGCATGCTGGACTTCTACAGCGTGTGGGTGTCCTTTGTGCCCACCTATCTGAGCACCAAGGGGAAATACATGGTAGCCGTGCAGGTCTTCTCCATCTTGGCCTCGAGTGCTGGGTTACTGGGCTGGATCTTCATTCCCAAGTGCTACATCATCATATTGAGACCTGATCTGAATAGAAAGGAGCATCTGATGATGAAAATGAAAGACGGCATCTGATCGTTATTGGACTGATTTCCTGGGGTGTTGTTTATCAACCCTCTGGTTATTCTTCAGGCAAACTTAAAACCTCTGGGTGCTCTTAACACTGAGTGATCATACAATTCTGATTCAAAAACACAGGCAGGAATTTTTTTACATTTTTTTATGAAAGACATGATATTAATTCAGGAATCACTATTCAATGAATAAGTGCTATTACATAAATGCAATAAATGATTGCTGAGGGTGGTGGAAGACATTGGGAGGGCAGCAAGTCCAAAAAACATGGCTTCTCAGATGAATTGTACCATAGCCTTACTTGCCCACTGGTGGCCACATTATTAGGTTTCATTGTTAAAAGCGAGGGTTCCTTCAAAATTAGAGGAAAATCCTTTAGTTCTGAAACATATTTTGCTATGTTTTGTTTTGTCGGAATCACAATTGGCTTGTGATTACAGTAACCATTGCAATTTTACTGTTTTTGAAAATGGTGCTTCAAGTCTGATTTGCACCTTTGACTCAACAGCCCTAGGCTCAACCTGAATTTGAGCCTAATCCTGTTAAGTGTGAAATTCTTTCCTATCTCCATTTTAAGCCTGGGAGTAAAAAGCAGGCTTCAATATCAAGCCATACCCCCATCCTACCCCACAACATTCCACCAAGGTTTTACTGAAAATCCAGCATGAGGAAGAGTTCTGGATCTTTCTGTTGTGCAAGTGGTTGAGCCTTACCCTCACACTAGCAGATGCACAAGCATAATGCACAACTGGTTCCACAACCATTGCTGCAAATATAATGTGCAGTCGTGATGCACGGCACAACTGGTGATGCAACCCTGCTTGCACAAGCATAACTTTTGCTGGAGTCTCTGCTTGTGTGTAGTTCAGACCCTTGTTTCCTTTAGCACAACTTCATTTGTGCTAGCAGAATGACACAGTTAGATACTGACCTTATTCTAATAAATGTATGGTGAGGGATGGCGCAGGCACCTGGTTGGGACTTCAAGCCCAGAGAGAAATCGCTGGCTTGGCCCTTTGAATGCCAGTCCATGGACCCCAGCACTTGCAAGGCTCAGCATGCCCCAAGCTGAGCAGACATGCTGGCGTGCCGTCAGCTCCCTCATCGAGCACGATTTAATTAATTATAATTAAACTTGTTTAGTTTTTAGTTAATAGTTTTCATTGCTGTTTTGATTGTTTTTCATACTGCCTTGGTTTTTATTTTATTTACTGCCTTTTTCTTCTTCTTTCGAAAAAACAGTACCAAATATTGGAAGTCTTAGAGAGGATGATGGTAGGAGCTGCAAAATGGCAGGTGCTTGCAGGATGGGTCGAGGTGAATCCGGGAGGGTGTGAGCGGGCACAAGCAAGGGCAGGGGCTTGGCGTGCACAGTCTAGGGGTTGCAGGTTGGGGGGCACATCTGAAGATGTGCATACAACATTGGGGAATGATGGCTACATGCAGTTATTTGAATCGAACTGCAAGACAGATTATTCAGTTCAATACAATTCATATTCTCCAACTGATGTTTTTGTGTCATCTGGTTGTTATTTAAGAAGGATCGAGGCAAACGTAGAGACTAAAAATAACTAGGATCATGCTCCAGTGTCTTTTACATGGACTGACTCAGATGGTCATGCTTTAGACAGAACATGGAAGCTAGCCAGTATGGTGTGGTGGTTACACTAGTATTGGGTGGGGACTCTGGGTTCTAGTCCCCACTGGGCCATAAAGCTCACTGGATGACTTTGGCCCAAACACTGACTTGCAGCTTAAGCTCCCTCTCAGGGTTGTTGTGAGTGGACAATGGAGAAGAGCAGGACTAGGCAAGCCTCCTTGGTTTCCTTGCAAGAAGAAAAAAGGTGGGCTATAGATGCAATGATGATGATGACGGTGATGATGGCGATGGTGATGAATATACATTCTGTACAAATGCCTCCTGTTTCTATGGAGCCACAGACATTGGACTCTTCCAGGATCCAGGTGGGGACATTGGATTGGACACAGTTTTTAAACAGACATGGATTTGTATATTTCCATGGCGAAGAATACATATGAAATGTATATATATGGAACTTCCCAGTAATTATAAAGAAGCTTCAACAAAAGCAGGCCAGATGGTATCTTTTTGAAGGCGAGGTGTAGAAATCAAGACATAACAAAGGGGGGGAAAGTAGCTATATAGATTTGAATGTATCAGTTTCAGTGCACGCATATGAAGTGTGTCCCTCTATGAGTGTGTGAATGTGTGTGTGTAATCTTGGGTTCCTTGCAAGGGAAAAGTAGGTGGGATATAAATGTAATAATAAAAATAAATAAAATAAATCCCCTCATCAGAAAGAATGGGTTAAGAATGAGATTACCAGTGATAATGTCTATTCCCTTAGAGGTAACCTCGGGATGAAGGATGGGTACGGCTTTGGCAAAGGTAAGTCCTGTTGCTGTTTATACAGTCAGTTGCTTCCGACTCTTCATGACTTCATGGACCAGCCCACGCCAGAGCTTCCTGTCAGCCATCGCCATGCCCAGCTCCCCCAAGGTCAAGTCCGTCACCTCCAGAATATCATCCATCCACCTTGCCCTTGGTCGGCCCCTCTTACTTTTGCCTTCCACTTTCCCTAGCATCAGCATCTTCTCCAGGGTATCCTGTCTTCTCATGATGTGGCCAAAGTACTTCAGTTTTGCCTTTCATATTCTTCCCTCAAGTGAGTAGTCTGGCTTTATTTCCTGGAGTATGGACTGGTTTGATCTTCTTGCAGTCCAAGGCACTCTCAGAATTTCCCTCCAGCACCACAGTTCAAAAACATTGATCTTCCTTTGCTCAGCCTTCCTTATGGTCCAGCTCTCGCAGCCATATGTTACTACGGGGAATACCATTGCTTGAACTATGTGGACCTTTCTTGTCAGTGTGATGTCTCTGCTCTTCAATATCTTATCAAGATTTGTCATTGCTGTCCTCCCAAGAAGTAAACGTCTTCTGATTTCCTGGCTGCAGTCAGCGTCTGCAGTAATCTTTGTGCCTGGAAAGACAACGTTTGTCACTGCCTCCACATTTTCTCCCTCTATTTGCCAGTTCTCAATCCAGCTGGTTACCATAATCTTGGGGGGGGGGGTTGAGGTTGAACTGCAACCCAGTTTTTGCACTTTCTTCTTTCACCTACGTCATGAGGTTCCTCAGCTCCTCCTCGCTTTCAGCCATCAAAGTGGTATCATCTGCATATCTGAGATCGTTAATGTTTCTTCCAGCGATTTTCACTCCAGCCTTGGCTTCATCAAGCCCAGCACATCGCATGATGTGTTCTGCGTACAGGTTGAATAGGTAGGGTGAGAGTATACAACCCTGCCGTACTCCTTTCCCAGTCTTAAACCAGTCCGTTGATCCGTGGTCTGTTCTTACCGTTGCTACTTGGTCATTATACAGATTCCTCAGGAGGCAGACAAGATGACTTGGTATCCCCATACCACCAAGAACTTGCCACAATTTGTTATGATCCACACAGTCAAAGGCTTTAGAATAGTCAATAAAACAGAAATAGATGTTCTTTCTGAAACTCCCTGGCTTTCTCCATTCTCCAGCGGACATTGGCAATTTGGTCTCTAGTTCCTCTGCCTTTTCTAAACCCAGCTTGTACATCTGGCAATTCTCGTTCCATGAATTGCTGGAGTCGACCTTGCAAGATCTTGAGCATTACCTTACTGGCATGTGAAAGAAGTGCCACTGTTGGATAGTTTGAACATTCTTTGGTGCTTCCCTTTTTTGGTATAGGGATATAGGTTGATTTTTTCCAATCTGTTGGCCATTCTTCTGTTTTCCAAATGTGCTGGCATAAGGCATGAATCACCTTGACAGCATCATTTTGTAAGATTTTAAACAGTTCAGCTGGGATACCATTATCTCCTGATGCCTTGTTATTAGCAATGCTTCTTAAGGCCCATTCAACCTCACTCTTCAGGATGTCTGGCTCTAGCTCACCGACCACACCGTCAAATCTATTCCTGATATTATTATCCTTCCTATACAGATCTTCCGTATATTCTTTCCACCTTTTCTTGATCTCTTCTGCTTCTGTTAGGTCCTTGCCATCTTTGCTTTTGATCATACCCATTTTTGCCTGGAATTTACCTCCGATGTTTCTGATTTTCTGGAAGAGGTCTCTTGTCCTTCCTATTCTATTATCTTCTTCCACTTCCGCGTGTTGCTTGTTTAAAAATAATTCCTTATCTCTTCTGGCTAACCTCTGGAATTTTGCATTTAATTGGGCATATCTCCCCCTATCACTGTTGCCTTTTGCTTTCCTTCTTTCTTGGGCTGCTTCCAGTGTCTCAGCAGACAGCCATCTTGCCTTCTTGGTTTTCTTTTTCTTTGGGACATTTTTTGTTGCCGCTTCCTGAACAATGTTGCAAACTTCTGTCCATAGTTCTTCCAGGACCCTATCTACTAAATCGAGTCCCTTCAATCTATTCTTCATCTCCACTGCATATTCATTAGGAATATTTGTGAGCTCATAGCTAACTGATCTGTGGGTCTTCCCTATTCTCTTTAGTCTGATTCTGAATGGTGCAATAAGAAGTTCGTGATCTGAACTACAATCAGCTCCAGGTCTTGTTTTCACCGACTGCATAGATGTCCACCACCTTTGGCTACAAAGGATGTAGTCAATCTGATTTCGGTGTCGACCGTCTGGTGAAGTCCATGTATAAAGTCATCTCTTAGATTGTTGGAAGAGAGTGTTTGTTATGCACAGTGAGTTGTCTTGGCAAAATTCTATCAGCCTATGTCCCACCTCATTTTGTTCTCCCAGACCATGCTTGCCTGTAATTCCAGGTGTCGTTTGACTACCCACCTTAGCATTCCAGTCTCCTGTAATGAAAATCACATCTTTGTTTGGCGTACTATCCAGTAGGTGCTGCAGATCCTCATAGAACCGATCTACTTCTGCTTCTTCAGCATCTGTGGCTGGGGCGTATATTTGGATCACTGTGATGTTAAATGGCTTACCCTGAATTTGAATTGAGATCATTCTGTCATTTTTTGGATTGTATGCAAGCACTGCTTTAGCCACTTTATTATTAATGATGAAGGCTACTCCATTTCTTCTGTGGTCCTCTTGTCCACAGTCGTAGATCTGGTGGTCATTTGATGTGAAGTGGCCCATTCCAGTCCATTTCAGTTCACTGACACCCAAAATGTCTGTCTTTAATCTTGACATCTCCCCAATAACCACATTCAATTTGCCCTAGCTCATAGATCTTACATTCCAGGTTCCTATGGTGTGTTGATCTTTAGAACATCAGATTTGTCGTTCACCACCAGCACCATCGGCTGCTAGCCGTCCTTTCGGCTTTGAGCTAGCTGCATCATCACATCTGGAGCTAGTTGAACTTTTCCTCTGTTCCTCCCCAGTAGCATTTTGACCATCTTCCAACCTGGGAGTCCCATCTTCCGATGGTATACCGACATATCTGTGGTTGTACTGAACCATTTAGTTTTCATGGCAAGAATACTGGGGTGGGTTGCCATTTCCTTCCCCAGGGATCGTATTTAGTCTAACCTCTCTGACCTGACCTTCCCATCTTGAGTGTCCTTTCACAGTTTAGCTCATGACATCATTGAGGTGCTCAGACTCCAGCACCACGACAAGGTCCTGGAGCTTGAGAAAGGTAAGTCCTATTTGACCAATATTTGAGAATGTCAACCATCATGGGGATAGGGCTGATCCTGTCGATGTTGTTTGCTGCTGAAACACAGTCCAAGCTCAATGGCCCACCCTGGGCAAGGACATGTCTCCCTCACATGCCTTGGGTGGTGGTCTTCCACTTGCTGACACACAGCTGCCCAACCTAAATTGGTGACGCACTGGCAATGACAGGCCATATAATGGACATGCAGACACAGGAACCAGACCCTGTGGCAGAACCAGGTGCCAGCCCTGGATCTGATGCGAGGGGGCCCTTGCACGGGTTGCTCAGCCTGGTGGCAGTGGCATGTGCATAGCCAGCCCTGCCAGGAGTGGTGCATGCATGCTCCCACCTCTGGTGGCCACCATGCAACACATCCGGGGCAGGTGCCAACATGAGTGGAAAGACGCATTTCTGGGAGGGCTAGTGACTGGGGCTGCATGCATGCCAGCACCGGTGGGCCTGGGCTACCAATGCAAGGGTACCACTGGGTACTGTCACCTGTCCCCATGTCTTCTTCCATCCATGACATCAGGGGTTTGTAACCCTAGAACCTAACGTGTGGTGTGATGACACTTGGAAGACTGTGTACAGCTCTGGACACCACACCTAAAAAAGGATATTGTTGAGCTGGAAAAAGTGCAGAAAAAGGCACCTAAAACTATCAAGGGGCAAGAGAATCCCTCATATAAGGGAAGATTACAAGAGCTTGGATTTTTTACCTTGGAAGATGGAGGGTAAGGGAAGGCATGATAGAGGTCTACACAGCGATGCATGGTGTGGAGCATGCCGATAGGAAGACATTTTTCTCCTTCTTTCAAAATACTAGATCCCAGGGTCATCCCAAGAAACTGACTGGTGGGAGATTCAGGACAATTAAAGAAAGCCCTTCTTCAGACAGCTGGGGACTTCACTGTGACAGGATGTAGTGATGGCCACCCACTTGGATGGCTTTAAAAAGGAGTTAGACAAATTCCTGGAGGAGAAGGCTATCAGGGGCTCCTAGTCTTGATGGCTCTATGCTCCCTACAGTATCAAAGGCAGCATGTCTATGCACACCAATTGCTGGGGAACTTAGGTGGGAGAGTGCTGCTGCACTCATGTCCTGCTTGTGGGTTCATGCTGGTTGGCCGCTGTGTGAACAGAATGCTAGACTAGATGGACCCTTGGACTAATCCAGCAGGGCTCTTCTTATGTTCTTATGTACATACACCTGCTCATCTTCTGATATGACTTATGTTATCATTTGCCAGAAGTACCATAATGTAGGGGTATCCAGCCTTTGCAGACCCATGGTCAAACTGTGTTTCTGAGCTCTCTTCAATCAAGGGAATATAGGTGGCAGTGGGAGCTGTTGCATTCATGACCTACCTGTGTGCTTGTGATGGGAGAGGCGGCCACATTGATTGCCAGATCCTTTATTAATATAACTGTCATTTCCCCTTCCTTTCCTTAGGTGCAAACAGATGATTCGAAGCAGTCTCTGCCTCTGTGCATATGGGATCAGAACCTCCTTTATGTAGGGGGCTGGGTCACTGAGTGGCTGGCAAAATGGACTTGCTTTATTCTATCGTTATGCCCAAGTAGGATAGAGGAAAACATGCATAGGGGAAATGTGGGAGAAAATGGCTCTTTCCAGGAGTTTGGTGGAGCACAACAAATGGCTCCTTCTCGTGTTTAGACTTCTGTTTGGGCCTGTTGCTTGTAGTGGATAGCTATGATTCTTCTTCTTTTTAGTTTCTAGGGACAACTATCTGTTTGAGACTGAAGAATTGGGAGGCAAGTGGATAAGTCCTTGGCAAGATCTCAAGGTTGGCCATCTGCTCTTAGCAGAGCAACTGGGATGGGAGAGATCTGTGCTGGCTTACTGCTAAACATTCTTGAAGTCAGTGGAATTGAGCTTCAGAAGAAAGGAAGATTTACGCTGAACATAATAGTATCAATGAATTGCTGAGACACTCCCAGGGTGGGGAACCTCGATGCAAGCCAGTCCATGAAGTGCTGCGTTACAGGGCGTTATTGGAGTTATGTCCGTCACTGATTGTGAAGGGGTTCCAGTGGCAGTAGGGACATAAGCTTATGATCTTGATTTGAAGTAGATTTAAGCATCCTTGTGCCTTGCTTGCATCTGATTTAATTACTCTGTTTATACACTTCCGTTCAATAAAACATTTAGCCTTCACTTGTTGACAAAGTTTAAAGCAAGGAAAAAACAAAAACAGAAAACAGGACATTGCGCACATTACCGCTATAGCTTTCTGCTTGCAGAGGTTGCCCTGATCCGGGAGCAAACACACCCACTATCTTCCCTTTTCTTTGTTCATTTTACACTTGACCATGATCTGTTAAGTGATTGGTTACTATATTCTTTTAATCCCACCTCTTCATGTTTATTCATATCTCCGCTTTACGTCACTTGTTTATCACTTTTTCCTAGTGGCTATTGTTTCCTGAAGAAAAATCCACAACATGAGAATTGCACTCTAAGTTTCTGTTCTCCACTCTTAACCACAACATGATGCAACCTTCCAAGGAAGTTGGCAACTGTTTAGCTCTTTTCTTTTCTTTAACTCCACTATTGTGTACTTACTGCCCTCTGTGTCACTATTTCCTCCATTTAATTGGTCTGTTTTTATTTGATATATCACACTTTTCATAAATACCCCCAGGTTTGGTTAAGCTAAAATTTAAGAAATATGAAGGTATGGATCTCTCATACTCTGACCCATCGTTGTCTGGATTTGGCCTCAGTTTTTCTCCACCTTCGATGTAGTCATCTGCCCTGACACTACATTGCCCTAAACTCCTTGGGACATCGAGGAGCCCATGTCTGAATCCCTACAGAGGACATTTAGGAGGGACTGGGCCACCTCTCCAGGCCATCTCCCCATTCCAGAGGTCAACCAGGGCCTCCACAGGATCTTCAGCTCAAAAGCTTGGGATAGCCCTCAGAGCATTCAGGAATCTGTCAGGATCCATCAGCTTCTGAGGGTGGACAAAATTGAGGTGTTCCCCACGCCTGCATGGGTTACATGTCCCGGCAAACTCAACCCTATTCGGTATCCCTGACAATGAAGGTCTTTTGAACTTTTCTCCCCACAGATCATATTATTGCTGACCCAAATAAGCAAACACCCAAATAAGTATATGCCATGCCAACTATGTAGGACCAGATGTTAACTGGAACAGGCTGAGGGTTGCCCTGGAAGCCATGGAATCATGAGCTGCACAAAGAAGGGGGCCTCAGCATGGATGTTGACGTCCCCTCACACAGTCAGTTTAGGGGAAACCAACACCCCCTCCAAGACCACCTCTAGCAGCTCAGGCAGGGAGACAAACAGTCGATTCAGAATAATATTCCGGCAATATTAATCCTTTCCTATCCACCCCTCCCAATTAATGACTATGTATCCTGAATGGATATCTTGATTGTAGCTGTTGTGTATAAGTTTTTTTCATGAAAGCTGAGGCAAGCTCAACGGCCCCCTCAGTAATGCATGTCAGGGTAGGGGGACACACTTCGGAATGTCCGCAAACATATGTTTTCCACCCATGCAAGGAGACGAATAGAGAAATCAGGATGTTGCAGAGGTGATACACCTGCCCCTGATATTTGTGAAAGTCACAGCGGTTAAGTATTATTATGCTTAAGAAATCTCTAGGCATTTCCCCCTTAAAGTTGCCTTGGGGGTAAACATCACCTTCAAAAGGAACATGAGGTGACGTCTTGCACTCAGGTGCAAAACCACTGGTGTATAAATGCCTCCTGTGCCACAGGGAGCTGGAAAGGAGGTTTAGGGCAGGGGACGAGGACTGTGTGGGTGACTTCCTATCGTCCCCTTCAGTTGTGTAGCCGTGGCTGGCTGGGCTCCATGTGTACTGGGAAAGCCACTGCAGTCCCAGTCTTGCAAGGAGGCTTTGGCTTGTTCTCATTAGCCGGACAGGGAGTTGGAATGAAGAGTTGGAACTAGGATGGAGGCTGGACCAGGTGTAGCCCAAACGGTTCTGCTCTTGCTGCTACTCCCTCAGGCAACCTGTGGGATGCTTCTGAAGGCACAATGCCCCTTGACTTTGGAAAGGGGTAGAACTGACCCATTCAGTTATTGCAAGCCAGGAGACCATCTCGTCGGTGGAGTCATCTCTGCAACAACTCCATACTTTTCAGCTTTGGCCCATGCCTGGGAACCTCCCTCTAGCAGCATTCTTTACGGGCAAGTCTTTCTGTGGTGATGGATTTTACTTTTAACTCATTCTCTATTGAGTTCATGAACTCCAGTCATCCCTTACCTACAAGGGGCTCTTCCCAGTATATGGGGCCTCCCCAAAGCAAATGGCGTTTCCCGGGTTGTCATTGGGGGGCAGGGGCATCAACAGTGCGCAGCCTGCTGTTTTCATGCACCAATGCATTGCAGCTGTTCTGGCTCTTTTTGAAAAGTGGGGTAGAATATTAGACGAGCATTAGGTCTTTCTTGCTGATGCTGGAGGACTGCTAAGCCTGCTAAGATGGGGGAAAGTAGGAGTGGAGGAGAAGCAACAGGTTCGCCTTTCTTGCTTCAGGGCAAGGCTTAGCTCCTCCTGACAACATCCACCACACACCTAGGCAATTTCACATGCTGCAACCGGCCGGGTCCCTTTTGACGACTGTAGTAAGCCAATATAGGAAAATGAGGTCTTTCTGCCACATGTTTAATGTACAGAAGAAGCATAATTTATTTCAATGGGTTTCTCAAAAAAATTTGTGATCTCCCCAGACAGCTTCAGCTATGGGGCAGTATAGCAATATAATAAATGCAATGTAACAAAATCTACTTTTATTTCTTTGTCTATTTGATTTGATTTGTATCCTGCCTATCTACCCGGAATACTGGCATTCAAGGAGGCTTACCATCATAAATAACCCTTGAATAAAACAATAATTAAAGAGGCACTAAAACAGAATTAACAACTCAACCACCAGAGAATAACAACGGCATCCAATCGAACGGACCCACTAGCACCCCAAAGGTTTGCTTGAATGATGGCCTGCTAGCAGAAGGATGGTGGCCAAGAAGGCTCTCTTCTGCCTCAACACCAATTGTGCCCCTGAAGGCAGCCATCTCAAGCAAGAGCCCCTCCCAAATCTCTTCAGACCCAGGCAGGCCAGGATGGGAGAAGGTGGTCTTTCAGGCAGCCTGGTCCCCAGACACAGAGGGCGTTGGAGGTAGGGATGTACGAAAGTTCCGCCACGAGTCTTGAGGAGGCCAAATGCCAGTGCATTCGGCCCCAGAAATTGGTGGCGGAAAGGTCTGCCCCCCCACCCCCCCGGGACGGGACTTACGTTGGGTGGATCTTCCTGACAGTGGCGGCTCCGGCAGCGGCTCCAGCGGCGGCTCCGGCGGCAGTGTGGCGGCAGTGCGGTGGCAGTGCAGCCGCGGTGCGGCAGCGGTGGAGCGGTGACAGCAGCCGCCATTTCCAGTTATAACAAAAACAAAAACAAAAAAAAGTTATAGGCTACATAAAGATTTACATAGCCTATCACGGCTAGATTTTTAAAAAACACTGATAGGCTACGTAAATGTTTACGTAGCCTATCACGGCTGACTTAAAACAAAAACAAAAACACGAGCGTACGCAAATGGGGGCGGCCATGGCCGCCCCCATTTGTGTTCCTTATTTTGGCACGTCTTAGTCTACGTAAACATTTACGTAGACTAAGACGGTGAAAATAAGGGGAACGCAAATAGCGTAGACGCTATGCTATTTGTGTTCCCCTTATTTTCGCCGTCTTAGTCTACGTAAATGTTTATGTAGACTAAGACGTGCCAAAATAAAGAACGCAAATGGCGGCGACCATGGCTGCCGCCATTTGCATAGACACTTTTTTTTGTTTTTTTTAAATCAGCCGTGATAGGCTATGTAAACATTTATGTAGCCTATCACAGCTGACTGCAGGGATGCAAACGGCGGCGGCTATGGCTGCTGCCATTTGCGTCTCTGCTAGCCAGCGGCCGGATGTCCGGCTGCTGGCGGAGCCGGCTGGTGGCTCCGCAGAATCCCTGTGGAGCGGAGCCAGCTGGCCAGGATTCCGGGGGGGAGGAATGGAGCGCCTCCCCCACCCAGCCAGGATTCCGGGGTGAATGATGGAACGCCTCCCTCCCAGCATCAGCATAATCCGCAGAAAGGTAAGTACCTTTCGTACATCCCTAGTTGGAGGTCAGAATTTGGATTCTGCCCCGTTTCTGTAGTTTTAGCTTCTGCATGGCAAGTGCTGCTTTCTATCTGTTAGACAGAGAGAGACGGAGACTGGGACAGATGAAAAGTCATGCAGCAGACCCCAGCCGATGGAGCCCTGCTGATCCTCAAAGTCCCCTGCACCTGCTCCCCCCCCTTGCTGCCGCTGCCTCATCACTTGACCTCTCCAAGTGGAGGAGAAACACTGCCAAGGGTGTTTCTTGCTGCACACAAGAGGTGCAGCAGCCTTCGCCTCCCCGCCTTCCTCATCTGGGCACAGAGGGAGAGGCCACCAAGAAAGAGGTGACAAGTGAGGAGGTGGGCGACTTAGAGCATCTTGTCCCAAGGACCCCCCCCCCCACACACACACACAATCTGTAGCAAACCCTGCAGTGGTCCACATTCCAGAGCTGTGTCAAGTGATGCTAGAGGAAGTCTTCCAGGTCGGTCCCTCTTGCTGGCCTCCTATTCATATCTATCTATCTATCTATCTATCTATCTATCTATCTATCTATCTATATCTAATATATCCATCCATCCATCCATCCATCCATCCATCCATCCATCTATCATATATCAATCTGGTATGCTTCCCTGAGTCTCGGACTCTAATAATACTGAGCCTGGAAATTAGCTTATTGTCTAACCTCAACATTTTATACAATGTTTATTAAATACACTGGACAAATGGTCAGGTGATCCCAGATGAGTCCTGAAAGGCAGGTAGGTTTTCAAACAGGGGAAAGGGCCACTGACCAGTGCTTTACTCTTTGCCGCCCACTTATAAAATACACAGCAGGGTCAACGCATTATGTCTATCCAGTTTATTAGTCACTGCACGGCTCTTTGTGTTGGGTGGTAGAGAAGGATTCCTATAGTTTTCCTTCTTGCCCAGAGATGTCAGATTATGAGGAAAATTGGTATGCTTTTGATGTATCCAGTTTCATCATTTGCAAAGAATGTTTTTAAAGTTAGTCAGAATTATGTATAATTATATTTATTAGTGGGCCTTTTCAGCGTCCACTCCCAGAATCCGGAAGTCCCTGCCAAGGGTGGAAACATAGACTCCCACTCTGCTCTCCTCCCACCAGCAGGCAAAGACACTTCTGTTCAGTCAGGCCATCGTGGAAGTCAATGGGATGGGTGTAGTTGGGATGTAGGTGTAGCTGGGATGTAGTTGGGGTGTAGTTGGGTTGGGTGTAGTTTTATTTTTCATTTTCATCAATACAATTCTTGTATTATTCATTCTATATTTTAAAGGTTT
Organism: Heloderma suspectum; assembly: GCF_057233095.1. Classification (NCBI taxonomy): domain Eukaryota; kingdom Metazoa; phylum Chordata; class Lepidosauria; order Squamata; family Helodermatidae; genus Heloderma; species Heloderma suspectum. Next base: position 400,496,429 of record NC_139459.1, read on the forward strand.
ATTTTCATGTACATTTTAATTAACTTTTATATTTTAGTGTTTTCATTCTCACTGTTGTTTTCTTTAGTGGATGGGTGGTGTATAAATGAAATTAACAACAACAACAACAACAAAAACAACAATAATTCTGGTAGAGCTTATCTGATTTGACTTTTTATTTTCTATTGGGGGAGGGTGGTTCTGTCCTGCCATGATGACTCTCACACCTTTCTCATTCAAGCACACATTCACGAAATAAAGATCCTCCTTAGTTAAACATCCAAGTGTTCAGTATTTGCAGAAACACAACCAGTCACCTATACCTTCGAAATGAATCAGAGAGAGGAAATGAAGAACATAAGAAGAGCCATGCTGGATCACACCAAGCGTCCCCCTAGTCCAGCTTTCTGTCAAGAAGGGCCAACCAACCAGCTGTCGATGGGAAACCCACAAGCAGGACAGGAGTGCAGCAGTGCAACTTTTCCCAGTCTTTTAAGAATCCTTTTATTCCCAGTGTGGTTGCACTGCTGATTTGGTTAAGGGCACTATGATATTGGCAGGGTTTTTGGTTTGTTTGTTTGTTTATTATTCTTTCCCTAACTACACCCAGCACTGAATATGCTTGTTTTCACAGCAGCTGCAGAGTGAGATATCACATCATATTGTGGTTTTAATGTTCTATATATTTTAAATTGTTTTATTGTGTGTTGTTTGGTTTTAATTTTTGTGAACCGCCCAGAGAGCTTCGGCTATTGGGCAGTATAGAAATAAATAAATAAATAAATAAATAAATAAAATCTCTTCTTGTTCTTTGAAGGGTTGTGAATGCCAGTTTCAGCCCTGGCATATATGTATGCCCAGTTTTGCTTTCAAATAGGTTATGGCTGTAGACCCTGGAGCAAGGACATTCAAGGTCACTACCCCACCACACCAAGCAGCCCCAACAAGCACAAGTTTGAAAAGGGATTCACTGTTGTGCTTCTGGTTTGAGTTTTGGATCATTGTGAAGAATGATTAAAGTTCTAGAAAAAAAATCAGAGCACTACATTGACAGAAAAGGCTTGTGTAGTCATAGAAGTAAGACCTGAATACATTTTTTCGTATAGCATATTTTTGCAGGGAAGCAAGCTGAAAGTACTGGAACATCCTGGCCTTCCTCTTTGCCACCCAGGAGATCAACCAGAGCCCCAGGCTCTTACCCAACATCACCCTGGGCTACAACATCCATGACACCTATTTCGATGCAACAGTGACTTCTGATGCCTTATTAAGCCTGCTCTCTACTGGGCATGCAAATGTTCCCAACTACAGCTGTGGAAGGCGGAATAGCATGCTGGCTGTTCTTGAAGGATCTGACACTGACATCTCCATCCAGATTTCAGCCATGTTGGGCATCTACAAAATCCCACAGGTAGAGATGGAGAAGCCTTGGCCATTTGCGGGCTGAGCCAAATTCCACTTCACAATGTCTGAAGAGAACTAAAAATATGGGCAGTGGTTGTTGAGACACAGTTTCTAAGAGTGTTGTGAGTGATTTGAGTGAGTTTTCACTTGAGGATTAATGGGCCTTAACCCCTTTGGAAAACCTTGGGATGTCAGAGAATTCTGCCATGGATTTTGGTGAGGCTGAATGCCAGTGCATTCGCCCCCCCGAAATCCGTGGCGGAATGAAGCCCTCGGCCCTCCAACCCACGAAAGGCGCATGAAATGGAGCACTTACCTGCTGCCGCCTGTGCTGCCTCTTCATCATAGCCATGATAGGCTACGTAAATACTTACGTAGCCTATCATGGCAAGCAAAAAACAACAACAATAAACAAACAGCGTACGCAAATGGTGGCGGCTACGGCAGCCGCCATTTGCGTTCCCTTTTTTTCACCGTTTTAGCCTACGTAAATATTTACGTAGGCTAAAACGGCGAAAAAAAGGGAACGCAAATGGCGGCCGCCATAGCCGCCGCCATTTGCGTACGCTGTTTGTTTTGTTTTTTGTTTTTTGCTTGCCGTGATAGGCTACTTAAATACTTACGTAGCCTATCATGGCAGCTTCGCGGGATGCAAATGGCGGCCGTTATGGCTGCCGCCATTTGCATCCACAGCAGCCCGTCCGCGGCCGGAACTCCGGCTGCAGCTGGCCTTGGCCAGCGGCTCTGCGGAGCCACCACAGAACGGATCCGTCCCAGGGAGGATTCTGGGGGGAGGGACAGAGTGCCTCCCCCCCACCGTGAATCCAAGCTGCGAAAAGGTAAGTGATTTTCGTACATCCCTAGGAAAACCATCTCCTCCTGTTACCATGGGTAACCTGTGCAGTGCACTGCTAAGCAGGTTTACTCAGAAGCAAGTTCTGGTGTGCTTCATAGGACATACTCCTTAGCAAGTGTGTTTAGTATGTTGGACCTTTTATTTGCAATATAAAAATGGAGGGATGGAAAAGGAAGATGGCTGTGTCAGCACAGCTGGACTTCCAAAGGGAAGTACTTCTTATTTATTTTATGTATGCATCATAGTTTGATCGGCCACAACACAAATGTCCTTGGGTGGATTACAAACAGTTAAAACACTAAAATGGGATATAAACAGTTAAAAATATAAACTGCAATAGAAATATTTAAAAGGAATAATATACAATACAAACAACAAGCAAGACAGGAATAACAGCCATAAAAATCTAGAACTCGGTCTCTGAAATTTAGGGCCCAGTTGAGCCAGTTTGGGAAGGGCATTCCAGAAGCGGGATGCCACAGCTGAGAAGACCCTCTCTCCTGAGGCCACCCACCATGCTTCCTTCAGCCGGAGATCTAGAGGAGAGCGTCCTAAGGATCTGAGCAGATAAACATGGAAGGAGAATCCCTTTACATTCTCTGATCCCAATCCATTTTAGGCTTTAAAGCTCGACACCAAGGCTTTGAGTTGCAGCTGAGGAAGCAGTGATGCCACATGATCATATTGACTGTTCCTCTTTAGTAACCCTGAGCTCTGTCTTGAAGTACCTGAAGTTTCTGAGCTGTCTTCAAAGGTAGCCCCACATAAAATGCACTGCAGTCATCCACCCGGGAGGTTTCCAGCTTGTACTGGTGCAGACAGTGCATAGGTAAATTGTTTGACTCGCTGCTGCAAAATGTAATGATGGCTAACAACTTGCATGGCTTTGAAAGGGGGTTAGACAAATTCCAGGAGGATTGCAGGGAACCTTTAATACCAGTTCCTGGGGAATATGAGCGGGAGGTTGCTATTGCACTAATGTGCTGTGTGTGTGTGTGCGTGCATGGGAGAGAGGTCACATTGATTGCCAGAAGCTGTATTATAATAACAGCCCTTCTGTTCTGGCTCCAATAGATAAGGCCATCAGTAGAATAAGGATTCTGTAAATTAAATGGAAATCAGCGGGATGGGTTATTCTAACCTTAATTTAATCAAAAGGGTTTCACTAATCTTCATGAAATTTGCACTTGACAGAAAGAACTGCCTGTTTTTTACGTTCCCCTTATTTTCGCTGTAGTCTACGTAAATGTTTACATAGACTACACGTGCCATAATAAGGAACGCATTTGCGTACGCACTTTTTTTTTTTCCACTCAGCCGTGATAGGCTACGTAAACATTTACGTAGCCTATCACAGTGTTTTTTTAAAATCTAGCCATGATAGGCTACGTAAACCTTTATCTAGCCTATCACGTTTGTTTGTTTTTTGCTTTTTTTTACTTGGAAATGGTGGCGGCGGCAGCCAGTCGGAAGACCGGCCGCCGCAGCCGCCGCAGCCGCCGCCGCCGCCTCAGCTGCCGCCGCCAGGGACATTCGAACAAGGTAAGTCCCGTCCCGGGGGGGGGGGCAGACCATTTCTCCACCAATTTCTCCACCATTTCTCCACCCATGGGCGCCGCCATTTGCGTTCCTTATTATGGCACGTGTAGTCTACGTAAACATTCACGTAGACTATGGCGAAAATAAGGGGAACTGTAACTGATCAAGTAAGGAATGCACTTTATTACAAATATGCTTAGAACATCACATGGTGATATAACTTGCATATAATAAAATATAAAACATGTTTTCTGTTAAACGGAGCTTTGCTAAAGATTCTTAAATCTTAATTACTTAACAAGAAATATAACTTATTTCTTTTTCTTAAACAGAGTGTTGTAAAAGATCTTAATGGCTAAAAAAGGAGAGATCTCTTTTTAAATACTAAATTCTCTATTCAATCCTGAATAGGTTATTCATCTAACAGGTACATGGGCAAGGTGATGAGCTTTTTTGTGTAGCAATTATCACCTCATCGCTAATATGATCTGCTGTCCCATAAATTAGGGCTCACAGTCTTAATTACGTCATTGCTATTGAACATTCTTTAGAAATTTGAGACATACATAATTGACTTACATGTGCACCTTTCAGGATAGATAAGATTAATTTTGAATTAAACCTCTGAGAATGAGAATTCCTTACTCTTGACTCAAAATTTGCTAATTAAACCATAGTCTATTTTTTTTCCTGAGACATCTATATATCAAGCTTTTTGATGTGCATACCTCACACAATATCTTTTGCTCATTAATTGATAAGCAAAATCTTTCAGTGCACTTTTGACCTGGAATTTTACAATCCCGCAGCTGTTCATTACTTAGAAAATCTTTTGGGCCAAGTGATAGACCTTTAAATAAGCATTTTCTCTTTTGATACCATCCAGGTCATCTTGATCATTATTTTTATACCAGATACCCAGAATTCTTTGTGAACCTGCTTGTGTCTCTGTATCTTTTCTTTAACATGATTTCATCCAGTACTTCTTACTTATTTACATTTTCAAATTCTAAATTATCCATACATATTTAGCATTTACATTTCATAATACGACATCTCACTTTGTTCTAAGAGAGATGGGTTAGCATTTTTTTCAAGAGTCTTCTCAGCATGTCCAATAAAGCAAAGTCTCCTTTTTCCTAAAATCCAGGACAGGTGATAGGCAGTGGATGGGACAGGGATCAGCACCACCACACTAATTGCCCCTGTAGCCCTTAAACACACACAAGCCCTCTGTGTTGAATAAAACTGTTTCACAAATGTTTGTTTCAACACAAGAATCACAAAATGTGATTTGTTCACCCAGGAGAACAAGTAGACCTGATAGTGCCCTGTATCAAGTGGGTGTGTGCCGTACCAGAAACTGCAAACAATCATAGAGAGTATTATTTGTATCTACAATGAGTGAATGAATAGGAAAATGCTCGGGGTGGGTGGTAAACCACTTCATCTTGATGGAAAGAGTTATACTGGATTTAAATGGCTAAAAAATAACCTTGTGATTATAATTTCTCTCATCAGACACTTTTGTTTGGTTGGTTTGGTTTGTTTGTTTACTATATAACCAGAGAATTTGCAGGAAATGCAACAATCAAAATCAAAAGAAAAAGAAAAAGAATATTTCTGAGAATCCTCTGTAAGTTTCTGTGGCACAGGAGATGAGAAAAATGAAAATCCTATTTTCAGGATTTTTTTTCTCTCCCTGTGAAGGAGGCATTCATTTCCTGCCTCTTTCACAGGGAGAAAGAGAATTTTCACCTTGGGGAAGGTCACCGGGTTTCAACATACCTTTTTAAGTTTGAGAGGTGGCTAAAGGAGCTTCTTTCTTTCTTTCTTTCTTTCTCTCTCTCTCTCTCTCTTTCTTTCTTTCTTTCTTTCTTTCTTTTTCTTCCCTACACCAGTTGCTATTCCACTCATGTCCGACTTGTGGGTTTCTCACAGGCAGCTGGTTGGCCACTGTGTGAAAAGAATGCTGGGCCAAATGGAGCCTTGGATTGGTCCATCCCACCCCTCGTAGCTGCCATAGTTCTGTCCACACCAGCTATGCCTGTACATGGAAATATATGCAATTGTGAGTGAAAACACACACAGCACCCTCGGCCACCTCAGAGTGATTAGGCAAGCACAAAAATACCACCAAAAGAAATTCAAAATTCTGCCTAAAACAAAAAAACAAAAAACTGGGAACTTCAACACAGTTGATGCTGTTGTCACTGACAGAAGCAGTGCAATAAACCAAAAGCCCTGAGGAAAAAAGAAAGAACCTATGCGACACCCCCTGCCAATAGAGAGCCCTATCTGTGAGAAACTGTTGGAGCATTTCTCCTGCCCTGGGAGAAATTCGGTGAAAATGTCCCCCAAATTTCTCTGCCCACACAAATAGGCTGGGTAATTTTGAGAGGCCATTTGTGCACAGCTCTACCTCCAGCAGATCTCATTCTTCGGGGAGGCATAAGTAGGGAGGCTTGTGCAATCGCTTTGGGGACTGACACATAATGGTCACACAAAGTGATCACATGGTGTCCATGTCGTTCCTTCATGTCCTTGGGGTGTGCCTCTTCTGGACCTTGATCTGTAGGCCGTTTCTGACTTCTTATCTGGTTTCTGCACTTTGGCCAGTTTTGCTACGTTGCATTCATCCACCACTTGCATGAAGGCAAACTAACTATTTTGTTTGGAATACTGTAACATGCTGTATGTGGGGCTACCTTTGAAAGCTGTTCAGAAACTTCAGCTGGTCCAGGATGCCATGCCCAGACTGTTGACTGGAGTGGTTACAGGGAGGATGTGTCCCCCTTGTTACAACAGCTTCACTGGCTACTGGTCTGTTTCCAGACAGAATTCAAAGTGTTGGTAATGAACCTATACAGGTTGGGACCAGGCTACCAGAAAGACTGCCTTCTCCCATACGAGAGAAACGGCTGCAATTAGGTCAAAGTCAGGGCTTCACGGCCACAAATGGCATCCAATATGCCATTTACGTCTGTATTGTTCCCAGCGATAGGCTAATGGCAGCCGCCATTAGCGTATCACCTTTTATAGTGAGCTGGAGAGCCGCTCCGCAAACTACCCCAAACGTGAAGCAGCTCCGGAGGATTTTGAGGGGCCCTGAGCAGCACGGATGGCACCTCTATGAACCCCCCTGACTGGAAAGTGGGGGGTTCATACATCACTAGTGTGCAACATCTGGATACCTGTGATCCAATTTCACCTCCAGAACCTCATTGGTTGACACACCATTGTTGCAGGCAGGAGCGGGGAACAAAAATGGTGGAGCGGTGGCAAAACAGGGGCCTATTTAGCTTTGTTTTAAAGCAGCCACTTTAAACCACTAATTTGGTGAGGGGATTCTGCAGCCACTGCATATTTGGCAGGGACAGTGGCACAGAAGGGTAGGGGGACACAAGTTCTAAATGGACTCTGTTGGAGGATTTAAAAAGAGGGGGTAGCCAGGTTTGTGGTGGAAGTTGTAAATGCCTCGTTAAGAGTGAGATGTGTTCCAGTTCTTCCAAAGGAGATAGGATAAGATTTTTATTAAAGAAGTAATCATTGGCTTTCACCACCCTAAGTAATTCATGGTCAGTCTCAAATCTGCCTCCTATTATTATTATTATTATTATTATTATTATGGAAGGAGCTGATCAGCTGGATCTCTTTCATTCTGGGTTCAGGGCAGGCCCAATTTGGTCAGCTTGGTAAATGATGTAGACCAGGAACTGGACTAGGGAAGTAGATCCCTGTTGGTTCTGCTGGACCTCTCAGGACCATTGGATACCATCAACCTTGGTATCCTCCTGGGATTTCTGGCTGATATGGGACTTGGTTGTATTCTTTTACTATGAATCTGTACTCTTCTACTTACGAATTTGAAATCATCATCAGGGGCCCTGTTATATGGCCCACCATCTAGAGAGGCTACGTTGGTGGATACTTGGGATAGGGCTTTTTCAAGAGCTTCACCCTGATTACGGAACTGCCTCCCAAGGGAGGTGTGGTTGGCTCCTTATTTAGATAGCCATTGAATGTGGTTTTGTTCTGTCAGATATCTAATGTTGTTTAATGTTCCCTTGCTCTTCAATTTTAATGCTGCATGTCACTGAAGCCCTTAATTTCAGAGACTTTAATCATAGAGAGTAAAGCCAAGGCTTTAGATCCAAAGGGAATGACAGTAAACCAGACTCTGGCAACATCTCTCCCGCCCTGAGCCACCCTAAATCTCAGCCCAGGCTCTCAGTGGCATAGAAGTCATTTAAGCACTACGTTTGTAAAAGAAAAGAAAAGAAAAGAAAAGAAAAGAAGTTATTCAGGCCCCCTTCAAGATGTTCCATCATGCTGCTCTTCATTCTGATGTTGATGTTAGTGGTCTCCCAGGCAACCTTTGGAGAGGATTTTGGCACGAATAGGAATACATAACTATAATTATGATAATTATAGGGAGAAGCAGCTGCATTTCCACAACATCCCGAACTCCATCTGCCTCCAGGTGTAGCAGGTGCACAGGTGGAGAAAAACAAGTTTGCAGAAACTCATTATTGAAACTGCTCACTATTCTGATAAGGGGTCAGTAAACGTTTAAGAACAAAAAGTATGCAAAGCCTTAGTAGCAACCAAACCAACTTTCTTGTGTAATTTCATTTCATTGGCTGCATTTTATTCCCACTTCTCAGTCCATTCTTGTCCCCCAAAGTGTCTCACATCAAAAACAAAGAGAGACAGGACTTGCCATCAGGCTGACAAACTGAAATGAGAAGGCACACAAGGGAAATGGGAGTAAAGGGAGAAGGAAATGGAAGATTTTTTTTCTTTCTTCACTGCTTTGTATTAAGTTGCTCTACTAGTACAATCATCCTGATTTTTTTTTTATACACCTTACAATTAAAGTAACAATACACATTATATGTATCAATCAATAAGACATCCCTTCTCTGAATTACTGCAATAAGATATATTCATAGAATCATAGAATCACAGAATCATAGAATAGTAGGGGTGGAAGGGGCCTACAAGGCCATCGAGTCCAACCCCCTGCTCAATGCAGGAATCTAAGTCAAAGCATCCCTGACAGATGGCTATCCAGCTTCATCTTGAATACCTCCAATGTGGGAGAGCCCACCGCTTCCCTAGGGAATTGGTTCCATTGTTGTATTGCTCTAACAGGATGCTTTTCCTGATGTTCAGCCAGAATCTGGCTTCCTGTAACTTGAGCCTATTATTCCATGATTCATTACATTCACTTGTACACATTGTATGTTTCTTATGCAAAATCTAAAGTTATCAATAAACAATTTTCTCATCTTTATATGTCCATACATTTTATAAATACAGGAGGGAGCAATCCTATGGCTGCTAGACAGCAGCTAGATGGCCATAGGATATGTTGTTTTCCAGGAACTGACCTCAGAGCCCATGTTCTGAGGTCAGTTCCCAGGGAACTGACCTCCCCCCACTTCTGTGCTGCCTCGGAGGCAGCACGGAAGAGCCCCATCCTCCACACCCTCAAGAGGAGTGCAGAGCCGCTGAAAAGGGGCATGCCCGGAGGTGTTCTGGGGTAGGGAGGGTGGAAATGCCTGTACGAAAATGCAGGGCAGGAGAAGTGCAGAGGGAATGATCCCCTCTATGCTTCTCCTGCCCTGCTTTGGATAGGCAGTCACCTCTGAGTTTGGAGGCGGTCGCCTATCTGGATAGGATTGCACCCTAAATGAAGTTCTTGAAAAACCAAATAGAAATATTTTGATATATCGCTTAACATCTTCAGAAATTAATAAAACATGTCCTTTTTTTTAAGAAATGTGTCTCGTCATTGTCTTTTTTCAATAGTTCTAATATAATATGTTAATTCTGCCATCATAGCAAAGTCCCACATTTTCTCCAACCACTCATCCCTAGAAGGTGTAGGGATGTACGAAAGTCACTTACCCTGTCTGGCAGCTTTTTTCGCAGTGGGGGGGAGGCGTTTCGCTTCTCCCCCCGAAGTTCAGGCAAAGGGGGGGAGGCTTCCCGCCTCGCCCGGCCGAAATTCAGGCCGGGGGGAAGGCTTCCCGTCTCGCCGAGCTGCGAACTACGAAAGGGGGGGGGGAAAAGACCACGTGGCCGTGATAGGCTACGTAAATTACGTTATGTAGCCTATCGCGGGTGACTTTGGGGGGGGGGAAAGTGTGTACGCAAATGGCGGTGCCCATGGGGCGCCGCCATTTGCGTTCCTTATTTGACCCCCGTAGTCTCCGTAAATCTTTACGTAAACCACGGCGAAAATAAGGACAACGCTATTTGCGTTGCCATTATTTGACCCCCGTAGTCTCCGTAAATCTTTACGTAGACCACGGCGAACATAAGGACAACGTTATTGTAAAATATTGTAATTGTAAATATTACGTTGTGATTTCCTCCGTAGGGGGGAATCCCCCCGTTGCTTCCACCGTACTCTCGGAAGGTGGATTGCCTTGGCCAGAACTTTTCCACTATTCTCGTAATTATTTATATATTTTTCGTTGCTGCCCGGAATATGTTTCCCACTTTCCCGCCTTCTGTGCGCTCCCCTGCTGTCTTCTTTTCTCGGACAGGGACAGGGACAGGGATTTTATTAATTTCTGTGTATTTGTGCTTAATGATCCTCGCGTTTACTCGTCTTGTTGTTAACCTAACCGCCTCACACAGTCACAATAAAAAAAAAAACGGGGCTGCAGCTCCGCTTCCGCAAAATCTTTCGTCAACTTCCTGCTAACTTCCTGAATGTCTTCTGCATTTGCGCTTGCGTCTGTGTGGGGATTTGTGGGTGGAGTTCTGTGGTGTGGTGGTGTGTTAGTGGTGGTGCTTGCTTATTATTGGATTTCCTCTGTTGTTTGTTCATTGTTGTGGTTTTGTCTGGTCTGTGTGTGTGTGTGTAGTTGTGCATTGTGGTGTTTTTGTACGGTTTGGTCTGTGTGTGTGTAGTTAAGTGGTGGTTGTGCACGTGGCTGTCTTGGTGTGTGTGTTTGCTTGTGTGCAAACTGCAAAATGGCTGCACCAGTGCATGGCAGGAGGTGGGACCATGAGGAGACCAAGGCCCTCCTCATCAACATTAAGCGCAACGAGGTGGTGGCAGTGCTGTTTGGCAGCTCCTCCTGCCGCAATGAACTTTATTGGGCCCAGATAAAGAGGAGGATGGAGCGAGCGGGCCACTATCGCACAGTTGGACAATTGAGGTCCAAATGGAAGGGGCTCAAGCAGTCCTTCGTCAGAGAGGGGTTTGCTGCTGCCAAGTGGAGGGCACCGCTGTCCAACCCCCCCGTCTACTACTGGCGCATCTGCAGAGTGTGGGTCCAAACAGGCCGGCCCCCATTTTTGCAGAGGTATATGCCTGGTAAGTTATAGTTATCCCATCATCAAGCTCAACTAAATATGAAGACAAGGATGTGTACCGAAAATGAAGCTATCTCTTTGTGGTCTCTCTCATGGAGAAACAAACAAATCCTGACATGTTTAGCCTGCAATCCTATGCTTGCTGAACTTGGACAGAAAAAGGTCCCATCATCTTCCAGCCACTTTGGCTGGTTGAAGAAGGGATGCTGGGAACTGCGTTGTTTTTCCCTGTACAACCACATGCATAGGATTATGCGGGCCTGGCTACTACAGCTCATATTACACACTGACACACTGTCCATTTCCAGGGAAATGCTGCTGCTGCCGTTCTCTGCACAGTGCACACAGGGGGACTGGCACCAGCCCAGCAGCAACAGGACCAGCCTCTTGGTGTGTGCACGTCATCCTTCTTCATGTAGTGATTGCTGAATTTTTGCACCCCACCCTTCTACCAAGACATTGGCGCTCAAGTCAACTCATGAGCAAGTGTTCATCTGAGAGCTAGTCCACTCAGCCATGGAAGCTCGCTGGGTGACTTTGGCCCAGTCAGAAAGCCCCAGCCTACCTCAGTGTTGTTGTTGTGAGCATTAAATGGAGAGGAAGAGGCTAATGTGAGCTGCCTTGGGTTCCTTGCGCTAGGAAAAAAGGTGGCATTTATGCAATGCATCACTAGAATGAACAGATACCATGGCATTGCAAATGTAGAAGTGGGGTGACTAGAAGTGCAATCCTGTGCATGTTTACAGAAGTCCAACAGTCCCCATCACACCAAAACTGTCAGTACTGTATAATCTGCCTCCCTAATTATCCCCTCATCATTAGACCTTGTGGTGGGAGGACAGAATCAGTGGTCCTTATGGTAGTGGGGATGGTGATAGACAGATCAGTGACTGTGGTTTTGTTCACTCACCACATATATAAAGGCATTCATTCTGTTACTGTGACATCCCACAGCTGCGCATCGTGCCTTGCTGGTGGAGGAGGCAATGAGGGCTGCGGAGAGGGAGAGGACAGAGGAGGAGGAGGAGGAGGAGGAGGAAGAGGAGGAAGAGGAGGAGGAAGAGGAGGAGGTGTAAGAGGAAGAGGAAGAGGAAGAGCCAGCAGCAAGAGGAGCAGCATCTGTGGAGGAAGGCCACCCTTCTTCCACAGATGAAGCCCCTCCTCTTGTGATCCTGACGCGTCTGATGAGAGACGTCCGGATGCTCAGGAGGACCTGTAAGTAGTACTACAGAATGGCACCTGACCTGAGCTAACAACTGTGCCTGCAAGATGCATATTACCATTATGCTTTATTCTTCTCTTTCTTTCTACACACCGGTGACGACCTTCGAAGGAGGGTGGAGGCCCTGGAGCGGGAAAGCCATCCTCCTCCTACGAGCTGAGGCCTGCAGCCACAGCCAGCCAGCCCAACGTTGTTTTTGAATTGTTGAACTGTTGAATTGTTTCTGTGTTTTGTCTTGATCTGTTCTGTTTGTATATAAAGTTCTTTCTAAAAAATAGGTTACAATTCCTTGGTTCAAGTCCACAGATATAATTTCTTAAATCTAGATCATTGTACACAATGATCTCTGTGTTTGCTTACTGTTAACCGCAACAAGAATGCCTCCCCAGAATCCCAGCCAAACAAGAACAGCTTCCCTCATAGGGAGATGGACAGTCCGCATCCCTGATGTTATGAATGAGTGCATTCAAGACGAGGCTGGACAGCCATCTGCCAGGGATGCTCTGACTTGGACACCTTAATTTGAGCAGGGGGTTGGACTCGATGGCTTTGTAGGCCCCTTCCAACCCCATGTTTCTGTGGCTCTACGATTCTATGAAGTATGCTTTGTTTTACGTGTAGGTGCATATCACATACATGTAAACTGGACGCATACCAGAGGGATCTTTTCACATAGAGCTCTCGGTCCTTAGGAAAACCCAAAAGCTGAGGGAGTCCAGGGAGAGACCACAACAAGGTCTTTGAAAGCAATTCCGTGATTTATGAAAGAATTTTAAATGAATTAAAAGCATACATCAACATCAAGAGAAATAGAACTATACATACATTTGGGGAATCAGAATCATACTAATATTCAGAGGGGTAAAGATACACATATACAGTCGATAGCGGAGTACATCCGCATAGAGAACTCTGTGTGTGTGTGTGTGTAGTAGCGATGTACGCTGCTGCATAGTCCGCCACACACAGTCGGGCAGCGCAACTGGATTCTGCATGTGAGGCATTATTAAGCTCCGCCACATATCGCCAGTGCTTTGGGCTCTGCCCAGGCCAGACAGGGACTGCAGGTTTGGACAAAGTTCTGAGGGACACCTCCGTGTGACCACTCACAAGTTGTATCATTCTGTTTCAATCTCCCTCAGAACTCTGGCTCACACTAGCAGCAGTGTCATCATCCCAGGGTTCCTCCTCGTCACTTGATGACTGCTCTACTCTGATGACTGCTCTACTCTGCTGCTGACAGCTGGTGGTGGGGGGGGGAGGTGCTCCTTGGGAATCCATCCCCTGTTGGAGCGTGTGAAGGCGAGGGTGGAGACATGTTGTGGCGTGAGTCTGCTTCGGTGGGCGGTGACAATGTTGCCTGTGGTGGAGAAAAGCCTTTCAGAGGCCACACTCGAGGGAGGGCAAGATAGATTCCAAATGGCGACTTTGGTCAGATGTGGCCAAACGCCACGTTTTGTATCCCAGTATAGGAGAGGATCACTCTCTGGGCTGATCTGTGTTCCCGAGAAACTCTCTCTTGAATAAACTTCAAGTTCCCGGACAAGCACATCATAGGCTGATGCTTTCCTGGCTGCTTTGGCACATTCCCCCCGCCTGCGCCCACTTACACCAAGCTCCACTGCCATTGAGGAGTAAAAGCTGAACTTGAGACAAGATGCCCCTGTGTCTGACTCTGTTGGTGGTGCAGCTGCTGTGGCGTCATCATTGCCCCTCCTGCTGGTGATGGTGCTACTGCTGCAGATATTGTCTTCAGGGGAGGTAGTGGTCCTACTAGCCTCACCCAGCTCCTTTTCATCCAGCCCATCTCTCTGGAAGCACTCCATGACTTTCTCTGTCAAATATTTTTTTAAACTTTGGAAGTCAGGGTTGTCGTTTGGAGGCTCCGCACTTGTTGAGCTATCCCAAAACCGTGGTTCAAGGAATGCAGCAGCAACATATTTCATGTCCCCCCTGATTGAAGTTATGTGTTTGTTGGTGCCCAGCTCCTGCAGAAGGAATTCTGCAAGCCTAACTGCAGGATTGGGGAATAATTGCCTGCCTCCAGCACTGGTGCGTTCACAAATCTCAGAATGGCGTTTTCTCAGCACCCCCTCTATGATCCTTAGCACAGGTAGCACTTGGCCCAGTGTGGCATAGTCTGCACTCAGTACTGCTGTGCATTCATCGAAAATTTTTAAAATGTCCACCAGGTCTTGCATCCAGAGCCACTGATGTGGTGTGACAAAAAATTTGGAGTGGTGTTGCTTCTCAGTGATGTAGTCATTTATAGCTGGTCTCTGCTCACAGAGTCTCTGAAGCATATGCAATGTGCTGTTCCAGCATGTGCACACATCCAAAATGAATTTGTGTTCTGGAAGGCCACGGCTACGTTGGATGGCGCCGATTGCCTCCATTGCTGAGCAGGACTGCCGGAAGTGGGTGCAAATGGATCGGGCCACCTTAAGTAGCTTGCCAATTTTGGGGGAGGCGTTGCTCAATCCAGAACGCACCACAAGGTTCAAGCAGTGTGCAAGACCTGAGCACATACTTGGCGAATCCCACTGCCTTTTTCCAGGGTGCATTTGTGGTCCCCCGGGAGCAGTGCCTGATTAGTCAGGCTCTCTTTTTGTAGTAGCCGTATCGGGGATCAGACTAAAGGGACTAAATAAGTCTCTGACTCAAGATTTCTGCAACATTTTAAAAACCATCCTCAGAAATGTAATTGCTTAATCAATTCACATCGCAGCTCTAGTTAAAAGAGATCAAGCCCAAACAAGACAGCAAACTGTGATGAATGGCTTTGGAAACAAGCGAGCACAAAACACCATCAGCTGCAGTGCTGGAGCTGTGTGTTGGGCAGTGCCTGGGATGCCACAAAGGCTTGGTTCCTACATGTACTCAGCCTGTCCATTGCATCACTGGGTGGGGAAGCAGGGACAAGTTCCCCTCCACCCTCCACATCAATGCACAATGGTTTCCCCTCAGAAAGCAGCAGAAGAGGACTTCAACTGGCCCAACACATGCACAGTGGAACGCACAAGGCCCTGACGTCATATGTAAGTTTGCATGAGTGGTGAGGGAGGTAAATTTGTCTATCCCTCCAGAAGTCCTTCCATGGGTTGGGGGAGTAGGGAGTCTACCAAAACTTAGTGATGCCAGAGAAATCCACAACTGAAGCAAATGCGTTCAAATTTCAAATTGAATCGAACCTGCAGATTCCGCAGCGGTCTGGCTTTTCACAAGCTGTGCGGCCTCCACGGACTGGTGTAGAATTGTTTAACTTTTTGGAATTTTTGCAAAAGTTCAGTAATACAAAGACACTTAAAAGAGAAAAACACTGGCCAAAAATTTGCATTCCTCCATATGCTAAAGTACAGAAATTTGCAAGTGCAAAGTTGCGCACATCCAGCAACTTGAAAAACAACAACAACTGATTCCAACATAATGGACAATGGAACAAATGTTGCCTGGTGATCTGTGAAATGCAGAAGGATATCCTTTTACACAATCCAGACATCCCCGACCAATGTGGGAAGACTTTGCTTGTCATAGTACATGGAGCAACGTGGGTATCAAAGGTGGTGACCCTGCTTTCTCTCTCTCACCCCCTACCCAGTCTTTGGCCTTCTGTTCACACCTCCCTCCTTGTCTACTGCCACAAGGAAATGAGTGGGGAGAGAGAGAGAGAGAGAGAGAGATTGTGAGCTATCATCATTTACTGCACTGAGGACAAGAGCAAACTCCAAATCCTTTGAGACCCAGTTCTCTTCAATAAAGGAAGAGATGGCACAACCCGTGTGCAGAGCAGACTATCTCCTCTTCTCCTTCTCTGCTGTTCTCCCTGCACAGAGCCCAGTACCTCTTGCATGCACTCCCGTACCCTCCTTGGATTAAATGACAGGACTGAGTAATGGTGAATCCAGAACTGGGAGCTAGGACCCAACTTCAGCCTTGTTCTTCGTTAGAAGTGACCCCTTTATGCATGGATGTATACTTGAATGTAGGGGGCCATGGTGGCTTAGTGATTAAGATGCTGAACTGCAGACCGGAAGGTCGGCAGGACAGCAGTTCGAGACCCAAGTGCTGCGTGACGGAGTGAGCTCCTGTCTTCAGTCCCAGCTTCTTTCAACCTAGCAGTTTGAAAGCAAGAAATTGCAAGAAGATAAATAGGTACCACCTCGGCGGGAAAAGTAACAGCATTCCGTGCACCTTGGTGTTCAGTCATGCCAGCCACATGACCACGGAAGCAACTTCGGACAGCGCTGGCTCTTCGGCTTAGGGATGTATGAAAATCACTTACCTTTTGGGGATTATGCTGATGGTGCAGGGGGAGGCATTCCGTCCCTCCCCCTGGAATCCTGGCCAGCTGGCTGTACTCCGCAGCAATTCTGTGGAGCTGCCAGTAGGGATGGCGGAGAATTTCTCCACGAATCTCCGGGAGGCCGAATGCCAATGCATTCAGCCCCCCGAAATTGTTGAGGAAATTCTCCACCAACCCCCCCCCCCCGGATGGGACTTACATCTGTCGAATGTCCCTCTCGGTGGTGGGTCCCGGCAGCGGTTCGGTGGCGGTTCAGCGGTGGTGGGGGCGGTGGTCGGTCTTCTGACTGGCTGCCACCGCCGCCATATCCCTGTCAAGTAAAAAACAAAACAAAACTGTGATAGGCTATGTAACGATTTACGTAGCCTATCACGGCTAGATCTTCGAAGTCAGCCATGACAGGCTACGTAAATCTTTACGTAGCCTATCATGGGTGACTTTGAAAATAATAAAAAAAAGCCCATAAGTCTACGCTATTTGCGTTCCCCTTATTTTCGCCGTCTTAGTCTATGTAAATGTTTACCTAGACTAAGACATGCCAAAATAAGGAATGCAAATGGCGGCGGCTGTGGCCGCCGCCATTTCCGTACGCGCGTTGTTGTTGTTGTTGTTGTTTTTAAGTCAGCCATGACAGGCTATGTAAAGATTTAAGTAGCCTATCATGGTGTTTTTTTTAAAATCCAGCCGTGATAGGCTATGTAAATCTTTACGTAGCCTATCACGTTTTGTTGTTGTTGTTGTTGTTGTTTTAACCTGGAAATGGCGGCGGCGGCAGCTGTTCGGAAGACCAGCCACTGCCGCCGCCGCTGAACTGCTGCCGGAGCCGCCACCAGAGCCACCGCTGCCAGGAAGTTCCGCCCAAGGTAAGTCTCATCCTGGGGGGGGCGGGGGGGCGTTCCACCACCAATTTCGGGGGGCTGAATGCGCTGGCATTTGGCATCCCTGAGATCCGTGGCAGAACTTTCGTACATCGCTAGCTATTTGACGATTTTCACATGTAACAAGTTCAACACATTGCATCTTCATTATGCTGCTCTTGAGTCTGATGTTGATGCTCTTGGACCCCCAGGTAACCTTGTTGTGGTTGGGGGGTGGGGGATATATGGCAAGAAGAAGAACAAATCACTCTGATTTAGGTATTTAGATATCATCCATGTGGGAACAAATGACACCACCAAGCAGAGCTACAAAGAGATCACGTCAGACTTTGAAGCTTTGGGAAGGAAACTCAAGAACTTTGGGGCCCAGATAGTTTTCTCATCCATCCTTCCAGTAGTTAGAAGAGGGATAGAAAGGGAATGAAAAATACTACGGGTGAATGACTGGCTACAAAGGTGGTGCCGACGAGAGAGATTTGGATTCTGGGACCACGGGCTATATTTCCTGGAAGATGGGCTGTTGGCTAGGGATGTGTTGCACCTCACAAAGGATGGGAAGAATGTGTTTGGCCACAGCATGAAGAACTTCATGAACTGAAGAACTGCAACGGACAGAACAGCTCTGATAGCGCCCAATAATAGTCTTCAGACACATGTAGGAAGAAAGCCAGACTATGAAGCACATGGTCTTCAATGTCTATATACTAATGCCTATATACTATGGGAAACAAACAGAACAAACTTGAATTCGTAATACAAGAGGGAAATTATGACCTGATAGGTATAACTGAGACTTGGTGGGATGACTCTCATGAATGGAATACAGCAATTGAAGGATATAACGTGTTCAAAAAGAACAGGAGGAACAGAAAGGGAGGTGGGGTTGCACTGTATGTGAAAAATACATATCTCTGCACAGAAAGACAGGAGGAGGAGCTTGGTAGCCCCATCGAGAGCATCTGCGTTGAAATAAATGGAGCAAATAATAAAAGGAACCTGGTGGTCGGAGTCTACTACCGGCCACCCAATCAAGGAGAAGACAAGGATGAAACTTTGGAAAAGCAAATAGCCAATGTTTTAAGGAAGCATGATGCAGTAGTAATGGGGGACTTCAATTTCCCCAATATTTGTTGGGAGACAAATTCTGCAAAACATGGCCATGAAATTCCTGACTTGTGTGGCGGATAACTTCCGCCACACAGAAAGTAGAGGAAGGAACTAGAGGATCGGCTATCCTTGACTTGATCCTAACCAACGTGAAGCGGCTGGGCCAAACCCGAAAGGACACTCAGCTGTGGATGTGTCTGGTGGTGAAAAGAAAATCCGATGCTGTAAAGGAGCACGCTCCGGGAGAGAGCGCAGGACAGGAAGGCCTGGCGTGCTATGGTCCATGGGGTCACGAAGAGTCGGACACGACTGAACGACTGAACAACAACAGAGATGACTTAGTGGATCAAGTAGCAGTTACAGGAACTCTGGTGGAAAGCGACCATGTTGCACTTGAGTTCTTGGTTCTAAGGGAAGCAAAAGCTGAGTGTAGTCAAATGCATACCCCGGATTTTAGGAAAGCTGATTTTAATAAACTCAGAACAATGATCAGTAAGGTCCCATGGCAAGCAACACTAATGAGAAAAGGAGTCCAAGATGGGTGGGAGCTTTTAAAAGAGGAAATTCTCAAGGCACAATTACAAACAATTCCAACAAGAAGAAAAGGTGGAAGACAACAGAAGAAGCCAATGTGGCTTCACAAAAAGCTTAGGGATGACCTGAAAACAAAAAAGGACACATATAGGAAGTGGAAAGAAGGCCAAGTAACAAAGGAAGAGTGCGGACAGGTAGCCCAGAATTGCAGGGATGGCGTCAGGAAGGCTAAAGCTGAGAACGAGCTGAGGTTAGAGAGGGATGCTAAAAACAACAAAAAGGCTTTCTTCAGCTACATGCATAGTAAAAGGCAGAGGAAAGAAATGGTTGTTCAGCTATTAAATAAGGATGGCAAAACGATAACAGATGACAAAGAAAAGGCAGAGGTGCTCAATTCCTACTTTGGCTCAGTCTTGTCCCAAAAGAGGGTCTATGACCCCCCTGGCAAAGGCAAAGTGCAGGCTGAAGGGGCAGGATTGCAGCTTGAGATCGATAGGCATATGGTCAAGGAACACCTAATGACTTTGAATGAGTTCAAATCTCCAGGGCCAGATGAACTGCATCCTAGAGTCATAAAGGAACTGGCAGAAGAACTCTCAGAACCGCTGTCTATTCTCTTTGAGAAATCATGGAGGACGGGGGAAGTGCAAGATGACTGGAGGAGGGCTAACGTTGTCCCTATCTTCAACAAGGGTCAAAAGGAGGAACATGGGATCTACAGAACAGTCAGTCTGACATCAATCCCTGGGAAAATTCTGGAGCAGATGATAAAGCAATCCATCTGGAAGCACCTTGACAACAATGCCGTGATTACCCGAAGCCAACATGGATTTGTCAAAAACAAGTCCTGCCAGACAAATCTGATCTCATTTTTGGATCAAGTAACCTTCCTTGTAGACCGTGGGAATGCTGTAGACGTCATATACCTCGACTTCAGCAAAGCTTTCGACAAAATGCCCCATGATATCCTGATGAGCAAACTAGCTCAAAGTGGGCTAGATGAAACAACGGTCCGGTGGATCCACAGTTGGCTACAGAACAGGACCCAAAGAGTGCTTATCAATGGAACATTCTCAAACTGGGGAGAAGTAACGAGTGGGGTACCGCAGGGCTCAGTCCTGGGCCCAGTGCTCTTCAACATTTTTATGAATGACTTGGAGGAGGAGGTGCAGGGAATGCTGATCAAATTTGCAGATGACACAACATTGGGCTGGATAGCTAATACTTTGGAAGACAGAAACAAAATTCAAAGTGATCTGGATAGACTAGAGCGCTGGGCAGAAAACAACAGAATGACATTGAATAGGGACAAATGCCAAGTTCTGCACCTAGGAAAAAGAGACAAAATACACAGTTACAAGATGGGGGATATGTGGCTCAACCACACTACAAGCGAGAAGGATCTTGGAATTGTTGTCGATCACAAGCTGAATATGAGCCAACAATGTGATGTGGCTGCAAAAAAGGCCAATGCTCTTTTGGGCTGCATTAATAGAAGCATAGCTTCCAAATCGTGGGAAGGACTAGTTCCCATCTACTCAGCACCGGTTAGGCCTCATCTGGAGTACTGTGTCCAGTTCTGGGCAGCACACTTTAAGAAGGATGTAGACAAACTGGAGAGGGTTCAGAGGAGGGCAACAAAGATGATCAGGGGACTGGAAACAAAGCCCTATGAAGAGAGACTGAAAGAACTGGGCATGTTTAGCCTTGAGAAGAGAAGACTGAGGGGAGATACGATAGCACTCTTCAAGTACTTGAAAGGTTGTCACAGAGAAGAAGGCCAGGATCTCTTCTTGATCATCCCAGAGTGCAGGACACGGAATCTTGGGCTCAAGTTACAGGAAGCCAGATTCCGGCTGAACATCAGGAAAAACTTCCTGACTGTAAGAGCAATACGACAATGGAACCAATTACCTGGGGAGGTGTTGGGCTCTCCCACACTGGAGGCCTTCAAGACGAGGCTGGACAGCCATTTGTCAGGGATGCTCTGACTTGGATTCCTGCATTGAGCAGGGGGTTGGACTCGATGGCCTTGTAGGCCCCTTCCAGCCCTACTATTCTGTGATTCTGTGATTCTGTGATTTATATGGAGGAGAACCGTGATCTCTACACCATCCTGAACTCTGCCTGGCTCCAAGCACAGGTGCACGGCAAGAGAAGAAAAGTATTTGTGCAAACTCATTCTTGAAGCTGCTCATTATTCCGATGAGGTGTCACCAAATTTTTAACAACACAATTTTATTTAAAAGAAAAAGTGCATGAATTCTGAGAAGCAAGGAAACCAAATACCTTTTGCTAATAATCGTACATAAACCCAACTCACTACTCCCAATTAAAGGCAAGAAAGGCATTTGACTGAGAACTGCTGGAACAGGCCAAGGAGGGTCCATCCATTACATCCTTCTGTGCCCAAGAGCAGCCCATCGAAGGCCACCGGACGCGCGTCAGATGGGCGTGAAAACAATGGCCAATTCATCTCAGTGTCAAAACATTTTGCAGTCAGTGAGAGTGAGAAGCAGATTATTTATTTATTTGTTTATTTATTTCATTTCTATACCGCCCAATAGCCGAAGCTCTCTGGGCGGTTCACAAAAATTAAATCCAAACAACACACAATAAAACAATTTAAAATATACAGAACATTAAAACCACAATATAACAATACAACCACAATAAAACCTAGCAGCAGTGCAGAAGTTTAAAATACAGATTTAAAAGAGCAAAGATAAAAATTTAGAAGGCTAAAATGCTAAAATGCCTGGGAAAATAAAAAGGTGTTCACCTGGTGCCGAAAGGAATACAATGTAGGCGCCAGGCAAACCTCACTAGGGAGCTCATTCCAGAGCCGGGGTGCCACAGCAGAAAAAGCCCTCCTCCTAGTAGCCACCCGCCTCACTTCCTTTGGCAGGGGCTCACGGAGAACGGCTGCTGAGGATGATCTTAAGGTCCGGGCAGGCACATATGGGAGGAGGCGATCCTTCAGATAACCTGGCCCCAAGCCGTTAAGGGCTTTGAATGTTAACACCAGCACTTTGAATCGGGCCCGGAAATGGACTGGCAGCCAGTGCAGCTGGAAAAGTACTGGCGTAATATGAGCTCGCAGGCCAGTCCCTGTTAACAATCTTGCTGCCCTATTTTGGACCAGCTTCCAAAAGGTTCCAGACCGTTTTCAAAGGCAGCCCCACGTATGACGCATTGCAGTAATCCAGACGAGAAGTTATCAGAGCATGGATAACTGTAGCTAGGCTATCTCTGTCCAGATAAGGGCGTAGTTGGTATACCAGCCTAAGCTGATAAAAAGTGCTCCATGCCACTGAGTTCACCTGTGCCTCAAGTGACAGTTCTGGATCCAAGAGCGCCCCCAAACTACGAACCTGATCCTTTAGGGGGAGAGCAACCCCCTCCAGAACAGGTTGAATATCACCTAGCCGGGCAGACGAACCACCCACTAACAATACCTCCGTCTTGTCTGGATTGAGTTTCAGTTTATTAGCCCTCATCCAGTCCATTACTGTGCCCAGGCACTGATTCAGAACAGTCACTGCCTCACCTGGTTTTGATGTAAAAGAGAGGTAGAGCTGGGTGTCATCCGCATATTGATGGCACCTCAGCCCACACCTCCGGATAACCTCCCCCAGCGGTTTCATGTAGATGTTCAACAGCATGGGGGATAAAATAGAGCCCTGTGGAACCCCATGGCACAATTGCCATGGCACAGAGCAGTAATCCCCCAGCACCACCTTCTGGAATCGGCCATCCAAGTAGGAGCGGAACCACTGTAGTGCAGTGCCTCCTACTCCCAACCCAGACGACCTATCCAGAAGGATACCATGGTCGATGGTATCGAAAGCCGCTGAGAGGTCCAGGAGAATCAACAGGGTCGCACTCCCCCTGTCCCTCTCCCGGCAGAGGTCATCCCACAGGGCGACCCAGGCAGTTTCCATTCCCAAAACAGGCCTGAAGCCCGATTGAAATGGATCTAGATAATCCGTTTCATTCAACAGTGCCTGGAGCTATCCTACAACCACCCGCTCAAGCACCTTGCCCAGGAAGGGGATGATGGCCACTGGCCTATAATTGTTAACATCCTCTGGGTCCAGGTTAGGCTTTTTCAGGAGTGGTCTAATTACTGCCTCTTTTAAAGTGGCAGGCACCACTCCCTCTCTCAAGGAGGAATTTACAACCTCCTGGACCCAGCCGGACAACCCCTCCTTGTTTGATTTAATAAGCCATAAAGGGCAAGGGTCAAGCACACAAGTGGTCAATCGGACTTGGCCAAGCACCTTTTCCGCATCCTCAGGCCTCAGTAACTGAAACTCAGATTAAGCAGTTGGATACATAAAAAGAAGAGCTTATTGAAGCAGTGCATATCTAAACTATGGAGCTCACTTCCAAAAGACATAGGGATGACCACCAATTGAAAAGGGGACTGGACAAATTTCGCATAAAGCGATCAATGGCCAACGGTCCTGATGGGTGTCTGCTACCTCCTCTATCAGAGGTGGCATGCCCAGGCACACAAGTAGGAGGGTGCAACTGCACTCATGTCCAATTTGTGGGTTTCCCTTTCCCAAGGGAAGGTGGTTGGCCACTCTTTGCTCAAAATTCTATACTCTATGGACCCTTGATCTGACCTGGCCTCAGGGCTCTTCTTCTGTTCTTAAAGCCCTCCATGGTTTGGGATCAGGGGATTCTAGGAATACTCATGTTCTAAGGAACCTGTCTGTACCCTGCAATCTTCATCAGATGCCCCTCTCTAGGTACCTCCACTCTCCTAGGTTTTACCAGGGGTTATGAGAGAAAAGGCCTTCTCAGTGGTGGCATCCCACTTCAGGAATTCTCTTCCCATGCCCTTAGCTCGTGTTAGTCATGTTGTTGTTGTTGTTGTTGTTGTGTATCTGCTTTTCTTTTGCTGTTGGATGTGCGTGTGTGTGCTGTGTGAATGCAGCATATTGTGCAGAAGAATCAAAAAGTGATTTCACAAAAAGTGATTTCACAAAATTGGGCGGGATAGCTAATACTTTGGAAGACAGAAACAAAATTCAAAGTGATCTGGATAGACTGGAGCGCTGGGCAGAAAACGACAGAATGACATTTAATAGGGAGAAATGCCAAGTTCTGCACCTGGGAAAAAGAAAACAAATGCACAGTTACAAGATGGGGGATACGTGGCTCAACCACACTACAAGCGAGAAGGATCTTGGAATTGTTGTTGATCACAAGCTGAATATGAGCCAACAATGTGATATGGCTGCAAAAAAGGCCAATGCTCTTTTGGGCTGCATTAATAGAAGGATATCTTCCAAATCGCGGGAAGTACTAGTTTCCCTCTACTCAGCACCAGTTAGGCCTCATCTGGAGTACTGCGTCCAGTTCTGGGCACCACACTTGAAGAAGGATGCAGACAAACTGGAGAGGGTTCAGAGGAGGGCAACAAAGATGATCAGGGGACTGGAAACAAATCCCTATGAAGAGAGACTGAAAGAACTGGGCATGTTTAGCCTTGAGAAGAGAAGACTGAGGGGAGATATGATAGCACTCTTCAAGTATTTGAAAGGTTGTCACAGAGAAGAAGGCCAGGATCTCTTCTTGATCATCCCAGAGTGCAGGACATGGAATAATGGGCTCAAGTGACAGGAAGCCAGATTCCGGCTGAACATCAGGAAAACCTTCCTGACTGTAAGAGCAATATGACAATGGAACCAATTACCTGGGGAGGTGTTGGGCTCTCCCACACTGGAGGCCTTCAAGATGAGGCTGGACAGCCATTTGTCAGGGATGCTCTGACTTGGATTCCTGCATTGAGCAGGGGGTTGGACTCGATGGCCTTGTAGGCACCTTCCAACCCTACTATTCTATGATTCTAAGTGTGTGGTCAGGTGGCTGTGATTTGGCTTCCTAGAAAGTACCCCCCCCATTTAAGGGAACACTGGGAAAGTTTTACCTGTGGCAAAAGCCCCGGGACTTACCTGTGAAACTTGGCAGGGTCATCAACTAGCTGTGTAGGGGCTACCCCATGTCCCAGAGTTCATAGCGTTATATTAAAAAAAGGAAGTTACACCTACTCATTTTTGCTGATTTTCAAGACACTTTGCCTCGTGGTCATTTTCCCTTGACTACATTCAATGACCATAAGAAGAAGATGATCACAGTAGGCTCTATGAATTAAATTAATAATAATAGTAGTAGTAGTAGTAGTAGTAGTGGTAGTAAGTTTGCTTCATCTTACCCTTCCTTGTACAAATGTGGAAATGTGCTGCCAAAATGATCAGAACAACTCCTCTCTAAGAAAAGGCTTCAATGTTTGGGCCATTTAATTTAGAGAAGGAAAGGCAAATCAGGGGGAAGGTTTTTTTAAAAAATAGAGAGAGAGTAGAGAAAGTGGAGCCATGCAATAAATAAACTACACTGATTTCAGTGTAGCTGATTCCCAGGTAATGTGTATTGCAGCCAAAGAGAGGTGTAACTATTTTCTTCCCTTAGTGAGAAGCTCCTGAGGTCACCCAGTGAAGCTGAGTACTGGCAGATTCAGGACAGACAAAAGGAAAGTACTAGGGGAAAGGGGTTATTTTGCACTTCAACAAAACCTGCACCAGAGATTGGGGTTAGTGACCTCCTTATGATCACCTCACCTTCTGATTAGGATCTCTCATCCTCTGGATGGCTTGATAGGGTTTTTTTTTTTAGTTTTTAGTTTTTGAGAAAACTAAATTTAGGCATGGCTAACATAAAATCCATTTCAGCTAACTGTCTGAAATGTGGCAGGTTCAGTCACCTCCATAGAAGCTACCAGATCCCCAATTCCATAAACTTCTGGGGAACAGTATATATACATATACATATTCAGACAGACAGACAGACAGACAGACACATACATACATAGATACATACCAAAAGAGGGTCTATGACCCCCCTGGCAAAGGCGAAGTACAGGCTGAAGGGGCAGGATTGCAGCTTGAGATCGACAGGCATATGGTCAAGGAACACCTCATTACTTTGAATGAGTTCAATTCTCCAGGGCCAGATGAACTGCATCCTAGAGTCATAAAGGAACTGGCAGAAGAACTCTCAGAACTGCTGTCTATTCTCTTTGAGAAATCATGGAGGATGGGGGAAGTGCAAGATGACTGGAGGAGGGCTAACGTTGTCCCTATCTTCAAAAAAGGTAAAAAGGAGGAACCTGGGAACTACAGATCAGTCAGTCTGACATCAATCCCTGGGAAAATTCTGGAGCAGATGATAAAGCAATCCATCTGGAAGCACCTTGACAACAATGCCGTGATTACTCGAAGCCAACATGGATTTGTCAAAAACAAGTCCTGCCAGACAAATCTGATCTCATTTTTTGATCAAGTCACCTCCCTTGTAGACCGTGGGAATGGTGTAGACATCATATACCTTGACTTCAGCAAAGCTTTACTATTCTATGATTCTATGATACATAGTTGCTTTGACAGATTTTCTGGAAAATAGTGAAATTTACCAGTGCCTAGCACTGAGACTCCTGAACCGATGTGTCTAAAATGTCGTGAATTCAACCATTTCCATATACACTTCCAGGACTCCAAATGTTATGAATCTATTTTGACAACCAAAAAGGTTATGGCCATTTCTATTTCCCCATGCAAGACAATGGGAAAATGCAAAATTTAAATAATTTAGATTTCCATATCTTTATTCTGATCAAAAGTCCAAATTGGGTCAGATCAGGTCCAAATCAGTCTGAGAGGGATCAGGGCTGAATCAGGATTGTGAATGTGGGAGCGGGCTGTGCATGGCCCTACTTGTAAGCAACAGGTAGAATTTAAATTGAGTTTCCACATTTCATTAGGTATTGTACTTTCCTGTGTACATATCCTACTTAGGGGTGGACGAAAGTCACTTACCTGTCGTCGAAGGCCGTTCGCGGTGGGGGGGAGGCACTTCGCTGGTCCCCCCACGAAGTTCAGGCCGGGGGGGGAGGCTTCCCGCCTCGCCCGGCCGAAATTCAGGCTGGGGGGTAGGCTTCCCGCCTCGCCTGGCCGAAATTCAGGCCGGGGAGGAGGCGCCTCGCCTCGCCCGGCCGCGAATGTGAAAGTAAAACAAAAACAAAAACACGCCCCCTGATAGGCTACGTGACGATTCACGTAGCCTATCACGGCTAGATCTGCAAAGTCAGCCGTGATAGGCTACGTCAATCGTCACGTAGCCTATCACAGGTGACTTAAAAAAAAAAAAAAAGCGCATACGCGAATGGCGGCCCCCATAGGGAGCCGCCATTCGCGTTCCTTATTTAGTCGCTGTAGTCTACATAAATGTTTACGTAGACTACGGCGAAAATAAGGGCAACGCAAATAGTGGACCAGCCACCGGGAGGGACATTCACCAAAGGTAAGTCCCGTCCCGGGGGGGGGGTGCGGGGTGCGGGGGGGGGGGTGCGGAGGATTTCTCCCTGAAACTTGTTCGGGGGGCCGAACACGTTGGCGCTCGGCCCCCCGATGTTTCGGGGAGAAATTCTCCACCATCCCTAATCCTACTACATTCCATCTACACAAGTGGGCAGGCAAGAATGTGGTCAAGTTCTCCTGAGCAGTCATGTCTTTTGAACAACCTCCGCAACCCCCCCACCCAAATTGGTCTTTTTAGTTAATCAGTTTCTGAAATTGATTAAATTGTGGTTACTTATATTGGGTATGTTTTTCTATCCGAAAAGTACAACTTTAATTCCTTCTCCAGAACCAGCAAAGCAGTCAGAAATACAGGTTTTCCTGAAGAATCCTCATATATAATCTGAAACACTCATGGAGGGAAGCAGCTTCTTGCTAAATAATATCCCTAAACAAGATCTCCATATGAATCATATACCAGTATTAGTGCTTTGTTGTTAGATGCTCCTTCGTATTCAGATCAGGCCTCAAGACAATAATGTAGCACTTGGGAAGAGAGATGCAGGCCAGCAAGCCAGCACTGGAGGCCAAGATAGAGAAGACCTGCACGGCTACCATGTATTTCCCCTTGGTGCTCAGGTAACTGGGCACAAACGACACCCAAACACTACAGAAGACCAGCATGCTGAAGGTGATCAACTTGGCTTCATTGAAGGCCCCAGGCAGCTTCCTGGCTCGGAAAGCCACCATGAAGCAGATGGCAGACAGGAAACCCATGTAGCCAAGAGCAGCATAGAACATGGATACAGACCCTTCATTACACTGCAGTAGGATTTCTCCTGGCTGGGAGTGCATGTCAGAATCTGGGAATGGGCTAGAGATTCCCAACCAGATGGTGCAGATGACCACTTGAATGCTGGAACAGGAAATGAGAATGGAGTTGGCCAACCTCTTCCCCAGCCATCTCTGCACTCTGTTCCCTGGCTTTGTGGCCAGGAAGGCCAATACCACAGTGATCGTTTTGGCCAAGACTGAAGAGATGGCAATGGAGAAAATGATGCTGAAGGCTGTTTGTCGGAGCAGGCAGGTTGCTTTCCTTGGCTGGCCAATGAACAGGAAGGAGGACAAGAAGGAAAGCAGGAGAGCAATGAGGAGAATGTAGGAGAGGTCCCGGTTGTTGGCTTTGACTATTGGGGTTTCTAGGAATTTTATGAAGATTCCTAACACAGCGCCTGTGGTTAAGGACAAGAATAGGGCTAAGGAAGCCAGGATGATCCCTAAATATTCTCCATAGGAAAGGAAGGTGACAGCCTTGGGGATACACACATCACGGTCCTTGTTTGGATGCTGATGATCTGGACACCTGTCACAATGCTCTGCATCTGCAACGAAAAGGAGAAAGATTAACTTTATACATCTGTAATAGTCCCTTTTCTTTTTCATTCCAGAGATCCAGGTTCTAGTCCCCACTCAGCCATGGAAGCTCACTGGGTGACTTTGGGCCAGTCACAGACTCTCAGCCCAACCTACCTCACAGGGTTGTTGTGAGGATAAAATGGAGAGGAGGAGGATCATGGAAGCCACCTTGGGTTCCTTGCAACAGGAAAAAAGGCGGGATATAAAAGCAATAAATAAATAAATAAATACTCGGGGGGGCGGTCAGGAACTGTGAAGGGGAGGACATGTTGATTGCTAGAGGGGGGTTTGCTTGGATGGCAAAAGCCCCAGATGCTCTCCTGCACATCTGCACTTAAGCTTATGCAGTAAAAGTGCATGGGCGTGTATTTTCCCAGCCATGGGCTTTGAACACTTAAGTTTGAGGTGCCAAATAGTCATAAATCAGATCCAGGTTTACTTACAAGGAGTACTTTATTGAGTAACTGATAGCACACAGGTGTACCCAATGGTTGGATCAGACAGCTTCTCTGAACCCAGAGCCATGGGGTGCAATGGTTTTATACCATACAAGTTAGTGGTGACAGTGAGGCAGGATGACACCAGCAAGCACCACCTAGCATTCATTCCCAGCAGAGACTAGAAGTGTTTGGTTCTCAACACAGCCACTTGTATCTTTAAGACAAACTAGGAATGTACGAAAGTCACTTACCTTTCGCAGATTATGGTGATGGTGGGGGTGGAGGTGTTCCGTCCCTCCCCCCGGAATCCTCGCCGGGGGGGAGGTGCTCCGTTCCTCCCCCCTGGAATCCTCCGCAGCCGGCTGTGCTCTGCGGCAGCTCCACGGAGCAGCCGGCCATGCCCAGCCCAGCCCAGCCCAGAGCCGTCCACAGCCGGATTTCCGGGGGGGGAGGACCGCGTACGCAAAAGGCGGCGGCTACAGCCCCTTTTTGATTCACCGTTTTAGCCTATGTAAATCTTTACGTAGGCTAAAACGTTGAATAAAA
This sequence comes from Heloderma suspectum, assembly GCF_057233095.1. Lineage (NCBI taxonomy): Eukaryota > Metazoa > Chordata > Lepidosauria > Squamata > Helodermatidae > Heloderma > Heloderma suspectum. The sequence goes on from NC_139459.1 coordinate 400,526,357, forward strand.
AAGGGATGCAAATAGCACCCGCTCCGGTATTTGCGTTCCCCTTTATTTTCGCCATCATAGTCTACGTAAATATTTTCGTAGATCAAGATGGCAAAAAGAAGGCACAAAAATGGTGGCGGCCATAACCGCCACCATTTGCATACGTGGTTTTGTTTTTTAAACCCACCCAACCATGATAGGCTACGTAAAGATTTATGTAGCCTATCACGTTGTGGGTTTTTTTTTTTTAACCTAGCCATGATAGCCTACATAAATCTTTACGTAGCCTATCACGTCTTTTTGTTTTTTTTTACAAGCCTGGAAATGGCGGTGGCGGCAGCCGGTCAGAAGACGAGCTGCCGCTGCCGCTGCCGCTGCCGCCGCCCAGAAGATCCACCCCAGGTAAGTCTCATCCTGGGGGGCATCCGCGGGGGGGCGGGGGGGCATGCTGTTCCGCCACCCAGTTTGGAGGGCCGAATGCACTGGCATTCGGCCTCACCGAGATCTGTGGCGGAATTCTTTGCCATTCCTAAGACAAATAAAGTTCACTTCCCAGGCACATCTTGATGTTGGCCTTTGACTAGGGATGGGCAGATTCCCTACCGGTTCCTCCATTTGGGAATTCGCCTGCGGAGGGAGGCAATCCGTCTGTCCCCCGGAATCCTCTCTAGCTGGCTCCACTCCATGGAGCTCCACTATGGAGCCGCCTGTTGGCTCTGGAGCGCTGGTGATACAGCTGCCATTGCCATATCGCTGGCTGTGCTGACTGACTCCAGGTGCAAATGGTGTAGCAGAAGCCATTTGCAGCCAGAAAGCAATTAGATTAACCTAAATGCAGCTGTAAATAGCTGCATTTAGCTTAAACCAAGGGCTTTACAGCCTCAAATGGCATAGTGGACACCATTTGCGTCTCTGGTTTTTCACATGATAGGTGGCATTTAGCTTAATCTTATTGCTTTCCAGCCGCAAATGGCATCTGCTACGCCATTTGCATTCGGAGTCAGTCAGCCCAGACAGCGATATGGCAATGGCATCTATACAGCTGGCACTCCAGAGCCAGCCAGCACGGAGGATCCAGCCAGGAAGGATTCCTCAGGGAGGCGGAGGTAAGCAATCCTTTCCTCCACGGACTCTGGGGGATGGATTCTTTTGAATCTGGCCTCATTGGGGTCCGTGGAGGAATTCTCTGCCATCCCTACCTTTGATTCATCTCAATATGCTCAGTCAGTCACCCCTTACCCTAAAAGATCATTGTCTTCCTATCCAGCTGCCTCTTATCTCTTTCTTTCTTTCATGAGACCAAGGAAAGGGGGGGGAGAGCACAAATTCACACAACAACTTGTTGGTCCTTGCCAAAGTGCCACTGTGGGTGCTATGATTTCAGAGCTGAAGTCTGATTCAGAGATTAAGGGGGATGAGTTAGAACCTAGTCCAGTCAAGGGAAGCTGGACCCGTGGAATGTTGGCTCTGCCTAGCTTCCCAGATGAGTGCAGACCGATAGTCCCTATTAGCCACAGCTGGAAATGCGGCCTTGAAGGAGGCCTTTGATTGAGACTTTTGGCCTGGGAGAACCAAGCGGGGGGGACATTCCCCAAGGGAGGTGGCTTTGGGGGCATCACCTAATTTGAGGTGTCCATTCAAGATGGCAGAAAATATGTCTCTCTTAGACATATTGCTTGTTTATCAGCTGGTGCTCTTGTCAGGAGAGAACATCAGAAGGGGACCTTTAGCAGCAGCTTCCCTCTGTATAAGTGGTGCTCTGGCTGAAAAGCCTTTGCTGGGAACACCTTAAATGCCTGCAATGCGTTCTGGCCTGGACTTGTCAGGACTCTTGGACTCTACTCTGCCTTGTAATGCTAATAACAGTATCCACTACCACTAAGATCCCCTTCATGGATCACTGCCTTGTTGTGGCGAAGGGGCTTGCGTAACTCAGTGAAGCCATAAGCTATGCTGTGCAGGGCCACCCAAGACGGACAGGTCATGGCAGAGAGTTCTGACAAAATGTGGTCCACTGGAGAAGGAAATGGCAACCCACTCCAGTATTCTTGCCAAGAAAACCCCATGGAACGTATCACAAGGCTAAAAGATATGATGCCGGAAGATGAGCCCCTCAGGTCGTAAGGTGTCCAATATACTACTGGGGAAGAGCAGAGGGTATTTCCAAGTAGCGCCAGAAAGAGTGAAGCGGCTGGGCCAAACCCGAAAGGACACTCAGCTGTGGATGTGTCTGGCGGTGAAAAGAACATCCGATGCTGTAAAGAACAATATTGTTTAGGAACCTGGAATGTCAGATCAATGAATCAAGGTAAGCTGGAGGTGGTCAAACATGAGATGGCAAGATTGAACATCGACATCTTGGGAATCAGCAAACTAAAATGGACAGGCATGGGCGAATTTAATTCAGGTGACCATCATATCTACTATTGTGGGCAAGAATCCCTTAGAAGAAATGGAGTAGCACTCATAGTCAACAAAAGGGTGGGAAAAGCAGTACTGGGGTACAATCTTAAAAATGATAGAATGATCTCAGTACGAATCCAAAGCAAACCATTCAACATCACAGTAATTCAAGGCTATGCCCCAACCACTGAGGCCGAAGAAGCTGAGGTTGATCGGTTCTATGAAGACCTACAACACCTTCTAGAACTAACACCAAAAAAAGATGTCCTCTTCATCATAGGGGATTGGAATGCTAAAGTAGGAAGTCAAGAAATCACCGGGATAACAGGCAGGCATGGCCTTGGTGTACAAAATGAAGCAGGACAAAAGCTAATAGAGTTTTGCCAACAGAACATGCTGATCATAGCAAACACTCTTTTCCAACAGCACAAGAGGCGACTGTACACATGGACGTCACCAGATGGTCAATATCGAAATCAGATTGATTATGTCCTTTGCAGCCAAAGATGGAGAAGCTCCATACAGTCAGTAAAAACAAGACCTGGAGCTGACTGTGGCTCAGATCATGAGCTGCTTCTTGCAAAATTTCGGCTTAAATTGAAGAACGTCGGGAAAACCACTAAACCGTTCAGGTATGACCTAAATCATATCCCTGATGAATATACAGTGGAGGTGAGGAATAGATTTCAGGGATTAGACCTGATAGACAGAGTGCCTGAGGAACTATGGACGGAGGTCCGTAACATTGTTCAGGAGGCAGCAACAAAATCCGTCCCAAAGAAAAAGAAATGCAAGAAAGCCAAGTGGCTGTCTGATGAGGCTTTACAAGTAGCTGAGGAAAGAAGGGAAGTGAAAAGCAAAGGAGAAAGGGGAAGATATACCCAACTGAATGCAGAGTTCCAGAGAATAGCAAGGAGAGACAAGAAGGCCTTCTTAAATGAACAATGCCAAGAAATCGAGGAAAACAACAGAATGGGAAAGACTAGAGATCTCTTCAAGAAAATTGGAGATCTCAAGGGACCGTTTTGTGCAAAGACAGGCATGATAAAGGACAAAGAAGGCAGGGACCTAACAGAAGCAGATGAGATTAAGAAGAGGTGGCAAGAATACACAGAAGAACTATACAGGAAAGATCTGAATGTCCCTGATAGCCATGATAGTGCAGTCACTGAACTTGAGCCGGACATCCTGGAGAGTGAAGTCAAGTGGGTCTTAGGAAGCATTAGTAACAACAAAGCTAGCGGAGATGACAGTCTCCCAGCTGAGCTATTTAAAATCCTAAAAGATGATGCTGTTAAAGTGCTGCATTCAATATGCCAACAAATCTGGAACACTCAACAGTGGCCACAAGACTGGAAAAGGTCAGTTTACATTCCAATTCCAAAGAAGGGCAACGCCAAAGAGTGTTCAAACTACCGCACAATTGCGCTCATTTCACATGCCAGCAAGGTGATGCTCAAAATCCTACAAGCTAGGCTTCAGCAGTATGCGAACCGAGAACTACTGGAAGTACAAGCTGGGTTTCGAAGAGGCAGAGGAACTAGAGATCCAATCGCCAACATTCGCTGCATCATGGAGAAAGCAAGAGAATTCCAGAAAAACGTCTATTTCTGCTTCATTGACTACGCTAAAGCCTTTGATTGTGTGGATCACAACAAACTGTGGCAAATTCTTAAAGTGATGGGAGTACCAGACCACCTTACCTGTCTCCTGAGAAACCTGTACGAGGGTCAAGAAGCAACAGTAAGAACCAGACATGGAACAACCGATTGGTTCAAAATTGGGAAAGGAGTACGACAAGGCTGCATATTGTCACCCTGCTTATTTAACTTATATGCAGAGTACATCATGAGAAATGCCAGATTGGATGAATCAGAGGTCGGAATTAAGATTGCCGGGAGAATTATCAACAACCTCCGATATGCAGACGATACCACCCTAATGGCAGAAAGCGAAGAGGATCTAAAGAGCCTCTTGTTGAGGGTGAAAGAGGAGAGTGCAAAAGCTGGTTTGAAACTCAACATTAAAAAAACTAAGATCATGTCATCTGGCCCTATCACTTCCTGGCATATAGAAGGGGAAGAAATGGAAGCAGTGACAGATTTTACTTTCTTGGGCTACAAGATCACCGCAGATGGTGACTGTAGCCATGAAATTAAAAGATGCTTGCTCCTTGGGAGGAAAGCTATGGCCAACCTAGACTGCATAGTAAGAAGCAGAGACATCACCTTGCCGACAAAGGTCCATCTAATCAAAGCTATGGTTTTCCCAGTAGTAATGTATGGCTGTGAGAGCTGGACTATAAGGAAGGCTGAGCGCCGAAGAATTGATGCTTTCGAACTGTGGTGCTGGAGAAGACTCTTACGAGTCCCCTGGACTGCAAGGAGGTCAAATCAGTCCATCCTAAAGGAAATCAACCCTGACTGCTCATTGGAAGGACAGATACTGAAGCTGAAGCTCCAATATTTTGGCCACCTAATGCGAAGAGAAAACTCCCTGGAAAAGACCCTGATGCTGGGAAAGACTGAAGGCAAAAGGAGAAGGGGACGGCAGAGGATGAGATGGCTAGATAGCATCACGGATGCAATGAAGATGAACTTGAGCACGCTCCGGGAGAGAGCGCAGGACAGGAAGGCCTGGCGTGCTATGGTCCATGGGGTCACGAAGAGTCGGACACGACTGAACGACTGAACAACAACAACAACAACCACTAAGATTCTGACCTGCAGTATATTGCTGGGACTCTGACTCTGCATGATTTTGAGCCTTGAGGCTGCTTCTTGAAGAAAGCAGTGTGCTGATAGCTTCTGCATTGTCCATGTGATTTATTGAGGATAATAAAGTCCATGAGCTCTGGAAAACTGAACTGCATAAGCTGATAAATTAAGAACTTGGTTGTGATCTGTGACAATTTGCCAGAGTGTGTCGGACAGCCGAGCCTGACACAACTGGGGGAGTAGGAGTACACCTTAAGAGTGCAATTTTGAACAGTTTTTGTGCCTGAAAATTGCACAAGGCAAACAGAGCTGCTTCTGTCCTGAAACATTTGCTGCAACCTTGCTGCTGCTCTCCTCTATTCTGCCTCCCTGCACTTCACAGGCCATGGTGGTCAGAGACAGATTGACCTTCTGTGCACCCCCTATCTGAGGCATGCATTCATTTTAGGCAGGGCTCGGCCAGGTGGACGTGTTGTCACCATTCAGTGTATGGAGATGCCACACATGGGCTGCTGGTGTCCCTGCTCCATGCCCAATCCACTGCCTGCCCCCACCCCAGTCCATCCTCCAAGGTTATTATTTGCACCATGTTTAGAAATGTCTGTACAGATCCTTGTCACAAAATGTCTGGGTGAACCTTTGCCCTCCACCTCAGGGGCAAGATGACCTTCTGAATGACCCACCTTCCTGAGTGGAGATGGTTCCTTCTGCACAGGGGACACAGTCATAGCAGCAAGACGGCTTTCCTTCTTGAACCGCCTTCATGAACCCAGGGCGACAGCTTTCCACACATCTGGAATGTGGCAGGGGCTAAGGACAAAAACAAGGGCTATCAAGGAACATGGATAGGACTAATTTCTCAGTGGAGACACAGAATTGGAAAGGACACAAGAGAACCTGTAGCCCAAGTTTGACTTGGCACCCATAGGTAAACCTATGTATGTTCAGCTGCAACAATGACATATTGGTTACCTGTTTACTGCTGGTTCCTCCCCCTCCCTGCACTTCCTTGCTGGCTTCCTCTGTATCCTGGCTAATTCAGACTGTAAGCTCCTTAGGGCAGCCACCTATCCCCTTCCTCTGAATGAAACGTCATGCATACTCTGGCCTCTTTATGAATGCATATTTGACTTCCTAAGGTCTGTCTGACCACAGTCCTTTTGCTGGATGGTTGGGCAGGCAATCATGGAAAATCCTTCCCGATCTCAAAGGAGCACTGCTAGTTGGCAGTGTCACCCCTGCACCAGATGGCGCATGGATCCCTTCCAAGGCACCTTTCTGACTGCATTTGAGAACTTAGTGCTCCAGGGATTGGCCCAGACCAGACCCATGATCTGGTTGATGCAGGGAGATTATCGCTTCCTTGTGGCGGAAGTAGAAAATCTTGCTGGTTTTGTTCCTACATTCCATACAATAATTCATACAAAATCAAATTATACTAGAGCACGTACAGAATGCTATTCACAAACACTCATAACATCAAAGAGAAACATGGCTTCCTCCCATGGCATAGGGTAGAGCTCCAGTACAGTCCTGAATCCTGGCATCCCAGAAGCAGAATCACAGGAAGGACTGCTCTGCAAAGAAATCAATGTTTCACATTGCAAAGGGAAGACTGGAACCCCCTCGGGAGATGCAGATAGGGAGGGGTCTGCATACTGAGGCACTGGTGGCTGTTCACAGGTGCCGCTACAAATGGACCCTTCCCTGCCAGCATATCCTGAGTGGGGTTGAGTCTTGCCTTCACCATGTGTGAGACGTCAAACACCCACTGATGGAGGAGGGTCATAAGGAGCTAAGGGCTCCATTTTGCGGGGCTGTTGCGGGGTGGGGGGCTCCATCCCGCCGCGGATTCTGGAGGGTTGAATTCACTGGAATTCGGCCCCCCTGGGATCCGTGGCAGAATTGTCTAACATCCCTAGATTCTATGATTTTATGACTGCAATGGCCAATGTTGCTGGGAGCCGCTCCAAGATGCTCTCTCAAAGCATCGTGACCTACCTGGGAAATGTGCCCTGTATGTGTCCTCTATATTGGCCCATTTGAGCTGAGATGCCTTCTGATTAAAGTGGACTGAACTCCTCGTAACTGATGGAGGTGACGGCACGCTAACTTTCTTACAGAATGTCCACTGCATGCAGAGCTGAGCAAGCAATATCTTGAATCCCGACAGTTGGACCCAGAACCAGATCCTCTGTATGCATCGCTCTACTACGTCTGGCTGGCACAGACTACAATACGTTCTATAGGACCACCAAGTTTGTCCAGACTCTAGTCTGCCTTGGAGAAATGAAAGCTATTGACTGGTATAGAAGATGAAGCTTGCTAGTAGCTTATACTATGTCAATAAATATTGCCTAGACTCTCTGAAAGGTTTAATAGTCCCCTATGAAATGTTTTAATTGGCTTTGTTACAATTAGGGATGGCATGGGCACCTGTTTCGGACTGCAAATCCGTGAGACCACCAGCGCCCATCCAGCCACACCCACCCAGACCTTCCCCCAGCTCGAGCCCCTCAGCCTCTCCTGCAGTTACTATGTTTAAAAAAAGTATGTGACGATAGACTTATACCCAAAGAGCGCTGTGAAACTTGAGTATATGTGCAATTCACACCACCTTTTTGCCTATAAGTCTATACCCAAGCTGCAGGCTGATTGCCAAATGTGCGAGGGGCTCGAGCATGGTCCTGGGACCAGTGGATGGGGGAGGGGCTGGGCAGCCCCCAGAGAACCCAGACGGATGGTACCCATCCATACGTAGTTATGATCCCCCTCTTTAAAAATTGTGTTTGCTATTTTGGTGCCACTTGTTGCTTAAGATGTATATTTTATTCTTTTTTCTGTCTGCATATCACCTGATTGGTCAAGAAGCAATAAACTGAACTGAACAATCCAAATTGGACAAAGGAGCAGAGAACACCGGACAACTGACAAGACACAGATGGAGCATATTAAACACAATCTGCACATCCTGAATTGTGCCCTGAGTAAGTCAGTATTTTCACCAAAGGATTTTCTACACAGACCGCCCACTGGAATGACACCTTTACCCCCTCTCGGAGGTTGTATTTCTGACCTTGGAGAGGCAGCCGGAATGGTTTTGTATGTGCCCTCTGGGAGGGAGAGAGGGCAGGGACTGTGGATTCCTTGACCCGAGGTCAGAACCCTCTTTCTGATCTCAGAAAGGAATCCAAAGTATCCTATGGCCTGCTAGACATTGCCTGTCATCCAGAGGATTCATTCCCCCATGTAGAAAATTGATTTCTATGTAATTCTGACAGGTATCACACTGAATGTTTCCATCATTTGAATTCCCCCATCCCATAAAATCTTTCTAATGCATATATTCTCCTGATAGAGAGGGCATCATCAACGATTCTCCCCCAACTCACAAGGTACATAGAAATGGGATTTTCTGAGGAAAATGTTGCTTTTTCATATGTTTCCAGATACAACTTGCCCACCTGAGGTGCCATAGGGCATCATAAACTGGTATGAGGGCACCTCTCCTTCATAGTCACTAAGAGTTCCCTGTATAATTACAGAATTGTGGTTATTTATGAAATCCATAGACTCATGTAAAGAAGACGGAATCAGGGGTATAAACTTCTTTCCTCTCTTGCAGTGGTGGGAAGCACTCCTATGCACAGCATCTGGGGGGAGGGGGCATAGGATATTTTGGATTCCAGGATTTGGGATGGTCAATAGAATGACATGGACTGAATGATTTTCCCTACCTTGTTGAGCTGTTTAGGCCACACCATGGCATCCTTCTTGATGGTGAAGTTGAAGCCTGAGGATCCCTGTCTTGTTATACTCCCAAATTTCTCACTAACGGTAGCATGATTGGGAAACGCCACCCAGTTCACAATGTCCAAGTCAACTGCCAGGTCTCCATTCTTGTTCAAATACATCCCATCTATGATAGAAATATTGTAAAACTGAAGGTTCCTCAGGAAAGGGTCAAGCTGGAATGGCAGAGGAAACTGCAGCTTTTAGTGAGCAGGAAAACTGATTCAATTGGCACATTCAGACATCACACTAATCCACCCTGAGAAGCAACCCCAGTGGGTGGGTGACTTGACCATTTCTCAAGACAGACGGTCAGCTGCCAATGTCAGTTTCATTCTACCTTCTGTCCTGCAGCAACAAGCTCTGTTGCTAGCTGTCAGATGTACATGCGTGTTACAAAGCAATGAGCAGCATCACAAAAATATGCAGAACTCTTGGCAGAGTGGTAGAATGGAAGGGACATTTGCATGAACCTCATGGCAGAGCAGTAAAACAGGGGCAAACTTCGGATAAATTTCATGGCAGGGCAATGAAGTGGAGAGGGTTCTTCACCTCTCAGCCAGCTAGCTGTTGAGCTGTTCCCAACAACTCATATAGAAATAAACACTAAATAAACACTAAGCCACTCTGCAACCACTAACGATAACAACCCATTGAGGCTTAGCATGACATCTGAACCCAGCCAAGATCTCAGTTCTGCCCATATCACACTTGAATCTCCAATGACTCGGGACTGGTTCCAGACTCAAGGGCTTGTGTGCTATCATTCACAAGGTTTCATTCCACTGCCTGATCACCATTCTCATCCAAACACATTCCTTCTCTGATTATTGTATTGCGGCACTTGGAGGATCTCAGGGAAAGGTCAAACACTGAAACACACCAGCCATTCGTGAATATGCAACGACATTGGATAGCTTAGTTCTGCCAACCAATGTCAAGCATTAATCTCCAGGGACTCAGGACTGGTTCCTGGCTCAAGTGCATAGATGACTTCTCAACTTTCTCCAGGAATCTGGTTGAATATTGCCTCTGTCTGCTTTAACAGTCTGAGGAGCTACAGTTAATCTTCAATTGGCCCTTGTATCAGACATGACCATTAGGCACTCTTCCAGTACAGGGAATTTTACAACTGCATTTGGGTTTTTGCTTGAGAAATACACAACATTTCACTTTGGTACAACCTTTGACATTTTGTCATTTTCCACCTCCAAGGTAATGATTCTGAGCATCATGTTCAGCTGAAATTTCTGAGATAGAAAAGGGAATACCTGCCATGGCTGTAACCTTTGACCATCCTGCCTGCCTCTACTCTCCAGCACTTTCCTCTTGGATCTGGATGCATGAGCAGCATCTAAGGCATGGGCCACAGCCTGGACAGTGTTGTAATTTGTGTAGCTGTCTGCAGACAGGATTATCTCCATGTCTTCATTGGACAGGGCCTTCGGTTTAGGTTTCTCCATGCATCTTGTCCAGCCTTTCACAGATGTTCTATGCTTTGCATAGGTGCAATTCAATGCTTTTTCCTTGAATGTCAAGATTTGATCATGAAGGCGTGACACACCATCATTTTGTACCCTTTGTTTTGGCTCAATGAGGAAGGAAAATATATAAATGGGTTTCCTCGGCTTTCCATAAATCACCAAATCCATATTGAAGTCCCACACAGCTGTGGTGATCCAGACTTTCCCTGCTTTACTTTTAATAAAGTGATCACTGTATGCTTGTGTGACATAAATTCCATTTAAGAAGAACCTGCTCTCTGCACCATAAATGAAAACATTGACGTCTCCTGATGTGTGGAGTGAAGGCTTCTGAACTTTCATTTGGTGTGAAAAAACATTTGAGATGCTTTGCATGAAAACAACACAAATGCTACTCCTAGTAAGGAGAGGTGTCAAGGTCTTCTTGAATCTCTCTCCATAGTCAGTGTCCTGAGAGACAAGACCAACCAATGTCCATCTGAAATGCAAGAGCAGTTGGACAATCCTCGCATATGGGTTTTGTTCTTTGGGGACTAATGGATAGAAAAACGGGAACTGCGCTTTATTCTTCTGAACTTGAGAAACAAAAGCATGATTGACCTGCAAGGAAAGGAAGAGTTGTCATTTGTTTCAGATGAAAACTCAAGTATTGGTTACCCTAACATTATTAAGAATGACTGGTGTGTCAGATTTGTCCTTGTCTTCAGGGTTTTTTTGATGTGGGATTCTGCATTTAGCTTGATCAGGGATCAGCTTACAGAGCACATGCCATCTTCCAGAGCAAAGTGTCTCTAAGGAAATTGTCATTTAAAAAAAAATCAATTTTACACACAAGATTTTTTAATTGGGGACTCTGAGATCAGGCATGTCTTTTCCTTTCTTTCTCTTTTACATTTTTACTACAAAATATTAAGCAGTGTCTGGATTTCATGACATAACAGCATTGAACATACAAATATACAAAGTGGTTGCCAGACAATAGCCTTCCCTATTTATGTGTTGCATTTTGAACTGCTAACGTATGTTTCCCACATAATAGGATGTTTCTAGCAATTTGTTGTTATTTTCTCCAAAGTTGTTAGCTATGATTTAGATTGATGTATTTAGCTGAGATTCAGAACTTGTGTAGCTCAGCAAACTTGACATTTCCATAAACACAGGTTGCCCCCCATTTCTTTTCCTTGGTTCTGTTTACTTCTTACGATGCTGCATGCTCAGCGAAATGTACATGTTCAGCTTACCACAGAATTCTCTAATATGCTATTATCGTTTTCCCAACTGTCTTAAATGTTAAATATTTCTCCTGATTGTCAATTGAACCCCTTGCTTTTCTGAGTTGATTCTACTTCACAGGCCGAGAGTTTAGTGAAAAGTTTGCAAAGACGAGGAAAAGTCTGTAAGGACAAATGTGTCTGCTGAAAAAAAGCTGAATCCTCAAACTCTAAACCATAATACAGTTTAATACATCCTTTGTTTCCCTATGAAAAGTTAACACCTGTGAGAGAAGTATGTGGAAGATCCATACTCTTCCTTTTGAATGAATATTTGCAAGGCAGCTTATAATGCAGGTTGGTGCAGGAGTCCTGCCAAATGTGGAGAGTGCAAAGACTTCTGTGGAGAGATGCTGGGTATCATGATGCCGGGAGCCATCCCATCCAGTGCCAGGAGATCCCTGCTTGCTTTGCTCTTACCTATTGAACCTATTCCAGTAGGTCCCCTATTAGCAGATGTCCATGAAAAAATGGGAAAGCTTGTTTAACTCCGCCATTCTTCTTCTGATATTTCAGAAATCTGGTCAGATTTTACCACTTTCTAGGTAGAATGTCTGCACCAGGTTTCATGGAGATGGAGCAGTTGGTCCTAATTTTATGATGAATCACATTTCCAGGCATCATTACAACTCTCACACACTAAGGTGCCAGTTGGGGCATATGGAAAATTCATTCAGTTCATTTTTAACCAGGATTTAGCCAGTTCACACCTCCCAAGCTCCCAAGGTGTTGTTTGTATCCAAAAAAGTATGTGGCACAGCATACTTACTTTTCAAAATGCACCCAACTCTGCTTTAATCAGTGGGAGCAGAATCTGTCGATTTCAAAAATGTGCACAATTGATGCACATCAAAAATAAAAATAAAAATAGGCACAGAAATGTACACAGCATTTCATGCAAAAAGAACAGAGCAAAACGCAATGCGTTACGGGCTCATGTTGGAAGAAGCTTGGAGTTGGAATTTGGAGGACTTCAGCATTTTCTGATTCACGCATTCCTATGCACCAGCCATTCAGTGGCCCAGTTGGTATTCTGTGGCCCCACCAACTATACAAAGGATATTCCTTTGATAGAATGGGAGGGAACGATGGGCAGACACTCCAATATATCACCTGGCAAACAATGGGACCCCCCTTTCCTCCCACCACACACTGTTGGGCATGGAATATCAGCAGCTCCTGTTGAATCAGACCAAAGCCCCAGCAACTGCAGGATTCTGTTCCCTTAGTGGTCAACCAGATGTCCTCCTGAAGCCAAGAAGTAGAACACATCCTGCTGTGACTGATCCAGCAGTCCTTCTTGTCCACCCCTCCCTCTTTATTTTTAATAAAATGAAAGGAAGATTCCTAATGCTGCAATCCTAAAACACCCTTGAATGCAATAGGATCTACTTTTGAGTAAACACAGATAAGAATGCACTGCACAGGATATCTAAATATCACAACAGTGGCTAGATTTTCCAGCCAACTGAAAGCACTTTATACTCATTTGAAACCCAGTCACTTGCAAAACTACATTTGCAGTCTCACTATGGATGGCCACTGCTGACTTTTTCAGTGCTTTGGAGAAAATGCAAAGTGGAATTAGATTCAGCCTGCAAACATCCCATCACCCTCACCTGTGGGATTTTGTAGATGCCCAACATGTTTGAAATCTGGATGGAGATATCAGAATGGCATCCTTCAAGAACAACTAATGGTTCATTCCATCTCCCACAGTTGTAGTTGGGAACATTTGCCTGCCCAGTGGAGAACATGTCTAATAAGGCATCAGAAGTCATTCTGCCATCGTAATAGCTGTCATAGATGCTGTAGCCCAAGGTGATGTTGGGTAACAGGCTGGGATTCTGGTTGATGTTCTGAATGGCAAACTGGATAGACAGAATACTCCAGTATCTTGTCCCTTTTTCCCTGCAAGAACATAGAAAGGGAAATACCATGTTCAGATGTTCCTTCTTTGATCCCAGAAACTATTCCAGGCAATAAAGACCACTGGATTCCCATGAACTGTAGTCATGAGAGCACTCATGCAAAGTGCAACCTAGACCCAAACCCCCAATCATACTTAATTGCTTGTGTGTTAGCGCAGTATGTCTTTCGTGCTACATATCCTTATTCCAGGGTCAACAGTCCAGTTTCTGAGGGTGTGTGTGTGTGTGTGTGTGTAAAAGAAACATCACCCCCCCAACTGTATTGGTTCCAATACTGAAGAAAGTAGACTCCTCCCAACAAAAAATGTGTTTTATTTCATCTTTAAGAAAACAATGCATTTTTTTTCTAGTTAATGCAACAGGAAGGTGCACTATCACAATTTCTATAATTCAAGGCACAGAAGGACAACTTGAGTGACAGTTTCTGGTGGAAATGTGAGGTGCAAAACAAACAAATGCACGAATAAAGCCTCCTTGCAGATGAGAAAGATTCTCTGCCACAGAGATTATTTCTCTGTTGAGACAAGGACATGTAAGTCTATTCAGCAGTTGACAGGGAAGACTTTACAGGAACAAACCCTTTTGCAGTCACTCTTCTCTTGTCCATTGTCCAAGCTCTGTTACCCTTTCCTCCCCCACCCACCTTCTCCCTCAGAACAAAAGGATTGAAATGGGTCCCCAACACCTTTGGAAGTACCTGGTTGCCCTGAAAGCAGTTGAGGATATTTATCCACCTTCAGGGTGCCTTTTAAGTCTCCTCCCTGGTGGTTCTGTAGGCCTCTCTTTCCTCCAGTCTCCGTATCGTCTTGTGGTGATCATATTCCTTGTACAGGCTGAGGTCTGCTGCTTTCCCATTCCTCGAGTGAACCTTGAGAACTTCCATCCCCTTCCTCTAGTCTGCTCTCTTAGCTTTTTGAATGGTAGTGCTTGAGTTCTTCTCCCTGAATTTCTACCATCACCCTCCAGCTGAGGGTCACTCAGACTACACCCAGGTCAAACTGCAGCTTCTCCACATATGTCAGTTACACCTGAGGAGACCACCAAGATGCAGCTGCCACTCTGGGCTTGGCCCCTCACCAGCTAGAAGATGTGGTGGAAATGGGATGGGTGAAGGGATGGCACAATTTGAAAACAAGACCAGGGCATGTGGACATTCCAGGGCTGGAATAAGGCACGCACAGCCTTTGAAAGAGAAATCTGATATGTGATGTATAGCTCAACGACAATGTCTAATTCTTCCCAAATTTCATGTCGGGCGTGATTTGAAAAAGGACTGGAAATAAAACTGCCAGGATCATAGTCCCCTCATACCAACCTGTGATGTGACCACACTTGGAATACTGTCCCCACCTCTGGTCACCATATCTCAAAAAGGACATTGTCGAGTCGGGAAAAGTGCAGAAAAGGGCTACTACAATGATTAAGGGGCTGGAGCAATTCCCCTCTGTGGTAAGCTTTTAGAGAAAAGGCAACCAAGGGGAGGCTTGACAGAGGTATAGAGAACTAAGCCTAGTGTGGAGAAAATCCCCTGTTGAACTTCAGTGTAAAGGAAACTACAAGCATTAAAACAAAATAATATATACAATAATTTTAGATAGAGTTATTCAATGGAAAGCTTGTATATGCTGTAGAGGTTACATTTCATATCTAACCGGTCTATATTTTCTGGATCCAGTTTTCTTTCTTTTCTTATAGCTGGAATGACAATTATAGCTACAGTCTCACCTATTAGGTAACCTACCAGTTATATTTATACATGAAAATAGCCTTGCAAGGAAATAATTTTCCACTTACCACTGCTCCCACACTTGAACAGGATAGGTGGAGATGCAGAAAAAGAAGGAGGAAGGGGAAGAGGTGGAGGAAGAGGAAGAAAAAATGGCCAAAGGGCTTTGGGGAAAAGCAGGGGACCACATCCTGAGGTCCACATAGGGGGCCACATCCTGCACTTTGCATCTCTTTCTCTCACAAACACATGCACAACAGCACTTCATACACAAACACATACAGCAGCTAATAATACTCTTCCTCCCATTTTAAATAGTTGAAAATAGTAATAGCCCCTGTTCCTTGTCTCCCACCGCTGGTCACTGCTGGTTCTGTTCTGCCTGCCTTCCCTGTGTTGGATTTGTTTGCTGTACAGCAGCCTGCCCTCCTCTTGCTACACAGGCACGTCCGCAGACCAAAATACAGCCCTTTCCATCTTCGAGAGCAACACATCCATCAATATTTGCCCTCTTACTAGGGAGTTACAGATGGGAGGAGCAGTGATATGGCCTTTTCCACTTGGAAAACAAAGAATGAGTCACTTCAGCCACAGGTTTCCTGCCTCCCCTCCTAAGGCTTACAAGAAAACTGGATATTCCTTGTCCTTATTAAAGTTATGGCCCGAAGAGCCCACTGTCCTACAATGTGTAGCTACACTTTTCAAAAGGAACCTGGTCAGCTGCAGCACGTGTCAGGGCAGGCTGTGCATGGGATGGGGCCTGCCTGTTGAGACAGACCCCAAAGGTTCACCAAAAGACACTCTAGGAAAAGCTCTTTGCCTGAGTCAGGCAGGAGAGAATGGGGAACGTCGCTGGAAATGCAGAGATAATTGGTGCTCACGAAATCAGTAGAAAGTGAAGTAGCAATCAACAGTGTTACCAGAAAATTACTTGCCTAGGGAAAAGGATGATGGATGGTTGCTTGTTGAAAGTCTTGCCATCTAAGCGTTCTGGAGATTGTACAGAAATGAATCCAGTAATGAGGACATCTCCTGGCTTGTAAAAACTCCATGGCTCAATTTTATCTCTTTTCAGAGTCAAGGGGCATTTGGCATTGAGCATCCCACAGGTGGCCTGAGGCAGCAGCAGCAGCAGGAAAAGCAGAATCATTCAGTATGGCTACTACAGCCACCCCCTTGAACCTCTCCACTAACTGGAAGAATGATTAGAAGAAGCCAGAGTCCCCTTGCAACACCAAGGGTTCCCTGGTTTTCCCAATAGAGTTGGAGCCCAGCCAAGCCAACACATCTGATGGGAGTAAGAAGAAGCAAACCTGACCCCCACAGAGTCCCCCTCACCTGCCTTCAGCCTCAGCCCAAGAGTTCAGTGTTGCAGGAGATATTTATATGCCATCCTTTTTGGCTCACATCCAAGTTGTCACCCACAGTTGCTCTTGATTCTGATGTTAATGGCCAAGGCAATAACAGGGAAAATCCCTGGAGGTTTGGCAAGAAGAAGAAAATACATCACCATGGTGTTGGTAATTATGAGGAGAGGACACATGACCTCTGCAATAAGCTGAACTCTCTCTGCACCTATGGCCTAGGAAAGCTAGGAGTGGATGAGGGAAGATGGCCCACCCTTATCCCACCTCCCCAGAGGGAGGGGAAAGCTAGTTGTGAGTGGAAGATGACAGGAATATGTTATACTGGGCACATACGAAGAATGCTCACACCGCCCAGTACCATTGGCATGTTTTCCTGTACCCTCCTTGTATGTAATGACAGAACAGGACAATGGAGCATCCCAAACTGGGAACGAGGAACTGACTTCAGCCTTGCCCTTGGTTAGCTAGTGACCCCTTTTCCCATGCATGTATGCCTGAATGTGCATCTTCAGACATGCAACCTGGACACCTGAAGGGGACCTTTAACACAGAGCATCCCAAAGCTCAGCACCTAAGGCATTGAGGGGATTTGGTGACTGAAGACACAGTTGCTTCATCCAGGCCTCATTTATTGAGATGAAAGGGAAAAAAAAACAAACACACACACACACATTCAAAAGATCATAATGAGGCAATAGGTTTTTTTTTATTATTATTACTTCATTTTTTTAAGAAGTTAAATTTCATATGACCAAGGAGAGGAAGTGAACAAGCTGCGTACTCCTACAGATGTGCAAGCCTAGGGAAGAGTTAGAAAAAAAGAAGCAGGGTAAAGCCGACTGCGAGCATGAGGCTGTTAATCCCCTGTGTCTACTTTTGGGTTCATCCCAGAATTGAGATGCAAGCATTACTTGAGGAGTGCTTCTTTTCCTGCTTTCCACCACATAACCTCTAGGTGGCATTGTGGTATGGCTGAACAGCGCAAATACAGAAGTGGAAAAGAGGTTTCTTTCACTTAATTCAAAACCACACTTCTTCCACTCATTTCAAATGTGCTGAAAGGGCTCTTTAGATGCCGAAGCAAAATTGGAGGGTCACAGTGTCATCTAAAGAACCTGTAAAACAACTAGGGAATTACATGTGTGCCCTTAATGCTTCCTGTAGAAAAACTCTGGGTTCTCCAGAAAAGTGGGAATGATGAAGGAGGGGGATCTGGCAATCTAATGGACTTGCGGTGGAGAGGATAGGAAAGGGAGGAGTATTTTGAATCTGCATCAGTGCAGTGCAGGGTGCCCTGAAGTTGGAGGCAGTGGGGTGCCTCTGCTTCAACCAAGAGAGAGGAAGAGGGGAAGAGGGAGAGGGAAGCGAGGTTCATGAGATCCCTCTAGTATGTGAGAGAGTGAGGCTTTGGGTCAAAGGGTCTTAACCATGGGCTGCCTAGGTGTCACTAATAGGGCCAAAAGTCTAATTTAATTGTGAAAACAACGCATGGAAAAATGGTGTCTCTGTTAGCTCATTGAAACTGTCATCTGTGCTGGTGTGGGAATAAACTGGCCATTTTTCCATATTCCCAACTAAAATGGGTACGTTAAACCTAGTTATAAGCTCAGGAAAAGGCCTGTTGGCTTTTCCTGATGGACATTTTGGAGCCTTGATGTACATTGAAAATAGGGTCCAAGGAAGGTAAGAGGTCAATGGATTAAGTCTGGAAAATAATGGTCATGCCAGAGGGTGTGGTGTGGTGTGTGGGGCGATGGATATGAATCATGTACGCCATTTTTCTTTATCAGGCCTGGCTTTGATGATGCCAGACTTCTACAGTGCTTTGCCAAGAAAGACGGACATTTTCCTTCCCATGTCAAAAACAGGCAGCAGAATATTGGGGGGCGGGGTGTCTGGCAACACCTTAACATTGAAGCCTGAAATGCAGGGCCGTGACTCATACAGATATAGTCCAGCCGTGGCTTTAGACCCCAAAGGAATGATAGTACTCCTCACTCTGGCACAGTTTCTCCAACGCCCCCCATCTGCCCAAATCTCAGCCAAGGCCAAGGGTATCATTGGCACTGGAGTTGTTTAGACGCAAACTTTGTAAGAAGTTCTTCAGATGTAACACGTTCAATACATTGATTCTAAGGTTGATGTTTTTGGACTCCCAGGTAACCAGAGGGGGGGGGGGGCGCTTTGGCAAGAATAAGAATTAATCACTATGATTTGGATAATTATAAGGGGAAGAACCACGTTCTCTGCCAGATCCTGAACTCCGCGTGGTTCCAAGCACAGGTGCCTGGCTGTAGAAAAACATGTATGTGCAAACTCATTACTGAAGCTGATCAATATCCTGATGAGGTGTCAGCAATTTTTTAACACCAAGAAATGTTTAAGAAGAAAAAGCACATGAAGCCTTAGAGGCACAGAAACGAAATACAATTTGCTAACAATCATCCATAAACCAAAACAAACTACTACCAACTGAAGGCAGGAAAGTCATTTGACCCAAGAACTGCTGGACCAGGCCAAGGAGCGCACATATCCTACCTCATTCTGTGCCCAAGTGCAGCCCATAGAAGGCTTCTAGACACCCATAAGGAGGCCGTGAAAGCAATGGCCCATCCGTCTCAGTGGTCAAAACATTTCGCAGACAGTGAGAGTGAGAAGCAGGTTCTGGACACATGAAAGGAAGTACGTATTCACAGGTTGTGCATAGTTCCACTACGGAAATCACTTCCACAAGACATAGTGATGACGACCCCTTCGTATCATTCCAAAGGGGATTGGATGAAGTCCTGGAGGATAAGGCGATCAGTGGCTATTAGTCCTGATGACTCTCTGCTGCTTCCAGGATCAGGGGCAGTCTGCCCATGTGCACCAGTGGCCATGAACGTAAGTGGGAGGGTGCAGTTGCACTCATGTCCTACTTGTGGGTTTCCCACAGGCAGCTGGTTGGCCACTGTGTGATCAGAATGCTAAATTCGGAGGGCCCTTGGTCTGATCTGGCATCAGGGCTCTTCTAAGGCTCTGAAAGCGCTCCATGGTTTGGGAATAGGGGAATTCAGGAGTGCTCATCTTCTCAGGAAGCTGTCTGTACCCTGCAGTCTTCACTGGATGCCCTTTTCCTATTACATCCACTGAGGTTTTACCAGGGGTTATGAGAGAAAAATCCTTCTCTGGGGAGGCACCTGACTTTAGGGGTCCTCTTCCTACACCCCTTAACTTGTCTCGATAGTTTTGTTTTCCCCATTTTGGGTCTGCATTTCCTTTGGTCATGTGTGTGTTTGTGTGTGTGTGTGTTTCTATGTGTGCTGTGTGAGTGCAGCATACACATTACTGAGCACAGGGAGAAGAAGGACAACTAAACAGTGTGTGGTCCCCTTCCTTCCTGCTGCTGCTGCCCTCTGCGGCCACCAGTTTCTGCCACACAGTTTCTGCCACCAGTTTCTGCCACACAGTGCACTGTTCCCCCGCTGCCAGGGGGACTGTGCCAACCTTGAAGATGCCCACCTGAGTCCTGCTGGTGGCTGTGACTTCACTCCCTGGAAGTTGGCCCTCCTTTTTTTGGAAGAAACAGTGGGAAACTTGTACCTGTGGCAAAAGCCACTGGACCTACCTGTGAAACTTGGCCTGGTGGTCAACCACCTCTGAAGGGGCTGCCCCCATGTCCTGGAAAGTTCAAATCCTTAGACTAAAAACAAAGACATTACACTTACTCACTTCTGCTGATTTTCCAAGACTCTTTGCCAGCCGCTTGTTTTCCCTTGTGTACATCAAATGGCCATGAGAAGAATGTGATCAGGCTGGACTATATGCATTTTCTATTAATGTAGGCTTCATTTCACCCTCCTTTTCATAAATGGGGAAAAGGGCTGCCGCCGGAAGGATCACGGGGCTGGAGGAACTCCTCTGTAAGGAAAAACTTCAATGTTTCAGCTATTTAATTTAGAAAAAAAGAAAAGAAGGGGGATAGTTTGTAGAATTGAGTAGCGAAAGTGGAGGAGGACAATAAACAAGCTCCACTGAGTTCAGTGTGACTTACAAGTAATGTGTACTACAGCCAAAGAGAGGTATAACTTTTCTCTCCCCTTAATGAGAAGAGCCTGAGGTCACCCAGTGAAGCCAAGTATTGGCAGTTTCAGGACAGACAAAAGGAAAGTACTAGGGAAAAGGGGTTATTTTGCAATTTAACAAAACCTACATCAGAGATGAGGGTTGGTGACCTCCTAATTGTCACCTCACCTTCTGATTAGGCCCTCTAATTTCCTGTGTGGCTTGACAGGGGTTTTGCTTTTGTTTTGTTTGTTTAGTTTTTGAGAAAATGAAATTTAGGCATGGCTAGCACACCATCCATTTTACCTAACTGTCTGAAATGTGGCAGGTTTGGTTAACTGCATAGAAGCTACCAGGTCCCCAAATCCATGAACTTGTGTGGAAGCACAAAAAAAGCATAGTATAGCCCGTTGGTTTGACAAATTTTCTGGAAAAATTCAAATCTACCTGTGCCTAGCACAGAAACTTGTAGACCTATGTGTCTGACATTTCATAAGGGGAATGTTTAGTGCAAAATCAGGCATGATAAAGGACAAAGAAGACAGGGACCGAACAGAAGCAGATGAGATTCAGAAGAGGTGGAAAGAATACACAGAAGAACTCTACAGGAAAGATCTGAATGTCCCTGATAGCCATGATAGTGTGGTCACTGAACTTGAGCCGCACATCCTAGAGAGTGAAGTCAAGTGGGCCTTAGGAAGCATTACTAACAACAAAGCTAGCGGAGATGACAGTATTCCAGCTGAGCTATTTAAAATCCTAAAAGATGATGCTGTTAAAGTGCTGCATTCAATATGCCAACAAATCTGGAACACTCAACAGTGGCCACAAGACTGGAAAAGGTCAGTTTACATTCCAATTCCAAAGAAGGGCAACGCCAAAGAGTGTTCAAACTACCGCACAATTGCGCTCATTTCACATGCCAGCAAGGTGATGCTCAAAATCCTACAAGCTAGGCTTCAGCAGTATGCGAACCGAGAACTACCGGAAGTACAAGCTGGGTTTAGAAGAGGCAGAGGAACTAGAGATCAAATCGCCAACATTCGCTGCATCATGGAGAAAGCAAGAGAATTCCAGAAAAACGTCTATTTCTGCTTCATTGACTACGCTAAAGCCTTTGATTGTGTGGATCACAACAAACTGTGGCAAATTCTTAAAGTGATGGGAGTACCAGACCACCTTACCTGTCTCCTGAGAAACCTGCGCGAGGGTCAAGAAGCAACAGTAAGAACTGGACATGGAACAACCGAGTGGTTCAAAATTTGGAAAGGAGTATCACAAGGCTGCTGAAACGCCGGGTTGGATGAATCACAGGTCAGAATTAAGATTGCTGGGAGAATTATCAACAACCTCAGATATGCAGACGATACCACCCTAATGGCAGAAAGCGAAGAGGATCTCAAGAGCCTCTTGTTGAGGGTGAAAGAGGAGAGTGCAAAAGCTGGTTTAAAACTCAACATTACAAAAACGAAGATCATGGCATCTGGCCCCATCACTTCCTGGCATATAGAAGGGGAAGAAATGGAAGCAGTGACAGATTTTACTTTCTTGGGCTCCAAGATCACTGCATATGGTGACTGTAGCCATGAAATTAAAAGACGCTTGCTCCTTGGGAGGAAAGCTATGGCCAACCTAGACAGCATAGTAAGAAGCAGAGACACCACCTTGCTGACAAAGGTCCATATAATCAAAGCTATGGTTTTCCCAGTAGTAATGCATGGCTGTGAGAGCTGGACTATAAGGAAGGCTGAGCACCAAAGGATTGATGCTTTCGAACTGTGGTGCTGGAGAAGACTCTTACGAGTCCCCTGGACTGCAAGGAGGTCAAATCAGTCCATCCTAAAGGAAATCAACCCTGACTGCTCATTGGAAGGACAGATACTGAAACTGAAGCTGAAATATTTCAGCCACCTAATGCAAAGAGAAAACTCCCTGGAAAAGACCCTGATGCTGGGAGAGATTGAAGGCAAAAGGAGAAGGGGACAGCAGAGGATGAGATGGCTGGATAGCATCACCGATGCAATGAATATGGACTTAAGCACGCTCCGGGAGAGAGCACAGGACAGGAAGGCCTGGCGTGCTATGGCCCATGGAAGAGTCGGACATGACCTAATGACTGAACAACAACAATCACCTCCATACAGTCTTCCAGGACTCCAAATTTTATGAATGTGTCTTGTCTGTCTGTCTGTCTGTCTGTCTGTCTTTTATTGTGATTTTTTTTTACAAAATAAAACATACTGAAAACATTACAAAACCTAAAAAGAAAAAAAAAGTGAAATAAAAATACCAACAACATATTCAAAATCTTCTAATATTACAATTTTCGGTGGGGAACGGGAAGGATAAAAAAAGGGGGACACATAAACTTCAGTAAAAGCAGACCAAATATCCGCATATAAGTCCATTTGCAAGTTACACCTATATACCTCTCTTTCAAATGTTGCTAGTGTTGTTAAATTTTCAATTCATTATGTGATAGGCGGTGAGCTTTTATCTTTCCAATATTGTAGTATCAGTCTTTTAGCAACCAACAGGGCGCAAAAAATCCATTTATGCTGACCATGTGTTACGTTCCAAGAAGCAGGCAAGTAATTTAAGAGAACATTTACATTAGTAAATATTCAAGAGCTCTTCAATGCGAAATTTTCCATACAATGACTTTCTCCCAAAAGGAGGTGGCCATTGGGCATTTCCAAAACATATGAATACAAGAAGTATTGGCTGCATTACACCTCCAACAATTAGCCGAATTTGACAAGCCTTTACTAAAAAGACGTTGTGGCATCCAATAGACCCGAAACAAACGTTTTTGCTGAATAAGGTGTAACTGAGGATCTTTTGAAATGTCTGATACGGATGCCAAGATGGCACTCCATGAATTGAACAAAATAGGACGTTCCAATTCCCTGTTCCATTCCTGCTGTAAACCACTTGTATCCTATTTATTTATTGATAATAAATGTTTGTAGGCATGAATCGTAGGTCGATATATCTGATCAGCTCCAGTCAGTATTTCCAATAGTGAAGGAGACTCTGAGGCAGTAAAAGCAGCAGGACCAAATCTAGATACCAACAAATGTTTCAATTGCAAATACGGCCTTTCCGCTGAAGCCAAAAGATCAAATTCATCTCGCTAAATTGAAAATACCGGCAAAAACTCATCATCAACCCCCACTATGTAAAATAAAGATCATCTTATTTGTCCAGGTCCACCATAAAAACCTTTTCTTGCCAATTCTTAGATCTCGATTTCCCCATAAAGTCAATTTGGCAGGGGAAATGGTTCAAGCTGTAATTGATGTGACACCATATGCCAGTCTTCCCTAACTGCCAAAATTGTGGGAGGAGCTCTGTCTACCTTAATATGCTGAGAACCGAATGCCCTCCATTTAAAGTGAGGCTCCAGAGAAGAAGATTCCAATACTGACCACAGAGGAAAATCTAATTTGAGTGGGGAAGACCAAAATTTAGTAGAGGTCAGCCAATAGGCCCAGAGGTACATAGCTAGCTGCAGAAAACCGATCCCGCCTTCATTAATTGGATGTTGCATCCTTTTGAAAGATATTCTTGGTGGAGAGGAAGCCCAGAAAAATTTACGAAACAAAGCATTGAATTTTTGGAAATTTTTGCCAGGTATAAGTATAGGGATCCCACATATAACATAAATAATTCGAGGTATGGTATTCATCTTACGTGTAGTCACCTTACCCCATAAACTCAACTTTAAAGTTGGCCATCTATCGATATCCAGTGAAATATCATTAATCAACTTGTTTAAATTTAAACTAATCATTTGATTTGTATTGATTTATTTCTTAAATTCCTTAACCTCCCATCTGGCTGGTCACCAAGCCACTCTGGGCAACGTACGACAGCACAATTTAAAACAGTAAAATTACACATTAAAACATCATCTAAAAATACCCTAACCTACCCCAAATGCCTGCCTGAAAAACCAAGTTTTCAATGCGTGGCAGAAGCTCATTAAAGAGGGGGCATGGCAGAGTTCCCTAGGGAGGGGTTTTCACAGAAGGGGTGCCAACACAGAGAAGGCCCTCTCCCTCATCCTCACCAGACTAGCTGTCCTAGATGACAGATGAGAGAAAGCCATCTTTCTCTCATCTTTCAGATGAGAGAAAGCCATCTGAGGCTGACCTTGTTGAGTGGCCGGGCTGGTGTTGCTGAAGGCGCTCCTTGAGATTGGCAGAACCAGAACCGTAGGGGGTTTTAAAGGCTGAAACTAACACCTTGAATTGGTCCCAGAAAACAACTGGTAGCCAGTGTAACTCCTTCAGCACAGGAGTGATGTGATCACACCTGCAGCTGCCTTTAATCAGGTGAGTCACCTCATTCTGCACCAGCTACAGCTTCTGAACCATCTTCAAGGGTAACCCCACATACAGCACATTACAGTAGTCTAGACGAGAGGAGAGCAGGGGGTGTATTCCTGAGGGGAGATGATGGTTGGGAAAATAGGGGTGCAGCCACCATATCAGATGGAGTTGGTACAGCGCTGTCCGGCTCACAGCTGACACCTGAGCCTCCATGGACTGCTGGGAGTCTAAAATGACCCCCAGGCTGTGGACCTGGTCTTTCAAGGGTAGCTGTATGCCATTCAACAGCAGGTCAGCATCCCCCAACCTCCTCTTGTCTGCCACCAAACGTACCTTCGTCTTGTCAAGGTTCAGCTTCAGCTTATTCCTCCCCATCCAGCCACTCACCACCTCCAGACATTTGGACAGGGATTCTATGGCCAACCTTGGTGATGATTTGAATTAGAGGTAGAGCTGCAAGTCATCCACATATTGATGACACCACACCCCAAACCTCCTGATGATAGCCCTTCACATAGATGTTAAATAGCATTGGGGAGAGGATGGAACCCTGTGGTACCCCACAAGTGAGTGGCCACAGGCCAGAACCCTCCTCTCCCAGTGCTACCCTCTGGTACCTGCCCAAGAGGAAGGACCAGAACCACCATAATACAACGTCTCCAATGCCCAACCTATCCAGGCTGACCAGGAGCCGTAGGGATGTCAGAGAAATTCTCTCGAAAGTGAAATGGGCTCGAAAACAGTCACTTTCGGTTTACCGAACCCTTTCCCGAGACGAGGCGCCCAGGTCTACCCGAACGTGAGCTCACGCGACCCTTTTTTTTTTTTAATCTGCCGAAAGTTTTACGAAGGTATTTACGAAGGCAACTTCACAAATTAGGACGAAAGATGGCGAAAGGGATTTCACGAAACTATTTAATAAACATGCAGTTTCCTTCCCTGCTACGACGCGGCTTTCTTTTGCTGGGAGGGACGGGGTCACGAAGTGCACGTAGCCTGCCTGCCCTGAGGCTGAGCTGCATAGCCTCATCTTTTGTTTTATACTTTTATTGTATGTGTGAGGTCAGGTTCAGGTCAGGTGAGGTCACCTGAGCGAGATCCCTCCAGGCCACCCCCCCACCCCACCAGGAAGATAATTGAGGGGAGGGAACTCATCGACCATTTATCCCCTGGATTCCCACCTTCAGTTCACATAGGACGGCGGTCGTCCAGCAGCCTCACTTGCTCCAAGCTAGACTCCAGAGTCCAGAGACAGACTAGAACAGGCGCCACTGCTGCTCCGTCCCAGCTGCTGCAAGGAGGGTGTTTCTTTCTCTGCGGCCCCGCGTTCTATGGCACTGCAGTTCAACCTTTTTTCTTTATTACAGTGAAGATATGTTTACTTTACCTGAATGTGCCCCTATACTTAGTGATTTTGGGGTGAGATGGAGGAGCAGGGGGAACTGGGGGGGAAGGCATCCTGCAAGGACTCCATCCCCCATCCTCCTGGGCTTCCCAGGATTCACCCATGTGCCTGCCTATGTATTTCTTTCTGGGGCGGGGGGAGGGGGGAGCTGGAAGGACTCCATCCCCCATCCTCCTGGGCTTCCCAGGATTCACCCATGTGCCTGCCTATGTATTTCTGAGTGGGTTGGGGCGGGGGGGGAGCTGGAAGGATTCCATCCCCCATCCTCCTGGGCTTTCCAGGATTCACCCATGTGCCTGGCTATATATTTCTTTCTGGGGTGGGGGGAGGGGGGAGCTGGAAGGCCTCCAACCCCCATCCTCCTGGGCTTTCCAGGATTCACCCATGTGCCTGGCTATGTATTTCTTTCTGGGGCGGAGGGAGGGGGGAGCTGGAAGGCCTCCATCCATCCCCCATCCTCCTGGGCTTCCCAGGATTCACCCATGTGCCTGCCTGCCTATGTATTTCTTTCTGGGGAGGGGGGAGCTGGAAGGCCTCCATCCATCCCCCATCCTCCTGGGCATGGATTGGCCACATCCTCCATCCTGGGCTTTTCAGCCTAGTCTGTTGTACAATATGCCCCTGTTTAGTTAGCACTGAATGGCTGGATTGGAGGGTGACTACTTCTACACTGTACTATATCTGCAATTAGGCTGTTCACATGATTTCAGCTTTGCCACATGCATTTATGTCTCCTTCTGCCCAGAGACATGAACATGGAGAAAAGAGGAACCCGTGGTCAATCCGGCACTCAAAAGAGGCGTGGACGCCCGGCAAGAACATACACCGCTGAGGTTGCATTTCAGCGGTATTTTAATAATGAGATGGAAGTGGAGGAAGCCCAAGGTGTCACCAGCAGCGACAGTGGCCCCAGCCCCAGCCCACCCCGCACCCGTGAGCAGCGCACACCACCAATTTCCGCTACAGAAAGTGACACAGGCACAACCAGCCACAACTCCAGAGGAAGAGGAAGAAAGTTCTTGGATGGTGAGCGGAAGGGCAGTGTCTCCAAACCCAAAGCGGATGAAAATGTCCCCAAGGAGACTCTGCAGTGGCGGGATGAAAGTCAAGTTATCTACCTCATTCCAAAGGATGAATCTGGTAAGACTCTGTCACCACAGGTGCTTGTGAATATCTGGATACAAACAAATGTCTTTGAATATTTGAATAGTCCCTACATTAGCCTTCTGCAACCTGCAGCCTTCCAGACGTTTTGGGCTACAACTCCCAGCATTATTGACCATTGGTCATGCCGGCTTGGCCTGATGGGAGTTGAAGTCCAAAACCTTTGGAGGGGAGCCTTTGGGGAAGGGATCTTCTTCTTCAACACAACAAAACATACACGACTGTTTTACATTCATCCATATACATTGCTGTGAACATATTTCATATTATTTAAATGTTACATGGTGCTCCAGTACGAAAGAAAACCCCAAGTCTTTAAAAGAACTGCAATACTTTCTCAAACGATACACCTTTTCGGTGGGAAAACACTTCAGTGTTTTGTGCTCGCTTGTTTCCAAAGCCATTCATCATAGTTTGCTGTCTTGTTTGGGCTTGATCTCTTTTAACTAGAGCTGCGATGTGAATTGATTAAGCAATTACATTTCTGAGGATGGTTTTTAAAATGTTGCAGAAATCTTGAGTCAGAGACTTATTTAGTCCCTTTAGTCTGACCCCCGATACGGCTACTACAAAAAGAGGGCCTGACTAATCAGGCAGTGCTCCTGGGGGACCACAAATGCACCCCGGAAAAAGGCAGTGGGATTCGCCAAGTATGTGCTCAGGTCAGGACCAGCCCTATCGTTAGGGAGCCTGGCAGCTCCTCAGCCAGCTTGTTGTCCTCTGGTGTGGTGGAAGAGGCTCTCCCATTGTCACTGTTCAAGTAAGATTCAGCTATCGCCCTATGTAGGATGGAGGGGCGCCATTTTACCCTTTGCCTCAGGAAGCAAAACGCGTTGGGCCAGCCCTGTGGGGGATGAGTCCCACACAATGGTGTAATAGAGCTGATGAAAGGAGTGGACCTTGCAAGGGAGCCAGATATCTCCTCCCCCATGCTTTTCATGTTTCCACCAGTGAGGACACGTTTAGATAACTCTCGTTGAGTTTCCCAGTCTGTACAGTACCTTTTTTTTGCACCTAATGTGTTTTCTCAGTGCTCGGTAGTGCAGGAGTAGCTTACAACTGCACCTTGTGTCATGTGGATTGATTGCGAGTCCTCCAAGCTATGTTTCATAGATTGCTACAGCAACACAGTTTTATTCGCTTGGCCATTACTCATGTGTAAAAGTCACATTTCTCATGAAACTCTGCTTCTATGTATTTTGAATCTTTACAGGGACGCCCACAACCGCCCTCCCTGCATCCGACAGCGGAAGTGGGACAGGTGAACCAGGTCCACAGCTGCCTGCTGAGGATCACCTCGTGGGCGGCGGCTCAGGTGATTTTGAAAAAAAGGCTGGAGGACTTAGCGTCATCAGTGATCCGGACAGCGAAGATGATGAGGAGCTCTTCTAGATCAATGATGTCCCTGCTGAGACTGGGTCTGACACTGTTCTCCACTTCCAGCCTTCTGGGTTCTTTGGGAGAAAACCCAAACCTCGGGAACAAAGTCCCCTGCCAAGCACTGGTCAGCACCATCAACAACACCACCAACAACACCATCCACAGATGAGTGGAAACGTGCAGCTCCCGATGCCACCTCATCTGGAACCAAAGGCCCCATTCCCCAAAGAAGAAATGGTGGTGGCAGGGTGAGCTCCTATGTGTGGCGCTTCTTCAAATATGCAGAGAACGACCACTATGTCGTGATGTGCGATATCTGTCGAAGCCGTGTGCGGCTAGGAAAAGACGGGGGCTGTCCACGAGTGGGCACGTCTGCCATGAGGCGACACATGGAGGTGCATCATCCGCTTCTTGTCCCCAAAGACAGCAACGGGAAGCCACAACCATCCCAAAAGAACAGTACCGCCTTTGCCTCATCTTCCAAAGACCTCACGCAAAGTGGTCTGGGTGGGAAGGGCACAGAAGGCAGCTTCGCTAAGAGGCAGGTCTCACTGGAGAAATGCCTCGCGCTGACACAGAAATTACCCTCTGACAGCGCCCAGGCATGACTGTGGACCCACCTCCTGACAGTGGCCATTGCAGCACGTATGCTTCCCTTCTCCCTGGTGGAAGATGAAGACTTTTTGGCCTTCATTAAGAGCATCTGCCCTCGGTGGGATGTCCCCTCTCGTCACTACATTAGTGGCGTAGCCATTCCAGCCCTGGCTTCTGCAATCAGACGGGTGCTCCAACAGGATTTGAAATGTGCAGTTGGAGGAAGTGTACATTTAACGAGTGACACATGGACAAGTAACCAAACAAAGTCTTATCTGTGTGTCACCGCGCACTGGGTATCCATCAGTGCGAGCAGCCGACTGAGTCGTAGAACAGCGACATTGTCCCTCACAATGCTCTCAGGGACACACACAGCGGAAAACGTCAGCAGCAGCATCAGTGGTGTTGTTCAGTCCTGGTTGGCCCCCTTAAATCTTACAGTGGGCTGTGTAGCAACAGACAATGCCTCAAACTACCTAAAAGCAGCCTGCATTGCACGGCTAAACCACGTTCCGTGCGTTGCGCACTGCTTGAACCTTGTGGTGCGTTCTGGATTGAGCAACGCCTCCCCCAAAATTGGCAAGCTACTTAAGGTGGCCCGATCCATTTGCACCCACTTCCGGCAGTCCTGCTCAGCAATGGAGGCAATCGGCGCCATCCAACGTAGACGTGGCCTTCCAGAACACAAATTCATTTTGGATGTGTGCACATGCTGGAACAGCACATTGCATATGCTTCAGAGACTCTGTGAGCAGAGACCAGCTATAAATGACTACATCACTGAGAAGCAACACCACTCCAAATTTTTTGTCACACCACATCAGTGGCTCTGGATGCAAGACCTGGTGGACATGTTAAAAATTTTCGATGAATGCACAGCGGTACTGAGTGCAGACTATGCCACACTGGGCCAAGTGCTACCTGTGCTAAGGATCATAGAGGGGGTGCTGAGAAAACGCCATTCTGAGATTTGTGAACGCACCAGTGCTGGAGGCAGGCAATTATTCCCCAATCCTGCAGTTAGGCTTGCAGAATTCCTTCTGCAGGAGCTGGGCACCAACAAACACATAACTTCAATCAGGGGGGACATGAAATACGTTGCTGCTGCATTCCTTGAACCACGGTTCAGGGATAGCTCAACAAGTGCGGAGCCTCCAAACGACAACCCTGACTTCCAAAGTTTAAAAAAATATTTGACAGAGAAAGTCATGGAGTGCTTCCAGAGAGATGGGCTGGATGAGAAGGAGCTGGGTGAGGCTAGTAGGACCACTACCTCGCCTGAAGACAATATCTGCAGCGGTAGCACCATCATTAGCAGGAGGGGCAATGATGACGCCACAGCAGCTGCACCACCAACAGAGTCAGACACAGGGGCATCTTGTCTCAAGTTCAGCTTTTACTCCTCAATGGCAGTGGAGCTTGGTGTAAGTGGGCGCAGGCGGGGGGAATGTGCCAAAGCAGCCAGGAAAGCATCAGCCTATGATGTGCTTGTCCGGGAACTTGAAGTTTATTCTAGAGAGAGTTTCTCGGGAACACAGATCAGCCCAGAGAGTGATCCTCTCCTATACTGGGACACAAAACGTGGCGTTTGGCCACATCTGAGCAAAGTCGCCATTTGGAATCTATCTTGCCCTCCCTCGAGTGTGGCCTCTGAAAGGCTTTTCTCCACCACAGGCAACATAGTCACCGCCCACCGAAGCAGACTCACGCCAGAACATGTCTCCACCCTCGCCTTCACACGCTCCAACAGGGGATGGATTCCCAAGGAGCACCTCCCCCCAGCTGTCAGCAGCAGAGTAGAGCAGTCATCAGAGTAGAGCAGTCATCAAGTGACGAGGAGGAACCCTGGGATGATGACACTGCTGCTAGTGTGAGCCAGAGTTCTGAGGGAGATTGAAACAGAATGATACAACTTGTGAGTGGTCACACGGAGGTGTCCCTCAGAACTTTGTCCAAACCTGCAGTCCCTGTCTGGCCTGGGCAGAGCCCAAAGCACTGGCGATATGTGGCGGAGCTTAATAATACCTCACATGCAGAATCCAGTTGCGCTGCCCGACTGTGTGTGGAGGACTATGCAACAGCGTACATCCCTACTACACACACACACACACACACACACACACACACAGAGTTCTCTATGCGGATGTACTCCGCTATCGACTGTATATGTGTATCTTTACCCCTCTGAATCTTAGTATGATTCTGATTCCCCAAATGTATGTATAGTTCTATTTCTCTTGATGTTGATGTATGCTTTTAATTCATTTAAAATTCTTTCATAAATCACGGAATTGCTTTCAAAGACCTTGTTGTGGTCTCTCCCTGGACTCCCTCAGCTTTTGGGTTTTCCTAAGGACCGAGAGCTCTATGTGAAAAGATCCCTCTGGTATGCGTCCAGTTTACATGTATGTGATATGCACCTACACGTAAAACAAAGCATACTTCATAGAATCGTAGAGCCACAGAATCATGGGGTTGGAAGGGGCCTACAAAGCCATCGAGTCCAACCCCCTGCTCAAATTAAGGTGCCCAAGTCAGAGCATCCCTGGCAGATGGCTGTCCAGCCTCGTCTTGAATGCACTCATTCATAACATCAGGGATGCGGACTGTCCATCTCCCTATGAGGGAAGCTGTTCTTGTTTGGCTGGGATTCTGGGGAGGCATTCTTGTTGCGGTTAACAGTAAGCAAACACAGAGATCATTGTGTACAATGATCTAGATTTAAGAAATTATATCTGTGGACTTGAACCAAGGAATTGTAACCTATTTTTTAGAAAGAACTTTATATACAAACAGAACAGATCAAGACAAAACACAGAAACAATTCAACAGTTCAACAATTCAAAAACAACGTTGGGCTGGCTGGCTGTGGCTGCAGGCCTCAGCTCGTAGGAGGAGGATGGCTTTCCCGCTCCAGGGCCTCCACCCTCCTTCGAAGGTCGTCACCGGTGTGTAGAAAGAAAGAGAAGAATAAAGCACAATGGTAATATGCATCTTGCAGGCAGAGTTGTTAGCTCAGGTCAGGTGCCATTCTGTAGTACTACTTACAGGTCCTCCTGAGCATCCAGACGTCTCTTAACAGACGCATCAGGATCACAAGAGGAGGGGCTTCATCTGTGGAAGAAGGGTGGCCTTCCTCCACAGATGCTGCTCCTCTTGCTGCTGGCTCTTCCTCTTCCTCCTCCTCCTCCTCTTCCTCCTCCTCCTCCTCCTCCTCCTCTGTCCTCTCCCTCTCCACGGCCCTCAGTGCCTCCTCCACCAGCAAGGCACAATGCGCAGCTGTGGGATGTCACAGTAACAGAATGAATGCCTTTATATATGTGGTGAGTGAACAAAACCACAGTCACTGATCTGTCTATCACCATCCCCACTACCATAAGGACCACTGATTCTGTCCTCCCACCACAAGGTCTAATGATGAGGGGATAATTAGGGAGGCAGATTATACAGTACTGACAGTTTTGGTGTGATGGGGACTGTTGGACTTCTGTAAACATGCACAGGATTGCACTTCTAGTCACCCCACTTCTACATTTGCAATGCCATGGTATCTGTTCATTCTAGTCATGCATTGCATAAATGCCACCTTTTTTCCTAGCGCAAGGAACCCAAGGCGGCTCACATTAGCCTCTCCCTCTCCATTTAATGCTCACAACAACAACACTGAGGTAGTAGGCTGGGGCTTTCTGACTGGGCCAAAGTCACCCAGCGAGCTTCCATGGCTGAGTGGACTATACCCAGATCTCCAAGGTCTCAGATGAACACTTGCTCATGAGTTGACTGGAGTGCCAATGTCTTGGTAGAAAGTGGGGTGGGTGGGGTGCAAACATTCAGCAATCACTACATGAAGAAGGAAGACGACACCGAGAGGCTGGCCCTGTTGCTGCTGGGCTGGTGCCAGTCCCCCTGTGTGCCCTGCAGAGACTGGCAGCAGCAGCATTTCCCTGGAAATGGACAGTGTGTCAGTGTGTAATATGAGCTGTAGTAGCCAGGCCCTCATAATCCTATGCATGTGGTTGTACAGGGAAAAACAACGCAGTTCCCAGCATCCTTCTTCAACCAGCCAAAGTGGCTGGAAGATGATGGGACATTTTTCTGTCCAAGTTCAGCAAGCATAGGATTGCAGGCTAAAAATGTCAGGATTCGTTTGTTTCTGCATGAGAGAGACCACAAAGAGATAGCTTCATTTTCGGTACACATCCTTGTCTTCATATTTAGTTGAGCTTGATGATGGGATAACTATAACTTACCAGGCATATACCTCTGCAAAAATGGGGGCCGGCCTGCTTGGACCCACACTCTGCGGATGCGCCAGTAGTAGGCGGGGGGGTTGGACAGCGGTGCCCTCCGCTCGGCAGCAGCAATCCCCTCTCTGACGAAGGACTGCTTGAGCCCCTTCCATTTGGACCTCAATTGTCCAGCTGTGCGATAGTGGCCCGCTCGCTCCATCCTCCTCTTTATCTGGGCCCAATAAAGTTCATTGCGGCAGGAGGAGCTGCCAAACAGCACTGCCACCGCCTCGCTGCGCTTAATGTTGCTGAGGAGGGCCTTGGTCTCCTCATGGTCCCACCTCCTGCCACGCACTGGTGCAGCCATTTTGCAATTTGCACACAAACAAACACACACACCAAGACAGCCACGTGCACAACCACCACTTAACTACACACACACAGACCAAACCATACAAAAACACCACAATGCACAACTACACACACACACACACACAGACCAGACAAAACCACAACAATGAACAAACAACAGAGGAAATCCAATAATAAGCAAGCACCACCACTAACACACCACCACCACCACACCACAGAACTCCACCCACAAATCCCCACGCAGACGCAAGTGCAAATGCAGAAGACATTCAGGAAGTTAGCAGGAAGTTGACGACAGATTTTGCGGAAGCGGAGCTGCAGCCCCGTTTTTTTTTTATTGTGACTGTGTGAGGCGGTTAGGTTAACAACAAGACCAGTAAACGCGAGGATCATTAAGCACAAATACACAGAAATTAATAAAATCCCTGTCCCTGTCCGAGAAAAGAAGACAGTGGGGGAGCGCACAGAAGGTGGGAAAGTGGGAAACATATTTCGGGCAGCAACGAAAAATAGGTAAATAATTATGAGAATAGTGGAAAAGTTCTGGCCAAGGCAATCCACCTTCCGAGAGTACGGCGGAAGCAATGGGGGGATTCCCCCCTACGGAGGAAATCACAACGTAATATTTACAATTACAATATTTTACAATAACGTTGTCCTTATTTTCGCCGTGGTCTCCGTAAAGATTTATGGAGACTACGGGGGTCAAATAAGGGCAACGCAAATAAAGTTGTCCTTATTTTCGCCGTGGTCTCCGTAAAGATTTACGGAGACTACGGGGGTCAAATAAGGGCAACGCAAATAAAGTTGTCCTTATTTTTGCCGTGGTCTCCGTAAAGATTTATGGAGACTATGGGGGTCAAATAAGGAATGCAAATGGCGGCGCCCCATGGGCGCCGCCATTTGCGTACGCGCTTTTTTTTCCCCCAAAGTCACCCGTGATAGGCTACGTAACGTAATTTACGTAGCCTATCACGGCCACGTGGTCTTTTTCCCCCCCCCTTTCGTAGTTCGCGGCCCGGCGAGGCGGGAAGCCTCCCCCCTGAATTTCGGCTGGGTGAGGCGGGAAGCCTCCCCCCCCCAGCCTGAACTTTACGGGGGGAGCAGCGAAGTGCCTCCCCCCCACCGCGAACAAGCTTCGACGACAGGTCAGTGACTTTCGTCCACCCCTACTCATCCCTCGAAGGTGTTACTCATCCTCTCCACTTTGTTCATACAATATCCTTGCTGCAGCCAACATATAATCTGTTAATTCTTTATGTTGTTGACTAACAAATCCATCCCCCCAAGAGTAAGAAGATCAAACAAGGGATCTAATGATATTTTGCAGCGTAGTATTTTCTCCATATTTTTTATTAATCATTCTCCTCTTTTTTTGGTCAAAGAGCATTCCTGGCATAAATTATAGGTATTACCTATTTCTTTATTATATTTCCTGCAATTAATCAGGTAATCCTTGTTTATTTTGTTTATTTTAACTGTTATATTCCACCTCATAATCACCTTAGACAGGTTTTCTCTAATGGACATGTTGTCTGGGTGTGCCTAGCTTCTTCACCATAGGACAGGATGACAGAGACATAGATTCAATGACCTAGCTTCACTCAAAGGTGAGTCAGGTGACATAGATCACACTTCAGAAGGCACGGCACTTAATCTTAGAAGTTACAAATCAGTAAACCCAAGACCTATTGGCCCATGGCTTAAATTAAGGAGCAGTCCAGAAGTAGGGATGTTGCAGACAGCCAACATGGGGGTGGAGTCTGACAGACACCCCCTGCTCAGCCTGCTGGAATGGGTTCCATGGACCCCACCAGCTGGACACCTCCACTCACAGCACCACACCTCTAAACTTGCACAAATGGCGGCTTTACGGCCATCATTTGCGTACCAGACCTTTGACACAGAATAATGAGCAGTCATTTTAAAGCAAAATGGCAGCTCTCTAGGGGACTGGGCAGCTGCTCAGAGCTTGCCGGGCACCTGCTGGGCACCTGCTGGGCTGTCCAGGGGCTCGTATGGTGTGGTGAGTGGTGGTGGGTGGTGGCAGCTGTTCACCCAGCACCTGGCAAGCACGGACAGTGATGAGTCCATCCATCCCTATCCAGAAGGAAATACATAGTCACAGTCAGAAACTTCACCCTTAGAACAACATTAGGGGTTCAAAGCACTTAGGAATCCAGGTTCAAGACACAAGATTCGATAACAGGCTATCATCAAGAGGAGTCATGGCTAGAGCTCCAGGGAAACATGGAGAAGATCCCAAATGTAGGATCTCCAATCTCAGGAGCCTTGAGCTGACTCGGGTTCAGGGTCAAGAATGTTTGCTACCAAGCAGAGTCCCTGTTCCTGGGCTAGCCCCATTGACAAGACTGCTATATGGCAGGGGTTCAAGCTGGACTAAAAACAGGAGTTCAACAGTGAAATAGGCCAGGGAGCCCTAGGCAATGGAAACAGTCCCAAATGCAGGATTTCTATGCATGGTAGCCCCTTCAATGGGGCTTATTGGGGGGGGGGCAGGGCTGCTCTCATGGGAAGCCTTCAGATGCTGCACTCCAGAACTGGGGAGTCTGGCTTCTCAAGGCAAAAGTGTGCACATTGGGAAATGGGGGAAGATAATGTAATAGCAGGGCAGAGCCTTCAGAATTGCGAATTAGTTGCTCTCCATTCATAATAACATAGCGGGGGGGCAGGGGTGGTAAACAAGCCTCTCTCATTGGTGGAGCAGCCCCTGCCAGTTGGATGACATTGTGTTCTTCCACCCCACCTGGAAGTATGTTCCTTCCAAACGCTGTATGACCCCTGAAAACAAGACTTTAAAGGTATTGTACCCTTGGCTTTTCTTTCTTCATGTGTTCCTGATGGACACATAAAGGTCCCTGGTGGACCAAAGCCGATTACATGAAAATCTGGATAATACTCCAACGTGCTTCTCATTCCATTCTTGTGAAGATCCCACCCACCCCACCACCCCAGGGGTGAGAGCATTTTGTTAGTCTAATTGATGGGAAGTCCAGGCAGAAGGTATAACAGGCAGTAAAGGCCGAGTGATTGTTCTCAGACAAGGAGCCAGACAAAGTCTGGCTGATCATCAAACAAAGATGATCAGGGGACTGGAAACAAAGCCCTATAAAGAGAGACTGAAAGAACTGGGCATGTTTAGCCTTGAGAAGAGAAGACTGAGGGGAGATATGATAGCACTCTTCAAGTACTTGAAAGGTTGTCACAGAGAAGAAGGCCAGGATCTCTTCTCGATCATCCCAGAGTGCAGGACACGGAATAATGGGCTCAAGTTACAGGAAGCCAGATTCCGACTGAACATCAGGAAAAACTTCCTGAGTGTCAGAGCAATACGGCAATGGAACCAATTACCTGGGGAGGTGGTGGGCTCTCCCACACTGGAGGCCTTCAAGACGAGGCTGGACAGCCATTTGTCAGGGATGCTCTGACTTGGGTTCCTGCATTGAGCGGGGGGTTGGACTCGATGGCCTTGTAGGCCCCTTCCAACCCTACTATTCTATGATTCTATGAAAGTCCTAAATTCCTGGTGTAACATTAGTTGCCAGTGTGGAGTTTTCATATTACAAGATTTTCTGGAAGCACAAACAGACTGGACAGAAAGTCTTTGGCAATGGAAGATTATGGTAGATGAGGAAGGAGAATTCTAGGCAATGAAAGCCATTGACACCAGCAAGGCCGTCTCGTGTGTGCAGCAGCTTAAAAACAGGGTGTGGTTGCTATGCTCATTAATAATTATTCTGTTTGATAACTGCATCTGACCCACAGATAACCAGTACATTAAACCAGGGCATCTCTGCTCTGCCCTCTTGGATTGATGCTGCGAGCTAAAATGCACCCCTAAGCAGGGATGGCGGAGAATTCCGCCATGGATTTCAGTGAGGCCGAATGCACTGGCATTCGGCCCCCTGAAATCCATGGCGGAATGGCCTGCCCCCCCTCAGATTCCCCCCGGGACGAGGCTTACCAGGGGTGGATGCTCCGGATGGTGGCGGCTCCGGCAGCAGCTCTGGCAGCGGAGGCAGCAGCGGCTGGTCTTTCAACCAGCTGCCACAGCCGCCATTGTCATCCTGGTCTTTGCCGTGATAGGCTACATAAGTATTTACGTAGCCTATCATGGCAAGCCAATAAAAAAACAAAACACAAAACAAAACAAAATAGCGTACGCAAATGGCTGCGGCTATGGTGGCCATCATTTGCGTTCCCAATTTTTTGCCGATTTATCTTACGTAAATATTTACGTAAGATAAAACGGCGAAAAAAATGGGAATGCAAATAGCGTAGTGGGCGCTATTTGTGTTCCTTTATTTTTTGCTGTTCTAGCCTACATAAATGTTTATGTAAGATAAATCATTGAAAAATAGGGAACACAAATGCCGTAGCCGCCGCCATTTGTGTACGCCTTTTTTTTTTTTTTCCGGAAGGAAGTTGCCCAGCGGCTGAATTTCCGGCTACGGGTGGCCCCAACCGGTGGCTCTGCGGAATGTCCACGGAGAGGAGCCGGCCAGAGAAGGATTTTGGGGGGAGGTGCGGAGTGCCTCCCCCCTACCACAAATCTTGCTGCTGCTGCTGCTGCTGTTGTCATTATTATTGTCATCGTCATCATCACCATAATTTCTACACCACCCAATAGCCAGACCTCTCTCCTTTGTTCACAACAATTTGGCTGATAAGCCGTACTGACTCTTTTGGATTTACCCCCCCCCCTTCACCTGTAATTAGCTGAGAAATGTAACAGTGATACACTCTCATGGCAGCCATCTTCCCATGGCATCACCAAATTCTACATGATACTTATTAAAAGCTGAAGTAGGGATGTACAAACCCCACTCACCTGAATCCGCTGGGGGGTCCACGGGGGGGGGAGGTAATCCATTCCTCCCTCCAGAATCCTCCCCAGCTGGCTCCGCTCTGCAGCAAGTCCATGGAGCTGCCAGCCAGGTCCATCAGCTGCCAGACTTCCGTCCGGTGCCAGTCTGTGGACACAAATGGTGTCCGGCATAGCAGACACAATTGGCATCCCTGCTATTTGCTGTGATAGGCTACATAAATCTTTTCATAGTCTATCACAGCAAAGAGCAGGGACGCAAATGGCATAGTGGATGCTATTTGTGCCTCTTCTCTTTGCTGTGATAGTCTACATAAAGATTTACGTAGCCTATCAGGGCAAGGAGCAGGGACGCAAATGGTGTCCACTGCGCTGGACGCCATTTGTGTCTGCAGACTGGC
The DNA here is from genome assembly GCF_057233095.1 of Heloderma suspectum. Taxonomy (NCBI): domain Eukaryota; kingdom Metazoa; phylum Chordata; class Lepidosauria; order Squamata; family Helodermatidae; genus Heloderma; species Heloderma suspectum. Next base: position 400,565,799 of record NC_139459.1, read on the forward strand.
AGTGGATGGCAGCAGATGACCTGGACCTGGCTGGCAGTAGGTAGGATCCGGACGGAGCGAACTTCGCGGGGTGGCAGAGGTGAGTGGTCCATTCCGCCACAGACTCTGGGGGGCCAGAATCTTTAGAATCCAGCCTCATTGGAGTCCATGGTGGAATTCTCAGCCATCCTTAAGCTGAAGCAGTCTTTGATTCTGAGGTGGCAAGGCCCAGTAGCCAGGACAATATCCTGACATGTTTAATGAAAAAGTATGGCTCTTTCTACATAGGTATTCCCATATTTCCATTGGAGTATTCTTTCCAATATTTTGTGCCTACTTAATTATATAATCTTTAACCTGTTCTGGTTCGTATTTCAAGAGTAATTTATTTTTGATAGAAAATGTTATTTATGCCTTATTATCAGTTGTTCAAACTCTATCTTATCTCTTAGCAGTTCCTTGGATATTCAGTGATGATTGATCACATTTTTTGGGGGGGGATCATAGGGTGTGGGGAACACCATTTAATTCCCTTTTAATTTCTGAGTATGATAATGTGGCTCCCGCTCTGCAGTTTAGCCAGACTGGCATTTTTGCCTGTCTAGCTGAGGTGTCATGGAAAGGGAGGCACAGAGGCTGGGGACAGCTTGTATCTCCTCTTCCCCAGTCCCCTCCCCTCCCCTCCCTGACCACCAGCATGTCCCCTTTCCCTCCTGTCGAGGCATCCAAAAATCCTATAGCCCCCAAGATGCTGTGCCCATGTACAATGAATTGTTTGACGTCTTGGCAGCTGTCAAATGAATACCTTGAAAGTTGGCATCCCCGTATTTTTCTGCATGCGCAAATATGTGCATCCACAAAAATTTGCATTTTTGCACATATGCAAATATGTGCATTTTTGCAATCACCATTTTATTTTTCAAAAAATGGGAACTGTGGAGCTTGCCAAGGCCCCCAGGGTGAGTAGGCTGTTCGCTGTGCGTGACAGAGGCTCAAGCGTGGTCTGGGGACCAGTGAGCAGGGGAACCCAGACCGGGGTGGGTTTGCACATCCCTATCCATGGTCAAACTGATGGGTTGAACTATTGTGCAAAAATTCAAACCAAGCCGAGTTACCCTGCCTACCAGGAAGCCACAGAAAGAGGGGGCTGGTGCTGGCATGGGAAAGATGGCTCTGCCCAACAGGACATTGTCAGAACTACAGGGCTCTGGGACCTACCAGTCAACATCCCCTCCATGCTCAGTTGGTGGGCAAAAACAACACCTAAACACTGCAAAAGACTAATATGCGGAAGGTGATGAGCTTGGCTTCATTAAAGGCCCCAGGCAGCTTCCTGGCTAGGAAAGCCACAGTGGAGCAAATGGCAGCCAGGAAGCCCATGTAGCCAAGCACAGTATAAAACACAGCAACAGACCCTTTGTTGCACTGAAGTAGGATCCGTCCAGGCTGTGACTGAATGTCAGGGTCAGGGACCAGAGGAGCTACTCCCAGACAGATGGTGCAGATGACAACTTGGATACCAGAACAGGAAATGAAAGTGGAGTTGGCCAAACTCTTTCCCAGCCATTTCTTCAACCTGTTCCTTGGCTTTGTGGCCAGGAAGGCTAGCACCACAGCGATTGTTTTTGCCAAAATAGAAGAAATGGTGATGATGGCCATTTGTCAGAGGAGATATGTTGATTTCCTTGGCTGGCCAATGAAAAAGAAGGAAAGCAGGAGAGAGATGAGGAGAATGTAGGAGAACAGTATGCTTTGTGCACTGGGTCAACATTCCCATCGAGCTGTCCACCACAACTTCAAGAATGCTTCCTTAGTTAGTCAACATTAGTTCAGATCCCATCAACTTGTATGTAAAGTTGGGATTTTTTGCCCCAACATGGACAGGGAAATGGGATGGATGGTACAACAACAGAATTGCTATCTCGTTCATTCATCATGTTGGCTGGGAATGATAGAACTTGCATCTGGAGGGAACCAGGTTGGGGAAGGCTGCTCTACCTTGTATATTAAGGGACATTTGCATTCATTCTGGCCCTATTAACCCTCTCCTGGAAGAGCTCTCTGACTCATAACACTATACATCCTAAAAGGATACCTTGATCCTGGCTCTTGTGAATGTGCTTTTTCCATGAGAACTTAGCTTCAACTGCCTCCTTGGCAGTTCACAACTCAGTTTGATGTAGGGATGGACAAAAGTCCCTTACCTGGTCCCGCAGCTTGCTTCGTGGTGGGCAGAAGGCGCTCTGTCCCTCCCCCCGAAATTCTGGGCGGGGGGAGGCACCCCGCCCCACCAAAGTTCTGGGTGGGGGGGAGGTGCACCATCCCTCCCCGCCGAAGTTCTAGCCGGGGGGGGAGCGCCCCGCCTCTCCGGCCGCGAAAGTTCTTTTGCGGGGAAGAATGAGGAGGTTTTTTTTAAAAAAAGTGATAGGCTACGTAAAGATTTACGTAGCGTATCACGGCTAGGGATGGCGGAGAATTTCTCCCTGAAACTTCGGGGGGCCGAGCGCCAACGTGTTCGGCCCCCCGAACAAGTTTCGGGGAGAAATCCTCCGCACCCCCCCGCCCCCCGCACCCCCCCCCCCGGGATGGGACTTACCTTCCCTGAATGTCCCTCCCGGCGGCGGGTCCGGCTGGCGGTTCGTCCGGTGTTCGAGCGGGGCGGGAGCGGCAGCCGGTCTTTCGACCGGCTGCCGCCCCCGCCATTGCAATGAAAGAAAAAAAAACAAAACACGTCCCCTGATAGGCTATGTGACGATTCACGTAGCCTATCATGGCAAGATTTGCAAAGTCAGCTGTGATAGGCTACGTGAATCATCACATAGCCTATCACGGGTGACTTTAAAAAAAAAAAAAAAAGCGCGTACGCGAATGGCGGCCCCCATAGGGAGCCGCCATTCCCCTTCCTTATTTGGTCGCTGTAGTCTATGTCAATGTTTACGTAGACTACGGCGAAAATAAGGGCAATGCAAATTTTTTTTTTTTTAAAGTTACCCGTGATAGGCTACGTGACGATTCACGTAGCCTATCACGGCTGACTTTCCAGATCTAGCCGTGATAGGCTACGTGAATCGTCACGTAGCCTATCAGGGGACGTTGTTTTGTTTTTTTTTTTTACTTTCGTGTTCGTGGCTGGGTGAGGCGGGAAGCCTCCTCCCCGGCCTGAATTTCGGCCGGCGAGGCGGGAAGCCTCCCCCCCCGGCCTGAATTTTGGCCGGGCGAGGCGGGAAGCCTCCCCCCCTGGCCTGAACTTCGCGGGGGGAGCAGCGAAGTGCTCCCCCCCACCGCGAACAAGCTGCGAGAAAAGGTAAGTGACTTTCGTCCACCCCTAATCACGGCTAGATTTTCAAAAAACACCGTGATAGGCTACGTAAAGGTTTACGTCGCTTATCACGGCTGACTTTGAAAAAACAACAACAACCGCGCGTACGCAAATGGCAGCACCCATGGGCGCCGCCATTTGCATACACGCGGTTTTTTTTCCCCCCCAAAGTCAGCCGTGATAGGCTATGTAAGCCTTTACGTAGCCTATCACGGAGTTTTTTGAAAATCTAGCCATGATAGGCTACGTAAATCTTTACGTAGCCTATCACGTTTGTTGGTGTGTGTTTTTTTTCACTTGGAAATGGCGGCGGCCGGTCAAAAGACCGGCCGCAGCCGCCGCACCGCCGCCGGGACCCGCCGCCACGAGGGACATTCGCTGAAGGTAAGTCCCATCCTGGGGGGGGGGGCGGACCATTTCTCCACCAATTTCTGGGGGCTGAATGCATTGGCATTCGGCCCCCTGGAGATTCGTGGAGAAATTCTCCGACATCCCTAGTTTGATGACCCTCTGCTGATGCAACGGAGGCAGAGAAAAAAGACTTCTGTGCTGCCTTATACTGCCTCAATGGAGTAGGCCCCACAATCGGCACTGACCCAAGTTTAATGAGATTCGTACCTAGTTCTTCTCCACTGTTGCTTTATAATTTATTTAATTATAAAGTAAATAATTTACTTATTAAAGTAAATCCCTACTTTAAAGCCAACCAAATTGGTTGCCATCACTACAACTTGTGGTAGTGAATTCCATAATTTAGCTGTGCACTGTGTGAAGACATCCTTCCTTTTATCTTTCTTGAATCTTGCACAGATTAGCTTCCTGGGATGACACCCAGGTTCTACTATTCTGAGAGAGGGAGAAAATTGTCCCCCTATCAACTTTCTCCACACCATGCATAATTTTGTACACCACCATGATAACTTCCCTCACTTTCCTAAACCCTGAGCAGAACAGTCCCAGATATCATAACTTCTAACCTTTCCTCATATGGGAGTTGCTCCATACCCATGATCACCCTAGTTGCCTTTCCTGCCCTTTTCCTAATTCTACTATATCCTCTCTTAGGTGTGGTAACCAGAATTGTCCACAGTATTCCAAGTGTGGTCGCACCGTAGATTTGCATAAGAGCAGGATGATATTGAAAGTTTAATTTTATATTCTTTTCCCCATTATGCCAAACATGGAATTTGTCTCTTTGGCAGCCGCCACACACTCAGTTGCCATTTTCATTGAGCTGGCCACCTCCTATTTCTCTGTCTTGGCTGTCCACTGCTAGCTCAGATCCCATACAACTACAAGTGAAGTTGGGATTTTCCTCCAACATGGAGTGGGAGATGGCCCTAACCCATTCATTTTTTAAGTTACATTTCTATACCACCCAATAGCTGAAGCTCTCTGGGCATGTCACCCCATTAAGCATCTACTGGCCAGACCCCTCTAACTCATAACACTATGCATCCCAAAAGGATATCTTGATCTTGGCGCTTGTGAATGGTGTTTTTCATGAGAACTTAGTAGGGATGTATGAAAGTCAATTACCTTTTTGAAGGGTGACAATTCTCCCCAGCTGGGTCCGCTGCGCAGCAACTCTGCGGAGCTGCCAGCCGGGGCCGCCCACAGTTGGACATCTGGCCACTGGGCAGCCTGCACAGGGAAGCAAATGGTGGCCGCCATAGCCACCGCCATTTGCATCCCTGTATTTTGCTGTGATAAGCTACATATATATTTATGTAGCCTATCATGGCAAAAAACAAAACAAAACAGCGAACGCAAATGGCGGCAGCTACGGTGGCCGCCATTTGCGTTCCCTTTTTTTTGCCATGATAGGCTACGTAAATATTTACGTAGCCTATCATGGCCTCCGCAGAGACGCAAATGGCGTCCCTGCGTTAGCTGTGATAGGCTATGTAAGTATTTACGTAGCCTATCACGGCTATAATGAAGAAGCGAATGGCGGCCCCCATAGCCGCCGCCATTCGCAAAGCAGTGCGAACGGCAGCAGGTAGGTGCTCCGTTTTGCGCGCCTTTTGCGGGGCGGGGGGCAGGGGTCTTCATTCTGCCACGGATTTCGGGGTGCATTCGGCCTCGCCGAGATCCGTGGCGGAATTCTCTGACATCCCTTGAACTTAGCAAAGCTCAACTGCCTCCTTGACAGTCATGTAGGGAGCCCCAGTTGGGAATGATTGGAAACGTTTCCACCAGCCCTGCAGGAATCCACATAGGGAGTTCACAATGTTGCAGAGGGGATGTTCCTTCTCCTGATAATTATCAAAATCACCATGGTTTATGTATTATTATTATTATTATTATTATTATTATTATTATTATTCTCAGGGTCCCCCCCCCCCAAGATAGCCTTTGGCATAAACACCAGAATCCAGAGCCACGTGAGGTGACGTCTTGCAACTCAGCCCGAAAGGACTGGTGCATAAATGCCTCCGGAGAGCTTGGGAGGAGGGTGAGGGTGGGTGAGGAGGACTGTGCTGGTGTGAGGTTACCTTCCTCTCATCCCCTTCAGAAGTGAAGCTGTGGCTGGCTGGGCTCCATCTCTAGGACAGCCACTAAAGCCCTGGTCTTGCAACGGGGTTTTTGCTTCTTATTAGCTGAGGGGAAGAATGTGGAAGCGGTACTAGGGGCACCAAGAATGATCCTGCTCCTGCTGATGCTGCTTCTGCTCCCCCAGGGAAGCTGTGGGGTGATGAAGGCCAAATGCCCCTTGGCTCTGAGAAGGGGGAGAGTGGACCAGTTCAGTTACGACAGGGCAGGTGACCTCCTCATCAGTGGGGTCCTCCCTGCAACCAGTTCGACTTTTATACATGGAAGATTTTTCGATGAGCCTCCGGCTAGCAGTCTTCTTTCCAGGCAAGTCACAGCGTGGTGTCAGAGTTGGCTTTTCTTCACTCTCTACTGATGCATGAATTCCAATGATCCCATAATTACCAGGGACTTTCCCCAGTACCTGGGGCCAGTCCCAGGCAAAGAGCTTGTCCTATGCTGCCTTTGGGGGAAGACTCTGGGGTGTGCATCAACAGTAAGGTGCCATCCAGCGTGCGGGCTGCTTTTTCACGCGCTGCAGCTGTCCACGTTCCCTATGAAATAATGCATTGTTTTGCAGGACAATTGGCTCTTTGTGTCATAATTCTAATGTACAGAACAAGCACCCTGTTTTCATGTAAGACCTGTGAAGAGATGCAGGCGGCCTGTGGCTAAGACAGTTCTTCCTTTGTTTCGCAAGTCCAAAAGTCCAGACTTCTGCCTGGCCTCCTTACCCCCCGCCCCCCATCCCAGCTTTATACATGCTTTTTATGGCTGTCCATGTTGCTGAATTTGTTTGAGTAGCTGGAACCAGTTCTGTAGGAAAGTCGGGCTGGATTGACAGTGAAATTCAACAGCGGATCAGGTCTCCCTACGTTTTCAGAGGCGAGCATGGTAACACTTTGGTTTACTCATCGTCCTATGCTGCCTTTGGGGAAAACGTTGGGGGTGCATCTGTTTGCACTGTGATATTGTGGTTAAAAGCAGTCATATTTTACATTGTTTTATGCTGCACCTTGTGGTTTTAGTTGTTGTGAACCACCCAGGGAGCTTTGGCTAGTGGGCGTTATATAAACAAACAAACAAGATAAACACTAAGGCCATCCAGTGTTCAGCCTCCCGTGACCAGCGTCCTTCTGAAAAGCGTATCAGCCTAGTATAGGGCAATTAAGTCCTTCTGCCATAATGTTAATGTACAGAACAAAAATCCACTTTTCGTGCAAGACCTGCGAGGAGATGCAGGCGGCCTGTGGCTAAGACATTTCGTCCTCTGTTTTCCAAGCCCAGACCCCTTCCTCACCCCCTATGCCGCCCGCCATCCAGCCTTATACATGCTTTTTATGATGGTAAACTTCGCTGAATTGGTTTGTTTTGCAGGCAGCTATCCTGTAGTAAAGTAGGGCTGTATTCACTGTGGAATTCAGCACTGGATCAGATCTTCCTAAGTTTTCAAAGAAGGAAAAGATGCAGTTGAGGAAGACCCCTCAGCAAAGGATAACACTGGGGTCAGGGCGGGGTGGGGGCAGAGGCCCCATGGAGAGGCAGCTAGACTTGGTGGAAGAATTTAGGTGGGTGTGCGGTGGAAGTATTCTCAAATATTACGAACTGGATGTGTGATTTTCACTTCTGCATGGGAAATGCTTCTGCTAGGGCTGTGTGTCTATGTGCTGTGTGTGTGAGAGAGAGAGAAAGGGGGAGGGAGAGGTAGAGGGGGAGGGAGAAGTGGACAGCTGAAGTTGCTATGACTTCATCTGTGGCCTGTGGTAAGAAACACAGCGGACCCCAGCAGGTAGACCCCAGCTGATCCCCAAAGCCCCTCCTCCTCTTCCTCCTCCTTGCTTTTTCGGCCTCGTCAATTCCCCTCTCGGTGTAGTGGAGGTTGAGTGCTAAGAGGAATGTGTCTAATCCATGCATTCATGGATGTAATGTGCACACAGCCATTGATTTACATGGGTGTGTGCAGATTACTTACGTGCAATTTGGTGCTGAATTCTGAAAGCTTAGTAAAACCAAACGCTGAGAGTGTCAGAGACCACAGACAAGGTCCTTGGCAGCAGTTCTGTAATTTAAAGAGGAGAATTTAAAAGGAAGTAAAATCACCCATCAGGGGAATTTGATTTAAAACCACATGTCCGAAAGACAATGAGATTAAGAAGGTTACAAGAAAGCAAGCATTTAGAAAGCAGTAGTAAAGCTAGGTGCAATAGGCCACAAAGGAAATTGTGCGTATGTGTATGGTATTTATTTATCTGTGTGTATTCAAAAAGGGGTGATGGAAGTGTGGCAATTTAAAGAGAACTGTTTTAATTTAAGCAGTGAGCAGAAAGACACCAGCTGGCATCTACATAAAAACTGGGGGGGGGGGGAGAAAAGCCGGCTCAACATGTACGATCATGGGTGCCTTTCTTGCAAAGCAAGAGGAGGAAAGGGGGGTGGAGAAAAAGGGGAAGGAAGGGAATAGGTTGCAGCCTAGGATGATTTGTGTGATGGAGAACTGGGGATTGGGAAATGCGAGAGTGTTGGTGTGGGGCAGGTATAGCAAATGCAAAGGTTTGGGAAAGAAGTAGATGGGAGGATTAAACGATCAGCAAGGAGCTCCAAAGCTGGAGGGTTTAGGAGTTGATGATGGGGTGGAATATTAGGGAAAAGGGAGGAAAAGAGCCACGTGGTGTCTGGACCACTTAAAAGGAAAATCCAGGGCAACAAAAGTCTGGGCATAAAAGGAAAGGGCAACCTATGAGCAATGTTGACAGTAGTGAGGAGGTGGGCCACTTATGGCATGGGATCTTGCCCAAAGGGCCCAGAAAATCCGGCTACTGATCCTGGAACAAGGATATTCCGGCTCTCCCACCCCAAGCTCCCATCAAGTGGGATTGGTTGTTGAGCCTCTGGCTTGGGTCTTGGATCAGTGTTAGCAAGTAAAGTTCTAGAAATTGAATCCAGAGCTCTGCATTGCCTGGACAGGCTTGAGGGGGCAAAGAAGCAAAATCTGAAAATGTCGTCTCCATTGAATATTTTTTCAAGGAATCTACACACAAAGGATTGGGAGATCCTGTCTGTCCTGTTTGCTGTTCAGGAGATCAACCAGAATCCCAGGCTCTTACCCAACATCACCCTGGGCTACAGAATCCATGACACCTATTTCAGTGAAGTAATTACTTACGCTGCCTTATTGAGCCTGCTCTCTCCTGGGCAAGCAGACATTCCAAACTTCAGCTGTGGAAGGGAGCATCATCCTTTGACTGTTGTTGAAGGGGCTCAATCTGACTTGTCCATGGAGATTTCAACCATGTTGAGCATCTACAAAATCCCACAGGTGGGTTCGGAGATGGGTGGGCCATTGGCACGCTGAATCTAATTCCACTTGGCAGTCTCCGGAGAACTGGAAAAATGGGAAATAGGTGTCCCCCGTGAAACTGGAGACTTGGAACTTTTCTACACAAGGCATTTATTGTGTGCTTGTCATTTCCTACTCACCCTTTTTCATGGATTCTTTAGATGTCATTGTGACCCCTCAGTTTCACTTCTGTGTCTGAAATCCACAGTGAAACTGGAGACACAGTTTTTAAGTGCCTTGTGTGAGATCTGAGACAAATTTCACTTGAAGTTTAAACTTTAAACTGCCTTCAACTCTTTGGAAAAACTACCCCCTGCTGTGATCCATAAATAATCTGTGCAACACATTCCTAGGCAGTTTTGCTCAGAAGTGAATCCTATTGAGTTCCATAGGATTTTCTACTCAGTAAGTGTGTTTAGGATTTCAAGCTTGGGCATCATGTTTTAATTTTATTTAAAATACAAAGGGAGGGATGGACAAAGAGGCTGGCTAGGTCAATAAGCAGCAGAACTGGCTTTGCACTCACGTTATTTATCATATTTTAATTCACCCAATAACAAGCAGTCTCCAGACATATTACAAGCAGTTAAAAGACTAAAATGCAATATAAAGAGTTAAAGATATAGAATGCAATGCAAATATTTAAAATAATAACATACAATAAAGACATCAAACAGCAAGAACCTAGAACTCAGTCTCCCAAATGCCTGGGAGAAAAGGAAGTTTTTTGCATGGTGACAAAAAGATAGCAACATAGGTGTCAAGCAAACATAGTTGCAGACAGTCTTCCAGAACAGGGTGCCACAACAGAGAAGGCCCTCTCTTGTAGCCACCAGCCTAGCTTCCTTTGGCAGTGGCATCCAGAGAAGGGAGTCTGAAGGTGACCTAAGCCTCTGAAAAAGTACCCGTGGCAGGAGGCATTTCTTTATAGCCTCTGGTCTCAAGTCATTTAGGGTTTCAAAGGTCAACACCAACACTTTGCAAGGCAGCTGATGAAGTACTGGCTTCACATGAGCATATTGACCGGTCCCAGTTAGTAACCTAGCAGCTCTCCATTGAACTCACTGAAGTTTACGACCATCTTCAAATTTGGCCCCACATAGAATGCATTGCAGTAATCCAACCAGATGTTCTACTGGTGCACAGAGTGCATCGTTAAACTGTGGAACTCACTGCTGTAAGATGCAGTGATGGCTATCAGCTTGGATGGCTTTGAAAGGGGATTAGACAAATGTAAGGAGGAGAAGGCTATCAATGACAATTAGTCATTATGGCTATATATTACCTCCAGCATCAGAGGCAGTATAACACTTTGTCACAGTTGCTTGAGAATAGAAGGCTATTGACCTTATGCCCCCCCCCTCACTCTGTGTGTGTGTGTGTGTGTGTGTGGAGTCACATGCATTGTCATGTGTCAGCTGCCCTTCTTTTCCCCTTTAAATCTAAAGGGTGCTACTAAGCAAACTCTCTCTCTCGGTCTCCCCCCCCCCCAAGGGCATTAGACTCCCCTGGGTAGAGGTGGCTGGGCAAGTGAATATACTACCCAGTTGCGTTACATCTTCAGGATTTACATCATCATGGAATATGGTACACAAATTATCCCTGTTTAGAGGGATAATCTGGCCAGATTTCAGAAATATCAGATGAAGAACGGCTGAGTTACAGAAGCTTGCCTATTTTGCATTTACATCCACTGACAGGGCCCTTGCAGGAGGGGGCACAATGTGTTAACAGAAGGAAGAGGACAGCCATGGGGCTGTCCCAACATATTATCGGCCCAATGCATATAAAAGGACACACGCTTGATCTGGTTTTCTCGACTGGGCAGGAGGATGTAGGGATGTACGAAAGTCACTTACCTGGTCTCACAGCTTTTTTTGCGGTGGGGGGAAGCGCTTCGCTTCTCCCCCCGAAGTTCAGGCCAGGGGGGGAGGCTTCCCGCCTCGCCCAGCCGAAATTCAGGCCGGGGAGAAGCGCCCTGTCTCCCCGGCCGCGAACTTCAAAAGAAAAGTAAAAAAAAAAAGAAAAAAGCCCTGTGATAGGCTACGTAACGATTTACGTAGCCTATCACAGCTAGATCTGCAAAGTCAGCCGTGATAGGCTACGTTAATCATCACGTAGCCTATCACGGGTGACTTTGGAAAAAAAAAAAGCGCGTACGCAAATGGCGGCCCACATAGGGAGCCGCCATTCGCCTTCCTTATTTGGTCCCTGTAGTCTACGTAAAGATTTACGTAGACTACGGTGAAAATAAGGGCAACGCTATTTGCTATTTGTGTTGCCCTTATTTTCGCCGTAGTCTACGTAAATCTTTATGTAGACTACAGGGACCAAATAAGGAATGCGAATGGCGGCTCCCTATGGGGGCCGCCATTAGCCGTACGCGCTTTTTTTTTTTAAGTCACCCATGATAGGCTACGTGACGATTAACGTAGCCTATCATGGCTGACTTTGCAAATCTAGCCGTGATAGGCTACGTTAATCGTTACGTAGCCTATCACAGGGGCGTTGTTTTTTTTTTACTTTTCTTGTAATGGCGGCGGTGGCAGCCGGTCAAAAGACCGGCTGCCGCCCCCGCCCCTGACGAAGACCTGCCGAACCGCCACTGGGACCCGCCGCCGGGAGGGATATTCGTGAAAGCTAAGTCCCATCCCGGGGGGGGGGCGGGGGGGCAGAGAATTTCTCCCCGAACAACCTTTGGAGGACTGAATGAGTTGGCGCTTGGCCCCCCGAAGTTTTGGGGAGAAATTCTCCCCCATCCCTAGGAGGATTGTGATCTGAAAGTGGAGGAATTAACATCTGTCCCTTTGTCATGGTCAGATCACTTCCTGCTGAGGTTTAGGCTTCTGGCGGCCTTTCCCCTCTGCAAGGGTGGGGGACCTATTAAAATGGTCCACCCGGGGAGATTAATGGATTCCGATGGATTCCAGAGGGCTCTGGGGGATTTTCCTGCTGGTATGGCTGGTGCTCCTGTCGAAGCCCAGGTCGCTCTGTAGAATGCAAAGATGACTCGGGCGGTTGACACGGTCGCGCCCAAGCGCCCTCTCCCTCTGAGCAGAGCCCGGCCAGCTCCTTGGTATACACCTGAGCTGAGGGCAATGAAGCAAGAGGGGAGACGGCTAGAACGCAGGTGGAAGAAAACTCATGCTGAGTCTGACCGAGCACAGGTAAGAGCCCACTGTCAAGCCTACTCTGTGGCGGTGAGGGTGGCAAAGAGACAGTTCTTTTCCACCAGCATTGCATCTTCTCAGTGTCGTCCAGCAGAGCTTTTCTGAGTGGTTTGCGGCCTGTTACATTCTGGGGCAGGGAGAGAGACTGCGGAACCCTCGGTAGCACGGTACGACGGGTTTGCATGGCACTTTGAAGATAAAGTTGCTCAGATTCGTCATGAATTGGACACCACCATTAATGCAGTTCTATTGGTAGAGGCATTCAGAGCACCGTCTGGTCCAGTTTTATTGGATGAGTTTCAGTTACTGAGGCCCGAGGATGCAGACAAGGTGCTTGGCCAAGTCCGATCGACCACTTGTGTGCTTGACCCTTGCCCTTCATGGCTTATTAAATCAAACAAGGAGGGGATGTCTGGCTGGGTCCAGGAGGTTGTAAATTCCTCCTTGAGAGAGGAAGTGGTGCCTGACGCTTTAAAAGAGGTGGGAATTAGACCACTCCTGAAAAAGCCTAACCTGGACCCAGAGGATGTTAACAATTATAGGGCAGTAGCCAACATCCCCTTCTTGGGCAAGGTGCTTGAGCGGGTGGTTGTAGGACAGCTCCAGGCACTGTTGAATGAAACGGATTATCTAGATCCATTTCAATCGGGCTTCAGGCCTGTTTTGGGAATGGAAACTGCCTGGGTCGCCCTGTGGGATGAAGTCTGCTGGGAGAAGGACAGGGGGAGAGCGACCCTGTTGATTCTCCTGGACCTCTCAGCGGCTTTCGATACCATCGACTAGGGATGGCGGAGAATTTCTCCCCGAAACTTTGGGGGGCCAAGCGCCAATGTGTTCAGTCCCCCGAAGAAGTTTCGGGGAGAAATTCTCCATGCCCCCCCGCCCCCCGCCCCCCCCCAGGACGGGACTTACCTTTCCCGAATGTCCCTCCCGGTGGCGGGTCCCGGCGGTGGTTTGTCAGGTCTTCGTCAGGGGCGGGGACGGCAGCCGGTCTTTCGACTGGCTGCCGCTGCCGCCATTCCAATAAAAGTAAAAAAAAAACAACGCCCCCGTGATAGGCTATGTGACGATTAACGTAGCCTATCACGGCTAGATTTGCAAAGTCAGCCGTGATAGGCTACATAAATCGTCACGTAGCCTATCACGGGTGACTTAAAAAAAAAAAAAGCGCTATACGGCTAATGGCGGCCCCCATAGGGAGCCGCCATTCACGTTCCTTATTTGGTCGCTGTAGTCTACGTAAAGATTACGTAGACTACAGCGAAAATAAGGGCAACGCTATTTGCGTTGCCCTTATTTTCACCGTAGTCTACGTAATCTTTACGTAGACTACAGAGACCAAATAAGGAACGGGAATGGCGGCACCCTATGGGGGCCGCCATTATCCGTACGGGCTTTTTTTTTAAAGTCACCCGTGATAGGCTAAGTGACGATTTATGTAGCCTATCACAGCTGACTTTGCAGATCTAGCCGTGATAGGCTACGTTAATCGTCACGTAGCCTATCACGGGGGCGTTTTTTTTTCTTTTTTTAACTTTTTATTTCGCGGCCGGGCGAGGCGAGGCGCCTCCTCCCCGGCCTGAATTTCGGCCAGGCGAGGCGGGAAGCCTCCCCCCCAGCCTGAATTTCGGCCGGGCGAGGCGGGAAGCCTCCCCCCCCCGGCCTGAACTTCGTGGGGAGAGCAGCGAAGCGCCTCCCCTCCACCGCGAAAAGCTGCAAGATGAGGTAAGTGGCTTTCGTGCACCCCGACCATCGACCATGGTATCCTTCCGGATAGGTTGTCTGGGTTGGGAGTTGGAGGCACTGCACTACAGTGGTTCTGCTGCTACTTGGATGGCCGATTCCAGAAGGTGGTGCTGGGGGATTATTGCTCTGTGCCATGGCAATTGTGCCATGAGGTTCCACAGGGCTCTATTTTATCCCCCATGCTGTTTAACATCTACATGAAACTGCTGGGGGAGGTTATCTTGAGGTGTGGGCTGAGGTGCCATCAATATGCAGATAACACCCAGCTCTAACTCTCTTTTACATCAAAACCAGGTGAGGCAGTGGCTGTTCTGAATCAGTGCCTGGGCACGGTAATGGACTGGATGAGGGCCAATAAACTGAAGCTCAATCCAGACAAGACGGAGGTCCTGTTAGTGGGTGGTTCGTCTGCCCGGCTAGGTGATATTCAACCTGTTCTGGAGGGGCTTGCACTCCCCCTAAAGGATCAGGTTCATAGTTTGGGGGTGCTCTTGGATCCAGAACTGTCACTTGAGGCACAGGTGAACTCAGTGGCACGGAGCACTTTTTATCAGCTTAGGCTGGTATACCAACTACGCCCTTATCTGGACAGAGATAGCCTAGCTACAGTTATCCATGCTCTGATAACTTCTCGTCTGGATTACTGCAATGCGTCATATGTGGGGCTGCCTTTGAAAACGGTCTGGAACCTTTTGGAAGCTGGTCCAAAATAGGGCAGCAAGATTGTTAACAGGGACTGGCCTGTGAGCTCATATTACACCAGTACTTTTCCAGCTGCACTGGCTGCCAGTCCATTTCCGGGCCCAATTCAAAGTGCTGGTGTTAACAGTCAAAGCCCTTAACAGCTTGGGGCCAGGTTACCTGAAGGATCGCCTCCTCCCATATGTGCCTGCCCGGACCTTAAGATCTTCATCAGCGGCCCTTCTCCGTGAGCCCCTGCCAAAGGAAGTGAGGTGGGTGGTTACTAGGTGGAGGGCTTTTTCTGCTGTGGCACCCCGGCTCTGGAATGAGCTCCCTAGTGAGGTTCGCCTGGCGCCTACATTGTATTCCTTCCGGCACCAGGTGAAGACCTTTTTATTTTCCCAGGCATTTTAGCATTTTAGCTTTCTAAATTTTTAGCTTTGCTGTTTTAAATCTGTATTTTAATTTCCTGCACTACTGCTAGGTTTTATTGTGGTTGTATTGTTATATTGTGGTTTTAATGTTCTATATATTTTAAATTGTTTTATTGTGTGCTGTTTGGTTTTAATTTTTGTGAACCGCCCAGAGAGCTTCAGCTATTGGGTGGTATAGAAATGAAATAAATAAATAAATAAATAAATAAATGGAAAGATCCTCCTTGCAAGAGATGGGACAACTCCCTCCATCACAATGGCTGGCATCTATCCAATCATTATTAATGATTTTGGGAAAACAAATATTTGAGCTTTGATCTGAAATAAAATATAACATTCACCTCTTCCTTTCCTTGCCAGGTCAGTTATACTTTTATTTCTTATGTTCTGAATGATAAAGCTCAGTTCCCTTTTTTCTATCCAATGGTCCCCAAAGACCCAACCCAGTACCAGGGGATCGTCAAACTGCTCCTGCATTTCAGATGGACGTTGGTCGGTCTCATTGCTCCAGAAACCGATAATGGAGAGAGGTTCATGAGGACATTGATGGCTCAGCTCCTTGCAAATGGCATTTGTGTTGTTTACATGCTAAGCCTCCCAAGAATAGTTTTGGGCAATAAACAGATCCATTCTGCTTCATTTCACAATTCAGGACATGTCAGTGTTTTTATTTATGGTGCAGAGAATACATCCTTCTTAAATGGAATATACAGGATACAAAAGAACAGTGATTACTTCTTAAAACACAATGTAGCGAAAGTCTGGATCACAACAGCAGTGTGGGACTTCACCTTGCTTTTGGGAATGTATAGACCTCCTTCCCAGCCCATTCATGGTATATTTTCCTTCCTCATCCCACCCAAAAAAGAGACATACTTTGAAGATTTCTGGCCCTTCTTCTCTTTCGTCGATCAGTTCAGAAAAGAAGCATTCAGTTGTTCCTATTCAAAACATGCATTGTCTGTGAAAGGCTGGACCCGATGCACAGAGAAAGAGACCCTGGAAGCCCTGCCCCAAGAGGACATAGAGAGGATCCTGTCTCTAGACAGCTACATCATTTACAACACCATCCAGGCTGTGGCCCGTGCCTTGGATGCTGCTTATAGGTCCAGATCCAAGAGGATGGAAGGCGGCCGCATGCTGGGGGCTCAAAGGCTACAGCCATGGCAGGTATTCCCTTCTCCATCCCAGAGATCCCTGCTGAACATACATATCAATGGTACAATCCCAGAATCATGCCATTTGATTCTGAGCAGGAGAAAAAGGCCAATGTAGTAGCGAGGTGAAATGTTCCCAGTTTGGAATAGAGGAGGTTGTCATTGGTCTTATGAGCCCAGTGTTGTCCTCACCGATGGGCAGTGGTTCTTCATGTTTTCAGGCAGGAATTTGTTCCTTGGCTTACTTTAAGATGCTGGGAATTGAACTTGGGACATTCCGTGTGCAAAGCGTGTGCTCTACCACTGAGCTGCAGTACCCCCCCTTCAGCCCCTCCCAAGTGAGACATCTACGTTTCTGTTATCGAAGGATAGATTTGCACAGCCACTCCTGGGATCAAAGGACACAATGACACCACAGTGCAGTCCTATGTATATCTCCTCAGACATCCAATTAGAGATGTCTCATCAGTGGGACTCATTTTCATTTAAGAACATAAGATCCATGCTGGATCGGACCAAGGGTCCATTCTATTCATACAAAGGCCAGCTAGCTGTCAACCAGGAACCCACAAGCAGGACACGAGTGCAACCCTCCCACCCATGTTCCCCAGCAACTGGTGTTCAGAGGCTCACTGCCTCTGGTTCTGGAGGTAACACATAGCCATCAGGATTAGTAGCCATCAGCAGCCTCCTTCTCTAGGAATTTATCTAACCCCCTTCTAAAGCCACCCAAATTGGTGGCCATCGCTATGTCTTGTGGTAGCGAATTCCATAGTTTAACTATGCGTTGGTTGAAGAAGTCCTTCCTTTGACCTGTCCTGAATCTCCCACCAATCACCTTCATGGGATCACCCTGAGTTCTAGTATTATGTGAGAGGGAGAAAAAAGTCTCCCTGTCCACATTTTCCACACCATGCATAATTTTGTACAGCTTTAACTGTATACACAGTTAACTGTATAGTCACTTAAGTAGGGAATGCAGATTGTAAATGAAGAGTGATGTATCTGATTCTGCTGCGTATTGCATAACTGACAATGTTCTGCCTTTTAATGCTGCCAAAATGTACCCTGGGAATAGGGGTGCAAGAAACCCACTTACCTGGTCTCGCAGCTTTTCATGGTGGGGGGGAGGCGCTTCACTGCTCTCCCCCCAAAGTTCAGGCCGGGGGGGGAGGCTTCCCGCCTCACCCGGCCGAAATTCAGGCCGGGGAGGAGGTGCCTCGCCTCGCCCGGCAGCAAAATTAAAAGTTAAAAAAAAAAACGCCCCCGTGATAGGCTACGTGACGATTAACGTAGCCTATCACGGCTAGATCTGCAAAGTCAGCCATGACAGGCTACGTAAATCGTCACGTAGCCTATCACGGGTGACTTTGAAAAAAAAAAAGCGCGTACACAAATGGCGGCCCCCATAGGGAGCCACCATTCGTGTTCCTTATTTGGTCGCTGTAGTCTATGTAAATCTTTATGTAGACTACGGCGAAAATAAGGGCAACGCAAATAGCGTTGCCCTTATTTTTGCCGTAGTCTACGTAATCTTTACGTAGACTACAGAGACCAAATAAGGAACGGGAATGGCGGCTCCCTATGGGGGCTGCCATTATCCGTACGGGCTTTTTTTTTAAAGTCACCCGTGATAGGCTAAGTGACGATTTACGTAGCCTATCACGGCTGACTTTGCAAATCTAGCCATGATAGGCTACGTTAATCGTCACGTAGCCTATTACGGGGGCATTCTTTTTTTCTTTTATTGCAATGGCGGCGGCGGCAGCCGGTCGAAAGATCGGCTGCCGCCCCCGCCCCTGACGAAGACCTGCCGAACCTCTGGCCGGACCCGCCGCCGGGAGGGACATTCGGCAAAGGTAAGTCCCGTCCTGGGGTGGGTGCGGGGTGCGGGGGGGGCGGAGAATTTCTCCCCGAAACATGTTCGGGGGGCCGAACACATTGGCGCTCTGCCCCCCGAAGTTTCGGGGAGAAATTCTCCGCCATCCCTACCTATAGGTAGCTGGTTGGCAACTGTGTAAACAGAATGGTGGACTAGATGGACGCTTCGTCTGATCCAGCACAGCTCATCTGATTTTCTTCTCTTCTTATGTAATGAAACCATGTATCCTGAGAACATTAAGAAGACACTCAGAGTGTCTGGAAAAAGGCCTGAGTCACTGGAGATACAAGCCTGAAATCAACAGAACTGAGATAGAATGTGGATTCCTGTTGACTAAATATTGGTGTTTCCTCTCCCATTCTAGCTTCACCCTTTCCTGAGAAATCCTCAGTTTTACAATACTTCTATACTGGACGGAATGTATTTGGATGAGAACGGAGACCTGGCAGCTGACTTTGACATTGTGAACTGGATGGTGCTTCCCAATAGGTCCATCATTAGAGAGAAATTTGGGAGTCTAGAAAGACAGGGATCCCCAGGCTTAAAATTCACCATTAACCGGGATGCCATTGTGTGGCCTGACCGGCTCAACAAGGTGTGGAAAAGCATTTGTTTTATCTCGTTGTACCGACCATCTGCTAAGTCCTCATAACAGTAGTATACTCTAGGCAGAACCGCCTTTGAAGAATGCTTGGAAATGTCAGCTGGTTCACAAAAAGACTTCTGACGTCACCCTCCCTCAGCTCCATCTGTCTCCTCTTTGGGACAACTCTTCCCACACTCTACCCCTTCTAACTAGGGATGGACAGACCCATCTTCAGCTGGAGCACAGGGGAGCTCAACGAGCTGCCCCCCCCTGCTCACACATCCTGGACCCCCCCAGCTAGCCTCCCTGCTGGCCCTGCCTCCCTGCATCCCTGCCCCTCCTCTCTGGGCCAAGGACTCCAGCAGTCCAGCCCTTGAGCTTTATGCATACAACGGCTTGACTGCCGGAGTCCTTGGCATGGCACACCCCCAGTGCTCTATCCCTGGCCTCCTCCCGAGGAGGCCAGGGCGAAAGTGCTGGGGCGCTGCTGAGGCCTCTCCTGCTTGCGCTGGTTGTCAAGGGCTTCCTTGACAGCTGGCATAGGCAGGATGAGTCCTCCTCAGTGGTGCTGCCAGCCACTCACCAAACTCTGGGGCACTCGGCGGCCAGGTCATCAGCGCCCTAGGCTCAGCAAGCAGGGTCCGTGAGGCCGGATGGGGCGGGGGGAGTCAGTCAGACTCTACCCCCTCTTCAGGCTCCCACACCATCCCTGCTTATAACTCCTATTCCCATGACAGCTCTATATAGAAATAAATAAATAAATAAATAAAAATGTAGATGTAGCTTCATCAAACCCGAAGGCCCTATCTCCACACCCTATCGGTCTCTCTGTCTGCTCCTGCCTCTTATAACCTCCGTCTTCCCACACACACACAAGCCTCTCCCACCTTTCACTCACTCCCTGCCATGCAGTTAACCCTAAGGCACCGGGGTTCTATTTAGCACAGCAAGCCATGCAAAGATTAACACTGAATGCACGTGGCAAGCATTGTGATTGTGTGACACTGCCCTATACTGAGGGACACCATTCCTCCATCTAGCCCCGTATTGTCAACTCTCTTCAAGATTCCAGACATGAGGTTTTCCTGTCCTACCTGGAGATGCTGTGGATTGAACCTGGGACAGTAGTGTGACTTAGTATGAAATATTATATGAGCTGTAAGAACAAAGCCAGCAAGATACACAAAAGATCCATTTTCTACTTCCACCAGTAGGAACGAATAATGTGAAAAAGCTTCTTCTTCCTTGCCTCACCCAGATGCCACACGCCGGCACCAAGATGCCCCATAGAATGGTGGCTCTGGTCTGTGGTTCTGCTGTCCAGTCCCTGGAGTAGGAAGTGGTGAAGTGAAGAGAGGCATCATCAGACCATCACCCCATTTAGCCCGGTGCTGTCCGTGTCAACAAGCAGCACCATTTCAAGATCAGGACAGAGGTCTTTTCCCAGCTCACCTGCTCAGCTATCCGTCGAAAGGGCCGCCCTGAAACACACGCTTGGCAGTTCAATTATTTATTCATGTACTGTATATAGTGCGCTCAGAGTGCATGGCACTTTACACAGTACAAGAAGGCAGGCCCCTGCCCTGAGGAGATTACAATCTGAAATTAGACAAAGGGGAAACTGCAGAGGAAGGGGAGGCCCCACGGTGAACAGGTTTTTCATCTGCAAGCGCAAGTGAAACTTGCAGCTCGAGTTCCTGTTGGGTCCTTTCCACTTCCCTGTCTCTTGTCCATAGAGAAATTATCCCTGACACGTTCTCCTTGATGGTCCTTTTTTTCTGGGCTTAGCCCCTGCCTCATTCCAGATGTGTGGAAAGCTGTCGCCCCGGGTTCGTCAAGGTGGTTCAGGAAGGAAGGCCCGTTTGCTGCTATGCCTGTGCTCCCTGCGCAGAAGGGACCATCTCCACCCAGGAAGGTGGGTGACTCTGAAAGAAAATGCTGCCAGTGGGGAGAGAGCAAAAATCTAGGGATGTCAGAGAATTCTGCCACGGATCTCGGTGAGGCTGAATGCCAGTGCATTCGGCCCCCCAAACTCTGTGGCGGAACGGCCTGCCCCCCTGCCCCCCGCAGATCCCCCCTGGGACGAGACTGACCTGGGGCGGATCTTCCGGGCGGCGGTGGCTGCGGCGGCTGGTCTTCCGACTGGCTACCGCCGCCGCCATTTCCAGTGTTGGGGGAAAAAAAAAAAGACGTGATAGGCTACGTAAAGATTTACGTAGCCTGTCTTGGCTAGGTTAAAAAAAACCTGACGTAACAGGCTACGTTAATCTTTATGTAGCCTATCATGTCTGATTTAAAAACAAAACAAAACGCGCATACGCAAATGGCGGCGGCTACGGCCGCCGCCATTTGCGTTCCTTATTTTGGGCCGTCTTACTCTACGTAAATATTTATGTAGACTAAGACAGCGAAAATAAGGGGGAACACAAATAGTGTCCGCTACGTTATTTGTGTTCCCCTTATTTTCGCCGTCTTAGTCTACGTAAATATTTACGTAGACTAAGACAGGCCAAAATAAGGAACGCAAATGGCGGCAGCCGTAGCCACCGCCATTTGCGTACGCGCTTTTTTTTTTTTAAGTCAGAAGTGATAGGCTACGTAAAGATTCACGTAGCCTATCACGGCTGACTACAGGGACGCAAACAGTGGCGGCTACGTCCGCCGCCATTTGCGTCCCTGCTAGCCAGCGGCCGGATGTCCCGCTGCTGGCGGAGCCAGACGGCAGCTCCGTGGAATCCCCGCGGAGTGGAGCTGGCCGGCCAGGATTCTGGGGGGGAGGCGTGGAGCGCCTCCCCCCCCAGCGGAACCTGGTGGAGCCAGGTAAGGGCAATTTCGTACATCCCTACAAAAATCTCCCTGACATTTTCTGTGGGAGTTTTTAAAAGGCAGTTCACAGTTAGATCCTTTCTTGTTTTTGTTTTTGTTTTTGTTTCTTTTCTATTTTTCTATATTGAATTCAGTGGCTACTTGTTTTCTTTTTCAGGTTTCCTTTTTTTCTGTTGTTATGATTTCTAATGGATTACAGCTTAAATTAGGTCTATTGTTTGCTGTCCTTTAATTAATTTTAGAAATAAGGACATAAGGACAGCCATGCTGGATCAGACCACGGGTCCATCTAGTCCAGCATTCTGTTCACACAGTGGCCAACCAGCTGTCAACTGGGAACCCACAAGCAGGGCATAAGCGCAACAGCACCATCCCACCCATGTTCCCCAGAAACTGGTGTACGTAGACTCACTGCCTCTGGTACTGGAGGTACTGCATGTCCTCTTTGAATTAACATTTCACATACACATAGGGATGTACAGATTCCCCACCTACATTTCCAGTGGGGAATCCACTTGGGGGAGGGATCTGTTCATCCTCCCCCCAGAATCCTCTGGAGGGGTGCCACTCTGTGAGGATTCTGCAGAGCCACCCGGTTTGAGGGAGGCTTACCTGGACCCGTTCACCGCCAGGCCGATAGCCATTTTTCTTTAAAAAAATGGTGATCGGCAGGATGTGCCCTTAGACTTATATGCAAAATAGAGCCATGGATCTTGCATAGAAGTCCATGTGTCCATAGATCATTCCAGTCTTCCTGTCCCATTCCTGGCCAGCTATGCAGGGGCAGCAGCTTGACAAGACTCTTGACTCTTGATTCATGGCTCTATTTTGCGTATAAGTCTATGGGCACATCCTGCTGATCGCCATTTTTTTAAGCAAAACAGCAAACAGTGTGGAGGCGAATGAGTCCGGTTACAGCCTCAAGCTGAGTGCTATTCCAGACAGAAACCTCCTGGGGCGGAGGTAAGTGAAGCCATCCCGTTGCAGATTCCGAAGGCTGGATTCCAAAGAATCCAGCCTCATTTCAATCTGCGGAGGATTTCTCTGACATCCCTACACACACACACACACGCACGCACGCACACACACGCACGCACACACACGCACACACACACACACACGCACACACACGTATGATGGAATGTAAAAGAAAACAGATTATTCTGTATTGGGTTTCCTCAAAACCAAACATGTCCACTCCCAATGAACATTCTCCTCTTCTTGCTACTCATCACCTGCAACATATTGTCAGTTTCTGACCTCTCCCCTACAAGTTTCCTCCTCTTGGATGTCTAAAGTAGATGTTACTCTTGTTCTTTGCAGATGCAGAATATTGCACCAACTGTCCAGAAGATCAGCATCCAAACAAGGACCAAGATCAATGTATCCCAAAGGATATTAGCTTCCTCTCCTATGAAGAAACGTTGGGGATCATACTAATGTCCTTTGCCCTATTCTTGTCTTTAAGCACAGGCTTTGTATTAGCAATATTCATTAAATTCTTAGAAACACCAATAGTCAAAGCCAACAACCGGGACCTCTCCTATATTCTCCTCATCTCTCTCTTGCTTTCCTTCTTGTCCTCCTTCCTCTTCATTGGCCAGCCAAGGAAAGCAACCTGCCTCCTCCGACAAACTACATTCAACATCATCTTTTCAGTGGCTGTGTCTTCTCTGTTGGCCAAAACAATCACTGTGGTGCTGGCCTTCCTGGCCACAAAGCCAGGGAATACAGTGAGGAACTTGCTGGGGAAGAGTTTGGCCAACTCTATTGTCATTTCCTGTTCCAGTGTCCAACTTGTCATCTGCACAATTTGGATGGGAATTTCTCCCCCATTCCCCTATTTTGACATGCACTCCCTACCTAGGGAGATGATCCTGCAATGCAATGAAGGGTCTGTCACCATGTTCTATAGTGCCCTTGGCTACATGGGACTTCTGGCTGCCATCTGCTTCACAGTGGCTTTCTTAGCCAGGAAGCTGCCTGGGGCCTTCAATGAAGCCAAGCTGATCACCTTCAGCATGCTGGTCTTCTGCAGTGTTTGGGTCTCCTTTGTGCCCACCTATCTGAGCACGAAGGGGAAATACATGGTAGCCGTGCAGGTCTTCTCCATTTTGGCCTCCAATGCTGGGCTTCTGGGCTGCATCTTTCTCCCCAAGTGCTACATTATTGTACTGAGGCCTGATCTGAATACAAAGGAGCATCTAACAACAAAAAACAAAGATGGCATTTGACTGTTATTGAATTCTTTCATAGGTGTGTATCAGGCATTTGCTTCCTCACACCATGGTTTCAGATGATATGCTATTCTTCTTCTTCAGGCAGACATTCAGCTCTGGCTACTTTGCTGGTTCTTGACACTGATTGATGGTTGTATACTTCTAATCTAACAATGCTGTGCAGTTCTTGTCCGCCTTGCCCTCCAGCGCTGGGCTACAGGGTGTATCTTTCTTCCCAAGTGCTTCATTATCATACTGAGGCCTGATCTGAATGCAAAGGATCACCTCATGACAAAAAACAGAAGCATAGAATTGATTAATATTTTACCAAACACTGTGATATTCTTCTGCTTTTGAACTGGTATTCTACGTTTTTCAAAAGTTGATTCATTCCAACCTCAGAAAAACATGGGATGATTACACGTTTGTTTGGTTTTTGCTGTAAGATCCTGCAAACCATGGTTTTTGGTTTTAACTGTCTTACTCTGGCTTCTTATGCTCTTTGTTCTTCACTTGTTTTGAGATTGTATCAATGTAAAAGCCCTAAGGGGACTTTTTCATGAATGAATGTTGGTATAAACAGTTTTTATAAACAAACAAACACATAAATAAATAAATTTGAATAATATGTAAACATATCTTAGAAGCAACTCTGGTGATCATGACTGAACTGTGTACATTTTGCTCTTGCTCTTTTGGAGGCTGCAAGATGTCAAACTTGGCCACTCAGAAATCACTGATCTTGAGGACTGGGACATCAGTCAATTGACTAGACAAATATTCTCAGTTGGCCAGCATGGTCTGATATTGTCAAATATTCCTTGAAGCGAAGAATGCCCTTTTCTGGGTGGCAGCCTCCCTTTTTCACGGTACCAGGGGGTCATCAGATGACACTAGAGGAGTGAGAGATGGAACACTTTAATATTCCCCAGCCTTGCAGATGTACATCTATGTATGTATGTATGTATGAATGTATGACATTTCTATACCACCCAATAACTGATGCTCTCTGAGCAGTTCAAAACAATTGCAACCATAAAATTAGGTATGGCGGAGAATTCCGCCACAGACTCCAGTGAGGCTGGATTCTAAAGTATCCGGCCCCCAAGAGTCCGTGGCGGAATGGCCTCCCGCCCCCCTGCCACCCCGCGCAATCCCCCCAGGATGGACTTACCTGGTGGCGGATGTGGCGGTGGCGGTGGTGGTGGCTCCAGCAGCGGATGAAGCAGCGGCGGCTCCAGCCGCTGTGGGGCTTCTGCAGCCGCAAACGGCAGCCGTCGTAGCAGCAGCCATTTGCATCCCTATGCTAGCCCATGATAGGCTACGTAAATATTTACGTAGCCTATCATGGGCTACTGTAGGGATGCAAATGGCGTCCCCTATGCAGGACACCATTTGCGTCCGCACCAGCCCGGCAGCGGCTGGAGGCCCCGCTGTGGATCAGCTCAGCCGGCAGCTCCGCGGCATGGCTGTGGAGCAGAGCTGGCCAGGCAGGATTCTGGGGGGGGGGGGAGGACAGGATTCCCTCCTCTCCCATTGAGGATTCCGGGAGGAGGAATGGATCGCCTCCCCCCCCCCCCAGCAGATGCCCCGACTGGAACCAGGTAAGGGATTTGTACATCCCTACATAAAATACAACTTAAGATACATTATAAAAGTTCAAAAGTTTTAAACCACAGTATAAAATATAAATAGAGGCCAAAATAAAGCCTAAATACAAAGATTTAAATATGTAACATATTTAAAACTGAAACCAAAAGACTAAAATAGCTGGGAAAATAAGGTCTTCACCTCATGCTGGAAAGAAAACAACGTAGACACCAGACGAGCCTCTCTGGGAAGCTCATTCCACATCTTGGGTGCCACAGCAGAAAAGGCCCTCTTCCTCATAGCTACCCTCCTCAATTCCTTCAGCAGGGGCTCCCGGAGAAGGACTGCTGAAGAAAATATTAGGGTCTGGCAGTAGGGATGTCTGTCTTCATGATATCCGGCCCTTTGGGGGCCCAACATCTTCCCGTGGCGCCCCCATTTCAGCTTGCATTTGTGAACTGAGCCAGGGGGATGTTTCCAAATCCAGGAACTTTTTCAGGTCCCCCCACCCATAAAATCAATTAGAGCAAATTGCAACTGCAATTTGTGCAATTTACACAAATTACAGTTATTTTCTCAAATTGCACATATTATGCCTGCAATTTGTAACATTTGCACAAATTACAACTGAAAGTAGTATCATTTATGGAAATTGTGGCCATGACTTGCACAAATTGCTTTGCACTTAAAAAAAAAAAAAAGAAAATCAATGAGCTGGCCTAACTTGACGCAGCTCATGTCGGGCCAGCCTGCAGGAAAGTGAGCTGATATTCGGGGGGGGGGGGGGCTGACCTGACTAAAACTTGGCGAGCTTCACCCCCCCCGATAAATTCCTCCAACACCCCTATCCAGCAGGTCCGTATGGATGGAGACTATCCTTCAGGCAAGCTGGACCCAAGAAGTTCAGGGCTTTGAAAGTTAATACCACCACTCTGAATTGAGTCTGGAAATAGACTGGCAGCCAGTGCAGATGGAAAAGTACTGGCATGATATGATAACATTTGCCAGTCCCCAGTAACCATCTAGCTACCTATTTTGGACCATCTGAAGTTTCCGGACTGTTTTCAAAGGCAGCCTTGTACATAGCACATTGCAGTAATCCAGATGAGAGGTTACCAGAGAGTGGATGACTGTGCTAGGCTATCTCTGTCCAGAGAAGGGTGTCGTTTCTATAACAGCCTGAGCTGAAAAAAGTGCTGCGTGCCACTGAGTCCACCCATGCCTCAAATAACAGTTCTGGATCCATGAGCACCCTTAAACGATGAACCTGATCCTTTAGGGGGGTTGCAACCCCCTCCAGAACAGGTGTATTAATTTTTAGTTATTTAAAATATTTGTATATCGCTCCATATCTAAAACAGATTTTGGGGTGGTGAACACAAAAGATAAACCAGTAAAAGAATAAAAAGATTAAAACATCATGCTTTTTAAACACACACACACACACACACACACACACACACACACACACACACACAGAATGCAAATAGAAACCATGACTGGTCAGTTAAGGAATGCCTCCTGAAACAGTGCTGTTTTCAGGAGGCACCGGAAACAACCCAGTTTAGGTGCCTGCCTGACCTCCAGGGGCAGGGAGTTCCAAAGAAATGTGGCCACCCCACTGAAGGCTCTTCTCCTGGTGGAATCCAATTGGGCCAGAGGTCCATGTGGAACCACCAGGAGCAAGACCTCTGATGACCTCAGTGACCGGGCAGTTGGTAGGGAAGGAGGCGCTCTCTCAGGTATCCTGGTCCCAAGTTGTTTAGGGCTTTGTACACTAGTACTAAAACCTTAAACCTGGCCCAGTAGCTGGTTGGCAGCCATTGCAGTTCCCTCAGCAAAGGAGTTACATGCTGAAAAGACGCAGCTCCCAACATCACTTAGCCAGGGAGACAAAACACCCCTTAACAGTCCCTCCGTCTTGTCTTGGGTCTCAGTTTATTGACCCTCATCCAGTCTGTCACTGAATCCAGGCACTAGGGGTATACGAAAGTCACATACCTTTTCATGGATTGTGTTCACGGTGGGGGGGGGAGGCACTCCGTCCCTCCCTCCAGAATCCTTGACGGGGGGGAGGTGATCCATTCCTTCCACCGGAATCCTACCCGGCCAGCTCTGCTCTGCAGCGACTCCGTGGAGCAGCCAGCCAGGCTCGTCCGCAGCCGGAGTTCCGGCCACGGACTGCCTGGTGCGGACGCAAATGGCGGCCGCCGTAGTGGCCGCCATTTGTGTCCAGCCAGGCTCCTGTGATAGGCTACGAAAGTATTTATGTAGCCTCTCACAGCAAGCCAATAATAATAATAAAAAATGGTGTACACAAATGGTGGCGGCTATGGCGGTCGCCATTTGCATTCCCTATTTTTCACCATTCTAGCCTACATAAATGTTTATGTAGGCTACTACGGCGAAAAAAAAAGGGAATGCAAATAGTGTTGTTGTTCTTCTAGGGATGTACGAAAGTCACATACCTTACGCGGATTACGTTGATGGTGGGGGGGGAGGCACTCCGTCCCTCCCCCTGGAATCCTGGATGGGGGGAGGTGCTCCATTCCTCCTCCCCCAGAATCCTGGCCGGCTGGCTGTGCTCCGCAGGGATTCTGCGGAGCCGCCGGCCAGCTCTGCCAGCAGCTGGACACCTGGCCGCTGGCTAGCAGGGACACAAAAGGCGGCGGCTGTAGCCGCCACCGTTTGCATGCCTGTAGTCAGCTGTGATAGGCTACGTAAATGTTTACGTAGCCTATCACGGCTGAGTAAAAAAACCCACCATGCCTATGCAAATGGCGGTGCCCATGGGCGCCGCTATTTGCGTTCCTTATTTTGGCACATGTAGTCTACATAAACATTTACGTAGACTACAGAGAAAATAAGGGGAATGCAAATAGTGTGGACGTGACTCCGTAGTCTACGTAAATGTTTACGTAGACTACATGTGCCAAAATAAGGAACGCAAATAGCAGCGCCCATGGGCACCGCCATTTGCGTAGGCGCGGTTTTTTTTTTTTAACTCAGCCGTGATAGGCTATGTAAACATTTACATAGCCTATCACGATGTTTTTTTAAAATTTAGCCATGATAGGCTATGTAAATCTTTACATAGCCTATCACGTCTTTTTTGTTTGTTTATTTTTAAACTTGGAAATGGAGGTGGCGGCAGCTGGTCGGAAGACCGGCCGCCGCTGCCGCCACCACCACCGCTGAACTGCCGCCGAACTGCCGCCCGAGCTGCCGCTACCAGGAGGATTCGCCCAAGGTAAGTCCCGTCCCGGGGGGGCGGGGGGGGCAGAGCGTTTCGGCACCGATTTCGGGGGGCTGAATGCGCCGGCATTCGGCCTTTCCCGAGATTCGTGGCGAAATTCTCTGATATCCCTAGATTTGACCTCCTTGACGTCCAGGGGACTCGTAAGAGTCTTCTCCAGCACCACAGTTCAAAAGCATCAATTCTTTGGCACTCAGCTTTCCTTATAGTCCAGCTCTCACAGCCATACGTTACTACTGGGAAAACCATAGCTTTGATTATGCAGACCTTTGTCGGCAAGATGATGTCTTTGCTTCTTACTATGCTGTCTAGGTTTGCCATAGCTTTCCTCCCAAGGAGCAAGCATCTTTTAATTTCATGGCTACAATCACCATCTGCGGTGATCTTGGAGCCCAAGAAAGTAAAATCTGTCACTGCTTCCATTTCTTCCCCTTCCATATGCCAGGAAGTGATGGGGCCACATGCCATGTTCTTCGTATAATGTTGAGTTTCAAACCAGCTTTTGCACTCTACACTTTCACCCTCAACAAGAAGCTCTTGAGATCCTCTTCGCTTTCTGCCATTAGGGTGGTATTGTCTGCATATCGGAAGTTGTTGATAATTCTCCCAGCAATCTTAATTCCGACCTGTGATTCATCCAACCTGGCGTTTCTCATGATGTACTCTGCATATAAGTTAAATAAGCAGGGCGACAATATGCAGCCTTGCCGTACTCCTTTCCCAATTTTGAACCAATTGGTTGTTCCATGTCTGGTTCTTACTGTTGCTTCATGACCCTCGTACAGGTTTCTCAGGAGACAGGTAAGGTGGTCTGGTACCCCCTTCTCTTTCAGAATTTGCCACTGTTTGTTGTGATCCACACAATCCAAGGCTTTAGCATAGTCAATGAAGCAGAAATAGACGTTTTCTGGAATTCTCTTGCTTTCTCCATGATCCAGCGAATGTTGGAGATTTGCTGTCTAGTTCCTCTGCCTCTTCGAAACCCAGCTTGTACTTCTGGTAGTTCTCGGTTCGCATACTGCTGAAGCCTAGCTTGTAGGATTTGGAGCATAACCTTGCTGGCATGTGAAATGAGCGCAATTGTGTGGTAGTTTGAACACTCTTTGGCATTGCCCTTCTTTGGAACTGGGGTGTAAACTGACCTTTTCCAGTCTTGTGGCCACTGTTGAGTGTTCCAAATGTGTTGGCATATTGAGTGCAGCACTTTAACAGCATCATCTTTTTGGATTTTAAATAGCTCAGTTGGAATACTGTCATCTCTGCTAGCTTTGTTGTTACTAATGCTTCCTAAGGCCCACTTGACTTCACTCTCGAGGATGTCCGGCTCAAATTCAGTGACCGCACTATCATGGCTATCAGGGACATTCAGATCTTTCCTGCATAGTTCTTCTGTGTACTCTTTCACCTCTTCTTAATCTCATCTGCTTCTGTTAGGTCCTTCCCTTCTTTGTCCTTTATCATGCCTATCTGGGAACAAAACGTTCCCTTGAGATCTCTGATTTTCTTGAAGAGATCTCTAGTCTTTCCCATTCTGTTGTTTTCCTCCATTTCTTTGCATTGTTCATTTAAGAAGGCCTTCTTGTCTCTCCTTGCTATTCTCTGGAACTCTCCATTCAGTTGGATATATCTTCCTCTTTCTCCTTTGCTTTTTGCTTCCCTTCATTCCTCAGCTACTTGTAAAGCCTCATCAGACAGCCACTTGGCTTTCTTGCATTTCTTTTTCTTTGGGATGGATTGAGTTGCTGCCTCCTAAACAATGTTACGGACCTCCGTCCATAGTTCCTCAGGCACTCTGTCTATCAGGTCTAATCCCTGAAATCTATTCCTCACCTCCACTGTATATTCATCAGGGATATGATTTAGGTCATACCTGAATGGTTTAGTGGTTTTCCCGACGTTCTTCAATTTAAGCCAAAATTTTGCATCAGGAAGCTCATGATCTGAGCCATAGTCAGCTCCAGGTCTTGTTTTTACTGACTGTATAGAGCTTCTCCATCTTTGGCTGCAAAGGACATAATCCATCTGATTTCAATATTGACCATCTGGTGATGTCCTTGTGTAGAGTCGCCTCTTGTGCTGTTGGAAAAGCATGTTTGCTATGATCAGCGTGTTCTCTTGGCAAAACTCTATCAGCCTTTGTCCTGCTTCATTTTGTACACCAAGGCCATGTCTGCCTGTCATCCCGGTGATTTCTTGACTTCCTACTTTAGCATTCCAATCCCCTATGATGAAGAGGACATCTTTTTTTGGTGTTAGTTCTAGAAGGTGTTGTAGGTCTTCATAGAACCGATCACCCTCAGCTTCTTCGGCCTCAGTGGTTGGGGCATAGACTTGAATTACTGTGATGTTGAATGGTTTGCCTTGGATTCGTACTGAGATCTTTCTATCGTTTTTGAGATTGTACCCCAGTACTGCTTTTCCCACCCTTTTGTTGACTATGAGTGCTACTCCATTTCTTCTAAGGGATTCTTGCCCACAGCAGTAGATATGATGGTCACCTGAATTAAATTCGCCCATGCCTGTCCATTTGAGTTCTCTGATTCCCAAGATGTCGATGTTCAGTCTTGCCATCTCATGTTTGACCACCTCCAGCTTACCTTGATTCATCGACCTGACATTCCAGGTTCCTAAACAATATTGTTCTTTACAGCATCGGATTTTCTTTTCATCACCAGACACATCCACAGCTGAGTGTCCTTTTGGCTTTGGCCCAGCTGTTTCACTCTTTCTGGTGCTACTTGGAAATACTCTCTGCTCTTCCCCAGTAGTATATTGGACACCTTCTGACCTGAGGGGCAAATCTTCCGGTGTCATCTCTTTTAGCCTTGTGATACATTCCACGGGTTTTTTTTGGCAAGAATACTGGAGTGGGTTGCAATTTCCTTTTCCAGTGGACCACATTTTGTCAGAACTCTCTGCCATGACCTGTCCGTCTTGGGTGGCCTTGCATGGCATAGCTTATGGCTTCACTGAGTTACACATGCCGCTTCGCCCCAACAAGGCAGTGATCCATGAAGGGGATTATTTTGGTAGCTCCTCTTAACTAAATGGGCACTCACTCACATACCTCTTTTCACAGGTCAAGACTGTGGGTTAGTCAGTGACATTTAGTCTTGTCCAAAGTTCTTGCATAACCCGTCCCTAACCCAGTGCTCTCCAGTTGTGTTGGCCTACAATGAGGGGCATCGGAGGAATACCTTTGGGGGGTTAAACTCAATGAGTTTTCATCAATTCACCCTCATGGACTTTGGTCTATTTCCCACTAACTGGCCCAAATCAGTCTGCCTGCTTAGAAAAGAAAAGAAAAGAAAAAGTGAACCCACCCAGTTAGCAGCAGATTTTCCGGGGAGAGGGGGTTCCACAAATTGCGGCTGAATGTTGCACAAATTTGCATGGATTGCACAAACTGTGCAAAGTATCACTCCAATTCCAGCAAATTATGCAAGTTTGCAAACATTTGGGCCACAGTTTCCACAAATCTCTATTTGTGCTGATTGCAGCCCACACACGTGCGCACGTGCACGCATGCATGCACAATGAAAATGTCCCCGGAGTTCATGGAAAACCTGTGGCGTGGCATCCAAACGCAAGCCAAGCAGGGCATGCCGCAGAACTCTGTCGAACTCACAAAGGGCCAGATTTCCAAGTGACGGACATCCCCAGCTGCAACTCACAGCATCTCCCAGCCCGCATGACCCATGGCTATAGATAACTGGAGGCGTAGGCCAACACATCGGGAAGGTCCCATGCTGGGCACGGCCAGCTTGGGACAGAACAAATGTGTTAGACAGTGCTGGCAGCATCATTCCACTTCCCCTTCCATCATAATTCCCAGCATTGCTTTTTCCTCTTTACTCCTGCTGTGTGCACACTCTGCTGACCACTGCCATTGACTGGCCACTGCTTTCATACTTTCCTTTCTCAGCATTTGGAGGCATTTGGTGGGCTGCTCTTGGACACAGAGCAACACACTGCATGGACTCTCCTTGGCCTGATCCAGCAGTTCTTGGGTCAAATGCCGTTACTTGGTAGTCGTTAGCTGGTTTCATGTATGTTTATTAGCACATTGCATTTGGTTTGCTTGATTCTAAGGTTTCATTCATGTGCTTTTCATTGTTGAACGTTTGCTGACCCCTTATCAGAATATTGCATAGCTTCAATAATGGGTTTTCACAAACATGTTTTTTCTCCAACTGTGCCCATGCTGCACTTGGACCAACAAAGCATTCAGCATGTTGTGGAGGTGATGCTGCTTCTCTCAATAATTATCAAAATCACAGTGATTTCAAATATCCTGCTACACTTTGTATTGTGTCTGAAGGTCAGATGAAGAAGTTTTTAAATCATGAAATGGCTTACGTAAATATTTACGTAGGATAAAACAGCAGAAAAAAACAACTCCTCCCTAGTACCCGAGTGGGGATCGAAGTGTGATGCCCCTTAACAACTCCAAACAACTCGGTTTGATGACCCTCTGCTGATGCAACGGAGGCAAAGAAGAAAGGCTTCTGTGCTGCCCTATATTGCCTCAATGGAGTAGCCCCCCCCAATAGGCACTGACCCATGTTTAGTGAGATTCACACTGAGTTCTTCTCCACTGTTGCTCTAGTTGTCTGCGAAACCATGTCATTGCCCTAAACTCCTTAAAAAACAAACAAACCCCATGCTCTGTATCCCTGCTGAGGACATTTAGGACTGATCATGTCAACAACCACAGATCAACAGAACATAAGAAAAGCCACACTGGATCAGGTCAAGGGCCCATCTCATCCAGCATTCTGTTTTCACGTTGGCCAACCAGCTGTCTGTGGGAAACCTGTAAGTAGGACATGAGGGCTATAGTACCTTTTCACTCTTGTTCCCCTTCAACTGGTGTGCCTAACCATACTGATTCTGATACTGGAGGCAGCATACAGCCATCAGGGCTAGTAGCCATTGATAGCCTTACCCTCCCAGAACAGTCCCAGATGTTGTAACTTCTAACTTTCCTCATATGGGACTTGCTCCATACCCTTGATCACTCTAGCTGCCTTTCCTGCCCTTTTCCCAACTCTACTATATCCTTTTTTTTAGGTATGGTAACCAGAATTGTCCACAGTATTCCAAGTGTGGTCACACCATAGATTTGCATAAGAGCAGGATGATATTGGCAGTTTTATTTTCTACCCTTTCCCTCATCACGCTGAACATGGAATTTGCCTCTTTGGCAGCCGCCACACACTCAGTTGCCATTTTCATTGAGCTGGCCACCTCCTCTTTCCCTGTCTTGGCTGTCCACTGCTAGCTCAGATCCCATACGACTACAAGTGAAGTTGGGATTTTCCTCCAGCATGAAGAGGGAGATGGCCCTAACCCATTTATTAATTTATTACATTTCTCTACCGCCCATAGCTGAAGCTCTCTGGGCATGTCACCCCATTAAGTGTCTACTGGCCAGACCCCTCTGACTCGTACCACTCTGCATCCTAAGGATATCTTGATCCTGGCTCTCGTGAATGTGGTTTTTCATGAGAACTTAGCAAAGCTCAACTGCCTCCTTGGCAGTCCATGTAGGGAGCCCCGGTTGGGAATGTTTGGAAACGTTTCCACCAGCCCTGCAGGAAGCCACATAGAGAGTTCACGATGTTGCAGAGGGGATGTTCCTTTTCCTGATAATTATCAAAATCACCATGGTTTATTATTATTACTCTCATCAGTGCCCCAGGGTTCCTCCCCCCCCAAGATAGCCTTTGGCATAAACACCAGAATCCAGAGCCACGTGAGGTGACGTCTTGCAACTCAGCCCGAAAGGACTGGTGCATAAATGCCTCCGGAGAGCTTGGGAGGAGGGTGAGGGTGGGTGAGGAGGACTGTGCTGGTGTGAGGTTACCTTCCTCTCATCCCCTTCAGAAGTGAAGCTGTGGCTGGCTGGGCTCCATCTCTAGGACAGCCACTAAAGCCCTGGTCTTGCAACGGGGTTTTTGCTTCTTATTAGCTGAGGGGAAGAATGTGGAAGCGGTACTAGGGGCGCCAAGAATGATCCTGCTCCTGCTGATGCTGCTTCTGCTCCCCCAGGGAAGCTGTGGGGTGATGAAGGCCAAATGCCCCTTGGCTCTGAGAAGGGGGAGAGTGGACCAGTTCAGTTACGACAGGGCAGGAGACCTCCTCATCAGTGGGGTCCTCTCTGCAACAAGTTCAGATTTTATATCCGAAGGCTTTTTCGATAAGCCACCCCCTAGCAGTCTTCTTTACAGGCAAGTTACAGCGTGGTGACAGGATTGACTTTTTCTTCACTCTTTACTGATTTCATGAATTCCAGTGATCCCTTAATTATCAGGGGCTTTCCCCCATTACCTGGGGCCTGTCCCAGGCAAAGAGCATGTGCTGTGTTGCTTTTGGGGGAAGACTTTGGGGTGTGCATCAACATTCAACAGTAAGGTGCCATCCAGCGTGCGGGCTGCTTTTTCACGCGCTGCAGCTGTCCTCGTTCCCTATGAAATGTATTGTATTGCAGGACAATTGGCTCTTTGTGTCATAATTCTAATGTACAGAACAAGCACCCTGTTTCCGTGTAAGACCTGTGAAGAGATGCAGGTGGCCTGTGGCTAAGACAGTTCTTCCTTTGTTTCCCAAGTCCAAAAGTCCAGACTTCTGCCTGGCCTCCTTACCCCCCGCCCCCCATTCTTTTTATGGCTGTCCATGTTGCTGAATTTGTTTGAGTAGCTGGAACCAGTTCTGTAGGAAAGTCGCGCTGGATTGACAGTGAAATTCAACAGTGGATCAGGTCTTCCTAAGTTTTCATTGAAGGAAAGGGTAATACTTTGGTTTACTCACAATCCTGTGTAGCCAGAGAAGGGCATGCTTCTAGAGAGCAAACAAACACACAGCACAGGAAGAACCTCATAGAACCATAGGGTCATAGGGTCTGAAGGGGCCCACAGGACCATTGAGTCCCACCCCCTGCTCAGTGCAGGAAGCCTGATTCCCAGGCAGTCTCCCATCCAAGTGCTAACCAGGGCTGACCCTGCTTAGCTTCTGAGATCAGATGAGATTGACCTCAGGAAAGGATAATTGGGTGGGGCATAGGGAGGTCTTGGGGAGAGAATTCGTGGGGTGGGGGCAGAAGTATTCTCAACTTTCACAAATTGAGGATGTGTGATTTTACCTTCAGCTTGGTAAGAGTGTCTGCTGCTGTGTGCCTATGTGGGAGAGAGAGAGAGAGAGAGAGAGAGAGCGGTGGTGGGTACAAGGTACTGTGATCTCACTGGATTTGCAGCTGGTGGTAAGTAACACAGTGGACCCAGGTAGATGCCCCCCTGCTGATCCCTCAAACCCCTGACTGTGTTCCTCTCCCTCTTCACCCTTGCTTCTTCTGCATCTTCACTTACCCTCTCCATATAGAGGGGCAGAGCTAAGAGGCATATGAAGACATATGCTTTAAGTTCCATGGACTTGTTGTTCCTGTTGTTCAGTCATTCAGTCATGTGTGTCCGACTCTTTGTGACCCCATGGACCTTAGCATGCCAGGCCTTCCTGTCCTCCGCTCTCTCCCGGAGTGTGCTCAAGTCCATATTCGTTGCATCGGTGATGCTATCTAGCCATCTCATCCTCTGCCGTCCCCATCTCCTTTTGCCTTAAATCTTTTCAGGCATCAGGGACTTTTCCAGGGAGTTTTCTCTTCACATTAGGTGGCCAAAATATTTGAGCTTCAGCTTCAGTATCTGTCCTTCCAATGAGCACTCAGGGTTGATTTCCGTTAGGATGGGCTGATCTGACCTCCTTGCAGTCCAGGGGACTCGTAAGAGTCTTCTCCAGCACCACAGTTCGAAAGCATCAATTCTTCAGCTCTCAGCCTTCCTTATAGTCCAGCTCTCACAGCCATACGTTGCTACTGGGAAAACCACAGCTTTGATTAGACGGACCTTTGTCAGCAAGGTGATGTCTCTGCTTCTGACTATGCTGTCTAGGTTTGCCATAGCTTTCCTCCCAAGGAGCAAGGGTCTTTTAATTTCATGGCTACAGTCACCATCTGCAGTGATCTTGGAGCCCAAGAAAATAAAATCTGTCACAGTTTCCATTTCTTCCCCTTCTATATGCCAGGAAGTGATGGGGCCAGATGCCATGATCTTCGTTTTTTAACTTTTTTTAATGTTGAGTTTCAAACCAGCTTTTGCACTCTCCACTTTCACCCTCAACAAGAGACTCTTTAGATCTTCTTTGCTTTCTGCCATTAGGGTGGTATCATCTGCGTATTTGAGGTTGTTGATAGTTCTCCCAGCAATCTTAATTCCAACCTGTGATTCATCCAACCCGGCATTTCTCATGATGTGCTCTGCATATAAGTTAAATAAGCAGGGCGACAATATGCAGCCTTGTCATACTCCTTTCCCAATTTTGAACCAATCGGTTGTTCCATGTCTGGTTCTTACTGTTGCTTCTTGACCCTCGTACAGGTTTCTCATGAGACAGGTAAGGTGGTCTGGTACTCCCATCTCTTTCAGAATTTGCCACAGTTTGTTGTGATCCACACAATCAAAGGCTTTAGAGTAGTCAATGAAGCAGAAATAGACGTTTTTCTGGAATTCTCTTGCTTTCTCCATGATCCAGCGAATGTTGGCGATTTGATCTCTAGTTCCTCTGCCTCTTCGAAACCCAGCTTGTACTTCCAGTAGTTCTTGGTTCACATACTGCTGAAGCCTAGCTTGTAGGATTTTGAGCATAACCTGGCTGGTATGTGAAATAAGCACAATTTAGGGATGGCAGAGGATTCCGCCACGGATTCCAGTGAGGCCAGATTCTTTAGAATCCAGCTCCCCAGAATCCGTGGTGGAATGGCCTCCTGCCCTGCCCCCCCATGGAATCCCCCAGGACAGCACTTACCTGGGGCCGATTTAGTGGTGGCAGCTCCGGCGGCGGTGGCGCCGGCGCCGGCAGCGGTGGCTGGTCTCCTGGCCGGCCGCAGACGAGCTGCTCTGGCTGCCATTGGCATCTTTGCAGCTGTGATAGGCTATGTAAGAATTTACGTAGCCTATCATGGCTAACCCCCTCCCCCCAAAAAAAACCAGCGTACGCAAATTGCGGTGGCTACGGCGGCCACCATTTGTGTTCCCTATTTTTCGCCATTCTAGCTTACATCAATATTTACGTAGGCTATTACGGCGAAAAAAAGGGGAACACAAATAGCGTAGTGGGCGCTATTTATGTTCCTTTTTTTCCTGCCATAATAGCTTACATAAATATTTACGTAGGATATAACGGCGGAAAAAAAAGGAACGCAAATAGTGCCCACTACATTATTTGCGTTCCCCTTTTTTCCCCCATATTAGCTTACGTAAATATTTACGTAACCTAAAACAGCGAAAAAAGGGAATGCAAATGGCGGCCGCCGTAGCTGCCGCCATTTGCGTACATGTTTTTTTTTTCCGGAAGGCTGCCCAGCGGCCAGATGTCCAGCTGCGGGTGGTCCCAGCCGGCGGCTCCACGCAATCTCCGTGGAGTGGAGCCAGCCAGATTAGGATTTCGGGGGGAGGTGAGGAGCGCCTCCCCCTCACCGCGAATCACCCCGTCGAAAAGGTAAGCGACTTTCGTACATCCCTACCCTGAACACCGCGTTTCAACAAATAAAGCCATGGGGTGGTTCTGCCACAGTGACACTTTCAAGACACTCATGCCATTTCAGTCAGTGGACAAAAAGACAGCAGCTGGCATCGAAATGGAAACTAGCCTGTGAAGGAGGGAGGAAATGCCAGCCAAAATATTTTTTCGTGGGTGCATCTTTTTTCCTTCCTTCCTTCCTTCCTTCCTTCCTTCCTTCCTTCCTTCCTTCCTTTCTTCCTCTCTCTCTCTCTCTCTCTCTCTCTGTATCTCTCTCTCTCTCTCTCTCGTATTTTTGACTTTAAAAAATGCATACATAAAATTGTATATATACATAGCAATTAAAACATGAAATTCATACACGTGAAAATTCACCTCCTGACAGTTACACATAGGCTGCAACTAAACCAGAACAGATTTCCAAAAAACTATCCATTTGAAGGCAGTCTCTGTGTGCCACCTGTTCAAATGTTGAAATCAGTAGAAGGTCCTCAGCCCATTGCATTATAGGAGGTGAGTGTTTATTCTTCCAGTGTTGTAATATCAGTCTTTTAGCTGTCAAAATGTAGGGATGTCGGAGAAATCTGCCAAGGACTCCAGTGAGGCCAGATTCTTTGGAATCTGACCCCCTGGAGTCTGTGGTGGAATGGCCTCCCCCCCAGCCACCCCCCAAAATCTCCCCCCCCCCCGGGACGGACCTACCTGGTGGCAGTGGTGGCTGCTCCGGCTCATCTTCCGGCCCCTGCCGGGTTGCTGCGGCCAGAAATGGGGGCCGTCGTAGCAGCCACCATTCGCGTGCTTGCATTAGGCTGTGATAGGCTATGTAAATACTTATGTAGCTTATCATGGCAAAGAGCAGGGGTGCAAATGGTGGTTGCTACGACAACTGGCGTTTGTGGCCACAGCAGCCCGGCAGCAGCAGGAAGTCCAGCTGCAGCCGACCCTGGCCGGCGGCTACATGGCCTTGCCACGGAGCGGAGCCGGCTGGGGGGGATTCTGGGGGGAGGGATGGATCACCTGCCCCCCCACTGTGGATCCCCGGAACGGAACAAGATAAGGAATTCGTACATCCCTATCAAAATGGCACAGAGAATCTGGTTATGCTGACTATTAATTTCCATGAAGCATGTAAATAATTTCAAATAGCATGTACATCAGTAAATATGAAAAATAAAAATAAAAATAAAACTATTCCAGTTACACACACACATACACACACACACGTTTTGGGAGGAGGTTATTATTTCATGGATAGATAGATGATAGATAGATAGATAGATAGATAGATAGATAGATAGATAGATAGATAGACACCTACAGCTACAGATATCGATATTGCTATATATCATCCTCCCATCAAGAAACAATGATGTTGCCAGTAATTTTAATTAAATGAATTGGAAGAACGAGCAGTTGATGCCCAGGCTATTGCTGAAGGGCAGGCAGGTTGTGAAAAGGGGAAAACACAACTGACCAGTGCTATGCTCTGTATCTTCTCATTTCCAAATACACAGCAGGGTCGAAGCATGGTGTGCATCACACTTTTCATTTGTCAGATGTCGGATTCTGAGGAAACTTTGGTAGATCAAAACATATTAAGTATCAAGTTTCATTATTTGCAACATCTACTTTTAGAATTAGACAGAATTATGGATGACCATATTTAACACTAATGGACATTTTCTGATTTGACCCAAGATAGTGTATTTGGTTTGTTTTTATTTTTCTTCTTTCCTGTTTTGCAATTGAACTTGGTTTTAAGCAAATGCTGACTGGCTGATTGGCAAGTGATTCTTTTTCTGCTTTTAACCCAGGCAATGTCTAGTCAGATACTTACACTAAGCTTCATTGTATATCAAGTCCATGTCTTGAAGTATTGGACAAACTATTATGACTATAATTTTAAAATAGGGATAGTTAGAGCTGCAGGTAAATTTCACCACCTCCAACGGCTCATGGGAAGCAATGATTAAACAAAATAGCAGAGAAATGCTAGTATGCAGAGCAAAGCTGGGACCTAGTGATTGACAAGACCATTGAATGTGGCCCATCATTCTTAACAAAGGATTCCAGTCAAGTGATCAGGGTAGAAGTATCCAAGGAGATGCCAAGCAGATGACAAGAGGAAGAGCCAGAAGAGAACGTAGCTAAAGGGAAGTCATGATGGCCCCCAACACCACCCCCTTCTCTCTCTCGTACAAACATACACACACAAAACAAAGATTTGCTTCCTAAGTTAGCAGTGTAGGATTCCATTGTAGCAGACATGCATCCAGTCACCTGCACCTTCTAAATGAATCAGATAGCAGTCATTGTTCCCAATCATTGAAAAGAACTTTTGAATATTAGCTTTTGTCATGAGAACATATGGAGAGCCATGCTGGTTCAGACCTAGGGTCCATATTGTCCAACATTATGTTCCTACAGTGGCCAACCAGATGCCCATATAGGAAGGTCACCAGTAGGACATGAGTACAGGAGCATACTCCTGCCTGTGTTCCCTAGCAACTGGTATTCAGTGGCATAGTGTCTTGATACTGGAGGTAATATATAGCCAGCATGACTAGTAGCCGTTCATAGCCTTATCTTCCATGAGCATATATCCTGGTTTTGTTTTCAAATGGATTATGGCTACTGATCTTGGAACATGGATATTCCTGCTCCCCCCACACTGAGCTCCCATTAAGCGGGATTGTCTATTGAGCTTCTGGCTTCAGTTTTGGATCAATGTTAGCATAAGTGAAGTTCTAGAAATTGAATCCAGGGCTCTACATTGCCTGGACAGGCTTGAGGGGGCGAAGAAGCAAAATCTGAAAATTTTGTCTCCATTGAATATTTTTTCCAGGAATCTACACATAAAGTATTGGGAGATCCTGTCTGTCCTGTTTGCTGTTCAGGAGATCAACCAGAATCCCAGGCTCTTACCCAACATCACCCTGGGCTACAGAATCCATGACACCTATTTCAGTGAAGTAATT
This sequence comes from Heloderma suspectum, assembly GCF_057233095.1. NCBI lineage: Eukaryota > Metazoa > Chordata > Lepidosauria > Squamata > Helodermatidae > Heloderma > Heloderma suspectum. The sequence goes on from NC_139459.1 coordinate 400,607,067, forward strand.
ACTTATGCTGCCATATTGAACCTGTTCTCTCCTGGACAAGCAGACATTCCAAACTTCAGCTGTGGAAGAGAGCATCACCCATTGTCTGCTCTTGAAGGGGCTGAATCTGACCTGTCCATGGAGATTTCAACCATGCTGAGCATCTACAAAATCCCACAGGTGGGTCTGGAGATGGGTGGGCCATTGGCATGCTGAATCTACTTGGTGATCTCTCCAGAGAACTGAAAAAAATGGGAAATGGGTGTCCACCATGAGACTGGAGACTCGGAGCTTTTCTACACAAGGCATTTGTTGTGTGCTTGTCACTTCCTACTCGCGGTTGTTTTTCGGATGACATCGTGACCCTCCAGTTTTGCTTCTGTGTCTAAATTCCTGGAGACATGGTTTTTAAGAGTCTTGTGTGTGATCTGAGACACATTTCATTTGAAGTAGAAACTGTGTATTGCCTTCAACCGTTTGGGAATCCTGCTCCCTGCTGTGTGACCCTTAGATTCTCTGTGCAGCACTTTCCTAGGCAGTTTTGCTCAGAAGTAAATCCAGCTGAGTTCCACAGGATTTACTACGCAGTAAGTGTGTTTAAGAATTCAGATGTAAGCATCTTTCTTTCATTTTATTTTTTTTTTAAAAAATAGAGGGAGGGATGGACCAAGAGGCTGGCTGGGTCAATAAGCAGCAGAACTGGCGTTTCCAAGGAAACCAGTCTGTATTTATTTTATTTACTGATCTTATTTTAATCCACCCAATAACAAATATGCTCCAGGAAGTGAAAAGACAACAATGCAATATAAAGAGTTAAAATAGAATATAATGGAAACATTTAAAATAAAATACAATAGTTAAATAGATAATAAAATAAAATATTTAAAAACAAGTACAATCCAAACATTAAAGAGCAAGAACCTAGAACGCAGTCTCTGAAATGCCTGGGAGAAAAGCAAGTTTTTTGCATGGTGATGAAAAGATAGCAACATAGGCGCCAGGCAAACATACTTGCAGGCAGTCTTCCAGAACAGGGTGCCATGACAGAGAAGGCCCTCTCTTGTAGTCACCCGCATGGCTTCCTTTGCAGCGGCACCCAGAGGACGGAGTCCGAAGATGACCGACGTATCAGAGCAGGGACACGTAGGAGGAAACGCTCCTTTAAAGCCTCTGGTCTCAAGTCATTTAGGGCTTCAAAGGTCAACACCAACACTTTGCATGGCAGCTGACGAAGCACTGGCTTCACATGACCGTATCAGCCAGTCCCGGTTAATAACCTGGCAGCCCTGTTTTGAACTCATTGCGGTTTACAAGACATCTTTAGAGGAGCCCCACATAGAACACATTGCAGAAATCTAGCCAGACATTCTACCAGTGCACAGCGTACCGTTCAACTGTGGAACTCACTGCCATAAGATGTCGTGATAGCTGTCAACTGGGATGGCTTTGAAAGGGGATTAGATAAATTCAAGGAGGGTAAGGCTACCAATAGTGACTAGTCATTATGACTATATATTACCTCCAGTATGAGAGGCAGTATTACACTTTATAATAGTTGCTCTGGAATATGAGTGAGAGAGTCCTATGGCCCTCATGGTCTCTCTCTCTCTCTCTCTCTCTCTGTGTGTGTGTGTGTGTGTGTGTCTGTCTCTGTCTCTGCAAAAGGGTATTAAAATCCCCTAGGTAGAGGTGACTGGGCAACTGATTTTACTGCCCAGTTGCCTTACATACTCACGAGTTCCATCATTGTGAAATGTGGCACAGAGATTCTCCTGTTCAGAGGCACAATCTGGCCAGATTTCAGAAATAGCAGGTGAAGAACGGCTGAGTTACAGAAGCTTGCCCATTTGGCATCCGCTGACAGGGGCTGCAGGAAGGGGGAAAATGTGTGAACAGAGTAAGAGGGAAGGGTCCTCCTTGCAAGAGATGGGACACCCCCCTCCATCACCATGGGCAGCATCTCTCCAGTCATTATTAATAACTATGGGGGTAACATATTTGTGAGCTTTGATTTGAAATAAAATATAACATTCACCTCTTCCTTTCCTTGCCAGGTCAGTTATACTTTTATTTCTTATGTTCTGAATGATAAAGCTCAGTTCCCTTTTTTCTATCCAATGGTCCCCAAAGACCCAACCCAGTACCAGGGGATCGTCAAACTGCTCCTGCATTTCAGATGGACGTTGGTCGGTCTCCTTGCTCCAGAAACCGATAATGGAGAGAGGTTCATGAGGACATTGACGGCTCAGCTCCTTGCAAATGGCATTTGTGTTGTTTACACACTAAGCCTCCCAAGAATATCTTGGGACAATAAACGGATCCATTCTGCTTCATTTCACAATTCAGGGCACGTCAGTGTTTTTATTTATTGTGCAGAGAATATATCTTTCTTAAATGGAATATACAGGATACAAAAGAACAGTGATTACTTCTTAAATCACAATGTAGCGAAAGTCTGGATCACAACAGCAGTGTGGGACTTCACCTTGCTTTTGGGGATGTATAGACCTCCTTCCCAGCCCATTCATGGTATATTTTCCTTCCTCATCCCACCCAAAAAAGAGACATACTTTGAAGATTTTCGGCCCTTTTTCTCTTTTATTGATCACTTTGGAAATGAAGCATTCAGTTGTTCCTATTCAAAACATGCATTATCTGTGAAAGGCTGGACCCGATGCACAGAGAAAGAGACCATGGAGACCCTGCCCCAAGAGGACATGGAGAGGATCCTGTCTTTGGACAGCTACATCATTTACAACACCATCCAGGCTGTGGCCCGTGCCTTGGATGCTGCTTATTCATCCAGATCCAAGAGGATGGTGGTGAAGGGTGGAGGCAAGCTGGATGTTCAAAGCCTACAGCCATGGCAGGTATTCCCTTTTCCATCCCAGATAATCTGCTGAACATAAGTGTTCCAGAATCATTCCCTTTGATACTGAATAGAATAAAAAGCCAAATGTAGTAATCGAGGTGAAATGTTCCCAGTTTGGAATAGAGGAGGTTGTCATTGGTCTTTCGAGCCCAGTGTTGTCCTCACTGATGGGCAGTGGTTCTTCATGTTTTCAGGCAGGAATTTGTTCCTTGGCTTACCTCAAGACGCTGGGGATTGAACTTGGGACATTCCGTGTGCAAAGCGTGTGCTCTAACACTGAGCTGCAGTACCCCCCCCCCCTTCAGCTCCTCCCAAGTGAGACAACTACGTTTCTGGTATCAAAGGGCAGATTTGCACGGCCACTCCTGGGATCAAAGGATACAATGGCACTTCCACCACTGGGGCCATAATCCACTGGCAAGTTCCTCGCCAGCAATATCCACAGTGCAGTCCTATGCATATCTCCTCAGACATCCCATTCGTAGTAACTTAGTTGGGAAGACGTTCCACTGTATTCAGAGGACATTATAAATGAGGAGAGGTGTGTACGATTGCACTGTGTATTACATAACTGACCATTTTGTGCCTTTTAATGGTGCCAACAGGAACCCCAGGAAGTGGCCAGTTGGACTCAACCTGAGAGGAGTGCCAGCCCCGCTTTGGAGAATTTCCCTTAGAGGGCACGCAGAAGTTTGTGTCTAATGTTCGTCTGTAATACAATAGAAAATGAAAGTTGGCATTTAACAGAACATGCCAGAGCAGTTAGAGAGGGGAGGTTCCGGTAGAGTCTGTTGCACTCATGTCCTGCTTGCCATGGGGAGCTGGTTTGACCCTGTGTGAACAGAATGCTGGACTAGAGGGACCCTTGGTAGGGAGGTCAGATGAATCCACTGTGTGTGTGTGGGGGGGACCTTGGTGAGCTTTTGCCAGCTCGGCCCTCCAGAACCCAACCAACCATCCTCCGGCTGGTCCGATGCAGCCCGCACTGAGGCGGGCCAGCTGGCACATTTCCCACCATTGCCTGGTGGCCGCGGCGGTTTGGCAATGGGGATAGGGGAAGGAGGGGGGCTCTTAATCCTCCTGCCCTGCTGTGGTGGCAGAGGCCACGCGGTGGCAGAGAAGGTCCTGGTCATTTAGTTGAAGTGTCCCTGCCATTTCAGGGAGAAGGAAACACTTGCGCACCATGACCAACCAATGTCCCATATTTGGGGAACCGGCCTGCTGCTCGGCTCACAAGTGCAAGCCGCTGTCACAAATCTCTTGGCCCCCTCCTTCCTCAAGCACTCTCTCACACACATAGAGAGGCTTCAGTCTCATGCCTTTAATTCATTATTCACAGGCCCATTACAGATGCAAATCCTCCAAGACTCTCTGGCTGCAAAGGCATGCCTCCAGGGGATTCAAATGGGATCATCGAAAGTTGTCCACAGTCTGAAAGGGTGGCTATCTGGCTAGGCTAACTTAGGGAGGGAGGGAGGTCCCACCCCTTGCGTGATGCTTCCCTGCGTAGCCTCTCATGCATCGCTAACTGGGTCAACCGTCTGAGCTCCGCCCCTGATGTTTCCCTCTTAGCTCTGAGCTGCCAACTCGCATCTCTTAGGTCACAGTCTCCAATCCCCTCCTCCTCCTGTCCAGTGCTTCTCACGGGCAGGGGGTAGGGGTAAGGGCGAAGCTTCATGCCCAACCATCTGGGAGTTGGTAACATGAGAAGCACGCCTACCCATATCTGAACTGGCTTGTGAAAATGCCTCCCCCAGTTCTGGCTGAATCTGAGCTGCGAACTATCTCCCTGTGCTCAGAATCAATCCTGACAGCTGAGCTGGGGGCTCTGGGGAAATTCGGCCCTCCCTAACCATTGGTCGAAACCAGATACCCTGCAAACATTAAGAAGATGTACAGAGTGTCTCGAACCAGTCCTTAGTCACTGGAGATTGAAGTCTGAAATCAGCAGAACGGAGATACTGTGGTTTCCTGTTTACTAAATGTTGGTGTTTCCTCCGCCATTCTAGCTTCACCCTTTCCTGAGAAACCGCCAGTTTTACAATACTTCTCTATTGGACGGAATGTATTTGGATGAGAACGGAGACCTGGCAGCCGACTTTGACATTGTGAACTGGATGGTGCTTCCCAACAGGTCCATCATTAAAGAGAAATTTGGGAGTCTAGAAAGGCGGGGATCCCCAGGCCTAAAAATCACTATAAACCCAGATGCCATTGTGTGGCCTGAACGGCTCAACAAGGTGTGGAAAATAATTTGCTTTATCTAGTTGAACTGACAATGTCAATATGCTCTGTGTAGGACCACCTTTGAAAAACGCTTGGAAATGTCAGCTGGTTCACAGAAACATAGGAAGCGGCCTACGTTGACACTCTCCAAGGTTTCAGATAGGAGGTTTTCCTCTCCTACTTGGGCATGCTGGTCATCCCTTCTAGATGCAAAGCAAGGGCTCTACCAGTCTGGAGTCAGACTGTAGTCCAATGCAGGCAATAGAGAGCATGGGACTCCCATGTTACACAGCTTTACTGATTACCAGTATCTTTCCAGACACACTGCATCACAGTGCTGGTTTTGACCTTCAAAGCCCTAAATGACCTGGGTCCTGGCTTCCCGAAGGCACACCTTCTCCCATACAAACCTTCCCGGGTTTTAATAGGGCTGTGCACTGCTTCAGGTCTGGATCCGAATTCCAGGTTGAAGCAGGCCAATTCGGAACGAATTGGTCCATATCGGAGCAGGTCTAGATCAGTCCAAAGTGGGTCGGATAGTTCCAAACTGCTTTGGATCGCTTCAGACCAATCTGGACATTCGGAATCCCCCTTCGTATCCCACCCGGATGCACCCACCGAGCCCCGCGAGCCCCCTGGAACCACCACAAGTGCCCACAGACATCGTCCCCTTCAAGGGAGCTGCCATTTTCTTTTAAAATGGTGGCTCATCTTTTCTGAAAATCAAATCTGATGGAAATTGCAGCCATAAGGCTGTCTTGGACACGACATTACAGGCGTAAGTGGGCCGTGGTAAGGTAAAAATATTAACCAAAAATGGTAAGGTTTTTAATTAATTAATTAATTATTAATTAATTAATTAACCATTAGAAGGTGATTTGAATAGGTAGGTCCATACCAGGGGGTTTCTAGGGGGTGGCAGGGGGGGAGCTGTTCTGCCACAGATTCAAGGGGGCCGGATTTTAAAAATTTTGGCCTCACTGGAGTCCGTGGTGGAATTCTCTGACATCCCTAGTCGCTCCTGCTATAGAGCAGGGATGTCGCGGGTGTCCAGCTTGGGCTCAAGGCCCAAAGATAAAGATCCTTGGTCCCTCACCAAGCCACAAAATGGCATCTCGGCCTTTTTCGCAAAAGGGTGACTTTATGCGAATGACGGTGGCAAAGCCGCCATTTGTGCAAGATTACAGGTGCAAATGGCCATCTAGGCCTGTGATCTTGCTTAAATGGCCATTTAGGCCACCACTTGCATAAAATCAGCCTTTATGAAAAAGGAAAAGCTGGCGTTCTTATGCAAAATGGTGACTCGGTGAGGGATTGGGCAGCCGGGCACCGCAGTCCCAGTGCCCTGGGACTGCCCAGTAGCTCACTGAGAATGGCAAGCAGGGGCAGGTGGCTGGTGGGGGACTGACGGGTAGCACGTGACCTGGAGCTCGGTGAGTTTGCCCATCCATACTATAGAGATGCCAGGAATCGGGGCTGTTCTCGAGCTCTCCCATATGACATGGGAGGAAGCCTTGCGAGTGGCTCTTTCATGCTATGCGTGTTTATAGGATTCATTTCCTACTTCCACCCTTAGGGAGGAATAATGTTAAGAAGCTTCGCCTCCCTTGCCTCACCCAGATGCCGCACGCCAGTACCAGCATCCCACAGGGAATTGTGGCTCTGGTCAATCCAGGGCCCCAGAGCTCAGTCCAGAGCTCCAGAGCCAGCAGTCCAGTCCCCTGAGTAGGAAGTGGTGAAATGAAATGGAGATAGGAAGCAGACCATTGCCTGGTATCGTCAGTGTCGACAAGCAGCACCTCTTCAGGATCAGGACAGAGGTCTTCTCCCAGCCCACCTGCTCAGCGATCCATCGAAAGGACTGCCCTGAAACACACGCTTGGCAGTTCAATTATTTATTCATGTATATAGTGCCCTCAGTGCGCATGGCAGTTTACACGGTACATGAAGGCGGGTCCGTGCCCTGAGGGGATTACAATCTGAAATTAGACAAAGGGAAACAACAGAGGATGGAGAGACCCCATAGCGAGCAGGTTTTTCATCCGCAAGTGCTTCGGTTTAGATACAGGCTTCAAGTTCAACCAAGCACAAACTGCAGGCAGAGGTCCTGTTGGCTCCTTTCCAGTTCCACGCTTCTTTCCGTAGAGACATCATCCGTGACACACCTTCCTTGACGGTCCTTGTTTCTGTGCTTAGCCCCTGCCTCATTCCAGATGTGTGGAAAGCTGTCGCCCTGGATTCATGAAGGTGGTTCAGGAAGGAAGGCCAGTTTGCTGCTATGCCTGTGCTCCCTGCCCGGAAGGGACCATCTCCAGCCAGGAAGGTGGGTGACTCCGAAAGAACATGCTGCTGCTGGAAGGAGGGCAAAGATTGTTGTTGTTGTTGTTGCTATGATTATTTCTATATATCCCGCCTTTTCCCCAATACTGGGACTCAAGGTGGCTTAAAACATTACAAATGTGTACAGTTAAAACTATAAATAGAAATAGAAATATACAAAAGTTATAAATATAATTAAATCACCAATAATATTAAAATTGTATAACGTATCAAAACGTTAAAAGACAACAAGAAGTATAAGCCATAGTATCCATCCGTCATATTCTCACAGCTCCAGACTAGCTATCCCCAAAGGCCTGCCAGAACAAAAAAGTTTTTACATGCCTGCAAAAGCATATCAAGGAGGGTGCCACTCTCGTCTCCCTGGGAAGGGAGTTCCAGAGCCTTGGGGCAGCCACTGAGAAGGCCCTCTCCCGCGTTCCCACCAGACGTGCCTGTGATGGTGGCAGGACCGTAAGAAGGGCCTCCCCTGAAGATCTCAGGGCACGAGTAGGCTCATAGGGAAGAATACGATCTTTCAGGTAACCTGGACCTGAGCCTTATCAGGCTTTATCGGTCATGGCCAGCACTTTGAATTGTGCCCGGAAACAGACTGGGAGCCGGTGAAGCGGTTTCATCAGGGGAGTGGCATGCACCCTGTAGCCTGCCCCAGACAACTGTCTGGCAGGAGCTCTTTGGACCAGCTGAAGTTTCTGAACACTTTTCAGAGGCAGCCCCACGTAGAGCGTGTTACGGTAATCCAATGTAAGTGGGATGTAACTAAGGCATGTGTCACTGTGGCCAAGTCCGACATCAGGGCTGAATCCAGAAACACACCCAAGCTGCTGCAAACCTGTGTCTTCGGGGGGAGTGTAACCCCATCCAGCACAAGCTGAATCTCTATTCCCTGATCTCCCTTTGGACTGACCAGGAGCACCTCTGTCTTGTCTGGATTAAGCTTCAATTTGTTTGCCCTCATCCAGTCCATTACTGCCCACAGACACCGATTTAGCACTGAAACAGCTTCCTTGGAATTAGGTGGAAAAGAAAAGTAGAGTTGGGTGTCATTAGCATACTGGTGACACCGAGCCCTTAAACTAGGGACAACCTCTCCCTGTGGTTTCCTGTATATGTTAAATAGCGTGAGGAACAAAACAGAACCCTGAGGAAATCCACAGGCCAATGGCCAGGGAGTCGAACAGAAGTCCACCAGCACCACCTTCTGGGTCTGCCCCTCCAAGTAGTAATGGAGCCACTGTAAAAGAGTGCCTCCAAGTCCCATCCCAGGGAGGCGGCCCAGAAGGATACCATGGTCGATGGCATCGAAAGCCACTGAGAGGTCCAGCAGAACCAACAGGGACACACTCCCCCTATCTAGTTCCTGGCATAGGTCATACACCAAGGTGACCAAAGCTGTTTGTGCCCCACAACTGGTTCTGAAACCAGATTAAAATGGATCTAGATAATCTGTCTCATCCAGGAATCCCTGGAGTTGGGAGGCCACCACACAGTCCAGTACCTTGCCCAGAAATGGAATATTGGAGACTGGCCAATAATTATCCAAGATGGTGGGGTTCAGGGGGACTTTTTAAAGAGAGGTCTCACCACCGCCTCCTTCAGGCAGGCTGGAACTCTGCCTTGACTAAGGGAGGCATTACCCACTCCCCTTACACACTCCGCCAGTCCACCTCTGGCTGCTTTTCTGAGCCAGGAAGGGCAAGGATCTAGAACACAGGTGGTGGCTCTCACCTCTCCCAGGATCCTGTCCACAGTAGGGATGGACGAAAGTCCCTTACCTGTCCTTGAAGCTTGCTTCACGGTGGGGGGGAGGCGCTTCGCTTCTCCCCCCAAAGTTCATGCAAGGGGGGGGAGGCGCCCCGCCTCGCCCGGCCAAAATTCAGGCCGGGTAAAAGCGCCCCGTCTACCTGGCCGCGGGAAAAACAAAAACAAAACACCCCTGTGATAGGCTACGTAAACGATTAACGTAGCCTATCACAGCTAGATTTCCAAAGTCAGCCATGATAGGCTACGTAAATCATCACGTAGCCTATCACGGGTGACTTTGGAAAGAAAAAAAAAAGCGCGTACGCAAGTGGCGGCCCCTATAGGGAGCCACCATTTGCATTCCTTATTTGGTCCCTGTAGTCTACGTAAAGATTTACGTAGACTACGGCGAAAATAAGGGCAATGTTGCCCTTATTTTCGCCGTAGTCTATGTAAATCTTTACGTAGACTACAGGGACCAAATAAGGAACGCAAATGGCAGCTCCCTATGGGGGCCGCCATTTGTGTACGCGCTTTTTTTTTTCAAAGTCACCCGTGATAGGCTACGTGACGATTTATGTAGCCTATCACGGCTGACTTTGGAGATCTAGCCATGATAGGCTACGTTAATCGTTACGTAGCCTATCAAGGTTTTTTTTTTTTTTTTTTACTGCACTTGTAATGGCGGCAGCGGCAGCCGGTCGAAAGACCGGCTGCCGCCCCTGCCCCTCACGAAGACCTGACGAACCGCCACCGGGACCCGCCGCCGGGAGGGACATTCGTGAAAGGTAAGTCCCATCCCGGGGGTGGCGGGGGGGTGGCTGAGAATTTCACCACCGATTTCGGGGGGCCGAATGCATTGGCACTCGGCCCCCCGAAGTTTCGGGGAGAAATTCTCCCCCCCATCCCTAGTCCACAGCCTCAGGCTGTACAGATTGAAGAGTATCCAACAACACTGGACAAGCAGGGGCCAAAGTTACATCCACTGGGTCTGCATCGAGTATAGCATCCGAGTCAGAGCGGATCCGAGCGATTTTGTCTGCAAAGTGCTGAGCAAATTGTTCACAGTGGGCTGTCAAGAGCTTTAAGTTCTCCTATTGTGGGCTAGTGAATAAAAGACCCCTGACCACCTGAAACAACTCTGCTGGATGGCTCTTTGCAGATGCAATAGCGGCAGATCATATTTTTTATTTTTTGCTGCCCATCTTGCCACAGAGTAGGCCTTCAAAGAGGCTCTGGCCCATGTTCAATCGGATTCACTCCGCGTTTTCTGCCAGCGTCGCTCTAGTCATCTTCTCACTCGTTTCATCGCCTCCAGCTCCATAGAAAACCAGGTGCTGGTGTGGCTCCACTTTGTGAGAGAGGACACTCAGGAGCGATCGTGTCCACAGCCCTGGTCATTTCTCCTTTCCAGAGATCAGCCAGGGCTTCGACAGAATCATCTGCTGAGGCAACAGGAAAATCCTCAAGAGCAGTCAGGAAACCATTCGGCTCCATCAGCCACCTGGGGCGGACCATCTTAATTGGCTCTCAACCCCTGCAGAGGTGTTGAGTGCCAGTCTAAACCCCACCAGGTAGTGATCATGACAATGGAACTATAGTGAGTTCCTCCAGTCTCAGATCACTATGACCCCATCCAGCACAGAAAACAAGGTCCAGAGAGTGCCCAGCAGCATGGGTGGGGCCAGGTACCTTTTGGGGCAGACCCATGGTTGTCATGGCAGACATGAAGTCCTGAGTTGCTCCCGACAGGGCAGCCTCAGCATGGATGTTGAAATCCCCTAGTACAACAAGCTGAGAGGCCTCCAGCACCAACCCCGAGACTACCCCGGCTAGCTCAGGAAGGGAGATTGTTGAGCAGTGGGGTGGATGGTACACCAACAGAATCCCTCTTCTGTCCTGGGCACCCACCTTCAAATGCACACACGTGAACTCAGCAGACTAAGGAATAGGTCACCTGGTCAGGGGGATCGAATCCTGACAGGCCACTACATCTCCACCTCTAAGCCCCCCAGGTCTTGCCTGCTGCTGAACAGAGAAGGGCAGAGCTGGGAGAGTTCCCCCCTCCCCCAGCTTCATCCAATCAGGTCTCTGTAATTCAGGCCAGGTCGGTGTGCGCATCCAGGATCAAGTCCTGGGTAGCTGTTGTTTTACCATTCACTGACCTGGCATTCAACAGCAGCAGTTTCAGCCCAGGGGGTCTGTTGCCAGGGCCATCCGGGTTATCTGAGTTGGGGGACAATTTTGTTATGATGAAGACTGAAGATTATATTTCTGAAGGTCTGAGACAAGATTACCCTCACATTTTCTGTGGAAGTTTTTTAAAAGGCAGTTTAAAGTTGGATCCTTTCTTTTTGTCATTTTTTTTTAATCCATCATTTGTCACAAAGTAAGTTGCAAGACATAACCTTGGAGAATGGACTGTAGTGGCAGCATACAGTGGATGGTGCTGGGATCAGCACCAGATACCAAGCTCACATAGGACTATTTGTGTCTTGAAAGGACAGCCAGGTGTGGTAACATCCAATATAATTACATGCAAAAACCCTACTTAACAAGTGTAGGTAAAACACAGACACAGCAGCCCTGGACATGGCTAGCCTTTGCATCACAAAGAAGGGCATCCCTGAATATTGCTGATGCTCGATTAATGTTGTAGTCAGTGATGTGACTAGGGTATCCACATTGTTGGAGATGTTCTTTAGGTTTGCTGTGTCTTCTTGAGAAGTTTTCTTTGTTATTACAAAAGTGTTTTATCCTAAGACCCAAACTATACACAATGTTCTTCTTTAGATGGATCGGATGACATGACTGGAAATGAAGGTACAGGTTGGAATCTGTAGGCTTACAATATAAGTCTGTGACAATTTGATGGTTTTTAATGGTGTAGAGGACATGCAGGAAAGGTAATTTTGAGTATTCAGTTGTGGTGTTACTGTTAAATTTTATCATTGGGTGGATAGTGTTGAGTTCCTTGGAGGAAAAAAGGCAGGATATAGATGAAATAAATAAATAAATAAATAAATAAATAAATAGTGTTGATAAACTTGGTAAAAATCTTCAAGCTATCCCTTCCATAATCTCAGATGACAAAAATGTCATCTCTGTAACACCATCAGGCGCTAGACTTGTAGGAAGTAGGGATGGCGGAGAATTTCTCCCCGAAACTTCGGGGGGCCGAGCGCCAACGTGTTCGGCCCCCCGAACAAGTTTCGGGGAGAAATCCTCTGGACCCCCCCACCCCCCGCACCCCCCCCCCCAGGACGGGACTTACCTTCCCTGAATGTCCCTCCCGGCGGCGGGTCCGGCTGGCAGTTCGGCGGGTGTTCGAGCGGGGCGGGAGCAGCAGCCGGTCTTTTGACCGGCTGCCGCCGCCGCCATTGCAATAAAAGAAAAAAAAACCCGTCCCCTGATAGGCTACGTGACGATTCACGTAGCCTATCACGGATAGATTTGCAAAGTCATCCGTGATAGGCTACGTCAATCGTCACGTAGCCTATCATGGGTGACTTAAAAAAAAAAAAAAAGTGTGTACGGATAATGGAGGCCCCCATAGGGAGCCGCCATTCCCATTCCTTATTTGGTCGCTGTAGTCTACGTAAATGTTTACGTAGACTATGGCGAAAATAAGGGCAACGCTATTTGCATTGCCCTTATTTTCGCCGTAGTCTACGTAAACATTTACGTAGACTACAGCAACTAAATAAGGAACGCGAATGGTGGCTCCCTATGGGGGCCGCCATTCGCGTACACGCTTTTTTTTTTTTTTAAAGTCACCCGTGATAGGCTACATGACGATTCACGTAGCCTATCACGGCTGACTTTGCAGATCTAGCCGTGATAGGCTACGTGAATCGTCACGTAGCCTATCAGGGGAAGTTTTTTTTTTTTTTTAAAACTTTCGCGTTCGCGGCCGGGCGAGGCGGCAAGCCTCCTCCCCGGCCTGAATTTCGGCCGGGCGAGGCGGGAAGCCTCCCCCCCGGCCTGAATTTCAGCCGGGCGAGGCGGGAAGCCTCCCCCCCCTGGCCTGAACTTCGTGGGGGGAGCAGCGAAGCGCCTCCCCCCCACCGCGAACAAGCTGCGAGAAAAGGTAAGTGACTTTCGTCCACCCCTAGTAGGAAGCAGTTCTGCAGATAGTTTTTTCAAGTTGTCCCATCAATAGATTGTCATATGATGGAACCATACTTATTCTCATTGGTGTACCTTGGACTTGTAAATAGTGATTGCCATTGAACATCGACATTGTTACAAGTTGAGTATCAACTTAGCCAGGGATGTTAAGACTTCAGTGCTGGGTTCATCAGAGGTTCTGCCGTTAAAGAAATATGTGAAGGCAGAGAGGTCATCTTTCTGGGGTATGTTGCTGTATAAAGAAGGGAGGTCGAAGCTTTCAATGATGGTATCATCGTTAAATCAAAGTTTTTGATTCAGGTTTTCCATCTTCATAAGGAAATCTGTAGTGTCCTTAATATATAAAGGAAGTTTATGGACCAGTGGTTGAATTAAGGAGTCAATATATAGTGAAATTCTTTCAGTGACTTTATTGTTGCATGAAAGAATAGGCCTTCCTGGATTGTTGTTTTGATGGATCTTGGGTAGCATGTAAAATCTTCCTGCTGTAGGGGTGGGGGTAATAAAAAGAACAGCAAGGTCTCTGTCCAGTCAGTTTTTATGCAGGAATGTATGGATAAAGGTGCCATTTTTTGTTCATTTAGGTCAGCTGTGGTATCACAGTCAAGGAGTTTGTATGTACTGCTGCCATTTAGTTGTCTCAGACCTACAGAAATGTACTCCTCAGTCTTCATCATAACAACAGCTCCCCTTTTATCAGTTGGCTTTGTGACGATGTCTTTTTCTAATACAAGGTTGGTTGAGGGCCTCTCTTCCTTCTCTTCTTAGGTTGTAAAAGACCCATCCAGCTTTATGTTCGTCAGTTCTTTGCTTCACTGTCTTAAGAGAGGTTTCTAATAGGGATGGGGGAGAATTTCTCCCTGAAACTTCGGGGGGCCGAGTGCCAACGTATTCGGCCCCCCAAAGTAGTTTCGGGGAGAAATTGTCCGCCCCCCCGCCCCCGCCCCCTCCCAGGATGGGACTTACCTTTCCCGAATATCGCTCCCGGTGGCGGGTCGCAGCGGCGGCTCAGCAGGGCTTCGACAGGGGCAGGGGCGGCAGCCGGTGTTTTGACTGGCTGCCGCCGCCATTCCAAGAAAAGTTAAAAAAAAAAAAACGCCCCCGTGATAGGCTACGTGACGATTAATGTAGCCTATCACGGCTAGATTTGCAAAGTCAGCCATGATAGGCTACGTAAATCGTCACGTAGCCTATCACGGGTGACTTAAAAAAAAAAAAGCGCGTACAGCTAATGGCGGCCCCCATAGGGAGCCGCCATTCCCGTTCCTTATTTGGTCGCTGTAGTCTACATAAAGATTACGTAGACTAAGGTGAAAATAAGGGCAACGCTATTTGCGTTGCCCTTATTTTCGCCGTAGTCTACGTAAAGATTTACGTAGACTACAGCGACCAAATAAGGAACGCAAATGGCGGCTCCCTATGGGGGCCGCCATTTGCGTATGCACTTTTTTTTTTTAAAGTCACCCGTGATAGGCTATGTGACGATTAACGTAGCCTATCACGGCTGACTTTGCAGATCTAGCCGTGATAGGCTACGTAAATCGTCACGTAGCCTATCACGGGGGCTTTTTTTGTTTTCTTTTGAAGTTCGCGGCCGGGGAGACGGGGCGCTTCTCTCCGGCCTGAATTTCGGCCGGCCGAGGAGGGAAGCCTCCCCCCCCCGGCCTGAACTTCGGGGGGAGCAGCGAAGCGCCTCCCCCCCACCGTGAAGCAAGCTGTGAGACCAGGTAAGTGACTTTTGTGCACCCCTAGTTTCTAATACTGGATTTCTATTTGGGTTTGGAGTCCAGGTTTTGGGGGGCAGAAATTGCGAGAGAGGATTATGGCATAGGTTCCAAATATGGGTTTTGTTATGATTATGGAAATATTCTTTTAAACTTCTGAGCTCAAGTAGGTCTTTCCCTCACCTTCCATTCTTTCCGATGCCTTTTGGTTGATGTAGCCACAGTGCTCATTCTTGGGACGCAGAATGACCTTGCCTGCATTTGCAGATACAGCTGCCTCGGTAAAGTCAGTCCCACAGACAGCAGTGACAATGGCCTCATTAACAATGCAGGAGTCCAGGATCTTGACCATGTCTTCTTCAACAGCTTGGAACTCCGTGGCGGTACCATTACCAAAGACAGAAGGTGGGCAGCAAACCCTCCAGAGTGAGCTGGAATTTGGTGACACTGTTCCAGGCACTGGATTTCTTGACTGACTGTCCAATTATGGCTGGGCTGGTGCTGTGTGGGACAATGGGCAAGGTCTGCCTAAAGCCACCGCCAAACACAATAGTCTTGCCACCAAAAGGGGTGTCCTTGCTCCTGTGCTTCTTCAGCCGCCCTTCTATACAGTCAATAGCAAAGTGGTTAGCCATTGATACTTCATCTTTTAAAACAAAAAAAGTTTATGGACATAATTAAACTCTTGACTTTGAATTATAGTGAAAACTGTTGTTTTTCATTGAATCTGTGTGTCAAGAGCTTTCCAATGAGGTGTGTTTCATGAGAATCGGTCAACAAGAAGGAAGTCAAAAAGAGTGGACCAACTAGCTCCTGACTTTGAGTTGTGTGTGTGTGTGTGTGTGTGTGTGTGTGTAATTTGTCTGATCCTTGTCCTCTTAAACAAGTTAGGTTCAACTCACCTGCCAACCCATTGCTATTTGAACAATATATACAAGCTGCTTTATACTCATTCACTTTCCTAATCCATCCATCCCACTCCTATCCAATAGTCCCTGCCAGAGTTTCCTCAGTGTTTTGGGAAGTCAGCCTTCCACTGCCCAAGGCACTTTTGCTACCCCTGTTTAGGTGCAGATGTGCACAGGTGAAGATGGGGTTTCCGCAACCCCAAGGATGACCTCTACAAATGGACATTTCACCCATATATATATATATGAATATATATGGAGGTACAATATATATATGATGGAATGTAAAAGAAAGGAGACTATTCTCTGCTGGGTTTCCTCAAAGCCAAATATGTCCACCCCAAATGAACATTCTCCTCTGCCTGCTACCCCTCTCCTACTACATATTGTCAGTTCCTGCAACCCTCCTCCCCTTGGATGTTTGGGCTCTTGGACAGAAGTTGAAAAATGTCTTTGAAGGCATGTAGAACAATTGGGCTGTTGCAGATGTATAAAGTGGATGTTACTCTTGTTCTTTGCAGATGCAGAACATTGCACCAAATGTCCAGAAGATCAGCACCCAAACAAGGACCAAGATCAATGCATCCCAAAGTATATAACCTTCCTCTCCTATGAAGAACCTTTGGGGATATTACTAATGTCCTTTGCCCTATTCTTGTCCTTAACCACAGGCTTTGTGTTAGCAATCTTCATTAAATTCCTAGAAACACCAATAGTCAGAGCCAACAACCGAGACCTTTCCTATATTCTCCTTGTCTCTCTCTTGCTTTCCTTCTTGTCCTCCTTCCTCTTCATTGGCCAGCCAAGGAAAGTGACCTGCCTCCTCCGACAAACTGCCTTCAACGTCATCTTTTCAGTGGCTGTGTCTTCTCTGTTGGCCAAAACAATCACTGTGGTGCTGGCCTTCCTGGCCACGAAGCCAGGGAACAGGGTGAGGAACATGCTGGGAAAGAGTCTGGCCAACTCTATTGTCATTTCCTGTTCCAGTGTCCAACTTGTGATGTGCACTACTTGGATGGGAATTTCTCCCCCATTCCCAGATTTTGACATGCACTCGCTACCTAGACAGATGCTGCTGCAATGCAATGAAGGCTCTGTCACCATGTTCTATAGTGCCCTTGGCTACATGGGCTTCCTGGCTGCCATCTGCTTCACGGTGGCTTTCTTAGCCAGGAAGCTGCCTGGGGCCTTCAATGAAGCCAAGCTGATCACCTTCAGCATGCTGGTCTTCTGCAGTGTTTGGGTGTCCTTTGTGCCCACCTACCTGAGCACCAAGGGGAAATACATGGTGGCCGTGCAGGTCTTCTCTATCTTGGCCTCCAGTGCTGGGCTTCTGGGCTGCATCTTTCTTCCCAAGTGCTACATGATTGTACTGAGGCCTGATCTGAATACAAAGGAGCATCTTACATCAAAAACTAAAGGTGGCATTTGATTATTATTGAATTCTTTCATAGGTGTGTCGTTTATCAGGCATTTGCTTCCCCACACCATGGTTTCAGAGAACATGCTATTCTTCTTCTTCAGGCAGACATTCAGCTCTGGCTACTGTGCTGGTTCTTGACACTGATTGATGGCTGTATATATCTAATCTAAAAATGCTGTGCAGTTCTTCTCTGTCTTGCCTTCCAGTGCTGGGCAACAGGGTGTATCTTTCTTCCCAAGTGTTGCATTACAATACTGAGGCCTCATCTGAATGCAAAGGATCAACTCATGAGAAAAAACAAAAGCATAATGTTGATTAATATTTTTTTTACCGAACACTCTAATATTCTGCTGCTTTTGACCTGATATTCTGCACTTTTTATAAGAGGCTTCATTCCAACCTCAGAAAAGTATGGGATGCTGTTATTTTTATTTTTTGCCATTTCAATCCTCTTGGCCATGGTTTTTGTTTTAACTGTCATACTCTGGCTTTTAATTCTCTTTGTTCTTTACTTGTTTTGAGATTGTATCCATGTAAAACACCTTTGGGGTGCTTTTCATGGCTGGAAGTGGGTTTAAGCCATTCTTATAAAAGAAAGAAAGATGTATAATAAATAAATATATCTTAGAAACAACTCTGGCACTCAAGACTGAATGGTGTACATTTTCCCCTTGCTGTTTTGGAGGCTGAAAGATATCAAAATTGGCCACTGAGAAATCTCTGATCTCACCACAATTGAGTACTGGGATGCCAGCTGATTGACCAGATTCTCAGCTGGCCAGCATGGTCCCATACTGTCAAATATTCCTTGAAGCCAAGAATGCCCTTGTTTTGGTGGCAGCCTCCTTTTTTATTGGTACCAGGGTGTCATCAGTTGAAACTAGAGGAGTGAGAGATGGAGCACCTTAAAATTCCCCAGCCCTGCAATAATGGCAATCCCATGGATGAATTTATGTTTTGGGGTACAGTGTCACCAAATGCGGATGACATGCAACTCTACCTCTCATTTAAATCCTCAGCAAGGGTGGCTGTAGAAACCCTGTCTAAGCGGCTGGAGCTGGTGAGTGGCTGGATGGGAAGGGATAAGGTGAAACTGAACCCCGACAAAACTGAAGTACTTTTGGTGGGAGACAAGGGGAGGTTGGGGGATGTTGACCTGGTGTTAAATTAGGTGCAGCTGCCCCTGAAGGCCCAGGTCCTCAGCCTAGGTGTCATTTTAGACTCCCAGCTGTCCATGGAGGCTCAGGTGTTAGCCGTGAGGTGGGCGGCACTGTACCAACTCCATCTGATATGGTGGCTGAGCCCCTATCTCACTAACCATCTGCCCCGATCAGTAGTTCATGCCCTGGTCTCCTCTCACCTAGACTAACATAATGCGCTCTATGTGGTGTTACCCTTGAAGTTGGTTTGGGAGTTGCAGCTGGTGCAGAACATGATGGCTCACCTGATTAAAGGCAGCCATCAGCGAGATCACACACTCCAATGCTGAAGGAGTTGCACTGGTTATGAGTTGTTTTCCAGGCCCAATTCAAGGTGTTGGAATTGACCTTTAAAACCCTATACAGTTCCAGCCCAGACTACCTTAAGGAGTGCCTCCAGCAACACCAGATATGCTGCTCAATGAGATTGGCCTCAGAAGGCCTCCTGTCTCTCCCATCAGCTAGGATAACTAAGCTGGTGAGGACTAGGGAGAGGGACTTTTCTCTGGTGGCCCCCACTTTGTGGAATTCCCTCCCTAGTGACCTCTGCCATGCCCCCTCTTTGATGAGCTTCTGCCAGGCTTTAAAAACCTGGTTTTTGAGGTGGGCATTTTGGGTGGGTTAGGGTTTTTTAGAGCAATTTTGTTTTGTTGAGTTGATTATGTTTATTTTGTGTTGTTATTTGTATTGTACGCTGCCTAGAGTGGCCGGCTAGCTGGCCAGATGGGCAGCCAATAAATCTATTAAATAAATAAATAAATAAATTTATGTATTTATTTATTAAACTTATATACCGCCCAACAGCTGAAGCTTTCTGAGCAGTTCATAACAATTATAACCATAAATACAACTTAAGATGCATTATAAAAGTTTAAAAGTTTAGCACCATAGCTAAAATATAAATAAAGGTCTTCACCTGCTGCTGGAAAGAGCACGACATAAGTGCCAGCAGGGATGTCAGAGAAATCTGCTGCAGATTCAAATGATTAAGGAATCCGCAGTGGATCGGGACCACTTACCTCCGCTCCAGGAGCCACCCACATCCTCCCTGTCCCTGCCGATTGCCATGTCTTTTCTTAAAAAAAAAAAAAATGGTGATCAAGAGGATGTGCCCATAGACTTAGATGCAAATAGAGTCATAAATCTTGCATCTAAGTCTATGTGTCCATAGGCTTATATGCAAGATTCATGGCTCTATTTTGCGCATAAGTCTATGGGCACATCCTCCCAATCACCATTTTTTTTTTTTAAAGAAAAGACATGGCAATCGGCAAGGACAGGGAGGAGGCAAACAGCTCTGGCTGGCAGGAGGGAAGGTAAGCGCCCCCCAAGCCGGTTTCCTCCCCCCAGAATCCTTGTGGAGTGGAGCTGCTCTGGAGGAATCTGGGGGGGAGGAACAGATCGCCTCCCCCTTCCACAGATTCCCCACCAGAACAGATGGTGGGGAATCCATACACCCCTAGTTGCCAAGTGAGCCTCTCTGAGAAGTTCATTCCACAGCTGGGTGCCACAGCAGAATAAGCCCTCTTCCTCATAGCCACCCACCTCAATTCCCTCGGCAGGGGCTCCCGGAGAAGGACTGCTGAAGATGATCTTCATCTTCAGTAGGAATGTCCATCTCCAGGAAATCCAGCCATTTGGGGGCCCAACACTGTGCTCCCATCTTTGCTTGCATTTGCGAACTGAGCCAGGGGGTTGTTTCCAAATCCAAGAACCTTTCAGGATTTCCCCCCCATAAAAGCAATTAGTGCCAACTGAGGGTGCAATTTGTCCAAATTACACAAATTACACCTGCATTTTGCATAATTTGCACTAATTGCAGCTGAAAGTTGTGCCATTTGCACAAATTGTGGCTATAATTTGCGCAAATTGCTTTACATAATTTATTTTGTATTAATGGAAATCTTTGAGTTGGCCCAACTTGATATAGATCAATTCAGGCCAGCTCATGGGAAAGCGAGCTGACGCCCAAGCTGGGCTGAGCTGACTAAAGCTCGGGGAGCTTCACCACAACCCCCGCACAGATTCCTCTGACATTCCTATCTAGCAGGGAATAGGGGTGCACGAAAGTCACTTACCTGGTCTTGCAGCTTGCTTCGCGGTGGGGGGGAGGCGCTTCGCTGCTCCCCCCGAAGTTCAGGCCAGGGAGGGAGGCTTCCCGCCTCACCCAGCCAAAATTCAGGCCGGGGAGAAGCACCCCGTCTCCCCGGCCGCGAACTTCAAAAGAAAAAGAAAAAAAATGCCCCTGTGATAGGCTACGTAACGATTAACGTAGCCTATCACGGCTGACTTTGCAGATCTAGCCGTGATAGGCTACGTAAATCGTCACGTAGCCTATCACAGGTGACTTAAATTTTTTTTTTAAAAAGTGCCTACGGATAATGGCGGCCCCCATAGGGAGCCGCCGTTCGCGTTCCTTATTTGGTTGCTGTAGTCTACATACATCTTTACGTAGACTACGGCGAAAATAAGGGCAACGCAAATAGCGTTGCCCTTATTTTTGCCGTAGTCTACATAAATCTTTATGTAGACTACAGCGACCAAATAAGGAACAGGAATGGCGGCTCCCTATGGGGGCCGCCATTATCCGTAGGCGCTTTTTAAAAAATTTTTTTAAGTCACCCTTGATAGGCTACGTGACGATTTACGTAGCCTATCACGGCTAGATCTGCAAAGTCAGCCGTGATAGGCTACGTTAATCGTCACGTAGCCTATCATGGGTGACTTTGAAAAACGAAAAAAGTGCGTACGCAAATGGCGGCCCCCATAGGGAGCCGCCATTCGCGTTCCTTATTTGGTCCCTGTAGTCTACGTAAAGATTTATGTAGACTACGGCAAAAATAAGGCCAATGCTATTAAATCATTAATCATTCCTGCAATAAGTGGATTTAACCCTCTTGCCCTTTCAAATTCCTTTTTTCAGTTACTTCAGAGAGCGCAGGACAGGAAGGCCTGGCGTGCTCTGGTCCATGGGGTCAAGAAGAGTCGGACACGACTGAACGACTGAACCACCACAACAAGAGAAGTTCCCTGTTTTGAAGTCAAATGTGATTGCCATTTCCCCCTTACATACACAGTAAATTTGGTAGTCCTGAGGTAACTGTACCTTTTGGTTCAATGGCACTTTTTGCACTACATCCTGGGTGTAGCAAGTGCTTGGGTTTGGTGACGGGCCTGTTAAACCAATTTAAACTTGAGGCAGAAGGTCCTCTTGGGTCCTTTCCAATTCTGTGTCTCCTTTCCATAAATGCATTATTCCTGTATATTTTCCTTGATGTTCTGCATCTTTATGCTTAGCCACTGCCCTGTTCCAGATGCATTGAAAACTTGTCCTGGATTTATGAAAGAGGTTCAGGAAGGAAAGCCAAGTTGCTGCTATGACTGTGCTCTCTGCATGGAAGGGACTATCTCCACTCAGGAAGGTGGTTGATTCCAGAGAAAATGCTGTCCCTGGGAGGAGGGCAAAGATTCACCCACACATTTTCTGTGAAGGATTTATTTATTTATTTATTTCATTTCTATCCCGCCCAATAGCCAAAGCTCTCTGGGCAATTCACAATGACTAAAATCACAAGATACAGAATAAAACAATGTAAAATATGAAAGCTTAAAACTGAAGTAGAAAAGTACCACCAGAATAAAACCTAGCAGCAATGTTGTTGTTGTTCAGTCGTTCAGTCGTGTCCGACTCTTTGTGACCCCATGGACCATAGCACGCCAGGCCTTCCTGTCCTCCTCTCTCTCCCAGAGTGTGCTCAAGTCCATATTCATTGCACCAGTGATGTTATCTAGCCATCTCATCCTCTGCCGTCCCCTTCTCCTTTTGCCTTCAGTCTTTCCCAGCATCAGGGTCTTTTCCAGAGAGTTTTCTCTTCGCATTAGGTGGCCAAAATATTTGAGCTTCAGCTCCAGTATCTGTCCTTCCAATGAGCACTCAGGGTTGATTTCCATTAGGTTGGACTGATTTGACCTTCTTGCAGTCCAGGGGACCCGTAAGAGTCTTCTCCAGCACCACAGTTCGAAAGCATCAATTCTTCAGTGCTCAGCCTTCCTTATAGTCCAGCTCTCAGTCTCACAGCCATACATTACTACTGGGAAAACCATAGCTATAGGGACCTTTGTCAGGAAGGTGATGTCTCACTCTCTGCTTCTTACTATGCTGTCTAGGTGTGCCATAGATTTATGGCACACCTAGGAGCAAGCGTCTTTTAATTTCATGGCTACAGTCACCATCTGCGGTGATCTTGGAGCCCAAGAAAGTAAAATCTGTCACTGCTTCAATTTCTTCCCCTTCTATATGCCAGGAAGTGATGGGGCCAGATGCCATGATGTTGGTTTTTGAATGTTGAGTTTCAAACCAGCTTTTGCACTCTCCTCTTTCACCCTCAACAAGAGGCTCTTTAAATCCTCTTTGCTTTCTGCCATTAGGGTGGTATTGTCTGCATGTCTGAGGTTGTTGATAATTCTCCCTTAATTGATTCCGGCAATCTTAATTCCGACCTGTGATTCATCCAACCTGGCATTTCTCATGATGTACTCTCCATATAAGTTAAATAAGCAGGGCGACAATATGCAGCCTTGTCGTACTCCTTTCCCAATTTGGAACCAATCGGTTGTTCCATGTCCAGTTCTTACTGTTGCTTCTTGACCCTCATACAGGTTTCTCAGGAGACAGGTAAGGTGGTCTGGTACTCCCATCTCTTTCAGAATTTGCCACAGTTTGTTGTGATCCACACAATCCAAGGCTTTAGCATAGTCAATGAAGCAGAAATAGACTTTTTTCTGGAATTCCCCTTTTTTCTCCATGATCCAGCAAATGTTGGCGATTTGATCTCTAGTTCCTCTGCCTCTTCGAAACCCAGTTTGTACTTCCGGTAGTTCTCAGTTTGCATACTGCTGAAGCCTATCTTGTAGGATTTTGAGCATCACCTTGCTGGCATGTGAAATGAGCGCAATTGTACGGTAGTTTGAACACTCTTTGGCGTTGCCCTTCTTTGGAACTGGAATGTAAACTGACCGTTTCCAGTCTTGTGGCCACTGTTGAGTGTTCCAAATTTGTTGGCATATTGAGTGCAGCACTTTAACAGCATCATCTTTTTGGATTTTAAATAGCTCAGTTGGAATACTGTCATCTCCGCTAGCTTTGTTGTTAGTAATGCTTCCTAAGGCCCACTTGACTTCACTCTCGAGGATGTCCGGCTCAAGTTCAGTGACCGCACTATCATGGCTATCAGGGACATTCAGATCTTTCCTGTATAGTTCTTCTATGTATTCTTTCCACCTCTTCTTAATCTCATCTGCTTCTATTGGGTCCCTGCCTTCTTTGTCCTTTATCTTGCCCGTCTTTGCACAAAACGTTCCCTTGAGAACTCTGATTTTCCTAAAGAGATCTCGTCTTTCCCATTCTGTTGTTTTCCTCTATTTCTTTGCATTATTCATTTAAGAAGGCCTTCTTGTCTCTCCTTGCTATTCTCTGGAACTCTGCATTCAGTTGGATACATCTTCCCCTTTCTCCCTTGCTTTTTGCTTCCCTTCTTTCCTCAGCTACTTGTAAAGCCTCATCAGACAGCCATTTTGCTTTCTTGCAGTTCTTTTTCGTTGGGATGGATTTCGTTGCTGCCTCCTGAACAATGTTACAGACCTCCATCCATAATTCCTCAGCCACTCTGTCTATCAGGTCTAATCCCTGAAATCTATTCCTCACCTCCACTGTATATTCATAAGGGATATGATTGAGGTCATACCTGAATGGTTTAGTGATTTTCCCTACGTTCTTCAATTTCAGCCGAAATTTTGCAATAAGAAGCTTATAATCTGTGCCACAGTCAGCTCCAGGTCTTGTTTTGACTGACTGTATAGAGCTTCTCCATCTTTGGCTGCAAAGGACATAATGAATCTGATTCCTAAACAATATTGTTCTTTACAGGATCGGACTTTCTTTTCACCACCAGACACATCCACAGCTGAGTGTCCTTTCAGCTTTCACCCAGCCACTTCAGTTTTTCTGGCGCTACTTGGAGATACCCTCTGCTCTTCTTCACTAGTATATTGGACACCTTCCGACCTGAGGGGCTCATCTTCTGGCGTCATCTCTTTTACCCTTGTGATATGTTCCATGGGGTTTTCTTGGCAAGAATCCTGGAGTGGGTTGCCATTTCCTTCTGTAGTGGACCACATTTTGTCAGAACCCTCCACCATGACCTGTCCATCTTGGGTGGCCCTGCACGGCATAGCTTATGGCTTCACTGAATTATGCAATCCCCTTCGCCACAACAAAGCAGTGATCCATGATGATATATGATTGTTCTTCAGCAAAACTTCTATCTCTTTCTACTTTGCTGGCTCTTACCACTCATCTAAATACACACCCAGATTTTTTTTTTTGGGGGGTGGACACAACCCATGACATAGATTGGGAACTTACACTTTGATACTGAAGAGCTGTAACACACATAGAATAATTTATTATTTTTTAAACAAACAAACAAACAAACGATGAAGGGAGGAAGGTGTTTCAAATCCCGGTGAATTGTACCACATCCTTACCCACCCACTTGTGCAGATGGAACATATGATAGTAAACACACAGAAAAAGTACAATACTTCCTGAAATGAGGAAGCACAATTGCAGTTCCACTTGTAGCTAGAGTTGTCAGAGAAATCTGTCCAGGGGGGTGAGGATCATTGAGCTTTCAGGAGCTTGCTAACCTACAAGCTATTCTGAGTTGATTTGTATGAGTCAGGTGAGCTTGTGGATTTCCATTCCCCCCACCCTAAAATAAGCATTTATGCAGATGGTGGCTGTAATGTGCATAATTTACACAAATTTCAGTTGCAATTTGCTTGATTTACACAAATTACAGCTGTAATAAGTTTAATTTCTGGAAATTGTTCTTCCAATTTGTACAAAATTAAGCATGTTACGGCAGCAATTTGCACAAATGGAGTGGATTATAGCCAACATTTGCATAAATTATGCAAATTGCAGCTGCAATTTGTGTAAATGCCAATTTTACAGCAGGAATCACAGAAATTTCGTGGATTCCAGGAAAAAACCTATGGCACAACTTGGAAATGCGAGCTGAGCTGGGGGCTCCAGGGAAATCTGATGAGCCCCAAAAGGGCTGGATTTCCCCCATGATGGCCATCCCTATGTGTAGCTTACAATCACTAGGAGCTGCCCATTTGGAAGTACCTTCAGTCCCTTGGTGATGTCAATGATTTGGATTGGTAAAAAAAGGTGTGTGGAGGTATTTGGATTGCAAAGTGATTTATTTTGGGGTCCCCAAGATGGCATAATGTAAGTACCTAGCTAGGGATGTACGAAAGTCACTTACCTTGAATGAAATTTCATTCGTGGTGGGGGGAGGCGCTCCGTCCCTCCCCCCGAAATTCTGGCCAGGGGGGAGGCGCTCCGTCCCTCCACCCCCGAATCCTGGCCGGCCGGGCCGCAAATGGCGGTGGCCGTAGCCGCCGCCGTTTGCATCCCTGCAGTCAGCCGTGATAGGCTACATAAATGTTTATGTAGTCTACCATGGTTGAGTAAAAACAAAAACAACCCCCCCGCGTGTACGCAAATGGCGGCGCCCATGGGCGCCGCCATTTGTGTTCCTTATTTTGGCACATCTAGTCTATGTAAATATTTACGTAGACTACAGCGAAAATAAGGGGAACGCAAATTTGCGTACGCGTGGTTTCTTTTTTTTTTTACTCAGCCGTGATAGGCTACGTGAACATTTACGTAGCCCATCACAGTATTTTTTTAAAATCTAGCCGTGATAGGCTATGTAAATCTTTATGTAGCCTATCACGTTTTTGTGTGTGTGTTTTTATTTTACTGAAAATGGTGGCGGTGGCAGCTGGTCGGAAGACCGGCCGCTGCAGCCGCCACCGCCACCGCCAAACCGCCACCGAACCGCTGCCAGAGCCACCGCTGCCAGGAGGATTCGCCCAAGGTAAGTCCCGTCCCAGGGGCTGGGGGGGGCAGACCATTTCACCACCAATATTGGGGGGCCGAATGCACTGGCACTTGGCCTCCCTGAGATTCGTGGTGAAATTCTCTGACATCCCTATATCTAGCACCCTTGTGGGAACCAAAGAGAAGTATAGACAGTAGGGGTGAACGAAAGTCACTTACCTTTTCTCGCAGCTTTTTCGCGGTGGGGGGAGCGCTTCGCTGCTCCCCCCGTGAAGTTCAGGCTGGGGGGGGAGGCTTCCCGCCTCGCCCGGCCGAAATTCAGGCTGGGGGGGGAGGCTTCCCGCCTCGCCCGGCCGAAATTCAATGTTTACATAGACTACGGCGAAAATAAGGGCAACGCTATTTGCGTTGCCCTTATTTTCGCCGTAGTCTACGTAAACATTGACGTAGACTACAGCGACTAAATAAGGAACGCGAATGGCGGCTCCCTATGGGGGCCGCCATTATCCGTACACACTTTTTTTTTTTTTTTTAAAGTCACCCATGATAGGCTACGTGACGATTCACGTAGCCTATCACGGCTGACTTTGCAAATCTTGCCATGATAGGCTACGTGAATCATCATGTAGCCTATCAGGGGACGTTTTTTTTTTTTCCTTTCATTGCAATGGCGGGGGCGGCAGCCGGTCGAAAGACCGGCTGCTGCTCCCGCCCCGCTCGAACACCGGACGAACTGCCAGCTGGACCCGCCGCCGGGAGGGACATTCAGGGAAGGTAAGTCCCATCCCGGGGGGGGGGCGGGGGGGCGGAGGATTTCTCCCCGAAACTTGTTCGGGGGGCCGAACACGTTGGCGCTCGGCCCCCCGAAGTTTCGGGGAGAAATTCTCCGCCATCCCTAATAGACAGTAGTTCTTCTGGTGAAGGGATATTTGATACAAGTTTGTGAGATTTGGAGTAAATGCTAACTTCATAGCTTCAATATCAAGGCAGCTTCCTCCCCATATTACTCCTGCCTGAGGAAGAATTCTGGGGAACGCAAAAACATGCTCACATTTTGTGACATTTTGATTGATCCATAGAAAGGTAATGCCAGGCTGTAGATTTTAAAATCATGTTTTTGTAGTGGATTAACATAGAGCTTTTCGACATTAAGCAACCCCCCCACCCCCCCTGCATCCTTACTGGGGGGTTTTGCTTTTGGTTTTTTTTTTGGGGGGGATTATGATGAGCTCCTTTACATGGCAGAAAAATGGCTTGAACTGAGGGATGGAGGGAGTGGGGGTGGGGGAAGGGGAGCATTGTTTTCATCTCTCAACTTGTTCCAAACTTTTTCCTCATGGTCCCCAGGAAATCTACTATCTTTGACAGGTGGCCAAGGCAGGAGTCCCCAGCCAGCTGCACGTTCTCCACTCCTTGCAAGGAGGGGAGAACCTGTGGTTGGCAGGCAACTCTTGCCCCCACCGCCTGGCCCCTTATGCCTCTAATGTTGTGGAGATGTCGCAGCCGTTTTGCACCTTATTAGAAATATGAAAATTACAGAGCCACCATCTTGCATAAAAATGGCAGCTCATATTGAGGAGCGGGTGGCTGCAGAGCACTCCTATACCACGCAGCGCTCAGTGAGCACATCCTCAAGCACCCCACAGCGTGGCAAACAGAGTCTGCGGGGCCAAGCAGGGGGAAGTCTCCACTGTTGGGCTCTCACGACATCCCGACAGCATTGCTCATGGGGCATGTCAGTCAAGGCATCAGCCTTTGCTTCCCATTTCCAGGCTTTGTGGAGTCTGAGCCAAAATGAGGTCACCTTAACTCTGGCAGGTTTTCTGCTCTTTGAGTTCTCCCGGTTCCTGAAAAGTAAATCTGTAATTGCACTGTTGGCAATCCTACCTCTCCACAATGCATATGTGGGCCTCCCTTGGACACAAAATAGGGATGTACGAAAGGGACTTAACTTGTCCCGCAGCTTTTTTCGCGGAGGGGGGAGGCGCTTCGCTTCTCCCCCCGAAGTTCATGTGAGGGGGGGGTATCTTCCCGCCTCGCCCAGCCAAATTCAGGCTGGGGAGAAGCGCCCCGTCTCCCTGGCCGCGAACTTCAAAAGAAAAAAAAAAAAGCCCCGTGATAGGCTACGTAACGATTTACGTAGCCTATCACGGCTAGATCTGCAAAGTCAGCCGTGATAGGCTACGTTAATTGTCACGTAGCCTATCACGGATGACTTTGGGAAAAAAAAAAAGCACGTACGCTAATGGCGGCCCCCATAGGGAGCCGCCATTTGCGTTCCTTACTTGGTCCCTGTAGTCTACGTAAAGATTTACGTAGACTATGGCGAAAATAAGGGCAACGCTACGGCATATCTGCTACGGCAGCCACCATTTGTGTCCCTGCAGGCTGCCCAGTTGCTGGATGTCTGGGTGCGGGCAGCCCCAGAGAGAATTTCAGGGGGACGGATGGAGCGGCTCCCCTGCACCGCAAATGTCACCTTTCAAAAAGGTAAGTGACTTTGGTACATCCCTATGTCCACTATGCCATTTGCATCCATAAAGCTCTTAGATTAAGCTGAATGCAGCCATAAATGGCTGCATTTAGCATAAAATAAGGGCTTTATGGCCGCAGATGGCCTCTGCTACATCATTTGCGTCTTTGGTTTTTCATGTGATAGGCTATCCTATCCCTAGCCTATCCAGAACCTAGGCTATCTATCCTGTCGCTCTGGAGCCACCGGCAGGGAGGATCCGGCCAGGGAGGATTCTGCCAGGAGGCAGAGGTAATGGATCCTTTCCTCCATGAACTCCGGAGGCCAGATTCTTTTGAAACCAGCCTCATTGGGGTCTGTGGTGGAGTTCTCTGACATCCCTAAATATAACCCTAGCATGTGTACAAAAGGACCTTTGCAGCCCTTCTGGCCCCATTAGCCCTCTTCTGTCCAGATGCCACAAACTCATAACAACATACAGTCAGGGCCAGAAATATTGGAAAAAGGAAAACTGATTTGGCAGTTGGCCTCTGCACACCACCACACTGAAGTTGAAAGGAAACTAGGGATGGCGGAGAATTTCTCCATGAATCTCCGGGAGTCCGAATGCTAACACATTCGGCCCCCCGAAATTGGTGGGGCAATTCTCCGCCCCTCCCGGGATGGGACTTACCTCTGTCAAATGTCCCTCTCGGCGGTGGGTCCCAGCGGCATTTCGGCGGTGTTTCGGCGGGGGCGGGGGTGGCAGCCGGTCTTCCGACCGGCTGCCACCGCCACCATTTCCCCGTTAAGTAAAAAAAAAAAAGTGATAGGCTACGTAACAATTTACGTAACCTATCACGGCTAGATTTTCAAAGTCAGCTGTGATAGGCTACGTAAATCTTTACTTAGCCTATCATGGCTGACTTTGGGGGGAAAAAAAAGCGCGTACGCAAATGGCGGCGCCCATGGGCGCCGCCATTTGCGTTCCTTATTTGGGCACGGGTAGTCTACGTAAAGATTTACGTAGACTACGGCGAAAATAAGGGCAACGCAAATAGCGTAGACGCTACGCTATTTGCGTTCCCCTTATTTTCACCGTCTTAGTCTATGTAAATGTTTACGTAGACTAAGACGTGCCAAAATGAGGAACGCAAATGGAACGCCATTTGCGTACGCGCATTTTTGTTTTTGTTTTTAAATCAGCCGTGATAGGCTAAGTAAACATTTACGTAGCCTATCATGGTGTTTTTTAAAAATCTAGCCATGATAGGTGACGTAAATCTTTACGTTGCCTATCACTTTTTCTTTCTTTTTTTTTTTTAACTGGAAATGGCACCAGGAAGATCCGCCCAAGGTAAGTCCCGTCCCGGGGGGTGGCGGGGGGGGTGGCAGACCGTTTGGCCACCATTTTCGGGGGGGCCAAATGCGCTGGCATTCGGCCTCCCCGAGATCCGTGGTGAAATTCTCTGACATCCCTAGCTGAATGCTGCCAAACTGATAGGATGCCGCTTCATACTGCAGCTGGATAATGACCCAAAACATACAGCAAAAGCTCCCCAAGAGTTTCTGAAGGCAAAGAAGTGGGATGTTCCTCAATGGCCAAGTCAGTCACCTGATCTCCACCCAACAGAGCATGCTTTTAACTTACCAAAGACAAGACTGAAGTCAGAAAGACCCACAAACAAGCAGCAGCTGAAGGCAGCTACAGTGAAGGCCTGTCAAAGCATCTCCAGGGAGAAAACTCAGCATCTGGTCATGTCCATGGGTTCCAGACTTCAGGCAGTCATTGACTGCAAAGGATTTTCATCCAGATATTAAAGGTGACCCTTAAGTTTGAAATGATGTTGGTTTGTTCCATTACTTATGAGCCACCAACGATGGGTGTGTGTGTGTGTGTGTGTGCGTGTATGCCACTGGCTGTACTTCCTGAATGGCTGGTGCCTCACTTTTGTCACACCCCTTGAATTACAGCTGAAAGTCCTGCCTGCGCTCCCATCTGGGTGTGTTTCCTTTCAACTTCAATGTGGTGGTGTGCAGAGGCCAACTGCCAAAACAGTCATCCTTGTTCCAATATTTCTGGCCCTGACTGTATATCCTAAAAGGAGATCCTGGCTCTTGTGAAAGTGTTTGTTTCTTTGTTTTAAAGAAATGTTATACATGCTCAACTGCCTCTTCAGTAACCCATATCAAATCAGGGAACCACATGTGAGAGTTTCTTCAAACATGTTTTCTCTGGCGTTACAAGAAGCAGCACAGAGAGTTCAGAATGTTGCTGAGGAGATGTTCCTTCTCCATATAATTATCAAAATGATGAAGATTTCTTCTCCTTGCCAACGCCCCAGAGGTTTTTCCTGAGATTGCCTTGGACAAAAATATCAGATGCATGAGCAAGGCGGGGTGATGTCATACCTCCAGGTGCAGAAGGACTGGAGCATAAATATCTCCTGTGCCACTGAGACCTTGGGAGGAGGTGTAGGGCAGGTGAGGAGGACTGTGCGGAGGTGAGGTGGACGTCCTGTCATCTCCTTCAGCTGAGAAGCTGTGGCTGGCTGGGCTCCATCTGTGCTGGGAAATCCGCAGAAGTGATTAGGAAAGCCTGGGTCTTGCAAGAGGGCTTTGGCTTCCTCAAATCTTTCTTCCAGTTGGTTGAGAGGAGCAGGGCAGAGGCTATACCAGGCACACCAAGCATGATTTGGTTCTTGCTGCTACTTCTGCTGCCCCAGGAAACCTGTGGGAAGTTCAAGGCTAAGTCCTCCTTGATTGTAGATAGGGGTGGATATGATCCACTCAATTTTTACAAGCCAGGAGACCACCTCATTAGTGGGATTATCCCTACAACAATTCCAGCTTTTTCAAACGCAGATGTTTTTGACAAGCCTCCCCTTAGAACCCTTCTGACAGGACATGTAAGTATGTGGTGACAGAGCTACTGCCAGTTCAACACTGTGACTGTACTGATTTCATGAGCCCCAGGCAAAGAGCTTGTCTTCAGTTGCCTTAGGGCTTCTTCACATGGAGCTTTTATCCTACTATTGAGATTGGTTACTCACAGAATTCCGCAGGTTCTTTAGATGACATTCTCAACCTCCAGGGCGTCTCCCACACTTCGTTCCTGTTGAGTTCCCTCATGAAAAGAGGAAAACTCACAATAAGAAGAGCCAGACCACAGTGCCATCAAGTTGCTGTCTAATGGGATATATGGAAGGCTCAGATAAGGGGAAAAGATGGAGAATGAGCGGGGAGGAAGGATGTGTAAAGGGACTCTGTCATAATCCTGCATTTCAAACAGAAGCAGAAAGCCCTGTTTTAAATGCGGGATCTTAGGCTGGTGTAGAGATGCCCTTTGTGGGAAGACCTTTTGTGTGTGTGTGTGTGTGTGTGTGTGTGCGCGCATGCACGGGGGGGTCATCAACAGTAGGGCCCCATTCTAATTAGTTAAAAGAAGCAAGGCACACCATTCTGGGTGCAGCCGATCGTATCATTCACTGCAGCTGGATGGGTCCCTCTTGAAAAGGATAGTAACCTGAAGTTACAGGTGTGCACCCCACTTCCAAGTAGGGATGTACGAAAGTCCCTTACCTTGCCCAAAATTTGATTTGCGGTAGGGGGGAGGTGCTCCGTCCCTCCCCCTGAATTTCTGGCACTGGGGGAGGCGCCCCGTCCCTCCTGCTGCGAATCCTGGCGGGCCGGGAACGCAAATGGCGGTGGCCGTAGCCGCCACCATTTGCGTCCCTGCAATCTGCCATGATAGGCTACGTAAATGTTTACGTAGCCTATCATGGCTGACTAAAAAAAAACGCGCATACGCAAATGGTGGCACCCATGGGCGCTGCCATTTGCGTTCCTTATTTTGGCATGTCTAGTCTACATAAACATTTACGTAGACTACGGCAAAAATAAGGGGAATGCAAATAGCATTCCCCTTAAATAGCATACACTATTTGCATTCCCCTTATTTTTGCCGTAGTCTACGTAAATGTTTACGTAGACTAGACGTGCTAAAATAAGGAATGCAAATGGCGGGGCTCATGGGCACCACCATTTGTGTACGCGCGGTTTGTTTCTTTTTTACTCAGCTGTGATAGGCTACGTAAACATTTACATAGCCTATCACAGTATTTTTTAAAAATTTAGCTGTGATAGGCTATGTAAATGTTTACATAGCTTATCAGGTTTTTTTTGTGTGTGTGTTTTTTTTACTGGAAATGGCAGCGGCGGCAACTGGTTGGAAGACCGGCCGCCGCCGCTGCCGCTGCCGCTGCCAAACCACCGCCGAACCGCCGCCAGAGCCACCTCCACCAGGGACATTCGCACAAGGTAAGTCCCGTCCTGGGGGGGGGGTGGGAGGGCAGACTGTTTCGCCACCGATTTCGGGGGGCTGAATGCACTGCTAAGCCAAGCCCCCCCCCAATCTGGTGCCAACACTGAGGTGGACTACATTCCAGGGTTGTGAGAAGTGATTCCCCCAGAACTGTTCAAGTTAAGCCCACCTTGGTGAGCCCCTATCCTTGCGAAGCTCACTGCATATTTATTTATTTATTTTATTATTTTTGTATTATATGTCTAATCTGCCCAATAACTAATGTTTTCTGGGTGGATATGCAAATAAAGCAGGCATGTTTGTCGAAGGGTGTGACTCTGATGTAGTCATTCTCTCATACAGATATGATGTAACCTCCAAATTGATTGGGATTTTAATTAATTCATTTGGGAGAATGTTCACTGGATTGCTGAAGAGCAGGAAGGCTGCCAAAATCAGAAAAGTGCGATTGACTAGTGCTTTACTCTGTGCCACCTTGATACAAAGTGCCTGGCAGGGTCAAAGCAATGTGTGTATACAGATTTTATTAGTTGAACTGCCCTTTGTGTAGGGCACCATGAGAAGGAATTTTCCAATTCTCTTTCTTGACCTGAGACATCATATTCTGAAGAAAATTTGTATGCTTTGGGCTGATAACATTAAATATATTAAGTAACAAGTTTTGTAATTTGCAATGTCTGTTTTTAAAATTAAGCTTCATTATATACCAAGTTCATGTCTTGAGCTCTTGGACAAATGATGAGAATAATAATTTAAAAAATAGGGGTAATTAGAGCTGTAGTGAGATTCCATTCACCCCCACCCCCCAAGGCTCACATAATTCGGTGACATGATGATGATGACAGAGATTCTGGGTTTATGACCAATGTAGTCCTGGCAGGGCAGCTTCCACTGGCTCTCAAACAGCTGGCTCTCAAACAGCTGGCTTCCACTGGCTTTCTCAAACAGTTTTTTAAAAGGTTGAAAAACCTTTTCACCCCCCTAGAAATGAAAGGGGAGGCAAGGCAAATAGCTCTGGATTTTTGCCTGGGGAAAGGTAAGTCCCACGTGATAGTGGAGGAGCTGGATGCCAGGGTTTCCCCTAGGGCTGTACCAATGCGAAAAGCTGTAATGAGACTCCTATTTTATAGGAGAAAACAGGGCTGGTGTGTTCCATAACAATATATCCTGCAAGAAAAATCAGCAACCTATGAGACACGATTTAAGAACTTTGAACAATATTTGAGATCATCTGAGGACCTGTAAGATTTATTGGAGAAATTTATGGCTGAACTGAGGAGGCGTAAAGGGCTAGCTTCAACACCTCCCACAACTCCTGTGTCAAAGGTGCCAAAAACAGAAGATTTAGCAGAATTATTTATGATGAAGAAAACCCTATCTTCGCAAGAACTACCGGAAGTACAAGCTGGGTTTAGAAGAGGCAGAGGAACTAGAGATCAAATCGCCAACATTCGCTGCATCATGGAGAAAGCAAGAGAATTCCAGAAAAACGTCTATTTCTGCTTCATTGACTACGCTAAAGCCTTTGATTGTGTGGATCACAACAAACTGTGGCAAATTCTTAAAGTGATGGGAGTACCAGACCACCTTACCTGTCTCTTGAGAAACTTGTACGAGGGTCAAGAAGCAACAGTAAGAACCAGACATGGAACAACCGATTGGTTCAAAATTGGGAAAGGAGTACGACAAGGCTGCATATTGTCACCCTGCTTATTTAACTTATATGCAGAGTACATCATGAGAAATGCCGGGTTGGATGAATCAGAGGTTGGAATTAAGATTGCCGGGAGAATTATCAACAACCTCCGATATGCAGACGATACCACCCTAATGGCAGAAAGCGAAGAGGATCTCAAGAGCCTCTTGTTGAGGGTGAAAGAGGAGAGTGCAAAAGCTGGTTTGAAACTCAACATTAAAAAAACGAAGATCATGGCATCTGGCCCCATCACTTCCTGGCATATAGAAGGGGAAGAAATGGAAGCAGTGACAGATTTTACTTTCTTGGGCTCCAAGATCACCGCAGATGGTGACTGTAGCCATGAAATTAAAAGACGCTTGCTCCTTGGGAGGAAAGCTATGGCAAACCTAGACAGCATAGTAAGAAGCAGAGACATCACCTTGCCGACAAAGGTCCGTCTAATCAAAGCTATGGTTTTCCCAGTAGTAATGCATGGCTGTGAGAGCTGGACTATAAGGAAGGCTGAGCGCCGAAGAATTGATGCTTTCGAACTGTGGTGCTGGAGAAGACTCTTACGAGTCCCCTGGACTGCAAGGAGGTCAAATCAGTCCATCCTAAAGGAAATCAACCCTGAGTGCTCATTGGAAGGACAGATAATGAAGCTGAAGCTCCAATATTTTGGCCACCTAATGCGAAGAGAAAACTCCCTGGAAAAGACCCTGATGCTGGGAAAGACTGAAGGCAAAAGGAGAAGGGGACGGCAGAGGATGAGATGGCTAGATAGCATCACGGATGCAATGAATATGAACTTGAGCACACTCCGGGAGAGAGCGCAGGACAGGAAGGCCTGGCGTGCTATGGTCCATGGGGTCACGAAGAGTCGGACACGACTGAACGACTGAACAACAACAACAAAATTCAAAATTTCATCACTGATATGCAGAGAGCTGTGGATTTAATTAATGCATCACAGAAAAAAATGGAGTCCAAAATTAATGAGCTTGAAGACTGAGTGGCAAGAAATGAAACTACGATACAAGTTATTTGTAAAAATATATCTGACAGAATCTCTCAATTAGAGGCCTATATGAAGAGAGCAAACGTATTGTTGTTGTTGTTCAGTCCTTAAGTCATGTCCGACTCTTCGTGACCCCATGGACCATAGCACGCCAGGCCTTCCTGTCCTCTGCTCTCTCCTGGAGTGTGCTCAAGTTCATATTCATTGCATCCGTGATGCTATCTAGCCATCTCATCCTCTGCCATCCGCTTCTCCTTTTGCCTTCAATCTTTCCCAGCCATCAGGGTCTTTTCTAGGGATGTATGAAATTGCCCTTACCTGTCTCCACCGGGTTCTGCTGGGGGGGGGAGGTGCTCCGTCTCTCCCCCCGGAATCCTCGCCAGGGGGGGAGGCGCTCCACGCCTCCCCCCTGGAATCCTGGTAGTTCTCAGTTCACAAGCTGCTGAAGCCTAGCTTGTAGGATTTTGAGCATAAGCTTGCTGGCGTGAGAAATGAGCACAGTTGTATGGTAGTTTGAACACTCTTTGGCATTGCCTTTCTTTGGAATTGGGATGTAAACTGACCTTTTCCAGTCTTGTGGCCACTGCTGAGTGTTCCAAATGTGTTGGCATATTGAGTGCAGCACTTTAACAGCATCATCTTTTAGGATTTTAAATAGCTCAGCTGGAAGATTGTCATCTCCGCTAGCTTTGTTGTTACTAATGCTTCCTAAGGCCCACTTGACTTCACTCTCGAGGATGTCTGGCTCAAGTTCAGTGACCACACTATCATGGCTATCAGGGACATTCAGATCTTTCCTGCATAGTTCTTCTATATTCTTTCCACCTCTTCTTAATCTCATCTGCTTCTGTTTGGTCCCTCCCTTCTTTGTCCTTTATCATGCTCGTCTTTGCACAAAACATTCCCTTGAGATCTCCGATTTTCTTGAAAAGATCTCTAGTCTTTCCCATCTATTGTTTTCCTCAATTTCTTTGCATTGTTCATTTAAGAAGGCCTTCTTGTCTCTCCTTGCTATTCTCTGGAACTCTGCATTCAGTTGGATATATCTTCGCCTTTCTCCCTTGCTTTTCGCTTCCCTTCTTTCCTCAGCTACTTGTAAAGCCTCATCAGACAGCCACTTGGCTTTCTTGCATTTCTTTTTCTTTGGGATGGATTTCGTTGCTGCCTCCTGAACAATGTTACGGACCTCCGTCCATAGTTCCTCAGGCACTCTGTCTATCAGGTCTAATCCCTGAAATCTATTCCTCACCTCCACTGTATATTCATAAGGGATATGATTTAGGACATACCTGAATGGTTTAGTGGTTTTCCCTACGTCCTTCAATTTCAGCTGAAATTTTGCAAGAAGCAGCTCATGATCTGAGCCACAGTCAGCTCCAGGTCTTGTTTTGACTGACTGTCTAGAGCTTCTCCATCTTTGGCTGTAAAGTACATAATCAATCTGATTTCGATACTGACCATCTGGTGATCTCCATGTGTAGAGTCGCCTCTTGTGCTGTTGGAAAAGCATGTTTGCTATGATTGGCGTGTTCCCTTGGCAAAGCTCTATTAGCCTTTGTCCTGCTTCCTTTTGTACACCAAGGCCATGCTTGCCTGTTATCCTAGTGATTTTTTGACCTCCTACTTTAGCATTCCAGTCCCCTATGAGGAAGAGGACATCTTTTTTGGGTGTTAGTTCTAGAAGGTGTTGTAGGTCTTCATAGAACCGATCAACCTCAGCTTCTTCGGCATCAGTGGTTGGGGCATAGACTTGAATTTCTGTGATGTTTACTGGTTTGCCTTGGATTTGTACTGAGATCATTCTGTTATTTTGGAGATTGTACCCCAGGACTGCTTTTCCCACCCTTTCGTTGACTATGAGTGCTACTCCATTTCTTCTATGGGATTCTATGCCCACAGTAGTAGATATGATGGTCACCTGAATTAAATTCACCCATGCTTGTCCATTTTAGTTTGCTGATTCCCAAGATGCTGATGTTCAATCTTGCCATCTCATGTTTGACCACCTCCAACTTACCTTGTTTCATTGATCTGACATTCCAGGTTCCTAAACAATATTGTTCTTTACAGCATCGGACTTCCTTTTCACCACCAGACACATCCACAGCTGAGTGTCCTTTCAGCTTTGGCCCAGCCGTTTCACTCTTTCTGGTGCTACTTGGAAATTCCCCCTGCTCTTCCCCAGTAGTATATTGGACACCTTCCGACCTGAGGGGCTCATCTTCCGGCATCATCTCTTTTAGCCTTGTGATACGTTCCATGGGGTTTTCTTGGCAAGAATGCTGGAGTGGGTTGCCATTTCCTTCTCCAGTGGACCACATTTTGTCAGAATTCTCCACCACAACTGGGGATTAAAACTTGTTTAATGATATGAAATTTTCTACTTTTGTGGATAAATGTTTTCATGAGATACTTTCTATATCCTTTGATTATTCACTTGATATTGAGCAGGCATTTCATGTGCCAAATCCTAAAGGGAATGATTATACAATTGTAGTTCAATTTGCAAAAGTCTCCAGAAAGTGTTATATCCTGAATTTGGCAAAACAAGCTGGAAGCCTTTCCTGGAAACAGGATAAAATTATGCTGTTCCCAGATTACATCCAAGAAGTGGCGAATAAAAGAAGGCAATTTATCAAAGGAAAGAATCTGGCAAAACAAATGAACTTACAATATTACTTAAAATATCTTGC
Source organism: Heloderma suspectum (assembly GCF_057233095.1). Taxonomy (NCBI): domain Eukaryota; kingdom Metazoa; phylum Chordata; class Lepidosauria; order Squamata; family Helodermatidae; genus Heloderma; species Heloderma suspectum. The sequence goes on from NC_139459.1 coordinate 400,645,695, forward strand.
TACATTTTGTATTATGTCTGAAGACCAGATGAAGAAGTTTATGGATCATGAAATGGTGGAGGCTTGGTTGAATGTTAAAATGTTTGAGAACTCCGTCACAATTCCATGAAATGGAATTTCTAAACGAGTACTGTTAACTGCTTGTGTGTAGCTTTCATGATTTAGGCTAACTCAGAAGAAATGACTTTATATATATTTGTTTACCTTTATGTATTCTTTTTATTCTTTTTTCTTTCTTTCTCTTTATGTATCTTCTCCTATTTTATACTTTAAAATAGACAAAATATCTAGTATAAAATATTATTGACAGTTGAAGATTTATCTTTATTATTATATAATACTATACTCTCTCTTTTTGATTATTATTATTATTAATATTAATATTCAGGCTTTTGGGAATGAAGTGTAGAACTGTTGTGTTGATATAAAAGATTGTTTTACTAAATTGTAAGATTGTATAATAGATATTGTTTTTTAAAATAGAATACCATTGGAGATTGGGAGATGTTGGAGTTTATTTTTCTTTTTTCCTTTCTTTCTTCTTTTTCTGTTATTATTGTGTCCTAACTAAAATATTGTATGTATGAGAACTGAAGTACTGAGTAGGTTGTTGGTAATTTTGGTAGTGTTTATAAAGATAAAATAAATAAAATATATATTCCAAAAAAAGAGACAGAGATTCTAGGATATGAGGCAATTGATAGCTAAAGCTATGACCAAGTGATTTAAAAACCCTGGGATGGATCCCACAGTTCTTATTAAACATGTCAGATCAAGTCATTGGGGCAGAAAACTCAAAGGAGATGCCAGGCAGATCCCAAGAGGGTAGATCTGCATAGCTAATTCCGGCACTGGAATGCACATACGCCCTGGTTTTGTTTTCAGATAGTTTATGGCTATTGACTATAGAACAAAGATATTCCATCAAGCACAGCTGCCAACACACACACTCACACAAACACACACACACTTAACTGGGATTAGCTGTTGTGTATCTGGCTTGAACCTTAAATCAGTGTTAGCATGAGTAAAGTTCTAGAAACAGAATGAAGAGCTCTATATTGCCTGGAAAAAGCTCATGGCTTGAAAGAAGAAAGGTCTGAATACAGTATTTCCACTGTATATTTTTCCAAGAGATTTGCCAGAAAGACTTGGAAGATCCTGTCCTTCCTGTTTTCCATTTGGGAGATCAACCAAAACCCCAGGCTCTTACCCAACATCACCCTGGGCTACAACATCTATGACACCTATTTTGATGCAAGAATGACTTCCGATGCCTTAATAGATCTGCTCTCTGCTGGGCAGGTGAATGTTCCCAACTACAAATGTGGAAGACATGATCACCCATTGGTTGTTCTGGAAGAATCTCCCTCTGACATCTCCATCCAGATTTCAACCATGCTGAGCATCTACAAAATTCCACAGGTGAGGATGCAGGGGGTAGGCCGTTTGCAAGCTGAGTCTAATTCCACTTCGTAATTTCTCCAGGTAACAGAAAAGGTGGGCAGTGGACATCCACAGTGATCCTGCAGACAAACCGTTTAAGAATGTTCCAACTGGTTTGAGGTTTAAATAGCCTTCCAGTCTCTGGAAAACGTACCCTCTGTTGTGACAGTTAGATGTCCTGTGCAGTGCATTCCTATGCAGTTTTAATTGGAAGTAAGTCTTAGTGAGTTCAATGGGACCTGTCACTTAGTAAGTGTGTTTAGGATTAGAGCTTTAGGCATCTTCCTTTCATTGGACTTGATGGTCTTACAGGCCCTACTATTCTATGATTCTATGATTTTACTTAGAATACTTAGAAAGTAAAAAGAGAGGGATGGACAAGAAAGATGTTTAGGTCAATAACTACCCAGAGAGCTTCAGCTATTGGGTGGTATAAAAATGTAAAGCTGAATGAATGAATGAATAAATAAGCAAACAAGCAAGCAAGCAAGCAAGCAGCAGGCCCAGACTTCCTAAGGGAAGTACATTGTCAAACAAATGCATAGTTTATTTTATTAATTTATGTACAATATTGATATACCACTCCTCATCAAAAGATTTCAGAGCAGTGAACAACAAGATAAAAGAATAAAACACCATATTAAAACAATTAATACATTTTAAAAGAAACACATTCTGAATTTAACGAACTGCAGCGGGTCACTCAGGGAAGGCCTCATGAAAAAACAATGTTTTTGGGACGTGCCGGAAGGAACACAACATTGGTGCCTGCCTGATCTCTGAAGGCAGGGAGTTCTACAGGAGAGGGCCACCACACTGAAGGCTCTTTTTCTGGTGGGCTTCAGCCAGGCCATGGAACCACCAGGGACATGCCCTCTGATGACCTCAGTTACCAGGCAGGTTGGCAAAGAAAAAGGTGCTCTCTCAAACATCCTGGTCCCAAGTACTTTAGGGGTTTGCACACTAGTACTAATACCTCAAACCTGGCCTAGTAGAAAATAGGTAGCCAGTGCATTAATTATGCATTAACAATGTACAGTTAAACTGTGGAACTTGCTGTGGTAAGATGGAGTGATGGTTGCCCAGTTCGATGGCTTTAAAAAGGGTTAGAGAAGTTCAAGGAAAACAATCCTACCATTGGCTACTAGTCATGAAGTATTGGAAGCAGTATGCCTATGCAAACCAGTTGCTGGGAAATAGGGATGGTAGAGAATTCCGCCACGGATCTCGGTGACGCCGAATGTCAGTGCATTCGCCCCCCCAAAATCTGTGGCAGAAAGACCTGCCCCCCTGCCCCCCATGGATCCCCCCCGGGACGAGACTTACCTGGGGCAGATCTTCTGGGCAGTGGCGGCTTCGGCGGTGGCAGCTGCGGCAGCTGGTCTTCCAACCGGCTGCCGCCACCTAGGGGTGCACGAAAGTCACTTACCTGGTCTCACAGCTTTTCGCAGTGGGGGGGAGGCGCTTCGCTGCTCCCCCCGCGAAGTTCAGGCCGGGGGGGGAGGCTTCCCGCCTCGCCCGGCCGAAATTCAGGCCGGGGAGGAGGCGCCTCGCCTCGCCCGGCCGCAAAATTAAAAGTAAAAAAAAACACAAAAAACCACCCCCGTGATAGGCTACGTGACGATTAACGTAGCCTATCACGGCTAGATCTGTAAAGTCAGCCGTGATAGGCTACGTAAATCGTCACGTAGCCTATCACGGGGGCATTTTTTTTTCTTTTATTGGAATGGTGGCGGCGGCAGCCAGTCGAAAGACCGGCTGCCGCTCCCGCCCCGGACGAAGACCCGACGAACCGCCAGCCAGACCCGCCGCTGGGAGGGACATTCGCCAAAGGTAAGTACCATCCCGGGGGGGGGGTGTGGGGGGTGGGGGGGTGCAGAGAATTTCTCCCCGAAACTTGTTCAGGGGGTCGAAAACGTTGGCGCTTGGCCCCCCGAAGTTTCGGGGAGAAATTCTCTGCCATCCCTACCGCCACCGCCATTTGCAGGTTGTTGTTGTTGTTGTTTTACAGAGACGTGATAGGCTACGTCTACGCTATTTGCGTTCCCCTTATTTTCGCCCTCTTAGTCCACGTAAATATTTACGTAGATTAAGACGGCAAAAATAAGGAACGCAAATGGTGGCGGCCATAGCTGCCACCATTTGCATACACTTTCTTTTTTTTTTCCCCCCCCAGAGCCCTCCACAGCTGGAAATCCAGCTGCAGACAGCTCTGGCCTGGCTGGCTGCTCTGTGGAGCTGCCGCGGAGCACAGCCACCCACAGAGGATTCTGGGGGGTAGGAACGGATCGCCTCCCCCCTCGTCCAGGATTCCGGGGGGAGGGACGGAATGCCTTCCCCCCCCACCATCAACATAATCCACGAAAGGTAAGTGACTTTCGTACATCCCTACTGGGAAACATGAGGGGGAGGGCGCAACTGTGCTCATTTCCTGCTTGTGTGTTTCAGATCACCTGGTTGACCACTGTGTGGACAGAAAACTAGATTAAGGGTACCTTTGGTCTGATCTAGCAGGGGAGCTTCGTATATTTCAGGGCAAACACCGGGGGTGGGGATATTCTCCCTACAACAATGTTGTTTGCAAGGGTCTCAGCTGATTCCCGTGCCATAGAGATGAATGGCAGCCATATGCTTACAGCTGTAAAAGTTAAGAGGAGTATTCAAGGACATCTTAGTTCTTCACTGTTCTGTAGTAATGAAGCCTCACAATTTAATTCATCATAAACTTAGAACCATCTGCTCCATCATCATAGAATCATAGAATAGTGGGGTTGGAAGGGCCTATAAGGACATCAACTCCAACCCCCTGTTCAATGCAGGAATCCAAGTCAAAGGATCATGAAATGTGGTACAAACAAGAAGAATAAGCTAAGAAGTATAACCTTGCCAGATTTCAGAACTATCAGATGAAGGGTGGCTGAGGTATAGAAACTGGCGTATTTTGGATTAAAGTCCACTGGCAGAGGCACCACTGGGAGGAGGTAAAATCATGCCACTATATCCATCACAATGACCAGCATCTCTCCAGTCATTATTAATAATTTTAGGGTAAGACACATTTGAGCTTGGCTCTGAAACAAGATAGACCATTCATTTCTTCCTTTCCTCAACAGGTCAGTTATGTTTTTATTTCCCGTGTTCTGAATGATAAACCTCAACTCCCTTTTTTCTATCCAATGGTCCCCAAAGACCCAACCCCATACCAGGGGATTGTGAACCTCCTCCTGCATTTCAGATGGACGTGGATCGGTCTCTTTGCTCCAGACACTGAAAATGGAGAGAGGTTCATACAGACCTTCGTGCCTGAGCTCATCAGGAATGGTGTTTGTGTTGTTTTCACACAAAGCATCACAGGACTGAATACGAACCAGATGGAGTTCCATCTTGTTTCATACAGCAAGTGGACACTAGTGAATGTATATGTTTATTGTGCAGAAGCTAGGTCCTTCGCAGATGGAATATTCACTATACAACAGTACATTGACTTTGATATAGAACCCATTCCAGGGAAAGTCTGGATCACAACAGCTTCGTGGGATATCACCATGGAGTTGAAAATTAATTATCTATCTTCTGAGCACAACCACGGCATTTTTTCCTTCTTGATCCAGACAAATAAAAGGCCCCAATACGATGATTTGCCAAATTTTTCTAATTCTACCCTGCGTTTTCTGTTCAAATTATTCAATGATTTCTATTCAAAGCATGCATTGTCTGTGAAAGGCTGGACAAGATTCATACAGAAGAAGAAGCCGGAGATGCTGCCCCAAGAGGACAAGGAGAGAATCCTGTCTCGAGACAGCTACATTGTTTACAACACCGTCCAGGCTGTGGCCCGTGCCTTGGATGCTGCTTATTCATCCAGGTCCAAGTGGAGGGTGGTGGAGGGTGGAGACAGGCTGGACATTCAAAGGCTGCAGCCATGGCAGGTATTCCCATTCCCATTCCAGACATCCCTGCTGAACATGGACTTACACTGGACTCAGAGGACACAGCCCATCTGGTCATTGCCCCAGCACCAGCTCAGCTCACCAGGTCTGCACTGGCCCATTGCCTCTGCTCCCCCACAGGAGTCTCCATCTTGCTGGCTCTGTCGGATCCTTCCTGACTCCTGCTTTGGGTGCTACTTTGGCCCCTGACTGGCTCCACTGTGGCACCACCCTCCTTCCAAAATATAATATCAATTATTTATTTATTTGATTTTAAAAAATCCTGTGCCATTTGGCACTTTTCTGCAGTCTTGCGTATTTAAGTTACCTAATTTCTCTTTATATAGCAGTAGTTCTTTTATCTTTTATATGAAAAATATAATATTTACAGAATATTTATATAATCCCATGCATGGCTGCTCAGATCTTCCATTAAGTTCCACAGGACTTAGTCACAGAGAAGTCTGTATAGTGAAAACGCCCCATTGAATTCTATGGAGCATAATTCAGAGTGGACAGTAGGGATGTACGAAAGGGACTTACCTGGTCCCACAGCTTGCTTCGCGGTGGGGGGGAGGCGCTTCGCTTCTCCCCCCGAAGTTCAGGCCGGGGGGGAGGCGCCCTGCCTTGCCCGGCCGAAATTCAGGCCGGGGAGAAGCGCCCCGTCTCCCCAGCCGCGAAAGAAAAAGTGAAGAAAACAAACAAACCCGTTATAGGCTACATAACGATTAACGTAGCCTATCATGGCTAGATTTCCAAAGTCAGTTGTGATAGGCTACGTTAATCGTTACGTAGCCTATCATGGGTGACTTTGGGAAAAAAAAAAAGCACGTTTTTATTTAGTCCCGGGTAGTCTACGTAAAGATTTACATAGACTACGGCGAAAATAAGGGCAACGCTATTTTCGTTGCCCTTATTTTCGCCGTACTCTACGTAAATCTTTACGTAGACTACCGGGACCAAATAAGGAACGCAAATGGCGGCGCACATGGGGCGCCGCCATTTGTGTACGTGCTTTTTTTTTTTTTCAAAGTCACCCGTGGTAGGCTACATAACGATTAACATAGCCTATCACGGCTGACTTTGGAAATCTAGCCGTGATAGGCTACGTTAATCGTTACGTAGCCTATCACGGGTGTTTTGTTTTTTTTTACTTAATTTTGTAATGGCGGCGGTGGCAGCCGGTTGGAAGATCGGCCTCCGCCCCCACCCCCGCTGAACCGCCGCTGAACCGCCGCCGGGACCCGCCGCCAGGAGGGACATTCACAGGAGGTAAGTCCCATCCCGGGGGGGGGCGGGGGGCGGAGAATTTCACCAACAATTTCAGGGGAGATTCGGGGAATCCCGGAGATTCGGGGAGAAATTCTCCGCCATCCCTAGTGGACAGAAATAGGATTGAACTACAATAATTAACAATGAAACCAGGCCCCTTGCAAATGTTGAGAAGACCCACACAGCCATTTGAGTTAGTGGAGATTCAAGAGTGAAATGGGCAGAACTGTAATCCTGAATTTGTTTTCCTGTTTCCTCAACACTTGGTGTTTCCTCTGCCATTCTAGCTTGATCCTTTCCTGAGAACTCCCTTGTTTTACAATACTTCCATCATGGATGGAATGTATTTGGATGAGAATGGAGACCTGGCAGCTGACTTTGACATCATGAACTGGGTGGTGCTTCCCAATATGTCTGTTGTTAGAGAGAAATTTGGGAGTATAGAAAGATGGGGATCTGCAGACCTCAAGTTCACCATCAACCAGGATGCCATGATGTGGCCCAAACAGCTCAACAAGGTGGGGAAAATAATTCATTTTAGCTCCTTGTACTAGCCATCAGCTAAGCTGTAATAACTGTAATGTGCTCTACATGGGACTCTCTTTGAAGACTGCTTAGTAGGAGTATACAGATTCCTCACCGTCCATTCCAGTGGGGAATCTGCCCAGGGGGAGGAGGTGATCTGTTCCTCCCCTCCCCCCGGAAATCCTCCGGAGCGGCTCCACTTGATGACGATTCTGCGGAGCCGCCCAGCTTGAGAGCCACTTACCTGCTGGACCTGTCCCATTCTCCTCCGCACCGATTGCCTTTTAAAGAAAAAAAAAATGGCGATTGGCAGGATGTGCCCTTAGACTTATACGCAAATTAGAGCTGTGAATCTTGTGTATAAGTCTATTAGGAGAACGGGACTTAGGAGATAAGTCTATTAGGAGTAGGGATGGCAGAGAATTCCGCCACGGATCTCGGGGAGGCTGAATGCCAGCGCATTTGGCCCCCCAAAATCTGTGGCAGAACGGCCTGCCCCCCGCCCACCCCGCCGATCCCCCCGGGACGAGACTTACCTGGGGTGGATCTCCAAGGCAGTGGCGGCTCCGGTGGCAGCTGCGGCGGTGGTTCGGCAGTGGCGGCTGCGGCGGCCGGTCTTCCGACCGGCTGCCGCCGCTGCCATTTCCCGTGTAAAAAAAAAAAAAGATGTGATAGTCTACGTAAAGATTTACGTAGCCTATCACGGCTAGATTTTTAAAAAATACCATGATAGGCTACGTAAATCTTTATGTAGCCTATCACGGCTGACTTTGGGGGGAAAAAAAGCGAGTACGCAAATGGCGGCACCCATGGGCGCTGCCATTTGCGTTCCTTATTTGAGCACGGGTAGTCTATGTAAACATTTACGTAGACTACGGCGAAAATAAGGGCAACACAAGTAGCGTTGCCCTTATTTTCGCCGCAGTCTACGTAAATATTTACGTAGAATACCCGTGCCCAAATAAGGAACGCAAATGGCGGCGCCCAGGTGCGCCGCCATTTGCGTACGCGCTTTTTTTTTTTTTCCCCCAAATCAGCCGTGATAGGCTACGTAAAGATTTATGTAGCCTATCATGGCTGACTTTGAAAATCTAGCCGTGATAGGCTATGTAAATTGTTATGTAGCCTATCACATGTTTTTTTTTTAAATTTACTTTTTTATTTCACGGCCAGGGAGACTGGGCGCTCCTCCCCGGCCTGAATTTCGGCGGTGAGGGATGGGGCGCCTCCCCTCCGGCCTGAATTTCGGCCAGGAGGGGCGGGGCGCCTCCCCCCCAACATGAATTTTGGGGGGAGAACCAGAGCGCCTCCCCCCCACCGCAATGCAAGCTGCGGGACCAGGTCAGGGACTTTCGTCCATCGTTCGGTTAGAGGGCTCCAATTGAACATGGTGCTACTGGTTCTGTGGGATCCTTTCCAATTCCATGTCTCCTTTCCATAGGGTTGTCAGAGGAATCCATTTTGGGGGGGTGGAGTTTGGTGAGTTAGTTTTGCCCCCTGTACTTCATTCTGGTTCCCTCTGTGGAGCTCGACACGGTCTGCTGTGAGTTGGGCCAATTCATGGATTTTCTGGGCATTTTGCATTTTTTTTCAGGTTCGGCTTTTTGCACAAATTTCTGAGCAGTTTGTGCAAATTGTTGCCCAATTTGTGCAGATTGGTGAGATATTTGCGCAAATTGAGAGACCTGCACCAAAAATGAACCCCCCCCCCCAAATGTTCCTGGTGTTCAGGGAAAAGCCCGCAGCTCAGCTTGCAAATGCAGATTGAGTTGTAAATGCCACAAAGCTCTATCAAGTCAAAGTAGAACTCTTTTTCCCAACGATGGACATTCCTATTATTCCATAGATAAATTAGCCCTAACATCTCTTTCAATAGATGAATTAGCTCTAACACATTTTCCTTCATGGTCCTTTTTTTTCATCCTTAGCTCCTGCCTCATTCCAGGTGTGTGGAAAGCTGTTGCCCGGGATTTGTCAAGGTGGTTCAGGAAGGAAAACCAGTTTGCTGCTATGTTTGTGTTCCATGTGCGGAAGGGACCATCTCCACCGAGGAAGGTGAGTGACTCGAGAGGAGAAGGCAAAGATTCATACAGACATTTTCTGAGAATCTTTTCTTAAATCCATTTCTAAACATCCTGCAAGAAAGGAAAAAAGAAAAACCTTGAAAAATGGATTGTGTTAAGGGCAGGCAATCGATGGGGCAGGGATCAACATCATTAGCAGCCCAATCACCCCTTCCACACTTAAAATCACATGCATGTCCCCTGTGTTGAATATAGTTGTTTAATAGACTCTTGTTGCAATGCACAGAATACAAAATGTGGTTTGTTCACACAGGTGAATGGTGAGGCCAAGTAGACCTGACCATGCCCTGCATCAATTCACTACCTCCCTTAGAATATATCCTTTCTATGTTCTGAATCCACCGCTTACCTCATTTGTTTTAAAATTGTCCTTTTTCTAGTTTTTGATTTCTAATGGAACATAACTTAATTTAGGTATATCGTTCGCTTTTTATTTTAAAGTATTTGTGCATGGTTCTCATTTTCTCAAAAGAATTATATTGAAATGTGCATTATTAAAGCCTCACCTTGCCATAAATATTACTCTAGTAGGGCTCCTTTGTTTGTTTAGCTTTGTTTTGTGTATGCAATACATCTGTATCTCTATCTATTAAAGGGGCACAGGAGTGCCACTTTAGTTAAGGTGAGTTGCAAAAATGAACAAACAAGCAAAACCACATGGTTGTGCCATTATAAGCCTCAACATTCTATTGCTTATACAAATTAAACCTCTTGAGCTAATAGCATAAGGGCACAATCCTATGGAGATAGTTGGACGCCCCTGAACTTGGAGACCACTGACTAGCCAATGCCGTACAGGCACAGCAAGGAGGAGATCTTCTCGACAATCTGTTTCAACTGTCTAGCTGGAGCAGTCTGGAGTGTGTGTGTGTGTGTGGGGGGACCCAGATGGTGCATAGGAAATATCGTACTTGTGCTTCTGCCCTCCTCTCCCTGCTCCCAGGAACACCCCATACAGGAATTATTTCCCTCAGTCTGCACTGCTCTTCCAGGCTGCTGCGGCTCCAAATGGAGGCCATCGTAGCTGCTGCGATTTGTGTCCCCGCTTTAGCTGTGATAGGCTACATAAATAGATGGAGGCTGCGGAACGGAGCTGGCCGGGCAGGATTCCAGGAGGGAGGACCGGATCACCTCTCCCCCCATTGAGGATTCTGGGGGGAGGACCAGATCGCCTCCCCCCCGGCAGAACCCAGTGGAGCCAGGTAATTGGGGTTTCATACACCCCTAGTTGAGGGCAGGCAGTCGATGGGGCAGGGATCAACATCATTAGCAGCCCAGTCACCCCTTCGCATTTTTTAAAAAATTGTCCTTTTTCTAGTTTTTGATTTCTAATGGAACATAACTTAATTTAGGTATATCATTTGCTTTTATTTTAAAGTATTGGTTTATGGTTCTCACTTTCTGAAAAGAATTATATTAAAATGTGCATTATTAAAACTTCACCTTGCTATAAATATTACTCTAGTAGAACTCCTATGCTTGTTTAGCTTTGTTTTGTGTATGCAATATATCTGTATCTCTATCTATTAAAGGGGCACAGGAGTGCCACTTTAGTTAAGGTGAGTTGCAAAAATGAACGAACAAACAAAAACACATGGATGTGCCATTGTTGTTCAGTCATTCAGTCGTGTCCGACTCTTCGTGACCCCATGGACCATAGCACACCAGGCCTTCCTGTCCTGCGCTCTCTCCCGGAGCGTGCTCAAGTCCATATTCATTGCATCAGTGATGCTATCTAGCCATCTCATCCTCTGTCGTCCCCTTCTCCTTTTGCCTTCTTTCCCAGCATCAGGGTCTTTTCCAGAGAGTTTTCTCTTTGCATTAGGTGGCCAAAATATTTGAGCTTCAGCTTCAGTATCTGTCCTTCCAATGAGCACTCAGGGTTGATTTCCATTAGGATGGACTGATTTGACCTCCTTGCAGTCCAGGGGACTCGTAAGAGTCTTCTCCAGCACCACAGTTCGATGGATGTGCCATTTTAAGCCCCAAAATTCTATTACATATACAAATGAAACCTTTTCAGCTAATAGCATAAGGGCACAATCATATGGAGATAGTCGGAAGCCGCCGAACTTGGAGGCGACTGACTATCCAATGCAGTGCAGGCAGAGCGCGGAGGGGATCTTCTCCTCCATGCTCCAGCCACCCTGCATTTGTGGCTGGACAGTCGATTTTGGCTGTCTAGCTGGAGCAGTTTGGAGTGGGTGTGGGTGTGGGTGTGGGTGGGTGGGTGGGAACCCAGATGGTGCATAGGAAATATTGTACCAGTGCTTCTGCCATCCCCTCCCCTCCCTGTCCCCAGGAATGACCCATTTTCCCCGCTCTGCACTGCTCTTATGAGCACAGAGCTGGGGATGAACCACACCACCTATGAAGCAGCAGGGGAGGGAAGGGGAGGGGAGGGGAGGGGAGGCAGTTTCCTGGGAACTCACCTCGGGCCATTGGCTCCAAGGTCAGTTCACTGGAAAGGAAAAACCCTATGGCCATCTAGCTGCTGTCTAGCGGCCAAAGGATTGCACCCTAACATAACTTCGTATCCATGAGCTACCTGATGAGGACTACAATTGTGAAAACTGATCAGAGGCAAATTACTACAGATAAAACAAGCTTTAAAAGTGCTGAAAATATAACAGTTTGTTCTCGGCTCAGCATGTCATGTATTTCAGCATATCATGTATCATGTATCATGACTCAGCATATCATGTATTTCTTTCTCATGAAACATTCTAAGTGTTGTGAGAACTATGGATGTACTTTATTCTAGGGATGTCAGAGAATTCCACGACTGACCTCGGTGAGGCCAAATGCACTGGCACCCCTGAAATCCATCGTGGAACGAAGCCCCCACCCCCCCACCCCACAAAAGGCGCATGAAACAGAGCACTTACCTGCTCCCGTCCACGCTGCTTTGCGAATGGCGGCTGTCCTGCGGCCGCCATTCGCTTCATCTCCATAGCCATGATAGGCTATGTAAATATTTACGTAGCCTATCACAGCTCAATACAGGGATGCAAATGACGACGGCTATGACAGCCACCATTTGCGTCCCTGCAGGGCTGCCCAGTGGTCGGATGTCCGGCTGCGGGCGGCCAGAGCCGGCTGGCGGCTCCATGGCTTGCCTACTGAGCGGAGCTGGCCGGGCAGGATTCCGTGGGGGAGGACCGGATTGCCTCCCCCCCATTGAGGATTCTGAGGGGAGGGACGGAGCACCTCCCCACCACCACGGATTGCCCGGTGCGGAGCCAGGTAGGTGTTTCATACATCCCTACTTTATTCTCACTTGCCAAGGAGGTGTGCAATAAAAGAAAGAGACTGATGGCTGGAATTGTCTTGGAGACTTTTATAGTTTTCCCAGTACCCCACTGTAGTCTCAAGCAAAAACAGGCATCGGTCAACTCACAGGAGGATATTTCTAGCAATACACTGAGGCTCAAATGCTTCAAAAAGCAATGCAGGGCCAGGACAACATGGGACATCTTTGCTTATGCCAGGCACTCCATCCTCCCCATCTGGATTTGGGCCCAGAAGAGCTAGGAAAAGTAACATTTCAAAACATTAGGACTAATCACAAGGTATGCACGTTAAGGCATCAGACTTAGTGTTCAGTTTCCTGGCTTTGCGGAACTTGAGACAACATGAAGTAGCCTTAACTCCAGTGGGTTAACTATGGTCTTAAAATGGCAGCGTTTTGATGATTGAATACAGAATATTGTTTATGGCACTTGTTCTCTTACACAATGGAAGTCTGACTTATATGTGACCCCACTGTGATTTGAAGAGCACATAAAAGCTTATGCACATGCCCTACGCTGGTCCATCCAGCACAGTTCTACCCTGTGGTTCCTGGCCAAGGTTCTTCAGTTTCTTCATCAGATGGCCTTCTTACCGTTGCTGCATCTGCTTAGTTGCAGATATGCATGGCAGAAGCTGGGGATTCTGCAATCCAAGCAGAAACTCTTCTACCAATGAACATGCCGTCCCCACTCACCATCTGACTACAAATGATCAGTTCCGGACCTCTCCCCACCCTAAATCCCCACATAGATCTTCTTGCCTTTAGGTGTAAGCATTCACCCCCCAAATATATCTGTCATTGCGTGTAAAAGAACAGAGACTATCATGGAGGAATGAAGTAGATGTTTCTCTTGTTCTTTGCAGATGCAGAGCATTGCACCATGTGTCCAGGTGATCAGCATGCAAACCAGGACAGAAATGAATGTATCCCAAAGAATATAACCTTCCTCTCCTATGAAGAATATTTGGGGATCACCCTGGCTTCCTTTGCCCTATTCTTGTCCTTCGCCACAGGCTTTGTTTTAGGAATCTTCATTAAATTCCTAGACACCCCAATAGTCAAAGCCAATAACCGGGACCTCTCCTACATTCTCCTTGTCTCTCTGCTGCTTTCCTTCTTGTCCTCATTGTTATTCATTGGCCAGCCAAGGAAAGTGTCTTGCCTCCTCCGACAAATAGCTTTCAGCATCATCTTCTCAGTTGCTGTCTCTTCTCTGTTGGCCAAAACGATCACTGTGATGGTGGCCTTCCTGGCCACACAACCAGGGAATAGGATGAGGAGATGGGTGGGGAAGAGTTTGGCCAATGCTATTGTCCTCTCCTGTTCCAGTGTCCAAGTTGTCATCTGCACCATCTGGCTGGGGATCTCTCCCCCATTCCCAGATTCTGACAAGCACTCACAGCCTGGGGAGATCATCCTGCAATGCAATGAAGGGTCTGTCATCCTCTTTTATGGTGCTCTTGGCTACATGGGCTTCCTGTCTGCCATCTGCTTCACAGTGGCTTTCCTAGCCAGGAAGCTGCCTGGGTCCTTCAATGAAGCCAAGCTGATCACCTTCAGCATGCTGGTCTTTTCCGCTGTTTGGGTGTCCTTTGTGCCCTCCTACCTGAGCACGAAGGGGAAATACATGGTAGCCGTGCAGGTCTTCTCTATCTTGGCCTCCAGTGCTGGATTGCTCAGCTGCATCTTTATTCCCAAGTGTTACATTATTGTATTGAGGCCTGATTTGAATACAAAGGAGCATCTAACAAAGAAAACCTAAACATGGCATCTGATTCCGCATTTAGCAAGCATCCCTCCCCCATGTGTTTCAGAAAACATACAATTATTCTTCAGGGAAATGTATATATCTAGCTACTATGCACTAAGTAAATTTTGTACATTTCTGATCTACAAATGCACCCAGAGGATACATTGTTTTAGTAAAGGCCATAACCAAAATTGGGCAATCATTTTCTAACACAGAAGTGCTGTAGGACAAATAAATTAATTGATTATTTAAAGAAGACCAATCAGTGAGAAAATAAGTTTCAAACACATGGCTACTCAGCTACATAGTACGTTATCATTAGGGAATGTACGAATCCTTTACCTGGTTCCGGTCGGGGCATCTGCTGGGGGGAGAGGTGATCCGTTCCTCTCCCCGGAATTCTTAACGGTGGGGGTGGCGATCCAGTCCTTCCCCCCGGAATCCTGCCCAGCCAGCTCTGCTCCATGGCCAGGCTGAAGAGATGCCAGCTGGGCTGATCTGTAGCAGGACCTCCAGCCGCTGCCAGGCTGGTGCGGATGCAAATGGCGTCCTGCATCGGGGACGCCATTTGCGTCTCTATGATAGCCCATGATAGGCTACGTAAATATTTATGTAGCCTATCGTGGCTAAAGCAGGGATGCAAATGGCGGCCGCTACACCATTTGCACCCCTTGATAGGCTACGCTACACCATTTGCCGTGATAGGCTACGTAAGTATGGCCGCTACTCCATTTGCGTGGCCGCCTTTACCGTGATAGGCTATGTAAATACTTACGTAGCCTATCATGGCTGCCTGCAAGAACGCAAATGGCAGCCACTACGACGGCCGCCATTTGCAGCTGCCGCAGCCCGGCAGTGGCCGGTCAGGAGACCAGCCAGAGCCACTGCTGCCGCCACCACCGCCACCGCCAGAGCCTCCCCTGCCACCTCCAGAGCAGCCCCAGGTAAGTTCCGTCCTGGGGGGATACCATGGGGTGGTGGGGGGCAGGAGGCCATTTGGCCATGGATTCCAGGGGGGCAGATTCTAAAGAATCCGTCCTCACTAGAGTCTGTAGTGGAATTCTCTGTCATCCCTAGTTATCTTTGCCTGTTTACTTGTGTAGTCATAACATACCAGGTTACACACACAGAAAAAGGCAGTAATTCCTAAAGGGTGGAAACTCAATTGCAATTCCACTTGCTGCCTAAAAGCTCTAGAAGCCACCCATCTGGAAGTACCTTCAGTCTCTGGGAGATGTGCACATGTGATTTGGCTGGGAAAAAAGGTATTTTGGAATTCCAAGTGATTCTTTTGGGGTGTCCGAAAGACATACCATAGAGCACCTTGAACCTTCATGGGACAGAGGCCCTTGGGGTGAAAGATATTGAAAGCCATTTTGTGAGATCTGGAGACAGTGTCAGGGATGGCTAGATAATATTTGGTACAGACAGTGGCCAACCGGCTGCCCACCAGAAACTCATAAGCAGGGCATGAGTGCAACAACATTCTCCCAAGCATGTTCCCCAGCAACTGGTGTACGGAGGCTCACTGCCTCTGGTTCTGGAGGTAGCACAAAGCCATCAAGACTGGTAGCCATTGTGGCCATCACAACATCTCATGGTGGCAAATTCCACCTCTGATTATTTATTTATTTATTTATTCATTCATTCATTCATTCATTCATGCATGCATGCATTTCATTTCATTTCTATACCGCCCAATAGCCGAAGCTCTCTGGGCGGTTCATAAAAATTAAAACCAAAGAGCACACAATAAAACAATTTAAAATATATAGAACATTAAAACCACAGTATAACAATACAACCACAATAAAACCTAGCAGTAGTGCAGGAGTTTAAAATACAGTTTTAAAACAGCAAAGCTAAAAGTCTAGAAAGCTAAAATGTTAAAATGCCTTGGAAAATGAAAAGGTGTTCACCTGGCGCTGAAAGGAATACAATCAATACAGTGTAGGTGCCAGGCGAACAGCTTTTCATTTTCCAAGGCATTTTAACATTTTAGCTTTCTAGACTTTTAGCAGTCTCCCTAGCACCTACAATACAGTGTAGGTGCTAGGGAGCTCATTCCAGAGCTGGGGTGCCACAGCAGAAAAAGCCCTCCTCCTAGTAACCACCCGCCTCACTTCCTTTGGCAGGGGATCACGGAGAAGGGCCGCTGAGGATGATGATCTTAAGGTCTGGGCAGGCACATATGGGAGGAGGTGATCCTTCAGGTAACCTGTCCCCAAGCTGTTGAGGGCTTTAAATGTTAATATCAGCACTTTGAATTGGGTCCGGAAATGGATCAGATTCATGGAATGACCTTATCAGGTTCTAGCATTATAGGCGGGGAGGATGTCTCCCTCTCCACCCTCTCCACACCATGCATAATTTTGTCTATCGTATCTCCCCTTGTTTGCCTTTTTTCTAAGCTAATCAGTTCCAGCCATTTTAACTTTTGGACTAGGCTACCTGAAAGTAGAAGCTTAGTCAACAGCAGTTTAGTCTATGCCCTGCCAGGTGCCGAAAGGCACCCATGTGGACTGCAGTTGCTGCAAGTACATCTCCAAAATTACAGAATTTGAAAATGAAGACCTGACTTTTTACCACACCTATGACCTGTGGGGGATTGACATACACTCCCTACGTATCACAGCACAGTGCAGCTTTGAGACCTTGGCCAGATTACATCACCATGGAAACACCCGACAGAGGAAGGGGGAAAAAAAAGGATTCCAACAATATAAGATTCGAGAAATGTTTTTTTCCAGTCGCCAGTAGATTGACACAGGAGACAATCTTTCACTGAAAATACTCTGCAGACTTTTTATTTTATTTTATTTTATTTTATTTATTTATTTCATTTCTATACCGCCCAATAGCCGAAGCTCTCTGGGCGGTTCACAAAAATTACTTTTTTCTTTAGTAAGTATGTATTTATATGCTATTCTTAGGAATAAAATAGGTTTTATATGTTTGTTTGTTTGTTTTTAAATGATGGTATACCTGTACTAGCCCTTTATGATGGGCTTAGACAAATTCCTGGAGGAGAAGGCCATCAATGGCTACTTGTCCTGAGGGCTCTATGCTACCTCCAGTACCAGAGGCAGTGAGCCTGTGTACATCAGTTGCTGGGGAACATGGGTGGGAGGGTGCTGTTGTACTCATGCTCTGCTTGTGTGTTTCTGGTCAACAGCTGGTTGGCCACTGTGTGAACAGATTGCTGGATGAGATGGACCCTTGGTCTGATCCAGCATGGCTCTTCTCATGTTCTTAGTTTATTATCTGGAATAGGTATGAAAACATGGTTCCTGTGCAGCTTTTGTAGCTAATTTTACCACTCCCGTCTAGTTATGTGTGACTGGTGAAAGGCCTCTGGCACAGGCCGTGCTGCTGTGTGATAGTTGAACTTGTTCTGCTTCACCGCTACCCAGAGTGGTGAGGAGTTCCAGGGCTACAGCACTTGCCCAGGTTTGATTTCCTTTGGAAGTTAGGGATGTACGAAAGTCCGCGGATTATGTTGAAGGTGGGGGGGGACATTCCATCCCTCCCCCCAGAATCCTCGCTGGGGGGGGAGGCGCTCCGCTCCTCCCTCCCGGAATTCTCTGAGGCTGGCTGTGCTCTGCGGCAGCTCCACGGAGCAGCCGGCCAGGCCCAGCCAGGCCGGAGCCGTCTGCAGTCGGATTTCCGGCTGCGGAGGGCTCTGGGTAGAACAAACAAACAAACAAAAAAACGCATATGCAAATGGCGGCTATGACCTTATTTTTGCCCTCTTAATCTACGTAAATATTTACATAGACTATGACGGCAAAAATAAAGGTGAATGCAAATAGCGTAGCGGGCGCTATTTGCGTCCCTTTTTGATTCCCCATTTTAGCCTACGTAAATATTTACGTAGCCTATCACGTCTTTCTTTTTCTTTTACCAGAGTGGAAATGGCGGCGGTGGCGGCTGGTCGGAAGACCGGCCGCCACTGGAGCTGCCGCCGGAGCCACCGCCGCCTGGAAGATCCACCCCAGGTGAGTCTCATCCCGGGGGGGATCCGTGGGGGGGCTGGGGGGTGGCAGGTCGTTCCACCACGGAGTTCGGGGGGCCAAATGCACTGGCATTCGACCTCACCATGATCCGTGGCGGAATTCTCTGCATCCCTATTGGAAGGAGGTCACTGCAGGCTAATTCGTGTTTTGCTATCTTTGGGTTTCTTTGCAAATATACAGGTTGAGGTCATGCAGATACAGCACTTCAACAGACAGCCAAATCCACTGTCCAACATTCAATCTGCAGGGAGGCGACCAGCACCCCACAATCTTTCCAGGGCTCACAGCTCAGCATTCTTTGTCTTTTCCACCCCGTCTCCCAAAATATTTCTGTTGCTTTCTGCTCACACCTCGCTTTCCCCTCCCGCTGGGGAGGGGGTGAAATAAGAATGGGTCATCTTCAGCAATACTCTCCTAGCCTTCCTGGGCCAATGACCAGTCCTTTCTCTAACAAAAAAATGTGCCTGACAACTTTCCCCTTGACTATGAGAGCCAGGGTGGTGTAATGGTTGGCGTGTTGGACTGGGAGTCGGGAGATCCGGGTTCAAGTCCCCCCTTGGCCATGGAAGCTCACTGGTGACTTTGGGCCAGTCACAGATTCTCAGCCAAACCTACCTCACAGGGTTGTTGTTGTGAGGATAAAATGGAGAGGAGGAGGATTATGTATGCTGCCTTGGGTTCCTTAAGGTGGAAAAAAGGCAGAATGTAAATGTAATAAATAAAAAATAAATAAAAATATTTTTTATTGATTGATTGAATACATGGATTAATGAATGGGAGAATAAGTAAATAATACCCACTTCCTACCATGTGTCCAGTGCAATGTACAATAAAACAAACTTTTTAAAAGACTTGACAAAAAATGAACCAGAAGAGCAAATCATTCTCTCTCTCTCTCTCTCTCTCTCTGTGTGTGTGTGTGTGTGTGTGATCTAGGGATGTCAGAGAATTCCATGACGGATCTCGGTGAGGCTGAATGCCAGTGCATTTGGCCCCCCAAAATCCATTGCGGAACGAAACCCCCACCATCCCCAACCCACGAAAGGTGAGCAGGACGAAGTCCCCACCGCCCCCCCCCCCACGAAAGACATGCGAAATGGAGCACTTTCCTGTGCCCGTTCGCGCTGCTTTGCGAATGGCGGCTGTCTTGCGGCCGCCATTCACTTTGTCTTCATAGCCGTGATAGGCTACGTAAATACTTACATAGCCTATCGTGGCTAATGCAGGGACGCCATTTGCGTCCCTGCGGAGGCCATGATAGGCTACGTAAGTATTTACGTAGCCTATCACGGCAGGGGGAAAAAAACCCAGCGTATGCAAATGGCAGTGGCTACCACCATTTGCGTACACTGGGGTTTTTCCCCCTGCCGTGATAGGCTACGTAAATATTTACGGAGCCTATCATGGCTCAATACAGGGACGCAAATGGCGGTGGCTACGACAGCCGCCATTTGCATCCCTGCAGGGCTGCCCAGTGGCCGGATGTTTGGCTGCGGGCGGCTGGAGCCGGCCAGCGGCTCGACAGCTTGACTGCGGAGCAGAGCCGGCCAGGCAGGAGTCCGGGGGGGAGGACCGGACTGGGGGGGAGGACCGGGGGGGAGGACCGGACCGGATGTATGCCACTGGCTGTACTTCCTGAATGTTTGGTGCCCCACTTTTGTCACACCCCTTGAATTACAGCTGAAAGTCCTGACTTCGCTCCCATCTGGGTGTGTTTCCTTTCAACTTCAATGTGGTGGTGTGCAGAGGCCAACTGCCAAAACAGTTATCCTTGTTCCAATATTTCTGGCCCTGACTGTATATCCTAAAAGGAGATCCTGGCTCTTGTGAAAGTGTTTGTTTCTTTGTTTTAAAGAAATGTTATACATGCTCAACTGCCTCTTCAGTAATCCATATCAGATCAGAGAACCACATGTGAGAGTTTCTTCAAACATGTTTTCTCCGGTGTTGCAAGAAGCAGCATAGAGAGTGTTGCAAGAAGCAGCATAGAGAGTTCAGAATGTTGCCGAGGAGATGTTCCTTCTCCATATAATTATCAAAATGATGAAGATTTCTTCTCCTTGCCAATGCCCCAGAGGCTTTCCCTAAGATTGCCTTGGACAAAAATATCAGATGCATGAGCAAGGCAGGGTGATGGTCATACCTCCAGGTGCAGAAGGACTGGAGCATAAATATCTCCTGTGCCACTGAGACCTTGGGAGGAGGTGTAGGGCAGGTGAGGAGGACTGTTTGGAGGTGAGGTGGACATCCTGTCATCTCCTTCAGCTGAGAAGCTGTGGCTGGCTGGGCTCCATCTGTGCTGGGAAATCCGCAGAAGTGATTAGGAAAGCCTGGGTCTTGCAAGAGGGCTTTGGCTTCCTCAAATCTTTCTTCCAGTTGGTTGAGAGGAGCAGAGTAGAGGCTATGCCAGGCACACTAAGCATGATTTGGTTCTTGCTGCTACTTCTGCTGCCACAGGCTAAATCCTCCTTGATTGTAGATAGGGGTGGATATGATCCACTCAATTTTTACAAGCCAGGAGACCACCTCATTAGTGGGATTATCCCTACAACAATTCCAGCTTTTTCAAATGCAGATGTTTTTGACAAGCCTCCCCTTAGAACCCTTCTGACAGGACATGTAAGTATGTGGTGACAGAGCTACTGCCAGTTCAACACTGTACTGATTTCATGAGCCCCAGGCAAAGAGCTTGTCTTCGGTTGCCTTAGGGCTTCTTCACATGGAGCTTTTATCCTGCTATTGAGATTGGTTACTCACGGAATTCCGCAGGTCCTTTAGATGACGTTCTCAACCTCCAGGGCGTCTCCCACACTTCATTCCTCTTGAGTTCCCTCATGAAAAGAGGACAACTCACAATAAGAAGAGCCAGACCACAGTGCCATCAAGTTGCTGTCTAATGGGATATATGGAAGACTCAGATAAGGGGAAAAGATGGAGAATGAGCGGGGAGGAAGCTTGTGTAAAGAGACTCTGTCATAATCCTGCATTTCAAACAGAAGCAGAAAGCCCTGTTTGAAATGCGGGATCTTAGGCTGGTGCAGAGATGCTCTTTGTGGGAAGACCTTGTGTGTGTGTGTGTGTGTGCGCGCGCGCGCGTGCGGGGGGGTCATCAACAGTAGGGCCCCATTCTAATTATTTAAAGAAGCAAGGCACACCATTCTGGGTGCAGCTGATTGTATCATTCACTGCAGCTGGATGGGTTCCTCTTGAAATGGTCAGTAACCTGAAGTTACAGGTGTGCGCCCCACTTCCAAGTCATGAAAAGTTCCAGGACTTTTCCCCAAGCCCTTACTTGGGATTCAGTTTCTTTTGAAGGAAGCCAAGGGAAACCGATGCTGTTTCTGTGACACAAGGCATGGGATGAGGTTCTCCAGCACATAGTTTCCAACAGATGGCTAGGAGAACCCCAAGTCCCTTTGGACTCCCTGCACAAGGCAAAGCCCTCTCTCTGCCTCCTTCCCAGTTCCAGCCCCAGCGCAGGGTGTCCTCCTGCTATACACAGGCACCGTTAGCTTGCTCCTGTTCCTCTCACCCGGGACTCAGTTCCCACATTCCTCAAGGAGGTAAGGGGAATGGGAGAGGGTTGCCCTGTTGGAGAACGACTTACCTAGGGGGCATCTCCAAGGAAAACACAGAGAGAACCATCAGCAAATGCAAGACAGGGAGAAACATCAGTGAAGGTTAACAGTGGGAGGGGAGGCCACATGGAGAAGCAGCAGAGTTTGGAGGGAGAAGGTGGAGGCCAAAGTCTTCTCAACTGTTGCAAATTGGAGGAAGTGTGTTTTCAGCTTCTGCGAGTGGAAGTGCTGCCATGTGTGTGTTTCTTTGAGAAGGGGAGGTGGGGGAGCTGCTATGTCTTCATTTGATCCTCAGCCTGTGGTAAGTAACACAGGAGGACCCAGGAGATGCCCCCTGCTGATTCCAATGGCCCCTGGCCAGTAGCGTAGTGGCAAATTCAGGAGCGCAGGGTCTCTTCGTGACAGTCACAGCCACGCCCCCTCACAGCCTTCTAGGATTGTACAGCCTTGTAAGATATACAGCCTTCAACTGGGATCCAAAAACAGTGCAGCTGGGACTAAAGCGGTGATATTTCAGTTGGACATGTCAGGAAAAAAAGCAGGAGTGTTGAAATCTTTTTCACCCACCCACCCACTCCCTCACTCAAACACAAACATTTTAGGTTTTCAAAATATGATCCTCTATGGAAGCTTCACCCTCTCAACTCAGCCCTCATGGACAGATCCCTTTGCAGTTAAACAGCCCCCTTGCACACTCCCTTAGCACCCCAACTTTACCCATTAGCTTTCTCTAAGCTCCTTCATTATATTCCTCCCCTCCCTCAACAGTAACGTCCACATATCCGGCTGGATTGAGCTACACACACACACACACACACCCTTTCATTCTCCTCTCCCCCAACTGATTTTTTTTCTGCTTCCCTCCCCTCACCAGGTTTTGTTTGCCCACGTACATGCCAACCTTGTACCAAAAGTTGTAGCTGACAGAGCAGGTTGCATTTGGCAATTCCGCTTACTGTAGAAATTAATGTTCAAGAATTAACAGTGCAATCCAATGTGTGCTTATTTCAAATTAAACTTACAGAGATGTTGGGAAGGGCAGCCAAGGCTCTAGTCCTAGGCACACTTACCTGGGAGAAAGCCCAAGTGGCAATTGAACATAGTGGGACTGATTTCTGAGGATGCATAGGATTGTGTGATAAATCCTAAAACCTGGCACAAACCAACTCTTACAATGAATATTAATAATTCCATAGCTGAACAAGACATCATCTTGCTTCTCATTTGCACTGCCCATCTGCCTCCATCTTTTTCATGTTCATCAAGATGTGAAAGACACTCTTCCATAAAATTTCTCCACCCACCCGCCCACTGTAAAGCACAATAAGGCCCCAATCCTAAACATGCTCACTGAGAGAGCTGGTGTATTGCTGTGGCCCTGTTCTCCTTTCCTGCCCTGGGACTGTGGGAGTGGGATAGGATGGTGCTCTAGCTGGCTTTGGATCCTGGTACAGGGAACTGCCAACAAGTTTAAGCATCAGGAGTTTTAAGGGTGATGCAGGAATGAGCCCCTCATTCCTTAATACCCTTAAACAAACCTCAGTTAAGGGTATGTAAATCAGCTTTATGAGTGTTCTTAAATTAAAGTGACAGAACAATGGGAGTACATTTTCAAGAGGGGCACAAGGGTCTAGGCCATTCACATCTCCACACCCTCACTTCCTAAAGGCGCAATATATCTAAATGGTGTGAGGAAAAAGAACATAATAATGATAATAATAATAGCTTGTGTAATCAAAAATTAAATTTCAAACAGCTATGTAACTTTAGATTACAAATTAACTTTAAATTTAAATTTGGAATGTCAGCTTCTAGGCACAGAGACCTGACTTTTTGTTGCTTATGATTCTCTGTAAAGTACCACATATATTGTACAAACCAAAGTCTGTGCGTCTTCTGGAAGCAGCTGAAGACATGTTTTATTCACACTGTCTTTTGGTGACCAGCAACAGGGAAAGATAAAGTAGATTGATTAGCATGTTGTTCCCAGCCCTGAGCCTTTGAGATGAAGGAGACTATACATCCAATCAATTAATTACATAAATAATACATCAGATATGGACAAAAATGATGATGTATGTCTTTTCTACCTCAGATAAAATAGTAACCCTATCATATGGATAGAATAAAGCCTCATGGCCATGGGACCTACTCTCAAATATAGGGGCTTACTCTCAAGTAAGCGCAAAGCAAATATATGGAGGAAGTGTGTGTGTGTGTGTGTGTGTGTGTAGAGAGAGTGTGAACAAAAGAAAAGCTGCTTTACTTAACAAATTGATGTAAAGACCATCAGGGTTGCTGGTAATGTGCACTTTAGGCCCTCACCCTCTGCAGAAACAGCCAAGAAGAAACACAGCAGGCTGCAGCCTTCCCTAACCTGATGCCCTCCAGATTTGCTGGATGACAACTCCCATTGGCTCCAGGAAGCATATTGGCTATGCTGGCTGGGAGTGGGAATTATAGGATTTGCAGTCCAACACTTTTGGAGCGAATAAGTTTAGGAAAGGCTGGGTGAGAGACATGATAGCAAAGTCCTGTGGCCCCTGCCCAGAGCTATGCAGAGGCAGGCAAGGCGGTGGCAGCATTGGGGCTCCCACTATCCATGTACATGTTTTCTCAGCAGTAAGCATATAGATTTCAATGGGGTTTATTCCCAGGTATTGCTTATCATTTTAATTTAATTTTTAAAATTTATTTTCATTTATTTTTCACTCATATACACTTCCTCTTTCTTCTCTCTGCCTTCTCCACACCCTGACCCCACACCCGAATGCCTCTTTTGGCAGCTGCCACCACCATCACCACCCAACAAACTGACTGAGCTGACCTATCTGAGTCTGATGTTTGCCACAGTGTTCTTGGGCACGGAGCTGCTGGGTTGCCATCGCTCTACAACTGGCTGGGCTTGCTGTGGGCACGGGATTGACAATCAGGATCGGCATCTCCAGCAAGCAACTTAGCTTGGCCCATGAAACTGGATGGCGAGGGAGCAGTCTCCTCCATCTCTCCCTCTTGGAGTGAGAGAAGGCGGAGGTGAGGGGTGGGGGGAATTTGCCGCTCTTCCTGTCCCATACCTGGTGCTTCGGGGAGAGTAACTGCTGCAATAGCAGCAGCAGTGACTGCTCTAGGGCTCTTCCCGTCACCTGCCCTGCCCCACAAGTGAACAATGGCTGCAGAGCTCCCCTCTCCATACTCCTGCTGCTGCCATGGCCAACAGCAGCAGCAGCCCTGAACAGGTGGCCAGTGCTGCAGGATGATGAGGGCAGCGCCATGCACACAGGCAGGGAGTGGGGATGACAGCAGGGTGGGGAAAGGGTCAGGAAGCTGAGGGGTTGGCTGAGGACAGTCGAGTTGGAAGGCACGGTGGCTACTCAGGGGCGGAAGGTGGAGAAGATGAGAGTTGAGGAGAATAGGGGGCATGAGAGGGGACTGCAGAGCTCCCTTGGGCTCCCTCTCTCACCTCCTTTGTCTGGCCGGCTCTGCATGGTAGGCGAGAGGCAGCTGCAAGTCCCCCGCACTCCCTTCCTCTGCTCCCCCCTCCTCCCGCAGCAGACTGTGACCTGCCTGGGAGCCGCCTGCAATAGAAGTGCAGGAGTGAAGCCCTGGCACGACCTGCCAGCACTACACCACTGCCCCCGGCCATGTTCCTCTTCCTCCTCCTCCTTGGCATTGGATTCTGGGCACTTAGGAAAACCTGATGCCCCAATAGCTGGGAGAGTTGGAGACTACAAACTTGAGCTAGATTTACACTACTGCTACATGGCGGTATTGAAGCATACCGAGAACTGTTGGGGCCCATGGCACAGTCGGTGTACCGCTTCTGTGGTGTTCGGTCCTGCTTGTTATTCCACAACATCCAATATACCAGAACAAATGTCATTGTGTATCCTGTGAGGTATAAATGCACCACAGGGATATAGCGTTACCACGATGGGATCGTAATGATGCAACACAGGGTGTAGAACTGGCCTTAGTCCTTGAAAGCTATTATTTGTTATATTAAAAAGGGGAAATTACAATGAATTAAAATCACACATCAGGGAATAAGATCCTTACATGTTGTTGTTGTTCAGTCGTTCAGCCGTGTCCGACTCTTCGTGACCCCATGGATCATTGCACGCCAGGCCTTCCTTTTTTTAGGTCATACCTGAATGGTTTAGTGGTTTTCCCTACGTTCTTCAATTTAAGCTGTAATTTTGCAACAAGAAGCTCATGATCTGAGCCACTAACTATCTGGTGTTAGTTCTAGAAGGTGTTGTAGGTCTTCATAGAACCTATCAACCTCAGCTTCTTCGGCCTCAGTGGTTGGGGCATAGACTGGAATTACTGTGATGTTGAATGGTTTGCCTTGGATTTGTACTGAGATCATTCTATTGCTTTTAAGATTGTCCCCTTCATGGATCACTGCCTTGTTGTGGCGAAGGGGCTTGTGTAACTCAGTGAAGCCATAAGCTATGCCGTGCAGGGCCACCTAAGACGGACAGGTCATGGCAGAGAGTTCTGACAAAATGTGGTCCACTGGAGAAGGAAATGGCAACCCACTCCAGTATTCTTGCCAAGAAAACCCCATGGAATGTAACACAAGGCTAAAAGAGATGACACCGGAAGATGAGCCCCTCAGGTCAGAAGGTATCCAATATACTACTGGGGAAGAGCAGAGGGAATTTCCAAGTAGCGCCAGAAAGAGTGAAGCGGCTGGGCCAAAGCCGAAAGGACACTCAGCTGTGGATGTGTTTGGTGGTGAAAAGAAAATCCAATCCTGTAAAGAACAATCTTGTTGAGGAACCTGGAATGTCAGATCAATGAATCAAGGTAAGTTGGAGGTGGTCAAACATGAGATGGCAAGATTGAACATCGACATCTTGGGAATCAGCGAACTAAAATGGACAGGCATGGGCGAATTTAATTCAGGTGACCATCGTATCTACTATTGTGCGCAAGAATCCCTTAGAAGAAATGGAGTAGCACTCATAGTCAACAAAAGGGTGGGAAAAGCAGTACTGTGGTACAATCTTAAAAATGATAGAATAATCTCAGTACGAATCCAAGGCAAACCATTCAACAGCACAGTAATTCAAGTCTATGCCCCAAACACTGATGCCGAAGAAGCTGAGGGTGATCGGTTCAATGAAGAC
Organism: Heloderma suspectum; assembly: GCF_057233095.1. Classification (NCBI taxonomy): domain Eukaryota; kingdom Metazoa; phylum Chordata; class Lepidosauria; order Squamata; family Helodermatidae; genus Heloderma; species Heloderma suspectum. The sequence goes on from NC_139459.1 coordinate 400,672,725, forward strand.
CTACAACACCTTCTAGAACTTACACCAAAAAAAGATGTCCTCTTCATCATAGGGGATTGGAATGCTAAAGTAGGAAGTCAAGAAATCACCGGGATGACAGGCAGACATGGCCTTGGTGTACAAAATGAAGCAGGACAAAAGCTAATAGAGTTTTGCCAAGAGAACACACTGATCATAGCAAACACTCTTTTCCAACAGCACAGGAGACGACTCTACACATCGACATCACCAGATGGTCAATATCAAAATCAGATTGATTATGTCCTTTGCAGCCAAAGATGGAGCAGCTCTATACAGTCAGTCAAAACAAGAACTGGAGCTGACTGTAGCTCAGATCATGAGCTTCTTGTTGCAAAATTTCGGCTTAAATTGAAGAACGTAGGGAAAACCACTAAACCATTCAGGTATGACCTAAATCATATCCCTTATGAATACACAGTGGAGGTGAGGAATAGATTTCAGGGATTAGACCTGATAGACAGAGTGCCTGAGGAACTATGGACGGAGGTCTGTCACATTGTTCAGGAGGCAGCAACGAAATCCATCCCAAAGAAAAAGAAATGCAAGAAAGCAAAGTGGCTGTCTGATGAGGCTTTACAAGTAGCTGAGGAAAGAAGGGAAGCGAAAAGCAAGGGAGAAAGGGGAAGATATATGTCCACCTGAATGCAGAGTTCCAGAGAATAGCAAGGAGAGACAAGAAGGCCTTCTTAAATGAACAATGCAAAGAAATCGAGGAAAAGAACAGAATGGGAAAGACTAGAGATCTCTTCAAGAAAATCGGAGATCTCAAGGGAACGTTTTGTGCAAAGACGGGCATGATAAAGGACAAAGAAGGCAGGGACCTAACAGAAGCAGATGAGATTAAGAAGAGGTGGAATGAATACACAGCAGAACTATACAGGAAAGATCTGAATGTCCCTGATAGCCATGATAGTGCGGTCACTGAACTTGAGCCGGACATCCTTGAGAGTGAAGTCAAGTGGGCCTTAGGAAGCATTAGTAACAACAAAGCTAGTGGAGATGACAGTATTCCAACTGAGCTATTTAAAATCCTAAAAGATGATGCTGTTAAAGTGCTGCATTCAATATGCCAACAAATTTGGAACACTCAACAATGGCCGCAAGACTGGAAAAGGTCAGTTTACATTCCAATTCCAAAGAAGGGCAATGCCAAAGAGTGCTCAAACTACCGCACAATTGCGCTCATTTCACATGCCAGCAAGATGATGCTCAAAATCCTACAAGCTAGATTTCAGCAGTATGCGAACCGAGAACTACCGGAAGTACAAGCTGGGTTTAGAAGAGGCAGAGGAACTAGAGATCAAATCGCCAACATTCGCTGCATCATGGAGAAAGCAAGATAATTCCAGAAAAACGTCTATTTCTGCTTCATTGACTATGCTAAAGCCTTTGATTGTGTGGATCACAACAAACTGTGGCAAATTCTTAAAGTGATGGGAGTACCAGACCACCTTACCTGTCTCCTGAGAAACCTGTACGAGGGTCAAGAAGCAACAGTAAGAACCAGACATGGAACAACCGATTGGTTCAAAATTGGGAAATTGAGTACGACAAGGCTGCATATTGTCACCCTGCTTATTTAACTTATATGCAGAGTACATCATGAGAAATGCCGAGTTGGATGAATCAGAGGTCGGAATTAAGATTGCCGGGAGAGTTATCAACAACCTCAGATACACAGACGATACCACCCTAATGGCAGAAAGCGAAGAGGATCTAAAGAGCCTCTTGTTGAGGGTGGAAGTGGAGAGTGTAAAAGCTGGTTTGAAACTCAACATTAAAAAAACGAAGATCATGGCATCTGGCCCCATCACTTCCTGGCATATAGAAGGGGAAGAAATGGAAGCAGTGACAGATTTTAGTTTCTTGGGCTCCAAGATCACCGCAGATGGTGACTGTAGCCATGAAATTAAAAGACGCTTGCTCCTTGGGAGGAAAGCTATGGCCAACCTAGACAGCATAGTAAGAAGCAGAGACATCACCTTGCCGACAAAGGTCCGTCTAATCAAAGCTATGGTTTTCCCAGTAGTAATGTATGGCTGTGAGAGCTGGACTATAAGGAAGGCTGAGAACCGAAGAATTGATGCTTTCGAACTGTGGTGCTGGAGAAGACTCTTACGAGTCCCCTGGACTGCAAGGAGGTCAAATCAGTCCATACTAAAGGAAATCAACCCTGAATGCTCATTGGAAGGTCAGATACTGAAGCTGAAGCTCAAATATTTTGGCCACCTAATGCGAAGAGAAAAGTCTCTGGAAAAGACCCTGATGCTGGGAAAGACTGAAGGCAAAAGGAGAAGGGGACGGCAGAGGATGAGATGGCTAGATAGCATCACGGATGCAATGAATATGAACTTGAGCACACTCCAGGAGAGTGCGCAGGACAGGAAGGCCTGGCGTGCTATGGTCCATGGGGTCACGAAGAGTGGGACACGACTGAACGACTGAACAACAACACCTGCTTTTCCCACCCTTTTGTTGACTATGAGTGCTACTCCATTTCTTCTAAGGGATTCTTGCCCACAGTAGTAGATATGATGGTCACCTGAATTAAATTCACCCATGCCTGTCCATTTTAGTTCACTGATTCCCAAGATGTCAATGTTCAATCTTGCCATCTCATGTTTGACCACCTCCAGCTTACCTTGATTCATTGATCTGACATTCCAGGTTCCTAAACAATATTGTTCTTTACAGCATCGGATTTTCTTTTCACCACCAGACACATCCACAGCTGAGTGTCCTTTCAGCTTTGGCCCAGCCGCTTCACTCTTTCTGGCGCGACTTGGAAATACCCTCTGCTCTTCCCCAGTAGTATATTGGACACCTTCCAACCTGATGGACTCATCTTCCGGCGTCATATCTTTTAGCCTTGTGATACGTTCCATGGGTTTGTTTGTTTTTTTGCAAGAATTCTGGAGTGGGTTGCCATTTCCTTCTCTAGTGGACCACATTTTGTCAGAACTCTCTGCCATGACTTGTCCATCTTGGGTGGCCCTGCATGGCATAGCTTATGGCTTCACTGAGTTATGCAAGCCCCTTCGCCACAACAAGGCAGTGATCCATGAAGGGCGGGGGGGAACCATAGCTTTGATTATATGGACCTTTGTCGGCAAGGTGATGTCTCTGCTTCTTACTACGTTGTCTAGGTTTGCCATAGCTTTCCTTACATACAACAGTGGAATTAGAATCATGCATCCGAAAGACACTGAGATTAAAAAGGGTAAAAGACAAATATTCACAAAACACAAGTAAAGCTAGGTGCAGTGGGACAAATAGAAGTGTGTGTGTGTGTGTGTGTGTGTGTGTAGCTGATCTTAGAGAAAGAGGAAGAGAAGGGGGAGAAAAGTGGGGAGGAAGGAAAATAGTTTCTGTCTGGGCTGATTTGAATGATGTAGAAACTACGGTTTGGGCAATGGGAGAGCATTGCAAAGGGGAGCTGAGGAAATGCAGTGTTTTTTTAAAGGAAATAGATGGGGAGTCCTAAAAGATCAGGAGGACCAGTGCTGGAGGGTTTTGGAGTTGACGATGGGATTGAATAGAATGAAAAAAGGGAGGGAAAGAGCTCATTGGTGTATGGGAAAAAAAAGAAAAAAAAGAGGGCAACAAAATTCTGGGCACAGAGGGAGAGGGCAGACTATGGGTAGTGGTGAAAGTAGTGAGAAGGTGGGCCACTTAAGGCATTGCATGCTAAGCCAAGCCCCCCCCAATCTGGTTCCAACTGAGGTGGACTACATTCCAGGGTTGTGAGAAGTGATTCCCCCAGAACTGTTCAAGTTAAGCCCACCTTGGTGAGCCCCTATCCTTGCGAAGCTCATTGCATATTTATTTATTTTATTATTTATGTATTACATGTCGAACCTTCCCAATAAGTAATGTTCTCTGGGTGGATATGCAAATAAAGCAGGCATGGCTGTCAAAGGGTGTGACTCTGATGGAGTCATTCATATATATATATATATATATATATATATATATGATGTAACCTCCAAAATTGATGAAATTTTAATTAATTCATTTGGAAGAATGTTCATTGGATTGCTGAAGAGCAGGCAGGCTGCCAAAATCAGAAAAGTGCGATTGACGAGTGCTTTACTCTGCGCCACCTTGATGCAAAGTGCCTGGCAGGGTCAAGGCAATGTGTATATACAGACTTTATTAGTTGTACTGCTCTTTGTGTAGGGCACCATGAGAAGGACTTTTATCCAATTTTCTTCCTTGACCTGAGATGTCAGATTTTGAAGAAAATTTATATGCTTTGGGCTGATCACAATTAGAGATGGCGAAGAATTTCTCCACGAATCTCCGGGAGGCCGAATGCCAATGCATTCGGCCCCCTGAAATTGGTGGGGAAATTCTCCGCTGGCCCCCAGCCCCCCCCCGGGATGGGACTTACCGTGGCCGAATGTACCTCTCAGCGGCGGGTCCCGGCGGAGTTTCGGCGGTGTTTCAGTGGGGGCGGGGGCGGTGGCCGGTCTTCTGACCAGCTGCCGATGCTGCCATTGCAAAATAAAAAAAGTAAAGTAAAAAAAACCCACACACACACCCGTGATAGGCTACGTAACGATTTACGTTGCCTATCACGGCTAGATTTCCAAAGTCAGCCGTGATAGGCTACGTAAATCGTCATGTAGCCTATCATGGGTGATTTTGAAAAAAAAAAGCACGTACGCAAATGGTGGAGTCCATGGGCGCCGCCATTTGCATTCCTTATTTTGACACGTCTAGTCTATGTAAAGATTTACGTAGACTACAGCGAAAATAAGGGCAATGCAAATAGCGTTCCCTTATTTTCGCCGTAGTCTATGTAAATCTTTACGTAGACTAGACGTGCCAAACTAAGGAACGCAAATGGCGGTCCCCATGGGAGCCGCCATTTGCGTACGCGCTTTTATTTTTTTTTTCCAAAATCACCCGTGATAGGCTACATGACGATTTACGTAGCCTATCACGGCTGACTTTGCAGATCTAGCTGTGATAGGCTACGTAAATCGTTACATAGCCTATCACGGGTGTGTGTGTGTTGTTTTTTTAACTTTTTTTTCACGGCCGGGGAGACGGGGCGCTCCTCCCCGGCCTGAATTTCGGCGGCGAGGGATGGGGCGCCTCCCCCCCGGCCTGAATTTCGGCCAGGTGGGGTGGAGCGCCTCCCCCCCCCTCACCTGAACTTCAGGGGGAGAACCGAAGCACCTCCCCCCACCGCGAAGCAAGCTGCGGGACCAGGTAAGTCCCTTTCGTCCATCCCTAAATTCACAATAAATACATTAAGTACTTGGCTTCATTTAAAACAACAACAGCAACATCAACAACAACAAGATTCTAGGGTGTGAGGCAATTGATAGCTTAAGCTGAGACCAAGTGATTTAACAACCCTGGGATGGATCTCACAGTTCTTATTAAACACTCCAAATCAAGGGGGTTGGACTAGATGGTCTTGTAGGCCCCTTCCAACCTACTATTCTATCACTATTCTGTGAAGTCAATGGGGCAGAAATCTCAAAGGAGATGCCAGGCAGGTCACAAGAGAGTGGATCTGCATGGCCAATTCCGGCACTGGAATGTACATCCGCCCGGGTTTTGTTTTCAGATAGTTTATGGCTTTTGACTATGGAACAAGGATATTCCACCCACTGCAGTTGCCAACAGACATGTGCATGCACACACACACACACACACACACACACACACACTTAACTGGGATTAGCTGTTGTGCAGCTGGCTTGGACCTTAAATCAGTGTTAGCATGAGTGACATTCTAGAAAGAGAATATAGAGCTCCGTATTGTGTGGATAAAGCTCATGGCTTCAAAGAAGGAAGGTCTGACTACAGTATTCCCATTGTATATTTTTCCAAGGGATTTGGCAGACAGATTTGGAAGATCCTGTCCTTCCTGTTTTCCATTTGGGAGATCAACCAAAACCCCAGGCTCTTACCCAACATCACCCTGGGCTACAACATCTATGACACCTATTCTGATGCAAGAATGACTTCCGATGCCTTAATAGACCTGCTGTCTGCTGGGCAGGTGAACGTTCCCAACTACAAATGTGGAAGACACCATCACCCATTGGCTGTTCTGGAAGAATCTCCCTCTGACATCTCCATCCAGATTTCAACCATGCTGGGCATCTACAAAATTCCACAGGTGAGGATGCAGGGGATAGGCCATTTGCAAGCTGAGTCTAATTCCACTTGGTAATTTCCCAGGTAACTGGAAAAGTGGGCAGTGGACATTCACAGTGAGTCTGGAGACCTACTTTTTAAGAATGGTCTAAGTGATCTGAGGTTTAAATAGCCTTCCACTCTCTGGAAAAACCACCTGCCATTATGACAGTTAGATAACATGTGCAGTGCATTCCTATGGAGTTTTACTTGGAAGTAAGTCTCAGTGAGTTCAATGGGACCTGTTATTTCATAGAATCATAGAATAGCAGGGTTGGAAGGGGCCTATAAGACCATCAAGTCCAACCCCTGCTCAATGCAGGAATCCAAGTCAGAGCATCCCTGACAGGTGGCTGTCAAGCTTCATCTTGAATGCCTCCAGTGTGGGAGAGCCCTCCACCTCCCTAGGTAAATGGTTCCATTGTAGTGAGGTACGAATGTTATGAAATCCGTTCAGTTTCTTTTTCATAGCTTGTTAGGGATTTTTTGTTCTGTCATCTGCAGTGATTTGAGAAAGTGTACTCAATCTGGTCCGTGTTTTCCAGTTCTCCATTTGCAATCTCCAGAAGTTTGCCTGTGTCTGCCTCTTTTCAAGGAGGGAGGGAAATCCCATTGAAAGCAAATTGCCTTCTGATTTGGAGGTGGCAGACACTGCTTTCCCACCCAAGTTGTAGGACATTTTTTTATGGCTGAACATACATAGGGTTGTGCCCTAAATGGCCAGTGAAATCCAAACTTTGAAAGCTTTCTCCTGCTCGGCTGAAAAAAAAAAACTCCTCCATTCACCCAGGGAGCCAAGTGTTGGGAGGTAGGGATGTCAGAGAATTCTGCCACGGATCTCGGTGAGGCCGAATGCCAGTGCATTTGCCCCCCGGAATCCGTGGTGGAATGGCCGCCCCCCCGCCCCCCCGCGGACCCCCCCCCCGGGATGAGACTCACCTGGGGAGGATGTTCCGGACATCGGCAGCTCTGGCGGCGGCTTCGGTGGCGGCGGCTGGTCTACTGACCGGCTGCCACCACCATTTGCAGTCTGTCCCCCCCCCTATTCGTGATAGGCTACGTAAAGACTTACATAGCCTATCATGTCTGGGTTAAAACAAAAACAAAAACGCATACGCATACGCAAATGGTGGCAGCTACGGCTGCCGCCATTTGCGTTCCTTATTTTTGGCCGTCTTAGTCTACATAAATATTTACGTAGACTAAGATGGCCAAAAATAAAGAACATTTGCGTATTTTTTTTTTTTTTTAACCCAGACGTGATAGGCTACATAAGTCTTTATGTAGCCTATCACGGCTGAATTCAGGGACACAAACAGTGGTGGCTACGGCCGCCGCTATTTGCATCCCTGCTAGCCAGCGGCCAGATGTCCGTCTGCTAGGGATGTACGAAAGTCACTTACCTGAACCGAAATTTGATTTGCGGTGGGGGAGAAGCGCTCCGTCCCTCCCCCCAAGTTTCTGGCTAGGGGGGAGGCGCCCAGTCCCTCCCCCCCGAAATACTGGCCGGGGGGGAGGTGCCCCGTCCCTCCCGCCACGAATCCTGGCTGGCCGGAAACGCAAATGGTGGCGGTCGTAGCAGCCGCCATTTGCGTCCCTGCAGTCAGCCATGATAGGCTACGGAAATGTTTACATAGCCTATCACGGCTGAGTAAAAAAAAACAACAACCCGCGTGTACGCAAATGGCGGCGCCCATGGACGCCGCCATTTGCGTTCCTTATTTTGGCACGTGTAGTCTACGTAAATAGGGGCCGCGGTGCCTTAGTGGTTAAGACGCTGAACTGCAGACTGGAAGGTCGGCATTTTAGCAGTTCGAGACCCGAGTGCTGCATGACGGAATGAGCTCCCGTCTTCAGTCCCAGCTTCTGCCAACTTAGCAGTTCGAAAGCAAGAAATTGCAAGTAGATAAATAGGTACCGCCTCAGCGGGAAAGGTAACAGCGTTACGTACACCTCGGTGTTCAGTCATGCCGGCCACATGACCATGGAAGCATCTTCGGACAGCGCTGGCTCTTCGGCTTAGAAATGGGGATAAGCACCGCACCCTAGAGTCAGACACGACTGGTTGGGGACACCTTTACCTTTTACCTTTTTTAGTCTACGTAAACATTTACGTAGACTACGGCGAAAATAAGGGGAACGCAAATAGTATAGTGTCTACACTATTTGCGTTCCCCTTATTTTCGCCGTAGTCTTCGTAAATATTTACATAGACTAGACTTGCCAAAATAAGGAACGTAAATGGCGGCGCCCATGCGCGCCGCCATTTGTGTTCGCGCAGTTGGGTTTTTGTTTTTTTTACTCACCCTGATAGGTTATCTAAACATTTACGTAGCCTATCATTTTTTTTGGCTTTTTTTTTTTTCTTTACTGGAAATGCCAGCGGCGGCAGCCGGTCGGAAGAGTGGTCGCTGCAGCTGCCGCCACCGTACCACCGCCGCACCGCCGCCAAAGCCGCCGCCGCCAGGGAGATTCGCACAAGGTAAGTCCCGTCCCGGTGGTGGCGGGGGGGTGGCAGACCGTTTTGCCACTGATTTCGGGGGACCAAATGCGCTGGCATTCGGCGTCCCCGAGATTAGTGGCGAAATTCTCTGACATCCCTACCGGCTGCTGGCGGAGCCAGCCGGCTGCTCCGCGGAATCCCCATGGAGCAGAGCCGGCCAGCGAGGATTCTGGGGGGAGGGACGGAGCACCTCCCCCCCCCAGTGGAACGCAGCGGAGCCAGGTAAGCGGGGTTTCATACACCCCTAGACTGGGTAAAACAAATGTACATAAAATAAAAAAAAACTGGATCCTCATAATTTCATATGAAAAGGGGAGACCCACCAAATCAGTTTTCAATCACAGAGCATGTCTGTCTCCACTGACTGAAAAAAAAAGAAAAAAGGATCGTCCACCAGCCTAAAATTCTGCATTTAAAATGGGGTTTTCTGCTTCTGTTTTAAATGCAGGATCACAACTGGCTGCTTTTACACTTGCTCCCTTACCCCCCCTTACTCCCCCTCCCGGTCTCCTGGTAGCTTAACTGCTGCAGCTGTAACTTCTGCAGCTGAAACGGCCTTGGTCGCCTTGGTGGATGATATGAGGAGGGCTCTGGATAGGGGTGAATGCTCCTTCCTTGTTCTCCTCGACCTCTCAGCGGCTTTTGATACCATTGACCACGGTATCCTCCTGGACCGCCTGGAGGGGTTGGGCATTGGAGACACCGTATTGCGGTGGTTCCGGTCCTTCCTCTCCGGCAGGTACCAGAGGGTAGCACTGGGAGAGGAGGTTTCGGACCCGTGGCCACTTACTTGTGGGGTGCCACAGGGTTCCATCCTCTCCCCGATGCTATTTAACATCTTTGTGAAGCCACTGGGGGCTATCATCAGGAGGTTTGGGGTGCGGTGTCATCGGTATGTGGATGACATGCAGCTCTACCTCTCGTTCAAATCTTCACCAAGGTTGGCCGTAGAATCCCTGTCCAAATGTCTGGAGACGGTGAGTGACTGGATGGGGAGGAATAAGCTGAAGCTGAACCCTGACAAGACCAAGGTACTTTTGGTGGGAGACAAGAGGAGGATGGGGGATGTTGACCTGGTGTTGAATGGGGTACGGCTACCCTTGAAAGACCAGGTCCGCAGCCTGGGGGTCATTTTGGACTCCCAGCTGTCCATGGAGGCTAAGGTGTCAGCTGTGAGCCATACAGCGCTGTATCAACTCCATCTGATCCGGCGGCTGCTCCCCTTCCTTCCCGACCATCTGCTCCCATCGGTAGTACATGTCCTGGTCTCCTCTCATTTAGACTACTGTAATGCGCTCTACGTGGGGTTACCCTTGAAGATGGTTCGGAAGCTGCAGCTGGTACAGAACGCGGCGGCTCGCCTGATTAAAGGCAGCTGCCGGCGAGATCACATCACTCCAGTGCTGAAGGAGTTGCACTGGTTACCAGTTGTTTTCCGGGCCAAATTCAAGGTGTTGGTTTTGACCTTTAAAACCCTATATGGTTCCGGCCCAGCCTATCTTAAAAGCGCCTCCAGCAGCACCAGACAGGCCGCTTAACAAGATCAGCCTTGGCTGGCCTTCTCTCTGTCCCATCAGCCAGGACAGCTAGACTGGTGGGGATGAGGGAGAGGGCCTTTTCTGTGGTGGCCCGCACTCTGTGGAACTCCCTCCCTAGGGAACTCCATCATGCCCCCTCTTTAATGAGCTTCCGTCGTGCATAAAAAACATGGTTGTTCAGGCAGGTATTTGGGGTGGGTTAGGGTATTTTAGAAATGTTTTTATTGTAGAATTTTATTGTTTTAAACTGTTTTATTGTATGTTGTACATTGCCCAGAGTGGCTGGGTGACCAGCCAGATGGGCGATTAATAAATTTAATATTAAATAATAATAAATAAATATTGTTTTCCTGAGGCCCCAATCCTGGGCATGTACTTACTTGGGAGTAAGCCACTTGAACTCAATGGGACTTACTTCTGAGTCGACATAAGATCACCCTGTAAGTCTGCAACCCTCGAGTAAGCCCCATTGAACTTAATATGGTGCTCTGAAACACAGAGGATGTTGCTTCTGAGCTTGGTGGGGTGGGAGATTCGATGTGTCTCCCTTCATTGCAGGGAGGCATTTTACCCTCTTCTGATTGAGAAATGCAGAGGCAGAGACGCAATCGGCAGGCATGTGTCTGTATTTGTCTGTATTTATCCCAGGGATAGGCTAATGGCAGCTGCCATTAGCGTATTGTCTTCCAGAGAGGCACTCCACACAAAATCCTCCAGAGCTGGAGGTAAGTGATGTCGTTCCGGGGTGGAACCCGGAGGTTGGATTCTCTGGAATCCGGCCTCATTTGAGTCCACTGTGGAATTCTCTGACATCCCTATTACATTGTCATATTCCTCTAATAGTCAAGAAGTTTTTCCTGATGTTTGGCCGGAATCTGGCTTCCTGTCACTTGAGCCCATGATTCCGTGTCCTGCATGCTGGGATGATCAAGAAGAGATCCTGGCCTTCCTCTCTGTGGCAATCTTCCAAGTACTTGAAGAGCGCTATCATATCTCCCCTCAGTCTTCTCTTCTCAAGGCTAAATGTGCCCAATTCTTTCAGTCTTTCTTCATAGGGTTTTGTGTCCAGTCCCCTGAACATCTTTGTTGCCCTCCTCTGAACCCTTTCCAGTTTGTCTGCATCCTTCTTAAAGTGTGGTGCCCAGAACTGGATATAGTACTCCAGATGAGGCCTAACCAGTGCTGAGTAGAGGGGAACTAGTACATCCCAGGATTTGGAAGCTATGCTTCTATTAATGCAGCCCCAAATAGCATTTGCCTTTTTTGCAGCCACATCACATTGTTGGCTCATATTCAGGTTATGATCTACAGCAATTCCCAGATCCTTCTCACTTGTATTATTGTTGAGCCAGCCACATATTACCCATCTTGTAACTGTGCATTTCCCAGATTCCTCCTTTTGGCCCTTTTTGAAGATAATTGAGAGTGGTTCTGAGAGTTCTTCTGCAAGTTCCTTTATACCTCTAGGATGCATTTCATCTGGCCCTGGAGATTTGAACTCATTCAAAGCAATTAGGTGTTCCTTGACCATATGCCTATCAATCTCAAGCAGCAATCCTTCCCCTTCAGCCTGTACTTTGCCTTTGCCAGGGGGTGTTGAGAATTTTGCAGCCCGTAGAACAGGGCCTTCCCTACTGTTAATACTCTGATGTCTGTGAAGACCTGTTTTGTAAGAACATATTTTATTTATTTAGAGCTTTAGGAATCTTTCTTTCATTGGACTTGATGGTCTTATATGCCCCTTCCAACCCTACTATTCTATGATTTTACTTAAAAGTAAAAAGGGAGGGGTGGACAAGAAAGATGTTTGGGTCAATAACTACCCAGACAGCTTCAGCTATTGGGTGGTATAAAAGTGTAATAAATAAATAAATAAATAAATAAGCAAGCAAGCAAGCAAGCAAGCAAGCAAGCAGCTTGCCCAGACTTCTCAAGGAAAGTACATTGTCAAACAAATGCATAGTTTATTTTTTCTATTTAGTTACAATATTTATATGCCACTCCCCATCAAAAGATTTCAGGACAGTGAACAACAAAGAGAAAAGAATAAAACACCATATTTAAACAATTAAAACATTTTAAAAGAAACAAATTCTGAATGTAATGAACTGTGGCTGGTCACTCAAAAAGCCTCTTGAAAGAACAATGTTTTCGGGAGGCGCCAGAAGGAACACAACATTGGTGCCTGCCTGACCTCCAAAGGCAGGGAGTTCCAGAGGAAGGGGGCCACCACCCTGAAAGCTCTTTTTCTGGTGGACTTACGTCAGGCCATGGGTCCATTTGGAACCACCAGGGACATGCCCTCTGATGACCTCAGTGACCAGGCAGGTTGGTAAAGAAGAAGGTGCTCGTTCAAATAGCCTGGTCCCAAGTAGTTCAGGGCTTTTCACACTAGTACTAATACCTTCAACCTGGCCTGGTAGCAAATAGGTAGCCAGTGCATTAACCATCCATTAACAATGTATAGTTAATCTGTAGAACTGTCTGTGTAGGGATGGCTGCCACCTTCAATGGCTTTACAAGGGGTTAGAAAAATTAAAGGAGGACAATCCTACCATTGGTGACTAGTCATGATGGCTATATGTTACCTCCTCCACCATTGGAAGCAGGATGCCTATGTAAACCAGATGCTGGGGAACATGAGTCCACTCATGTTGTGGTTGGACTCGATGGCCTTGTAGGCCCCTTCCAGCCCTACTATTCTATGATTCTATGAGGAGGAGGGCACAACTCTGCTCATTTCCTGCTTGTGGGTTTCAGATCACCTGGTTGACCACTGTGTGGACAGAAAACTAGATTAAGGGTGCCTTTGGTCTGATCTAGCAGGGAAGATTCTTATATTTCATGGCAAAAACTGGAGGGAGGGGATAATGGACATATTTTCCCTACAACAATGTTGTTTGCAAGGGTCTCAGCTGACTCCCATGCCATAGAGGTGAATGGCAGCCATATGCTTATAGCTGAAAAAGTAAAGATGGGTACTCAGGGACATCTTAGCTTTTCACTGTTCTGTAGTAATGACGCCTCACAATTTAAGTCATCATAAACTTAAGATCATCTGTTCCATCACCATGAAATGTAGTACAAAAAATCGACCTGCTAAGAAGTATAACCTTGCCAGATTTCAGAACTATCTGATGAAGAATGGCTGAGGTATAAAAACTGGCATATTCTGGATTAAAGTCCACTGGCAGAAGCCCCACTAGGAGGAGGTAAAATCATGTCACTATGTCCGTCACAATGACCAGCATCTCTCCAGTCATTATTAATAATTTTAGGGTAAGACATATTTGAGCTTGGCTCTGAAACAAAATACACCATTCATTTCTGCCTTTCCTTGACAGGTCAGTTATGCTTTTATTTCTCGTGTTCTGAATGATAAAACCCAACTCCCTTTTTTCTATCCAATGGTCCCCAACCCCATACCAGGGGGTTGTCAAACTCCTCCTGCATTTCAGATGGACGTGGATCGGTCTCTTTGCTCCAGACACTCAAAATGGAGAGAGGTTCGTGCAGACCTTCATGCCTGAACTCATCAGGAATGGTGTTTGTGTTGTTTTCACACAAAGCATCACAGGACTGAATACGAACCAGATGGAGTTCCATCTTGTTTCATACAGCAAGTGGACACTAGTGAATGTCTATGTTTATGGTGCAGAAACTAGGTCCTTCGCAGATGGGATATTCAGTATACAACAGTACATTGACTTTGGTATGGAACCCATTCCAGGGAAAGTCTGGATTGCAACCTCTCTGTGGGATATCACCATGGAGTTGAAAATTTATTATTTATCTTCTGAGCACAACCACGACATTTTTTCCTTCTTGATCCAGACAAATAAAAGGCTCCAGTATGATGACTTGCCAAATTTTTCTCGTTCTACCCTGCATTTTCTGTTCAACTTGTTCAATGATTTCTATTCAAAGCGTGCATTGCCTCTGAAAGGCTGGACAAGATTCATACAGAAGAAGAAGCCGGAGATGCTGCCCCAAGAGGACAAGGAGAGAATCTTGTCTCGAGACAGCTACATTGTTTACAACACCGTCCAGGCTGTGGCCCATGCCTTGGATGCTTCTTATTCATCCAGGTCCAAGTGGAGGGTGGTGGAGGGTGGAGACAGGCTGGATGTGCAAAGGCTGCAGCCATGGCAGGTATTCCCTTTCCCATCCCAGATATCCCTGCTGAACATGATGTTCCATTGTACTCTGTTGAAACACCCAAAGTCATAGCGAGCTCCCCCACTGGAGTCGGCCATCTTGCTGGCTCTCTCGGAACCTTCCTGCCTCCTGCTTTGAGTCCACTGTGGCACCACCCTCCTTCCCTCCCTCATAATATAGTATTGATTATTCATTTATTGGATTATTTTTTTATCCTGTGCCATCTGGCACTTTTTTTTCCAGTCTTGCACATTTAAGTTACCTAAGTTTGCTTTATATAGCATTGGCTGTTTTATCTATTTTTACTAGGGATGTATGAAGGTCACTTACCATTTCATGGATCTGCTTCACGGTGGGGGGGGGAGGAGCTCCGTCCCTCCCCCTGGAATCCTCGACGGGGGGGAGGCGCTCTCGACGGGGGGCCCGGCCGTAAAAAAAAAAAAAAAAAAATCCTGCTTTTGCATCCCTGTATTTAACCATGATAGGCTACGTAAATATTTACGTAGCCTATTACGGCAAAGTAAAAAAAAACCACGCATACGCAAATGGCGGCAGCTATGGCGGCCGCCATTTGCGTTCCTTTTTTCCACCATTTTAGCCTATGTAAATATTTATGTAGGCTATTACGGCGAAAAATAATGGAACGCAAATAGCGCCCACTACGCTATTTGTGTTCCCCTTTTTCCCCTGCCGTAATAGATTACGTAAATATTTACGTAAGCTAAAACTGTGAAAAAAGGGAATGCAAATGGCATCCGCCGTAGCTACCGCCATTTGTGTAGGCAGTTGTTGTTTTTTTTGCTTGCCGTGATAGGATACTTAAATACTTAAGTAGCCTATCACTGCCTCCGCAGGGACGCAAAAGGTGTCCCTGCGTTAGCCGTGATAGGCTACTTAAGTATTTACATAGCCTATCACGGCTATGATGAAGAAGCGAATAGCGGCCGCAGGGTAAGTGCTCCGTTTTGCGCACCTTTCGGGGGTTGGGGGGGCGGGGACTGCCCGTTGGGGGCGGGGGGGTTCCGCCATGGATTTCAGGGGGCCGAATGCACTGGCATTCGGCCTCACCGAGATCTGTGGCAGAATTCTCTGACATCCCTAATTTTTACATGAGAAATATAATATGTACAGCATAATCCCATGCATGGCTGCTCTGATATCCCATTAAGACTCACAGTGAAGTGTGTATTGTCAAAATGTCCCATTGAATTCCATGGAGCATAATTCTGAGTGGATGTATATTGGATTGAGGTACACTAACAACGAAACCAGGGCCCTTGCAAATGTTGAGAAGACCCACACAGCCATTTGAGTTAGTGGATGTTCAAGAGTGAAATGGGCAGAACCGTAATCTTGAATTCGTGTTCCTGTTTCCTCAACGCTTGGTGTTTCCTCTGCCATTCTAGCTTGATCCTTTCCTGAGAACTCCCCTGTTTTACAATACTTCGATCATGGATGGAATGTATTTGGATGAGAATGGAGACCTGGCAGCAGACTTTGACATCGTGAGCTGGGTGGTGCTTCCCAACATGTCTGTTGTTAGAGAGAAATTTGGGAGTATAGGAAGATGGGGATCTGCAGACCTCAAGGTCACTATCAACGAGGATGCCCTGGTGTGGCCCAAACAGCTCAACAAGGTGGGGGAAATGATTCATTTTATCTCCTTGTACCTCTCAGGATGCTTGAAAATAAATATTTTTCAGTATTTTAGAACAGATTTTAAAATGTGAAGTGATTCAGCATAAAACGCCACCTTCAGTCTTTCATTTGGTCATCTGCTCATTGATGAAATCAGACTGTGTGTGTATGTGTGTTTTAAGGTAATTTCAGTACGCTTGTGCAAATGTCCATTTTCATGAAAGTGCATCCGCCCAAATCCTCCCCAAATGCCTTTTTTTTTTAAAGAAACATCCAAGAAACATCCATATGTTCATGGAATCCACACAACTTGGAAAAAGCTGCTTTGATGCAGAATTGGTAGCTCAGGTTCATAGAAATCTGAAGGCACATGAGGCAACCACCTAGGTGACACTAAGCAGATCTGGGCCTGGTCAGTGCTTGGAGCGGAGACCATCTGGGAACCACATGTGGCCACCTGGAGCTAAGCAGGCCTGGGCCTGGTCAGTGCTTGGAGGGGACACCAGCATGTATGGGAAATACAAGTAGCCACCTTGAGTTCCATAATGGAAGAAAGGTGGGATATAAATATAACAAAAACATTTTAAAAAATAGACCTCCCAACTCATTTGAATCCATTGTGGATTTCTCTAACATCCCTATGTCGCTAAATAGTTACGTAGGCTAAAACTGTGAAAAAAAGGGGATGCAAATAGCACCCACTACTCTATTTGCGTTCCCCTTTTTTTCGCCGTAATAGCTTACATAAATATTTACGTAGGCTAAAACAGCGAAAAAAACGGAATGCAAATGGCAGCCACTGTAGCTGCCGCCATTTGCGTAAGTGGGGTTTTTTTTTCCGGAAGGCTGCCCAGCGGCTGGATGTCCGGCTGCGGGTGTCCCCAGCCGGTGTCTCCAGAGAATCTCCGCAGAGTGGAGCCAGCCAGATCAGGATTTCGGGGGGAGGTGCGGAGCGCCTCCCCCTCACCGCAAATCACCCCATCGGAAAGGGAAGTGAGTTTCGTACATCCCTATATGTCGCACACATTCTTGCTAGTTAAATTAATTATCCATTTATGAAGTTTCTTCAGTGTACATGACACTTTGCTTAGTACAGGAGGACAGGTCCCTGCCCTAAGGAGATTGCAAATTACACTAGGGATGTCAGAGAATTCAGTCATGGACTGAAATGGGATCGAATTCCCTTCAGTCTGTGCCACGGAATCCTAATGGAAAGTTCTTTCTGAAGCAGTCACACTTGCACAAATGCAGCATGAAGGGAAAGATCAGCAACCTTCTCTTTGTTTGAATAAAAAGCACGCTCTGCACATGCTCAGGGAATGGACAAAATGAGAAATAAACATACCAGGGAATATGAAGAACTATATTCTTCCATTATGTGTGTGTGTGTGTGTGCGCGTGCGTGTGTGTAATCTCCCTCAATCCAGCTGTTCCCTGGAAACCCCCCCCCCTTCACCCAAGGGTCTTCTGAGATAACTAACAGGAGGTCTGATAATGAACTGGATGTGGAAATACAAAGCTGAGCAGAGGAAAACCAACTCTATGCATGTCTACTCAGAAGTAAGTCTTACTGAGTTCAATGCAACTTACTCCTACACATGTCAGCACCCCACTTGCCCCCAGCTCAGCTTTGTATTTCCACATCCAGCTCATTAGCAAACCTCCTGTTAGTTTATTAGCGCGCGCGCACACACACACACACACACACACACACACACACACACGAAGAATACAGTTCTTCATCTTCCCTGGTATGTCTATTCCTCATTTTGTCCATTCCCTGAGCATGTGCAGAGTGTGCTTTTTATTCAAACAAAGAGAAGGTTGCTGATCTTTCCCTTCATTCTGCATTTGTACAAGTGAAGTGTGACTGCTTCAGAAAGAACTTTCCATTATACTGTCTCTTTTTCTTCATGAGTTTCATATACCGGAAGTATGGTGTAGTGGTTAGAGTCCAGCCCAAAGTCATCCAGTGAGATAACTAACAGGAAGTTTGCTAATGAGCTGGATGTGGAAATACAAAGCTGAGCTGGGGGCAAGTGGGGTGCTGACATGTGTAGGAGTAAGTCGCATTGAACTCAGTAAGACTTACTTCTGAGTAGACATGCACAGAGTTGGTTCTCCTCTCCATTTTAGCTTCACAACGTCACCAACAAGGCTGGATGTGGAAATAGAAAGCCTAGCAGGGGGAATAATACTCATGCAGGGCTCCAGACCAGCATGGTCATTTCAAAAAGTTTTTTCTTTCTTCCTTTCAAACAGCATTGCTTTCAACAAAGAGTGCATCGCTTAGGCACACCTAGGGCAGCCTTGTTTTGGGAAGCCCAGAGGAGGAGGAAGTGTTTTGGCTGAAAGTAATTACCGCACATCTCAGGGCAGGGGAAAAAATACGTAAATATCTACGAAAAATAGCCTTTCTTACGGAAGTTATGCAGAGTTACGGCTGTCGGTACGGATTTATCTTTGTAATTTTTGGAGAGGAAAAAAAGAGGAGAATTCCCAGGGCTTGCGAACGACAGTACAGAGCACTGGCTGCAAACTGCTGAAGTCAAGTGGCACGGAAGGTACACTATTCGTACATCCCTAAATTACACTGCACACAGAAGAAACAAGAGAGGAGGTGAAGCTCCGAACTGGGGACCAATATGCCTGCAATTGTTTCAGGAGCAAGTGCTTCGGTTCGGTTGGAGGGCTCCAATTAAACATGGTGCTGGTGGTTCTGTGGGATCCTTTCCAATTCCATGTCTCCTTTCCATGGGGATGTCAGAGGAATTCATTTGGGGGGTGGAGTTTGGTGAGTTGTTTCATCCTCCTGTATTTCATTCTGCTTCCTGCTGTGGGGCCTGACACGGTCTGCTGTGAGTTGGGCCAATTTGTGGATTTTCTGGGCATTTTGCATTTTTTCTGCAGGTTCTGCTTTTGGGGGAAATTTCTGAGCAATTTGTGCAAGTTGTGGCCCCACTTGTGCAGATTGGTCAGATATTTGTGCAAATTGAGAAACCTGCACCACAAATGCACAAAAAAATGTTCCTGGAGAAAAAACATTTTTTCCAGAAATGTTCCTGGAAAAGCCTGCAGCTCAGCTTGCAAATGCAAACTGAGTTGAAAATGCCACAAAAGCTCCATCACCTCAAAGTAGAACTGATTTTCCTGACGACAGACATTCCTACCTTTCAATAGATAGATTAGCTCTAACTAGGGATGAAGTGCCGCTTGACTTCCGCAGTTTGTGGCCAGTTCTGCCATTCACAGGCCCCTGGAATTCTTCTCTTTTCTTCCGCTCTGAAAATTATGAAGATAAATCCATACCAAAAACCATAATTCTGGTGCCCAGCTGTCTCCATGAGTCTGCATAACTTCTGTAAGAATTGCTATTTTGGGTAAATATTTGTGTGGGTTTTTTTCAGTGAAATCCTCCTTCTCCATTTACTTTCAGCCAAAACACTTCCTCTTCCTAGGGGCTTCCCAAAAGAAGGCTGCCTTAGGTGTGCCTGAGCAATAAACTATTTGTTCAAAGCAACAGTGTTTTAAAGAAAGAAAAGACCTTTTAAAATGATCATGCAGCTCCAGGACTGGCAGAACTATTTGCGTATGCTGGGTTTCCCCTCCCCCTGCCGTGATAGGTTACATGAATACTTACATAGCCTATCACGGCCTCCGCAGGGACGCAAATGGTGTCCCTGCGTTAGCTGTGATAGGCTACGTAAGTATTTACGTAGCCTATCATGGCTGAAGAAGGAGGAAGTGAATGGCGGCTGCAGGATGGCCGCCATTCGCACAGCAGCGTGGACGGGAGCAGGCAAGTGCTCTGTTTTGCGTGCCTTTTGTGGGTTGGGGGAGGCGGTGACTTTCTCCCATGCGCCTTTCGTGCGTTGGGGGGGCGGGGGCTTCGTTCCATGACGGATTTCGGGGGGCTGGATGAACTAGCATTTGACCTCACCGAGATCCATCACGGAATTCTCTGACATCCCTATAAACAAAGAGTTTATCGCTCAGGCACACTGAAGACAGCCTTCTTTTGGGAAGCCCCTAAGAAGAGGAAGTGTACTGGCTGAAAGTAAATGGAGACGGAGGATTTCAATTTAAAAATAACACCCACAAACATGGCGGTGAGTCCAATTCATTTTTTTTAAAAAAACGTACGTATTTATTATCAAAATATACTACACTGCGTTTCTATTTATGAAAATTTCTCAACTCTTTGCGGATGATGAAAAATAAGTTGCATATCTGCTGGCTCCGAAGGACCTCGTGGCCCCGTTCCACAGAGGATTCCATGGCACGGACTGAAGGGAATTCGATCCCATTTCAGTCCGTGGTGGAATTCTCTGACATCCCTAGCTCTAACACATTTTCCTTCATGGTCCTTTTTTAATCCTTAGCCCCTGCCTCGATCCAGGTGCGTGGAAAGCTGTCGCCCAGGATTTGTCAAGGTGTTTCAGGAAGGAAAGCTAGTTTGCTGCTATGTTTGTGTTCCATGCGCGGAAGGGACCATCTCCACAGAGGAAGGTGGGTGACTCAAGAGGGGAAGGCAAAGATTCATACAGACATTTTCTGAGAATGTTTTCTTAAATCCATTTCTCAACATCTTGCAAGGAAAAAAAACTTGAAAAATGGACTGTGTTGAGGGTAGGGATGTTGGAGAATTCCGCCACGGACTCCTGTGAGGCCGGATTCTTTAGAATCGGGGCCCCGGAGTCCTTGGTGGAAAGGACCCCCCCCCGCCACCTCCCGAAATCCCCAGAATGGACCTACCTGGCAGCAGTCCGGTGGCATCAGCGGCTCCAGCAGCGGCTCCGGGGCATCTTCTGGTGTGCTGCGGCTGCAAATGGTGGCCGTCATAGGGGCCACCATTTGCATCCCTGCTTTAGCCATGATAGGCTATGTAAATATATATGTAGCCTATCATGGCCTAGCATAGGGACGCAAATGGCATTCCCTACGCAGGATGCCATTTGCGTCCGCAGCTGCCTGGCAGCGGATGGAGGCCCTGCTGTAGATCAGCACTGCTGGCAGCTCTGCAGACTGGCCACAGAGCGGACCTGGCCAGGCAAGATTCCGGGGGGAAGGACTGGATCACCTCCCCCCCTGTCGAGGATTCCAGGTAGAGGACCAGATCACCTCCCCCCCGGCGGAACCCAGCGGAGCCAGGTAAGTGGGGCTTCGTACACCCCTAGTTGAGCACAGGCAGTCGATGGGGCAGGGATCAACATCATTAGCAGCCCAATCGCCCTTCCACACTTAAAATCACATGCATGTCCTCTGTGCTGAATACATTTCTTTAATAGACTCTTGTTGCAATGCACAGAACACAAAATGTGGTATGTTCACACAGGTGAATGGTGAGGCCAAGTAGACCTGACCATGCCCTGCATCAATTCACTACCTCCCTTAAAATATATCCTTTCTATGTTCTGAATCCACCGCTTACCTCATTTGTTTTAAAATTGTCCTTTTTCTAGTTTTTGATTTCTAATGGATCATCACTTAAGTTAGGTATATCATTTGCTTTTTATGTTAAAGTATTGGTTTATGGTTCTCACTTTCTGAAAAGAATTATATTAAAATGTGCGTTATTAAAGCCTCACCTTGCCATAAATATTACTCTAGTAGAACTCCTATGTTTGTTTAGCTTTGTTTTATGTATGCAATACATCTGTATCTCTATCTATTAAAGGGGCACAGGAGTGCCACTTTAGTTATGGTGAGTTGCAAAAACGAACCAGCAAGCAAAAACACATGGTTGTGCCATTATAAGCCTCAAAATTCTATTGCTTATACAAATTAAACCTGTTGAGCTAATAGCATAAGGACAGAATCCTATGGAGAGAGTCAGATGCCCCTGAACCTGGAGGTGCTGGCTATCCAATGCAGTGCAGGGAGAGCGTGTGGGGGATCTTCTCCTCCATGCTCCAGCCACCTCGTATTTGTGGCTAGACAGTCGATTTCGGCTCTCTAGCTGGAGCAGTTTGGAGTGTGGGTGGGTGTGGGGGAAACCCAGATGGTGCATAGGAAATATCGTACCAGTGCTTCGGCCATCCCCTTCCCTCCCTGCCCCCAGGAACACCCCATTTTCCCCGCTCTGCACTGCTCATATGAGCACAGAGCTGGGGATGAACCATACCACCTATGAAGCAGCGGGGAGGGGAGGGGAAGCAGTTTCCTGGGAACTCACCTCGGACCATTGGCTCCAAGGTCAGTTCCCAGGAAAGGAAAAACCCTATGGCCATCTAGCCACTGTCTAGCGGCCATAGGATTGCACCATAACAAAACTTGGCATCTGTGAGCTACCTGATGAGGACTACAATTGTGCAAACTGATCAGAGGCAAATTGCTACAGATAAAAGTGCTGAAAATTGAACGGTTTGTTCTTTTTACTCCTTGCTGTGGCTCAGCATTATCATGTACTTCTTTCTCATGAAACATTCTAAGTCTTGTGAGAAATACTGATGTACTTTATTCTTGCTTGCCAAGGCAGTGTGCAGTGAAAGAAAGAGACTGATGGCTGGAATTATCTTGGACACTTTTATAGTTTGCCCACTACGGCACTGTAGTCTCAAGCAAAAACAGGCATCGGTCAACTCACAGGAGGATGTTTCTAGCAATACGGTGAGGCTCACATGCTTCAAAAAACAGAGCAGGACCAGGAGAACATGGGACATCTTTGCTTGTCCCAGGCACTCCATCCTCCCCATCTGGATTTGGGCCCAAAAGAGCTAGGAAAAGTAACATCGCAAAACATTATGACTGATCACAAGGTATGCATGTGAAGGCATCAGACTCAGTGTCCAGTTTCCTGCCTTTGTGGAACTTGAGTAAGGATGTATGAAAGTCACTTACCTTTTCGAAGGGTGACATTCGTGGTGGTGGGGAGGCGTTCCATCCCTCCCACCGAAATTCTCTCCGGCCAGCTCCACTCTGCGGAGATTCCGCAGAGCTGCTGGCTGGGGCCGCCCGCAGATGGACATCCAGCCGCTGGGCAGCATTCAGGGATGCAAATGGTGGCTGCCGTAGCCGCCGCCATTTGCATCCCTGTATTTTGCCATGATAGGCTACGTAAATATTTATGTAGCCTATTATGGCAAAAAAAAAAAAGGAATGCAAATGGCGGCCGCTGTACCCGCCGCCATTTGCATTCCCTTAGTTTTGCTGTGATAGGCTATGTAAATACTTATGTAGCCTATCACGGCTATGTTTTGCCATGATAGGCTACATAAATACACAAATGGCGTCCCTGCGGTAGCCGTGATAGGCTACATAAGTATTTACATAGCCTATCACGGCTATATGGAAGAAGCGAGTGGTGGCTGCAGACAATCGCAATGCAGCGCAGATGGCAGCAGGTAGGTGCTCTGTTCTGGGCCCATTTCGTGGGGTGGGTTGTGGGTAGGGATGGCAGAGAATTCTGCCACGGATCATGGTGAGGCCGAATGCCAGTGCATTTGGCCCCTGAACTCCATGGCAGAACGGCCTGCTCCCCCCGCCCCCCCGTGGATCCCCCCCGGGACGAGACTCACCTGGGGTGGATCTTCCAGGCGGCAGCAGCGGCGGTGATGGATGGTCTTCCAACCGGCTGCCACCACCGCCATTTCCATTCTTGTAAAAAAAAAAAGAAAGAAGAAAAGATGTGATAGGCTACATAAAGATTCACATAGCCTATCATGGCTAGGTTTTTTAAAAAAAAATACGTGATAGGCTACATAAATCTTTACGTAGCCTATCATGGCTGGATGGGTTTAAAAAAAACCACACCCGCATACGCAAATGGCGGTGGCTACGGCTGCTGCCATTTGCGTTCCTTATTTTTGCCCTCTTAATCTACGTAAAGATTTACGTAGAGTATGACGGCGAAAATCAAGGGGAACGCAAATAGCGTAGTGGGTGCTATTTGCGTCCCTTTTTGATTCCCGGTTTTAGCCTACATAAATATTTACGTAGGCTAAAAAGGGAATCAAAAAGGGACGCAAATAGCACCCGCTACGCTATTTGCGTTCCCCTTGATTTTCACCGTCATACTCTACATAAATATTTACATAGATTAAGAGGGCAAAAATAAGGAACACAAATGGCGGTGGCCGTAGCCACCACCATTTGCGTACGCTTTTTTTTTTTTTTACCCAGAGCCCTCCGTGGCCGGAAATCCAGCTGCGGATGGCTCTGGCCTGGCTGGGCCTGGCCGGCTGTTCCACGGACCTGCTGCAGAGCACAGCCAGCCACGGAGGATTCCTGGGGGGAGGCACAGAGTGCCTCCCCCCCGGCGAGGAATCCAGCAAGAGGGATGGAACACCTCCCCCTTACCATCAACATAATCCACAAACAGGTAAGTGACTTTTGTACATCCCTAGTTGTGGGCGGGCTTCGTTCCACCACAGATTTTGGGGGGCCGAATGCACTGGCATTCAGCCTCACTGAGATCCATGGTGGAATTCTTTGACATCCCTAAACTTGAGACAACATGAAGTAGCCTTAACTCCAATGGGTTAACTATGGTCTTAAAAGGGCAGCATTTTGATGAGTGAATACAGAAGATTGTTTATGGCACTTGTTTTCTTACACAGTGGGAGTCTGCCTTATATGTGACCCCACTGTGATTTGAACAGCACATGAAAGCTTATGCACATGTCCTACGCTGTTCCATCCAGCACAGTTCTACCCTGTGGTTCCTGGCCAAGGTTCTTCAGTTTCTTCATCAGATGGCCTTCTTACCGTTGCTGCATCTGCTTAGTCACAGATATGCATGGCAGAAGCTGGGGATTCTGCAATCCAAGCAGAAACTCTTCTACCAATGAACATGCCATCCCCACTCACCATCTGACTACAAATGATCAGTTCCGGACCTCTCCCCACCCTAAATCCCCACATATATGTTCTTGCTTTTAGGCGTAAGTATTCACCCCCCAAATATATCTGTCATTGCGTGTAAAAGAACAGAGACTATCATGGAGGAATGAAGTAGATGTTTCTGTTGTTCTTTGCAGATGCAGAGCATTGCACCATGTGTCCAGGTGATCAGCATGCAAACAAGGACAGAAATGAATGTATCCCGAAGAATATAACCTTCCTCTCCTATGAAGAATATTTGGGGATCACCCTGGCTTCCTTTGCCCTATTCTTGTCCTTCGCCACAGGCTTTGTTTTAGGAATCTTCATTAAATTCCTAGACACCCCAATAGTCAAGGCCAACAACCGGGACCTCTCTTACATTCTCCTTGTCTCCCTCCTGCTTTCCTTCTTGTCCTCTTTGTTATTCATTGGCCAGCCAAGGAAAGTGTCCTGCCTTCTACGACAAATAGCTTTCAGCATCATCTTCTCAGTTGCTGTCTCTTCTCTGTTGGCCAAAACAATCACTGTGGTGCTGGCCTTCCTGGCAACAAAACCTGGGAATAGGATGAGGAGATGGGTGGGGAAGAGTTTGGCCAATGCTATTGTCCTCTCCTGTTCCAGTGTCCAAGTTGTCATCTGCACCATCTGGCTGGGCATCTCTCCCCCATTCCCAGATTCTGACAAGCACTCACAGCCTGGAGAGATTGTCCTGCAATGCAACGAAGGGTCTGTCATCATGTTCTATGCTGCCCTTGGCTACATGGGCTTCCTGGCTGCCATCTGCTTCACGGTGGCTTTCCTAGCCAGGAAGCTGCCTGGGTCCTTCAATGAAGCCAAGCTGATCACCTTCAGCATGCTGGTCTTTTGTGCTGTTTGGGTGTCCTTTGTGCCCTCCTACCTGAGCACGAAGGGGAAATACATGGTAGCCGTGCAGGTCTTCTCTATCTTGGCCTCCAGTGCTGGATTGCTCAGCTGCATCTTTATTCCCAAGTGTTACATTATTGTATTGAGGCCTGATTTGAATACAAAGGAGCATTTAACAAAGAAAACCTAAAAATGGCATCTGATTCTGCATTTAGCAAGCATCCCTCCCCCATGTGTTTCAGAAGACATACAAGTATTCTTCAGGGAAACGTAGATATCTTGCTACTATGCACTGAGTGGAATTTGTATATTTCTGATCTAAAAATGCACCCAGAAGATACATTGTTTTAGTAAAGGCCATGACCGAAATTGGGCAATCATTCTTTAACACAGAAGTGCTGTAGGACAAATAAAATAATGGATTATCTAAAGAAGACCAATCCATCAGAAATAAAGTTTCAAAAACCAGGCTAGTCAGATAAACAGTACGTTATTGTTGCCTGTCTACTTGTGTGATCGTAACACACCTGGTTACACACACAGAAAATGGCAGTAATTACTCAAGTGTGGAAACTCAATTGCAATTCCACTTGCTGCCTAAAAGCTCTAGAAGCCGCCCATCTGGAAGTACCTTCAGTCTCCTGGAGATGTGCACATGTGGTTTGGCTGGGGGAAAAAAATGTTATTTTGGAATTCAAAGTTATTCTTTTGGGGTGTCCAAAAGGCACACCATAGAGCACATTGAACCTTCATGGGACAGAGGCCCTTGGGGTGAAGGGATATTGAATGCCATTTTGTGAGACTTGGAAAGAGATGGCTAGATAGAATTTGGTACACACAGTGGCCAACCAGCTGCCCACCAGAAACCCACAAGCAGGGCATGAGTGCAACAGCACTCTCCCACCCATTTAACCCAGCAACTGGTGTACAGAGGCTCACTGCCTCTGGTTCTGGAGGCAGCACATAGCCATCAAGACTAGTAGCCATTGAGAGCCTTTCCCCCCAGGAATTTTTCCAACCTCCTTTTAAAGCCACCCAAACTGGTGGCCATCACTACATCTCATGGTGGCGAATTCCACCTCTGATCAGATTCATGGAATAACTCTATCAGGTTCTAGCATTTTTTTGGGGGGGGGGAGATGTCCCCTCTCCACCTTCTGCACACCATGCATAATTTTGTCTATCATATCTAGGGATGTCAGAGAATTCCGCCACAGATCTCGGTGAGGCCGAATGCCAGTTCATTCGGCCCCCCGAAATCCATGCCAGAACGAAGTCCCTGACCCCCGACCCATGAAAGGCACATGGGACGGAGCCCCCAACCCCCAAAAGGTGTGCGAAATGGAGCACTTACCTGCTGCCATCCGCGCTGATTTGCGAATGGTGGCTGCCCTGTGGCTGCCATTTCCTTCTTCATCATAACCATGACAGGCTATGTAAATACTTACGTAGCCTATCACAGCTAACACAGGGACGCCTTTTGCATCCCTGCGGAGGCTGTGATAGGCTACGTAAGTATTTACATAGCCTATCACGGCAAAGCAAAAGAAAACAAACAAACCACGTACGCAAATGGTGGCGGCTATGGCGGCCACCATTTGCGTTCCCTTTTTTCGCAGTTTTACCTTACGTAAATATTTACGTAAGCTATGTAGGGATGTCAGAGAATTTCTCCACGAATCTCTGGGAGGCCAAATGCCAACACATTCGGCCCCCCCGAAATTGGTGGGGAAATTCTCTGACACCCCCCGCCCCCCCCCGGGATGGGACTTACCTCGTGTGAATGTCCCTCGCGGCGGCGGGTCCCGGCGGCGGTGCGGCGGTGGCCGGTCTTCCGACTGGCTCTCACGCCGCCATTTCCAAGTAAAGTAAAAAAAAAGAAAAAAGTGATAGGCTACGTAAAGATTTACGTAGCCTATCATGGCTGACTTTGAAAAAAAAAAAGCGTGTACGCAAATGGTGGCACCCATGGGCACCACCATTTGCGTTCCTTATTTGGGCACAGGTAGTCTACATAAAGATTTCGCTGTAGTCTACATAAATGTTTTCATAGACTAGACGTGCCAAAAAAAATTTAAAATCTAGCCGTGATAGGCTACGTAAATCTTTACGTAACCTATCACTTTTTTTTTTTACTGGAAATGGTGGCGATGGTAGCCGGTCAGAAGACCGGCTGCCACAGCCACCGCCGCTGAACTGCCGCCGAACCGCTGCCGAACCGCCGCCAAACTGCCGCCGAACCACCACTGGAGCCGCTGCCACCAGGGAGATTCGCCCAAGGTAAGTCCTGTCCCGGGGAGGGCGGGGGGCAGACCATTTCTCCACCAATTTTGGGGGGCCAAATGCGCTGGCATTCGGCCTCCCCGAGATTCGTGGCGAAATTCTCTGACATCTCTACACTCCTTACATATCACAGCACAGTGCAGGTTTGAGACCTTGGCCAGATTACATCACCATGGAAAAACCCGACAGTAGGGTTGTACGAAAGGTACTTACCTTTCCGTGGATTATGCTGATGCTGGGGGGGAGGCGTTCCGTCCCTCCCCCCAGAATCCTGGCTGGGGGGGGAGGTGCTCCGTTCTTCCCCCCCGGAATCCTGGCTGGCCGGCTCCGCTCTGCAGGGATTCTGTGGAGCCACCGGCCGGCTCCGCCAGCAGCCGGACATCTGACTGCTGGCTAGCAGGGACGCAAATGGCGAACAGCTGTAGCCGCCGCCGTTTGCGTCCCTGCAGTCAGCCATGATAGGCTACGTAAATGTTTACGTAGCCTATCACAGCTGATTTAAAAAAACAAACGAGCATACGCAAATGGCGGCGCCCATGGGCGCCGCCATTTGCGTTCCTTATTTAGGCATGTCTTAGTCTACGTAAACATTTACGTAGACTAAGACAGCTAAAATAAGGGGAACGCAAATAGCGTAGAAATGTAAAAAATGTTTACGTAGACTAAGATGTGCCAAAATAAGGAACGCAGATGGTGGCGGCAATGGCCGCTGGCATTTGCGTACGTATGTGTGTGTTTTTTTAAAAAAAATCTAGCTGTGATAGGCTACGTAAATCTTTACGTAGCCTATCACATTTTTTCTTCTTCTTCTTTTACCTGGAAATGGCGGCGGCGGCGGGCAGTCAGAAGATCCACCTAAGGTAAGTCCCGTCCCGGGGGGGCAGGTGTTGGGGGGCCGTTCTGCCACCAATTTCAGGGGGCCAAATGTGCTGGCATTTGGCCTCCCTGAGATCCATGGCGGAACTTTCGTACATCCCTACCCGACAGAGGAAGGGGAAAAAAAGAAGTATTAAAACAATATAAGATAAGATTCGAGAAATGTTTTTTCCAGTCACCTGTTGATTGACAAAGGAGACGTTTGGGCATTTCTCCACTAGTGATTTACTCTGAGCTGGCTGCATTTGGAGGTCATTAAGTATACATGGCCTCATGGCCATCCAGCAGCCACCCTGGAGCTTATCTTGGGAGGGAGGGGGAATGGGCCTCAAAGCTCAATTCTTTTCCTGAAGTTGGTTTCTTGGTGGTATAATTGTTGCATGCCCGAACCCCCACATTTATCTCAGGTATGCTTGCCCTGCCCAGGGGTGTGCTTTTCACTGTGACCCTGCTCCAGGAGTGTTTCCTGTCTCCCAGCCCTGTGTTTCCCAGCACAAACCAAGTAGTGTCTACTCAGAAGTAACTCCCATTGTGGTCAATGAGGCTTGTCCCCTGCATGTGGACTTCAGAATTTGCAGAGATCCTACTCAATCAAAATAGCATAAATTTGAAAAGACAAGGGGGGGGGGAGTTCCAAATACCTGGTTGCTCAGATGAATTGTACCACATTCTTACCTGTGGATGGAACATAGAAGGATATGCACATATGCATATAGGAAAGTACAATGCCTCCTGAAGTGTGGAAAGTCAACTGCAATTCCACTTGTGGCTTATATTCTCTAGGAGGTATCCATCCGGAAGTACCTTCCATCTTCTAGTGATATGGCAATGTGATTTGGATTGGTAAAAGAAAACAATTGTGGCAATTAGGGATGTCAGAGAATTCCGCGATGGATCTCAGTGAGGCTGAATGCCAGTGCATTCAGCCCCCCGAAATCTGTGGCAGAACAGCCCGCCCCCCCATGGATCCCCCTGGGACGAGACTTACCTGGGGCGGATCTTCTGGGCGGCGGCGGCTCTGGCAGTGGCGGCGGCTCCGGCGGCGGCGGCGAGCAGTCTTCCGATCAGCTGCCGCCGCCGCCATTTCCAGGCTTGTGTGGGGAAAAAAAAAAAGACTTGATAGGCTACATAAAGATTTACGTAGCCTATCATGGCTAGGTTTTTTAAAAAAAGAAAAAAAAGATGTGATAAGCTATGTAAATCTTTACGTAGCCTATCATGGTTGGGGGTGGGTTTTTTTTTAAAAAAAGTGTACGCAAATGGCGGCGGCTACGGCCGCCGCCATTTGCATTCCTTCTTTTTACCATCTTAATCTACGTAAATATTTACATAGATTATGACAGTGAAAATCAAGGGCAACGCAAATAGCGTAGCGGGCGCTATTTGTGTCCCTTTTTCATTCACCGTTTTAGCCTATGTAAAGATTTACATAGGCTAAAACAGTGAATCAAAAAGGGATGCAAATACCGTCCCTACGCTATTTGCGTTCCCCTTGATTTTCGCTGTCATAGTCTACGTAAATATTTACGTAGATTAAGACAGCCAAAAAGAAGGAATGCAAATGGCGGCGGCCATAGCCGCCACCATTTGCGTACGTGGTTGTGTATTTTGTTTTGTTTTTTTTACCCAGAGCCTCTGCGGCCAGAAATCTGGCTGTGGACGGCTCTGGCCTGGCCGGGCTGGGTCTGGCCAGCTGCTCCACGGAGCTGCCACGGAGCACAGCCAGCCATTCAAGGATTCCGGGGGGAGGAACGGAGCGCCTCCCCCCCCAGCCAAGATTCTGGGGGGAGGGACGGAACGCCTCCCTCCCACCATCAACATAATCCGCGAAAGGTAAGTCACTTTCGTACATCCCTAGTGGCAATGCAAAGTGACTATTTTGAGGTGTCCAACAGGACAAAATATCTGGCACCTACACCCCTATGGGAACTAAATAGCTGTAATCTTATTTTATATATATAATTCAAAGTTGGGAGTTAGTTGGTCATCCCTTTTTGATTTTCCATTGACCAATTCTCATGAAACACACTTCATTGGAAAGTTCTTGACATGCAGATCCCACAAATAACAACAGGTTTCACTATAATTCAAAGTTGGGAGTTAATTTATGCCCATAAAGCCTTTTAGTTTAAAAATTAGGGTATCTTCTATAACAGTATACTGTAAAGGTTTATTTTTTATATAAAAAAGATTTGAAGTATAATTAAACAAACATAATTAATTGCAAATCAGAGCAAAATGGAATACAAACACACACAAAAGTCTCTGTACACCTTTATAAACACAGCCGTGCATCCAAGTACAATGATATGCCAGTAACATACCGCCTGTAATCAATTCATGAAGGGATGAAGAGACACCTTCAGTTAAAAGTAATCCAGTCAAAGTTTACTTTATGCCAAGAACATTGTATTTAAGGATCTTTTGTGAAGATAAAGGAAGTATGAATGTTTTGATAAACACGGTTATTTAAGTTAAACCTTCCATTAGATTTTATTTTTCTCCATGAACTCTGTTCCTGGGGAACCAACTGTTTGTAATTTACTAAAACCTAGGGGTTCACGAAACCCCACTTACCTGGCTCCGCCGGGTTCCGCTGTGGGGGGGAGGCTCTCCGTCCCTCACTGTGGAATCCTCGATGGGGGGGGCGAGGCAATCCGGTCCTCCCCCCCGGAATCCTCGAAAGCCGGCTGTGCTCCACGGCAGCTCCGCGGAGCAGCCGGCCAGGCCCAGGACAGGGCTATCCGCAGCTGGATTTCCGGCCGTGGAGGGCTCTGGGTAAGGAAAAGAAAATGTGTATGCAGATGGCGGCGGCTACGGCTGCGCCATTTGCGTTCCTTATTTTTCTTCGGCTTAGTCTACGTAAGTCTATGTAAAAACTTATGTAGCCTATCACGTCTGGGTAAAAAAAAAAAAAAAAGTGTACGCATCTGGGTAAAAAAAAAAAAAACGTAGCCGCCATTTGCGTACGCCTTTTTTTTTTTTTTACCCAGATGTTTTAGGCTACATAAAAACTTACGTAGCCTATCACGCCTCTGTAAAAAAGAAGAAGACAAAACTGCAAATGGTGGCAGCGGCGGCCGGTCGGAAGACCAGCCGCCACAGCCACCACCGCCGCCGCCGGAGCTGCCACCACCAGGAACATCCGCCCAAGGTAAGTCTCATCCCGGGGGGGGATCCGTGGGGGGGGGGTGGGGGGGCAGGCCATTCCGCCACAGATTTTGGGGGGCCGAATGCACTGGCATTCAGCCTCACCAAGATCCGTGGCAGAATTCTCTGACATCCCTACTAAAACCTTTAATCCCTCTCTAAAGGCAAGGATTCAGGTTCCCTCAAAATTAGATGTAAATCCTTTAAAGCTAAATGGTTTTGTCACAATGACAGTGGCATTGTTAGGATGACCACTGGATTTTATCTTTTCAAATATGGGGTAGTTGTGTGACTTGCATACCCAGCGGCTCTAGGGTCTACCTGAAGCCTGCACAGTTGAACCTAATCCAATTAACCTGCAGTTGAACCTAATCCAATTAATCTGATGGCACTTCTGTTACCGAATGTGCTCCCATTGAGCCATATGTCCAGATTTCTGACATGACACCCATTCCCCATGAGTGAATGTTTAATACTGACAAATAGAGACTCTATGGCTAAGACAATTCTCACACATAAATGATCCGTGTTCAGACAAGATTAAAGAGGATAATACCATTTCAGCAAGTTTATTGAATGGTAACGGAGATCTTGTAAATGCCTTTTCAGTGATCCGAGTATATAAAGTTATTTTTTCAAAATGAATTTGGATGGTTTATTTTGTATCAGAACTATTTATCTAAAGATTTTAATATACAACATAAATCTATCAGAATTAAATATCTTGAAATCTGGATAGCACAAGAAATACCAGAACTGAATCATAAGAAATCACGTCAACAAATGCAGGAAGATATGGTGAGATTGACAGTACTGAAGTTGTCATGGATATTTTATTTATTCTTTTATTATTAAATTTATTAATCACCCATCTGGCTGGTCACCCAGCCACTCTGGGCGATGTACAACACACAATAAAAACAGTTTAAAGGAATAAAATTCTATAATAAAAACATTTTCTAAAATACCCTAACCCACCCCAAACGCCTGCCTGAACAACCACGTTTTTAATGCATGATGGAAACTCATTAAAGAGGGGGCATGACGGAGTTCCCTAGGGAGGGAGTTCCACAGAGTGGGGGCCACCACAGAAAAGGCCCTCTCCCTCGTCCCCACCAGTCCAGCTGTCCTGGCTGATGGGACAGAGAGAAGGCCATCTGAGGCTGATCTTGTTAAGCGGCCTGTCTGGTGCTGCTGGAGGTGCTCCTTAAGATAGGCTGGGCCGGAACCATATAGGGTTTTAAAGGTCAAAACCAACACCTTGAATTTGGCCCGGAAAACAACTGGTAACCGGTGCAACTCCTTCAGCACTGGAGTGATGTGATCTCGCCGGCGGCTGCCTTTAATCAGGCGAGCCGCCGCGTTCTGTACCAGCTGCAGTTTCCGAACTGTCTTCAAGGGTAACCCCACGTAGAGCACATTACAGTAGTCTAAACGAGAGGAGACCAGGGCATGTACTACCAATGGGAGCCAGGAAGGAAGGGGCGCAGCCGCCGTATCAGATGGAGTTGATACAGCACTGTCCGGCTCACAGCTGACACCTGAGCCTCCATGGACAGCTGGGAGCCCAAAATGACCCCCAGGCTGCGGACCTGGTCTTTCAAGGGTAGCCGTACCCCATTCAACACCAGGTCAACATCCCCCAGCCTCCTCTTGTCTCCCACCAAAAGTACCTTGGTCTTGTCAGGGTTTAGCTTCAGCCTATTCCTCCCCATCCAGCCACTCACCCTCTCCAGACATTTGGACAGGGATTCTACGGCCAACCTTGGTGAAGATTTAAACGAGAGGTAGAGCTGCGTGTCATCCGCATATTGATGACACTGCACCCCAAACCTCCTGATGATAGCCCCCAGCGGCTTCATATAGATGTTAAATATCATCGGGGAGAGGATGGAACCCTGTGGCACCCCACAAGTAAGTGGCCACGGGTCCGAAACCTCCTCTCCCAGTGCTACCCTCTGGTACCTGCCGGAGAGGAAGGACCGGAACCACCACAATACGGTGTCCCCAATGCCCAACCCCTCCAGGCAGTCCAGGAGGATACCGTGGTCAACGGTATCGAAAGCCGCTGAGAGGTCGAGGAGAACAAGGAAGGAGCATTCACCCCTATCCAGAGCCCTCCTCATATCATCTACCAAGGTGACCAAGGCCGTTTCTGTCCCATGCCCAGGCCTGAAACCCGACTGAAATGGGTCTAGATAATCAGTTTCTTCCAAGTGTGCCTTCAACTGCACCGCCACCACCCGCTCAATCACCTTGCCCAAAAATGGCAGATTTGAGATTGGGCGAAAGTTGTTCAAAACTTGAGGATCCAAGGAGGGCTTCTTTAAGAGCGGTCTTATCACTGCCTCCTTGAGGGCTGATGGCATCACTCTCTCCTCAAGGGAGGCATTCACCACCGCCTTGATCCCCTCACCTAGTCTCTCTCTGCAGCTCATAATGAGCCAAGATGGGCAAGGATCAAGTAAGCAGGTGGTCGGCCGTACCGATGAAAGCACCTTGTCCACTTCATCAGGAGGAAGAAGCTGGAACCAATCCCACAAAAGCCACAGGCTGCCTCTTGCTCACTAACTGTATCCACAGCGTGCAGAGTAACACACCTAATCTGATCAATTTTATCTGCAAAGTGCCTTGCCAAGGCCTCACAGGAGGCCTTAGAATGCTCCAGTGGTTCCGGAGCCACAGGACTGACCAGGCTCCGGACCACTTGGAACAGCCTCCTGGGACAGCACTCTGCAGATGCGATGGAGGCAGCATAATATTCCTTTTTTGCTGCCTTCACCGCCACGTGAAAGGCTGAAGATACAGCTCTAGCCCATGTCTGATCGTCTTTGGAGCGAGACTTCCACCACCGGCACTCTAGCCGTCTCACCTCCTGTTTCAGAGCTCGTAACCGAGGATTGAACCATGGTGCGGTCTGAGCCCTGTTCAGGGGAAGAGGGCGTTTCAGAGCCACCTGATCTAATGCCCCAGTGATTGCGGCATTCCAGCCACCCACCAGGGTCTCGACCGAGTGGCATGCCCCAGAGAATCCCCAAGCGCGTTCAGGAATCCATTTGGATCCATAAGACGCCTGGGGCGGACCATTTTAATGGATCCTCCACCCCTGCGGAGGGGTTGTGGAACTGAGAAGTCCAATGTCACCAGAAAGTGATCTGACCATGACAAGGGGGTGGTGGATATACCCCCGACTTCCAGATCACTCCCCGCTTCTCCAGAAACAAACACAAGGTCTAATGCATGACCGGCTACATGGGCGGGCCCAGTTAGAATATGGTGCAGCTCCCAGGAGGCCATGGTCTCCATGAAGTCCCGAGGTGCTCCTGTGAGGATGGCACATGATCAAGTGCCCATGATCTCAAGTCTGGCTGTTAGCAATGTAACCCAGCACTGGCATTTCCCCCTTTTGTAAATATCCTTGTCAGTGTCATCCTCTCCACACACTACTTCCTTTATTTATTGTATTATTCATTTAGACATGTATTTATTCATTTACAATATTTATATACTGCTCCACATCAAAGATTTCAGAGTGGTGAACTACAAGATAAAAGAATGTTGTTGTTGTTCAGTCGTTCAGTCGTGTCCGACACTTCGTGACCCCATGGACCATAGCACGCCAGGCCTTCCTGTCCTGCGCTCTCTCCCGGAGCGTGCTCAAGTTCATATTCATTGCATCGGTGATGCTATCTAGCCATCTCATCCTGTGCCGTCCCCTTCTCCCAATAATTAAAGAAACTATAACACTTTAAATGAACAGATTCCCACAGCGAAGGAGTTACATGCTGAAAGGGGGCAGCTCCTGACAACAGCCGAGCTGCGGCGTTCTGCACTAGCTCCAACTTCCGGACCAGCCTCAAGGGCAGCCCCACTAAAGCGCTTTGCAGAATGATTGTTTTTTGTTGTTGTTCAGTCGTGTCTTCGTGACCCCATGGACCATAGCACGCCAGGCCTTCTGCCTCTCTCCCAGAGCGTGCTCAAGTCCATATTCATTGCATCGGTGATGCTATCTAGCCATCTCATCCTGTGCCGTCCCCTTCTCCTTTGGCCTTCAGTCTTTCCCAGCATCAGGGTCTTTTCCAGAGAGTTTTCTC
Organism: Heloderma suspectum; assembly: GCF_057233095.1. Lineage (NCBI taxonomy): Eukaryota > Metazoa > Chordata > Lepidosauria > Squamata > Helodermatidae > Heloderma > Heloderma suspectum. The sequence goes on from NC_139459.1 coordinate 400,708,832, forward strand.
TTTGCATTAGGTGGCCAAAATATTTGAGCTTCAGCTTCAGTATCTGTCCTTCCAATGAGCACTCAGGGTTGATTTGCTGTAGGATGGACTGATCTGACCTCCTAGCAGTCCAGGGGACTCATAAGAGTCTTCTCCAGCATCACAGTTGTTGTTGTTGTTCAGTCATTCAGTCGTGTCCGACTCTTCGTGACCCCATGGACCATAGCACGCCAGGCCTTCCTGTCCTGTGCTCTCTCCCGGAGCGTGTTCAAGTTCATATTCATTGCATCCGTGATGCTATCCTGCCATCTCATCCTCTGCCGTCCCCTTCTCCTTTTGCCTTCAGTCTTTCCCAGCATCAGGGTCTTTTCCAGGGAGTTTTCTCTTCGCATTAGGTGGCCAAAATATTGGAGCTTCAGCTTCAGTATCTGTCCTTCCAATGAGCAGTCAGGGTTGATTTCCTTTAGGATGGACTGATTTGACCTCCTTGCAGTCCAGGGGACTCGTAAGAGTCTTCTCCAGCACCACAGTTCGAAAGCATCAATTCTTCGGTTCTCAGCCTTCCTTATAGTCCAGCTCTCACAGCCATACATTACTACTGGGAAAACCATAGCTTTGATTAGACGGACCTTTGTCGGCAAGGTGATGTCTCTGCTTCTTACTATGCTGTCTAGGTTGGCCATAGCTTTCCTCCCCAGGAGCAAGCGTCTTTTAATTTCATGGCTACAGTCACCGTCTGCGGTGATCTTGGAGTCCAAGAAAGTAAAATCTGTCACTGCTTCCATTTCTTCCCCTTCTATATGCCAGGAAGTGATGGGGCCAGATGCCATGATCTTCGTTTTTTTAATGTTGAGTTTCAAACCAGCTTTTGCACTCTCCTCTTTCACCCTCAACAAGAGGCTCTTGAGATCCTCTTCGCTTTCTGCCATTAGGGTGGTATTGTCTGCATACCGGAGGTTGTTGATAATTCTCCCGGCAATCTTAATTCCGACCTCTGATTCATCCAACCCGGCATTTCTCATGATGTACTCTGCATATAAGTTAAACAAGCAGGGTGACAATATGCAGCCTTGTCGTACTCCTTTCCCAATTTTGAACCAATCGGTTGTTCCATGTTCGGTTCTTACTGTTGCTTCTTGACCTTCGTACAGGTTTCTCAGGAGACAGGTAAGGTGGTCTGGTACTCCCATCACTTTAAGAATTTGCCACAGTTTGTTGTGATCCACACAATCAAAGGCTTTAGCATAGTCAATGAAGCAGAAATAGACGTTTTTCTGGAATTCTCTTGCTTTCTCCATGATGCAGCGAATGTTGGCGATTTGATCTCTAGTTCCTCTGCCTCTTCGAAACCCAGCTTGTACTTCCGGTAGTTCTCGGTTCGCATACTGCTGAAGCCTAGCTTGTAGGATTTTGAGCATCACCTTGCTGGCATGTGAAATGAGTGCAATTGTACGGTAGTTTGAACACTCTTTGGCGTTGCCCTTCTTTGGAATTGGGCTGTAAACTGACCTTTTCCAGTCTTGTGGCCACTGTTGAGTGTTCCAGATTTGTTGACATATTGAATGCAGCACTTTAACAGCATCATCTTTTAGGATTTTAAATAGTTCGGCTGGAATACTGTCATCTCCGCTAGCTTTGTTGTTACTAATGCTTCCTAAGGCCCACTTGACTTCACTCTCTAGGTTGTCCGGCTCAAGTTCAGTGACCGCACTATCATGGCTATCAGGGACATTCAGATCTTTCCTGTATCGTTCTTCTGTGTATTCTTTCCACCTCTTCTTAATCTCATCTGCTTCTGTGAGGTCCCTGCCTTCTTTGTCCTTGATCATGCCCGTCTTTGCACAAAACGTTCCCTTGAGATCTACGATTTTCTTGAAGAGATCTCTAGTCTTTCCCATTCTGTTGTTTTCCTCCATTTCTTTGCATTGTTCATTTAAGAAGGCCTTCTTGTCTCTCCTTGCTATAGTCTGGAACTCTGCATTCAGTTGGATATATCTTCCCCTTTCTCCCTTGCTTTTCGCTTCCCTTCTTTCCTCAGATACTTGTAAAGCGTCATCAGACAGCCACTTTGCTTTCTTGCATTTCTTTTTCTTTGGGATGGATTTTGTTGCTGCCTCCTGAACAATGTTACGGACCTCCGTCCATAGTTCCTCAGGCACTCTGTCTATCAGGTCTAATCCCTTAAATCTATTCCTCATCTCCACTGTATATTCATAAGGGATATGATGTAGGTCATATCTGAATGGTTTAGTGGTTTTCCCTACGTTCTTCAATTTAAGCTGAAATTTTGCAAGAAGCAGCTCATGATCTGAGCCACAGTCAGCTCCAGGTCTTGTTTTGACTGACTGTCTAGAGCTTCTCCATCTTTGGCTGCAAAGGACATAATCCATCTGATTTCGATATTGACCATCTGGTGATGTCCATGTGTAGAGTTGCCTCTTGTGCTGTTGGAAAAGAGTGTTTGCTATGATCAGCGTGTTCTCTTGGCAAACCTCTATTAGCCTTTGTCCTGCTTCCTTTTGTACACCAAGGCCATGTCTGCCTGTTATCCCAGTGATTTCTTGACTTCCCACTTTAGCATTCCAATCCCCTATGATGAAGAGGATTCGTACTGAGATCATTCTATCATTTTTGAGATTGTACCCCAGTACTGCTTTTCCCACCCTTTCGTTGACTATGAGTGCTACTCCATTTCTTCTAAGGGATTCTTGCCCACAGTAGTAGATATGATGGTCACCTGAATTAAATTTGCCCATGCTTGTCCATTTTAGTTCGCTGATTCCCAAGATGTTGATGTTCAATCTTGTCATCTCATGTTTGACCACCTCCAGCTTGCCTTGATTCATTGATCTTATATTCCAGGTTCCTAAACAATATTGTTCTTTCCAGCATCGGATTTTCTTTTCACCACCAGACACATCCACAGCTAAGTGTCTTTTCGGCTTTGGCCCAGCTGCTTCACTCTTTGTGGAGCTACTTGGAAATACCCTCTGCTCTTCCCCAGTACTATATTGGACAGCTTCCGACCTGATGGGATCATTTTCCGGCGTCATATCTTTTTGCCTTGTGATACGTTCCATGGGGTTTTCTTGGAAGAATCCTGGAGTGGGTTGCCATTTCCTTCTCCAGTGGACCACATTTTGTCAGAAATCTCCTCCATGACCTGTCCATCTTGGGTGGCCCTGCATGGCATAGCTTATGGCTTCACTGAGGTACACAAGCCCCTTCGCCACAACAAGGCAGTAATCCACGAAGGGGCCAAACTCTCTATTCATGCACAACTGGTGACAACCTGTGTGTACAAATTCCCAGGCGTGGCTCCCTCATCTGGCCGAGATTACTGAGGGGACAGTAAGCTTTGGCCAGCCTTTTGTGAAAAAGCACATTCACAAGAGACAGGAGCAAGACCTCATGTGAGGACATATGGTGTTACGAGTGTGAGGTGTCTGGACAGGAGTGAGGTAAGAAGGCCAGAGTGAATGGAAGCATCTCTGAATACACCTGGGAATCCTTCCCCAACCTTCTGCTCTTCAGATGTGCTGGACCACATTCCCCATCCATAATGCTGCACTGGGGAGTTGCAGCCCCACACATCTGGAATCTCCACTTTGGGGACACCTGAGATAGGGATTCTCTTGGTGTAGTGCCCAACCCACTGCCCAACCATCCACATGTTGGAGCTTGCCGGAGGTTGTCTCGCAGCTTGTGTTGGTTTCCCATGAACCAACTTGAACATTCATGCTGAAACTCCCTCACCTGGTGCAGCTCAAATTTCCATAATTCCAGGACAGCCATGGGCTTCTCTCACTTTTTATCTGGCCCTACACATATGGCAGGATATACACTTGAGTGCATCTTTGCTAGTCAGGATGAAAGAGATCTGTGGGTTCTTGGAGTGTTCCAAAGTATTCTGTTGTCATGGATTCATCATAACCTAAAAGGTTTTAGAGTGTGTAGGTCAGATTACTCCTGCAGGGGTGGGGAACCCATTAAACCAGACTGCCCTCAGAAACGGATGGGTCCTGGCAGATTTGCTGAATGGGATTTCCCAACCACAAGAGGTGATGATTCTGCTGAGGCCCTGGGTGATGTGTGGAATGTGAAGTTCACCCTGGGGGTAGACATGGTCACTTCTAAATTCCCCCCACAGGGGTGCAAAACAGAGAATCCTTCACTTTCAGAGTATAGATTCTACCCCAAATAGGTATTAGTCATGGTACACTGAACTATGTGTGTACAAAATGTGGTCACCCCTTCTCTCTCTTATGTTGGCCTTCTACTCATGTTCACTCATGCCTCCTTGTCTTCTGCCAATGGGAAATGAGTGAGAAGAGAGAGATTTCGAGGCATCCTCATTTTCTGCACTGAGGTCAAAAGTTAAACTCCAGTTCCATTAACATCCAGTTCTCCTCAGTACACTGAGAGGTGGCACCAGCCATTGGCAGAGTCTCTCCAGTTCTCCAATTCCTCCATTGTCCCCGAACACAGTCCAATGCTTCTCACATGCGTTCCTGTACCCTACTTGGATATGATGAAAGAATAGGGCAACTGTGAATAAGGAACGGGGAACTAGTACCCAGCTTCAGCCTTTGTTAGAAGTTCCTGTTTGCAGGAATGCGTGCCTGAGTGGGCATCTTCAGACATGCAACCTCCACACTGCAAGGGATCTTTTAGCACTGAACACCGAGATTTTGAGACTGAAGACATGGTTTTTAATCCTGGTCTAATTCACTGAGAGGAATTAAAACATTAATTCAAAAGATGAGACGAAGGCAATAGGTTTTAATACAAGTTAAATTTCATTCACAGAGGGTAGCAGTTTTAATTATCAAGTCATACACATGAAAGCAATGGTTTGGTGTTGTTGACTAGCAGGTTGGGGGTGGGAGAGAAGATGTCCTGGCACTGGGGAGAAGGGGGAGGGAGATTGTTGTGGGGTAGGGGTGCACGAAAGCCACTTACCTGGTCTCGCAGCTTGTTCGCGGTGGGGGGGAGGTGCTTCGCTGCTCCCCCCGAAGTTTAGGCCGGGGGGGTGGCTTCCCGCCTCGCCCGGACGAAATTCAGGTGGGGGGGAGGCTTCCCGCCTCGCCCGGCCGAAATTCAGGCCACGAAATAAAAAGTAAACAAAAAACAAAGAACGCCCCCGTGATAGGCTACGTGACGATTAATGTAGCCTATCACAGCTGACTTTGCAAATCTAGCCGTGATAGGCTACGTTAATCGTCATGTAGCCTATCATGGGGGCGTTTTTTTTTTTTTACTGTTATTGGAATGGCGGTGGCGGCAGCTGGTCGAAAGACCGGCTGCCGCCTCTGCCCCTGTCGAAGACCTGACGAACCGCCGCCAGGACCCGCCGCCGGGAGGGACATTCGGGAAAGGTAAGTCCCGTCCCGGGGGGGGTGCGGGGGGTGGGGGAGTGCAGAGAATTTCTCCCCGAAACTACTTCGGGGGGGCCGAACACGTTAACATTCGCCCCCCCGAAGTTTCGGGGAGAAATTCTCCCCCATCCCTATTGTGGGGAATGCCAGGGATAGGGATGTACAAAAGTAACTTACCTTTTCTCAGGGGTGATTTGCGGTGGGGGGGAGGCACTCCGCACCTCCCCCCAAAATCCTAACCCAGCTGGCTCCATTCTGCGGCACCTCCGTGGAGCCCCTGGCTGGGTGCATTCTCAGGTGTCAGGAGCCTGTGGACGCAAATGGCGGTGGCTACGGTGGCTGCCATTTGTGTGCATGTTTTTTGCCATGATAGGCTACATAAGTATTTATGTAGCCTATCATGGCCTAAATGGGGAAGTGAATGGCGGCTGCAGATGTGGCTGCCATTTACAAAGCAGCGCAAATGGCACCAGGTAAGTGCTCCATTTCACGCACCTTCCACGGAGTGGTGGGGTGGGGGGCTCCGTTCCGCCACGGATTTCGGGGGGCCGAATGCACTGGCATTCAGCTTCACTGAGATCCGTGGCAGAATTCTCTGACATCCCTAGCCAGGGAAGTGGGGCAGGCTGGTAAGGGGTTGGACCCAATGGTCTTACAAGCCCCTTTCAACCCTACTAGTATTCTATGAAGGACCCAAGCTGAGAATGGACCTAGCTGAGCTTGTGAGCAAAGAGAGGTAGAGGAGGGGTCTGAGCTGGCTGTGACTGACCAAGAAAGGGATCTTGGAGTTGTGGTGGACACCTTGATTAAAATGTCGACCCAATGTGCACCTGCTGTGAAAAAAAGGCAGATGGTTGGCAACTGTGTGAACAGAATGGTGGACTACAGGCAGGTACCAATGAATTGCAGGGATGTCATCAGGAAGGCTAAAGCTGAGAATGAGCTGAGGTTTGCGAGGGATGCTAAAAGCAACAAAAGGGCTTTTTTTCAGCTACATGCACAGTAAAAGACAGAGGAAAGGAATGGTTGTTCAGCTATTAAATAAGGATGGCAAAACAATAACAGATGACAAAGAAAAGGCAGAGGTGCTCAATTCCTACTTTGGCTCAGTCTTCTCCCAAAAGAGGGTCTATGACCCCCCTGGCAAAGGCGAAGAAGAGGCTGAAGGGGCAGGACTGCAGCTTGAGATGGATAGGCATATGGTTAAGGAACACCTAATTACTTTGAATGAGTTCAGATCTCCAGGGCCAGATGAACTGCATCCTAGAGTAAGAAAGGAACTGGCAGAAGAGCTCTCAGAACCGCTGTCTATTGTCTTTGAGAAATCATGGAGGACGGGGGAAGTGCCTGATGACTGGAGGAGGGCTAATGCTGTCCCTATCTTCAAAAAGGGTAAAAAGGAGGAACCTGGGATCTACAGACCAGTCAGTCTGACATCAATCCCTGGGAAAATTCTGGAGCAGATGATAAAGCAATCCATCTGGAAGCACCTTGAAAGCAATGCAGTCATTACTTGAAGCCAACATGGATTTGTCAAGAACAAATCCTGACAGATGAATCGGATCTCATTTTTGGATCAGGTCACCTCCCTTGTGGACTGTGGGAATGCTGTGGGCATCATATACCTCGACTTCAGCAAAGCTTTCAAAAAAGTGCCCCATGATCTCCTGATGAGCAAACTAGCTCAAACTGGGCTAGATGAAACAACAATCCACTGGATCCACACTTGGCTACAGAATCGGACTCAAAGAGTGCTTCTCAATGGGACCTTCTCAAACTGGGGAGAGGTAACGAGCGGGGTACCACAGGGCTCAGTCTTTGGCCCAGTGCTCTTCTACCATTTGTTAATGACTTGGAGAGAGAGGTACAAGGAATGTTGATCAAATTTGCAGATGACCCAAAACTGGATGGGATAGCTAATACCTTGGAAGACAGAAACAAACTTCAAAGTGATCTTGATAGGCTGGAGTGCTGGGCAGAAAACAACAGAATGACATTTAATAGGGATAAATGCCAAGTTCTGCACCTCGGAAAAAGAAACCAAATGCACAATTACAAGGTGGGGAATACTTGGCTCAAAAATACTACAAGTGAGAAGGATTATGAATTTCTTGTAGATCACAAGCTGAATATGAGCCAACCATGTGATGTGGCTGCAAAAACAGCATATACTATTTTGGACTGGAGTAATAGAAGTATAGCTTCCAAATGCTATGAAATACTAGTCCCCCTCTAATCAGCTCTGGTTAGGCCTGTACTTGAGTACTGTGTCCAGTTCTGGGCACCACACTTGAAGAAGGATGCAGACAAGCTGGAGAGGGTTCAGAGGAGGGCAACAAAGATGATCAGGGGACTGGAAATAAATCCCTATGAAGAGAGACTGAAAGAACTGGGCATGTTTAGCCTTGAGAAGAGAAGACTGAGGGGAGATATGATAGCACTCTTCAAGGACTTGAAAGGTTGTCACAGAGAGGAAGGTTGGGATCTCTTCTCGATCATCCCAGAGTGCAGGATATGGAATAATGGGCTCAAGTGACAGGAATCCAGATTCCGGCTGAACATCAGGAAAAACCTCCTGACTGTTAGAGCAATATGACAATGGAATGCATGACCTAGGGAGGTGGTGGGCTCTCCCACACTGAAGGCATTCAAGATGAGGCTGGACAGCCACCTGTCAGGGATGCTTTGACTTGGATTCCTGCCTTGAGCAGGGGGTTGGACTCGATGGCCTTGTAGGCCCCTTCCAGCCCTACTATTCTATGATTCTATGATTTTATGACTAGATGGACCCTTGTTCTGATCCAGCATGGCTCCTCTTACATTCTTACACCTTTATGAGAGGAAGCAAACAAGCTGCTTACCTGTGGAGATGTACACACCTGGGGTAGAGATAGAAAAGAGAGTATAAAAAAAGCTGGGTGAGTTCTCCAGAAAAGTAGTGGCAATGAAGGGAGGGAATTTGGCAAGCTAGTGCACTTGCAGGGGAAGGGTTAATAAAGGAAGGGGTGTTTCCAATCTGTGCAGCCTGGGGTGCAATGAAGTTGGAGGCTGTGGGTTGCCTCTTCAGCAACAAAGGGAGAAAAGTGGTGGGGGGGGAGGGTTCACAAGAGTGCTCTTGTGAGTGAGAGTGAGGCTTCTTTGTCTGAAAGAGTCCTAATGGTTGGGCTGACCAGGTGCTACTTACGTTTGAGTTTACTAATTGAAGCCTAAACCATGACAAATATTCTGTTTCTGCTGCCTCTTTGAAAGTATGATGTGTGCTGGTTTGGGAATAAACTGACCATCTTCTTCCCAACTTAACGAGACAGGTAAAAACTAACAAGCTGCTACAGAGATTTCCCTGTTAACTTTTCCTGGGCTGATGTGATGTTTTGGAGCCTTGATGTAAATTGAAAATAGGGTCCAAGGAGAATGAGAGGCCAAGGGATGAAGTCTGGAGAACCGTGGTCATGCCAAGGGGTTTGGTGTGGTGGAGGTGATGGATTTGTATCATGTACACCATTCTGCTTTTAGCGTCACAGCTAGGGATGGCAGAGAATTCCACCACGGATTCCAGTGAGAATCCTTTAGAATCCGCCCCCCCCCCGGAATCCATGGCAGAATGGCCTCCTGCCCCCCCGGCACCCCGCGGAATCCCCCTGGGATGGAACTTACCTGGGGTGGAGGCAGCGGCAGCGGCGGCTTTGGTGGCGGCGGCTGGTCTCCTGGCCCACTGCGGCTGGGCGGCTGCGGCCAGGCTGTTGAGGCCGCCACTTGCGTCCTTGCAGCTGTGATAGGCTACGTAAATATTTACATAGCCTATCACAGCTGGGAGGGAAAAAAAACAGAGTACGCAAATGGCGGTGGCTACAGCGGCTGCCATTTGTGTTCCCTATTTTTCGCAGTTTTATCTTACATAAATATTTACATAGGCTATTATGGCGAAAAAAAAGGGGAACGCAAATAGTGTAGTGGGCGCCATTTGCGTTCCTTTCCCTCCCGCCGTTTTAGCCTATGTAAATATTAATGTAAGATAAAACAGCGAAAAATAGGGAATGCAAATGGCGGCCGCTGTAGCCGCTGCCATTTGTGTATGCTGGTTTTTGTGGGTTTTTTGCCCAGCTGTGATAGGCTACGTAAATACTTATGTAGCCTATCACGGCAGCTTGGCTGGACACAAATGGCAGCCACTATGGTGGCTGCCATTTGCATCTACAGCAGTCCATCCGCGGCCAGAACTCCGGCTGCGGAAGGCCCTGGCTGGCTGCTCCTCAGAGCCTCCGTAGAGAGGAGCTGGCAGGGCAGGATTCCGGGGGGGGGGGGAGGACCGGATCGCCTCCCCCCCATTGAGGATTCTGGAGGGAGGGATGGAGCACCTCCCCCCCACCGCAAATCAATTCTGCGAAAAGGTAAGTGACTTTCATACATCCCTAGTCACAGCCAACTTTTAGGATGGCAAACATCTCGTGTGCTTTCCCAAGCAAGAATGAAACATTCCTTTCCAAGTCAGAAACGGCAGAATACTGGGGTGACTGGCAAAACCTTGTCACTGAAGCCTGATCTGCGAGGCCTTTACTCATAAAGAGAGAATCCAGCCACGGCTATAAAACCAAAGGGAATGATAGTGAATTCCACCCTGGCAGAGTTTACCCCACCACCCACCCTGCTCCAGCTTCCATAAACATCAGTCCAGGCTCTCACTGTCACAGGAGTAATTTTGGCACAAACTTTGTAAGAAGTTCTTCAGATGTAATAAGTTCAATACCTGGTATCATGCCACTCTTGATTCTGGTGTTGATGTTATTTTACTCCCAAGTAACCTGGTGGTGGTGGTGGTGGTGGGGACCCATGGGCTTTGGCAAGAATAAGAATACATCACTTTGATTTAGATAATTATAGGGAGGAGAAGCATGACCTTAGCAACATCCTGAGCTCTGTGTGGCTCCAAGAGCAGGTGCACAGCTGGAGAAAAACATGTTTGTGCAAAGAAGCTGCTCAGTATTTGGACGAGGTGTCAGCAAATGTTTGACGGCCGAAAATGTTTAAGAAGAAAAAGTACATGAAGCCTTAGAAGCACAGAAACAAAATACAATTTGCAAATAATCATCCATAAACCCAACTAACTACTACCAACGGAAGGCAGGAAAGGCCTTTGACCCAAGAACTGCTGGATGAAGCCATGGTGGTTCTATCCAGTAGATCTTTCTGTGCCCAAGTGCAGCCCATAGAAGGCTTCCAGACACCCATAAGGAGGCTATGAAAGTGATGGCCAGTCCATCTCAGTGGTCAAAACATTTTGCGGACAGTGAGAGTGAGAAGCAGATGAGGGGACTGGACACATGAAAGGATGTACATATTGGCACATTGTGCATAGTTAAACTATGGAAATCACTTCCACAAGAAAAACACAAACAAAAATATCCATATACCCAACTAACTACTATCAATTAAAGGCAGGAAAAGCATTTAACACAAGGAATGCATGGCTGGAAAAGACCAAAGTGGGTCCATCCAAGAGATCAGCCCAAGCACAGCCCATCAAATTCTTCCCTATTCCCACAAGGAGCACACAAAAGTGACAACCAGTGTGTTTCAGCCATCAAGACAGTGTGGATGCAGTGGGAGTGAGAAGAAGATTAGGGGACTGGACAGATAAAAGGAAGTATTTCTGCACACAACATACAGTTACACTATGGAACACAGTACTACAAGATGTAGTGATGGCCACCAATTTGGATGGCTTTAAAAAGGGTATTAGACAAATTCATGCAGAAGGAGAAGGCTGCCAATGGCTACTAATCCTTATGGGTATATGCTACCTCCAATCAGAGACAGTATGTCTATGTACACCAGTTGCTGGGGAACATGGGTGGGAGGCTGCTGTTGCACTCATCTCCTGCTTTGGAGTTTCCTGTGCTGGTTGACCACAGCTGGTTGACCACAGTGTGAACAGAATGCTGCCTTGGTAGGACCTTGGTCTGATCCAGCATGAGGGCTCTTCTTCTATTCTTATTGACCAAGCCTAACAACCCCTTTCCGTCTTTAACTTGACACCCCCCGCCCCACCCCAGCCAGTTGTGTCTGGATCACTTCCATCCCTCCTTCAACAACAAGACCTCTTTGCACTGTCATCTTTCACTTTGATTTGAAGCCAGTAATGTATCCCAAGTACTCCCAGAGAACTAACTCTTTGAGTTCTACCTCAGGATGGTTATGTCAGGACTTTGGGGCTTAACAGAAAGCCTGGGGGGGGGGAGGTCCAACATGTGGATGCAGCGAAGGAACTCCAGATGGGTCGGTCCAAAAGGGGCACTTTCTTTGGGGAAAATCTCAGGATCTCTCCCCATCCCTCACATTCATGCTGTCACTCCCTTGCACTAGAAAGCATTTGCATGCCATATTATATACAAGTTGTTCTTAGACTTTGCCCAGCAAAGTCACTTATGAGTCCACCCACATTTTCTGGGAAAGGTATATGCTGCTTCATTAAGTGTGTACATTCAAGCATCCTTTATTACAACAAAAAATCTGTTCTGATCAGGCAACACTGATAGAAAATGGAGCCCACAGTCCACAGGAAGAAGGTCAGCTCCACCTTTTCTTCCTCACAAAGAAAATTCTGGCAGAGAATTTCCCCACCAATTTCGGTGGGCCGAATGCATTGGCACTCGGCCCTCCGAAGTTTCGGGGAGAAATTCTCGGCCATCCCTACCTGTGAAATGCACAAGGAAATGATTTTACACACTCCAGACTTCCCCACCCCAAAGAGGAAGAATGTATTAGTCATAGTACATTGAACTATGTGGAAATGAAATGTGGTAACCCTGATCTCACTCTCTCGCCCCCCGCCCCATACTTTGGCCATCTATTCATCCATGCCTCTTTGTCTACAGCCATGAGGAGAAGAGTGAGGAGAGAGAGATTGTGAGTCATCGTCATTTACTACACTGAAGTGATGAGTGAACTGCACCCCGTTTGAAACCCAGTTCTCCTCAGTCAAGCAAGAGATGGCATTACCCATCAGCAGACTGTCTCCTGTTCTCCTTCTCTACCATACTCCCTGCACAGAGCCCAGAACCTCTTGCATGCATTCCTGCACCCTCCTCGGATATAATGACAGAACAGGGCAATGGTGAATCCAGAACTGGGAACTAGAACCAACTGCAGCCTTGTCCTTGGTTAGCCAGTGACCCCTTTTCCCATGTATGTATGCCTGAACATGCATCTTCAGAGATAAAGCCTTGACATTTGAGGGGATCTTTTAACACCGAGCATCCCAAAGATCCATACTGCAAGGCGTTACGGGGATTTGGGTAGCGTAGACACAGTTGCTTAGCCAAGGCATATTTCATTGAGAGGAAATAGAAAAGTACATTCAAAAGATCACAATGAGGCAATAGGTTTCTTTCATAAAAGTTAAATTCCATTCATATAAGATAACAGTTCTAATGATTAAGACAGACACATCAAACGCAATAGTTTTGTGCTGTCGACTAGCAGGTGGTAATGGGGGAGAAAAATTCTTGGCAGTGGGGAGAAGGAGGCAGGTGATGGATGTGAACAATGGCTGGCAAGGAACCAAGCTGAGAATGGACGTGCTGAGCTTGAGAGCAAGGAGAAAAAGTGAGCAAGCTGCTTACCCCTGGAGATGTGCAAGCTCTCAGCCCAACCTACCTCACAGGGTTGTTGTTGTGAGGATAAAATGGAGAGGAGGAGGATAATGTAAGCCGCCTTGGGTTCCTTGCAAGAGGAATAAAGGCGGGATATAAATGCAATAATAAATAAAATAAATAAATAATAAATAGACAAGAGATACAAAAAAAGAAGCAGGGAAAAGCTGATTGGGAGCTTTTCTGCATGAGGCTCATAATCTCCTGTATCCACTTTTGCTTTCTCCCCAGGATTGAGATACAAGCATTACATAAAGAGTGTTTCTTTTCCTGTTTTCCAATACATAACCTCTAGGTGGCATCGTGGTATAGCTGAATAGCACAAATACAGAAGTGAAAAAGAGGTTTCTTTCCCATTTACAATTGAACACTACATTTCTTCTGCTCTTTTCCAATGTGCTGAAAGTGCCCTTTAGGTACAGAAGTGAAACTGGAGGTCGCAATGCTCTCTAAAGAACCCGTAAAAAAGTAGGAAATGACAAGTGCACCCTAAATGCCTCTTGTTGAAAAACTCTGGCTTCTTCAGAAAAGTGGGAATCGTGAAGGAAGGGGATCTGGAAATCTAATGGACTGGCAGGGGAGAGGATAGTAAGGAAGGAGCATTTTGAATCTTCCTCAGTGTAGTGTGGGGCGTCATGAAATTGGAGGCAATGGGGTGCCTCTGTTTCAACCAAGACTGAGGAATGGAGGAGAGGTAGAGGAAAGAGAGGATCCTGAGTTTCCTCTTGTGTGTGAGAGAGTAAGGCTACTTTGGGTGAAAGAGTCCTAACCATTGGGTTGGCTGGGTGTCACTAGTTGGGCCAAAATGTGAATTTAATTGTTAAAATGCAAAGCATGGAAAAATGCTGTCTCTCCTGGCTCATCCAAACTCTGATGTGTGCTGGTTTGGGAATACACTGACCATCTTTCCCTTTCCTCAACTTAAATGGGTACGTTAAATATACCTATTAGCTGAGGAAAAGTCCCGTTGACTTTTCCTGAGCTGACATTTTGGAGCCTTAATGTAAATTGAAAATAGGGTCCAAGGAAGGGGAGAGGTCAAGGGATTAAGTCTCTGTCAGTCCTGGCTTTTACACTTCCAAGATTCTCCTGCATGAAATCTTCCCTTCCACCTCAAAAACAGCAGAATATTAGTGTGTGTGTGTGTGTGTGTGTGTGTGTGTCTGGCAACACCTTGACACTGAAGCCTGAACTGCAGGGCCTTTGCTCAGAGATATGGTGTTCCTCCATGGCTTCAGATCCCAAGTTTCTCATCTGCCCCACACAACTAGGGATGGCAGAGAATTCCGCCATGGATCTTGCTGAGGCTGAATGCCAGTGCATTCGGCCCCCCGAACTCCATGTCGGAACGACCTGCCCCCCTGCCCCCCCGCAGATCCCCCCCCGGGACGAGACTCACCTGGGGCGGATCTTCCGGGCGGCGGCGGCTCCAGTGGCGGTGGCGGTGATGGTTCAGCGGCGATGGCAGCGGCGGCCGGTCTTCCGACCGGCTGGGCTGCCGCCATTTCCAGTGTTAAAAAAAAAAAAAGACATGATAGGCTACGTAAAGATTTACATAGCCTATCATGGCTAGGTTAAAAACAACAACAACAGCAACGTGATAGGCCATGTAAATCTTTACGTAGCCTATCTCGTCTGACTTAAAAAAAAACACACACGCGCGTACGCAAATGTCGGTGGCTACGGCCGCCGCCATTTGCGTTCCTTATTTTGGCCCGTCTTAGTCTACATAAATATTTACGTAGACTAAGACGGCGAAAATAAGGGGAACGCAAATAGTGTAGCAGACGCTGTTTGCGTTCCCCTTATTTTCGCCGTCTTAGTCTACGTAAATATTTATGTAGACTAAGACGGGCCAAAATAAGGAACGCAAATGGCGGTGGCCATAGCCGCTGCCATTTGCGTATGCGTGTTGTTGTTTTTTTTAAGTCAGATGTCATAGGCTACATAAAGATTTATGTAGCCTATCACGGCTGACTACAGGGACACAAACGGCGGCGGCTTTGGCCGCCGCCATTTGCGTCCCTGCTAGCCAGCGGCCGGATGTCCGGCTACTGGCGGAGCTGGCTGGCGGCTCTGCGGACTCCCCGCTGAGCGGAGCCGGCCGGCCAGGATTCCAGGAGGGAGGCGCGGAGCAATTCCGGGGGGAGGGACGGAGCGCCTCCCCCCCCCAGCGGAACCCGGCGGACACAGGTAAGGGCAATTTCGTACATCCCTACCCACAACGTGTGCTTAATCTCAGTCCAGGCTCTCAGTGGACCAAGAGTCATTTAGGAACAAACTTTGTAAGATGTTCTTCAGATGTAAGAAGTTCAGTATGTTGCGTCATGCTGCTCTTGATTCAGATGTAATATTGATGGGTTTGGACTCCCAGGTAAAGCATGTGGGGGGGGGGGAGCTTTGGCAAGCATAAGAATACGTCAATATGATTTAGATAATTACGAGAAGAACCATGACCGCTGCAATATCCTGAAGTCCATGTGGCTCCAAGCAGAGGTGCACAGCTGGAGAAAAACAAGTTTGTGCAAGGTCATTATTGAAGCTGCTCAATATTCTGTTTAGGTGTCAGTAAATATTTGTCAACAAAAATGTTTAAGAAGAAAAAAAAGTACATGAAGCCTTAGAAGCAGCGAACAAAATACAATTTGCTAATCATCATCCATAAACCCAACTAATTACTCCCAATTGAAGGCAAGAAGGGCATTTGACCCAAGCACCGCTGGATCAGGGCAAGGAGGGTCCATCCAGTACATCATTCTGTGCCCAAGGGCAGCCCACCAAAGGCCTCTGGACTCCCATAATGAGAGCATAAAAGCAATGGCCAGTCCATCTCAGTCTGCAGACTGTGAAGGTGAAAAGGAGATTCAGGAATGGGAGAAATGAAAGGAAGCACTCATTCACGCAATGCATCGTTAAACTATGGAATTCACTTCTACAAGACAAAGTGATGAGCAGCACTTTGGATGGTTTCAAAGGCGATTGGGTGAATTCATGGAGGATAAGGCGGACAGTGGCTAATAGCTCTGATGGGTATATGCTACCTCCAGTATGAGGGGTAGTACGCTTATGTGCACTAGTGGCTGGGGACACTAGGGTGCAACTGCACTCATGTCCTACTTGTGTGTTTCCCACAGGCAGCTGGTTCGCCACTGTGTCATCAGAATGTTAAGTTCACTGGACCCCTGGTCTGATCTGGTATCAGGACTCTTCTTCTGTTCTGAAAGCCCTCCATGGTTTGGGGTTTGGGGACTGAAGGATTGCCCATCTCAGTTTATTTACTCCAGATTAAGTGTACATAGTCCCAATTTAGATAGAGACAATGGCAATCGGGGGGTGGGTGTAAGTTTCCCCACCTGCCCGTCTTTGTCCTGAAATTCCACGCTCCCTGGTGGGGTGTGTGTGTATTAAAAATAAGAGAGAAAAAAGTCTCCCCAAAATGGAAAAGGCAGCACATAGCCATCAAGACTAGTAGCTGTTGATAGCTTTTTCCTCATGAATTTGTCCACCCCCTTTTAAAGTCATCAAAAAATCAGCCATCACTACATCCTGTGATAGCAAATTCCATAGTTTAACTCTGCGCTGTGTGAAGGAGTTCCCCTTTCATCTGTCCTAAATCTCCCACCAGCCAGGTTCATGGATGAGCCCAAGTTCCAGTATATCGAGAGAGGGAGAAACATGTCTCCCTATCCACATTCGGCAAGCCACATTTAATTTTGTACACCTCTATCACGTTTCCCTTTACCCTCCTTTTTTCCCAAGCAAAATAATCCCAGCTGTTGGAAACTTCTGTCATAGGGGAAATGCTCCAGCCCCTTGATTTTCAGTTGGACTTCAGTGCAGTTTTTCCAGATCTACTCTTTTCTTTTCTTTCTTTCTTTCTTTTTTTTTTTTTTTGAGGTGTGGTAACCAGAACTGTCCACAGTAATCCAAGTGAGTTTGCACCATAGATTGGTATAGGGGCAGTATGATAGTGTCTGTTTTATTCTAAGTTCCTTTGCTAATTACACCTTTTCTAGCTACCTCCACTGCCCTATGTTTTATTAGGGGTTAAGAGAGAAAAGGGCTTCTCAGTAGTGGCATCTCAGTTCAGGAATTCTCTTCCCAAACCCTTTAGCTTGTGTATTATTATTATTGTTGTTGTTTTTGTTGTTATTATTTCTTTTGTTCAGTATCTGCTTTTCCCCACCTCCAGGGGGACTGTGGCAGCAATGAATATGCACACTTGAGTGGTGGATGGCTGGTACTGCTGGGGGCTATGACATAGCTGCCTTCTAGGTGGCCCTTATTTTGTTTTAAAAGAATCATTGGAAAAGAAATTATTTACCTCTTGCAAATCCCACTGGATATGCCTTTGAAACTTGCCAGGGTCATCAACAAGCTCTGAAGGGGCTACCCCCATGTCAGGAAAAGTGCATATCCTGATATTAAAAACAATATAGGATGAGGGTTCAGGATCCAGATCTGTTCAGATCAGCTCCAGATCGCCCCAAGGTAGATTGGGGTCCAATCTAAAGCTCTGAATAGGCTCCTGGATTGGGTTGTGGGGGGTGTTCATGACCAGCCCTACTTGGAAGTTACATGTGGAACTGACACAGCGTTTCCACATTTCATTAGGTATTGCACTTTTGTATCGATATTCCCTGCTATGTTCCATCCACAAGTTGGAAGGCAATAATGTCATATAATTCAACTTGAATACACACACCCTGATTGGTATGTTTTATTTTATTATTATTATTATTATTATTATTATTATTATTATTATTATTAGTCTTACAGCTCTTGTGGGTTAATTTGTGATTTCCCAAAATATGTCATGGCTTGTATAAAAAACAAAATAACAACAACCAACCAACCCAAAAAACAAAAACAAAAAGTTTTTTATGTTTTTATATCAGAAGTGTACAATTATCATTCCATGTCAAGATCCAGCAAAGTAGCCAGAGATATAAGTTTTCCAGAAGAAGAATCATAGATGATCTGAAACACTCTTGGAGTCAAGCAGCTGCTTGCTAAATCACATCCCTATACAAGAATTCCATAAGAATCATATACCAGTATTAGTTTTTTGTTGTTAGATGCTCCTTTGTATTCAGATCAGGCCTCAAGACAATAATGTAGCACTTGGGAAGAAAGATGCAGCCCAGTAATCCAGCACTGGAGGCCAAAATAGCAAAGACCTGCACAGCTACCATGTATTTCCCCTTTGTGCTCAGGTAACTGGGCACAAAGGACACCCAAACACTGCAAAAGACCAGCATGCTGAAGGTGATCAACTTGGCTTCATTGAAGGCCCCAGGCAGCTTCCTGGCTAGGAAAGCCACTGTGAAGCAGATGGCAGACAGGAAGCCCATGTAGCCAAGGGCACCATAAAACATGGCAACAGACCCTTCATTACACTGCTGTAGGATCGCTCCTGGCTGGGAGTGCATGTCAGAGTCTGGGAATGGGGTAGAGACTCCCAACCAGATGGTGCAGATGACCACTTGAACGCTGGAACAGGAAATGACAATCACATTGGCCAAACTCTTTCCTAGCCATCTTTTCACCTTGTTCCCGGGCTTTGTGGCCAGGAAAGCCAACACCACAGTGATTGTTTTGGCCAACAGTGAAGAGATGGCCACCGAGAAGATGATGCTGAAGGCTGTTTGTCGCAGGAGGCAGGTCGCTTTCCTTGGCTGGCCAATGAACAGGAAGGAGGACAAGAAGGAAAGCAGGAGGGCAATGAGGAAAACGTAGGAGAGGTCCCGGTTGTTGGCTTTGACTATTGGGGTTTCTCGGAATTTTATGAAGATGCCAAACACAAAGCCAGTGGCGAAGGATAAGAGTAGGGCAAAGGAGGCCAGGAGGATCCCTAAATATTCTCCATAGGAGAGGAAGGTGATAGCCTTGGGGATACACAGGTCATGGTCCTTGTTTGGGTGCTGATGGTCTGGACACTTACTGCAATGTTCTGCATCTGTAAAAAGAAAAAAAAAGAAAAAAAGAGAGATACATCCACTTTATTAATCCATCAGAGTCTCTGTTCTTTCACCCTGAAGGAAAGATATATTTGAGATGACCGTTTCTGTCCAAGAGCTAGAAGAACCAAGTTGGGATTGGGGGTGGGGAGGGGGCAGGAACTGTCCATTTTCAGTTGGGCAGTGAGGGGGAGCATGCTCATTAATAGAGGAGGCTTTGCTCCGATGTCAGAAACTCCAGGTTTTCTCCTGCACATTTGGACCTAAATGGATGCAGCAAAGTGAGCAGTCCATCTGATGAAGGAACTGGAGAATCTTCGCCAGGGACCACAGGAATGGGTGGGGATGGATGGACACATGTGGTGAATGTGTACAAGGAAGAATTTATGTGTTGTTTGGATCAAAGTGGAGTGGCTGGTAAGGTGAACCTGCACTCCTACACACAGTCACCTGCGAATAAATCCTAGTGAACTTAAAGAGATTCCTCTTTGAGTAATCAAGAAATAGAATCAGGCATCATCTATATTAAATCAAACAGTGGAACTCTCGCCCAATCCTCCCTCTCACACCCAAAGGTGGAGGGATATCTGGAGGAGGAGCTGTAACATTGCCATGGCAAAGAGGAGAGCCCTGGCCCTCTCCTGCTGGTGGGAAGGAGGCCATAGAGGGGAAGCCAGGAAGAAGGTGTTTGTGCTTTCTTGCACCCAGGATGGGAAAACCAAAGCTCCCGGGTGAATTGATGGGTCTGGAGCTCCACATTGCTATGCCTTTACCACTCCTCCCCCTTCTTCCTGCATCTGTGTACCACTCTTCCAGAGTGGGGAAGTTGCCGCTGGTGAGCTAGGATAGGAAGGGGAGGCAAACCCTGGAAAGGGGAAGAGAGTGCATCCCCCTCTGAGCCAAAAAATCACACAGACCTATATGGTGGCAGTGGCAGAGCAACCGTTGTCTGCCAGCCCACCCCTCTAATTTATTTCCATCTTGGATGAGAACAAGGCAGGCACACACACACACACACACAGAGAGAGAGAGAGAGAGAATGTAACCTGACACAAGAACTTGTTGGGCTTAGCCCAAGTGCCTGTATGCCCCGGCCGTGGGCTGCTAAGGTTTGGAGGTGCCGCAGAAATTATAAGCCAGATCCAGATTTACTTACAAGGAGACTTTATGGAGTACGTACAGCACACAGGTGTACCCATGGTTGGATCAGACAGCTTCTTTGAACACAGAGCCAAGGGGTAAAATGGGTCTTATGCCATACAAGTTAGCAGTGAGGCAGCATGACAGCATCAAGCGTTAATTAGCATTCATCTGCTACTTTTCCAGCATAGGCTAACAGCCCCACATCAGAGGGGCAACAATCAGACCCTTCCCAGCATGGACAACTGTAAACAGAGCCCAAACAGAGCCTCACTTCTCAGGTGCTTCCCAGGTAGGGATGTACGAAAGTCACTTACCTTTTCGGCAGGGTGATTCGTGGGGGGGGGGAGGTGCTCCGCATCTCCCCCTTAAATCCTGACCCGGCCAGCTTCGCTCCACGGAGATTCCACAGAGTCACCGGACAGGGCCGCCCGCAGCCGGAAATCCAGCCACTGGGCAGCCTTCCGGGAAAAAAAAACAACGGTGTACGCAAATGGCGGCGGCTACAGTGGCCGCCATTTGCGTTGCATTTTTTTCGCTGTTTTAGCCTACGTAAATATTTACATAAGCTATTACGGTGAAAAAAAAGGGAATGCAAATAGCATATTGGGCGCTATTTGCATTCCTTTTTTTCCCACCGTAACAGCTTACGTAAATATTTACATAGGCTAAAACAGCGGAAAAAAAGGGAACGCAAATGGCGCCCACTACGCTATTTGCGTTCCCCTTTTTTTCTGCTGTAATAGCTTTCGTAAAGATTTACGTAGGCTAAAACAGCGAAAAAAAGGGAATGCAAATGGCAGCCGCCATAGCTGCCGCCATTTGCGTACGTGTTTTTTTCCCCTTTTTTTTTGCTTGCCGTGATAGGCTATGTAAATACTTACATAGCCTATCATGGCAAAGTGCAGGATGGAAATGGCGGCCGCGGCAGCTGGTCGAAAGTCCAGCTGCTGCCCCCGGAGCTGCCGCCGCCGTCACGCCCGGAGCCCCAGGTAAGTTTTTGTTCCAGGGGATTCCTCAGGGAGGCAGGGGGTGGGAGGCTGTTCCGCCACGGATTTCAGGCGGCCGAATGCCAATGCATTCGGCCTCACGGAAATCCATGGTGGAATTATCCGCTATCCCTATTCCCAGGCCCTGATAAGATTCAGAGCTCATTAGCATGGAATGTGCTGAGGTGGCGATACCGACCTTTGACTCATCTTGCCAGCCAAGAGGCCCACTAGCAGGAGAATTGCAGCCCATGAATCAAAAGAGAGCATTATGGGTCTCTGGGCCCCTCTGAAACTACAGGTGACTTGGTTACAGGCCTGGGGCCATTACAGTGCTGCGGTGGGCGCTCTGGTTTCAGAGCCAGAGTCTGATTTGGAGACTGAGGAGGAGGATTGAGAACCCAATCCAGTCATGGGACGCTGGAGGCTTGGAAGGTTGACTGGACTTATATGGAGTCTTGAACTCAACTCTGCCTTGAATCTTGTATCATTCGGACTGTGACTTGCAGTGTGTTGCTGTGACTCTGACTCTGTATGATTTCTAGCCTTGAGGCTGCCTCTTGAAAATAGCATTGTGCCGATAGCTTCTATGCTGGCAGTTTGATGTATTGAGGATTATAAATGCCAGGAGCTCTGGAAAGCTGAACTGCGTAACCAGAATCAGTGCAACAAACGGCTTGGTTGTGATCTGTGTCAATTTGCCAGTGAGTGTCAGAAGGCTGAGCCTGCCACAATTGAGGGGGGGGGGTATTTCTTAGAGTGCTATTTTGAATGGCTTTTGTTCCTCAGATTTGCAGAAGACAGATAGAGCTGCTTTTCACCAGACCCATTTGCTGCCACCTCGCTGCTGCTCTCCTCCTTCCTGCCTCCCCACACTTTGCAGGCTGAGGTGGTCAGTGTCTGATCGGCTCTCTGAGCACCCCCAGTCTGCATCATGTATGCACTGTAGGAAGGGCTCAGCCAGGTCCACCTGGTGTCAACTTTCAATCTGTGAAGGAGCCACACTCTGTGTCTCATGTGTTGAAACAGAAGTCTATGACATCATTATTTTAACACAGAGGGAATGCTCATGTGCAGGATGAGTGTTTGGGCTGCTGGTTCTGCTGAGCCCTGCCCAATCCATTGCCTGCCCCCTGCCCAGTCCATCGCCCAAGGTTATTTCGTGCACCATGTTTAGAAATGTCTGTACAAATACTTCACAGGAAATATCTGGGTGAGTCTTTGCCCTCACCCTAAAGTTGAGCCCTGCCCAATCCATTGCCTGCCCCCTGCCCAGTCTGTCTCCCAAGATTATTTCTTGCACCATGTTTAGAAATGTCTGTACAAATACTTCACAGGAAATATCTGGGTGAGTCTTTGCCCTCGCCCTAAAGTTGAGCCCTGCCCAATCCATTGCCTGCCCCCTGCCCAGTCCATCGCCCAAGGTTATTTCGTGCACCATGTTTAGAAATGTCTGTACAAAAACTTCACAGGAAATATCTGGGTGAGTCTTTGCCCTCGCCCTAAAGTTGAGCCCTGCCCAATCCATTGCCTGCCCCCTGCCCAGTCCATCGCCCAAGGTTATTTCGTGCACCATGTTTAGAAATGTCTGTACAAAAACTTCACAGGAAATATCTGGGTGAGTCTTTGCCCTCGCCCTAAAGTTGAGCCCTGCCCAATCCATTGCCTGCCCCCTGCCCAGTCCATCGCCCAAGGTTATTTCGTGCACCATGTTTAGAAATGTCTGTACAAAAACTTCACAGGAAATATCTGGGTGAGTCTTTGCCCTCGCCCTAAAGTTGAGCCCTGCCCAATCCATTGCCTGCCCCCTGCCCAGTCCATCGCCCAAGGTTATTTCGTGCACCATGTTTAGAAATGTCTGTGCAAAAACTTCACAGGAAATATCTGGGTGAGTCTTTGCCCTCGCCCTAAAGTTGAGCCCTGCCCAATCCATTGCCTGCCCCCTGCCCAGTCCATCGCCCAAGGTTATTTCGTGCACCATGTTTAGAAATGTCTGTACAAATACTTCACAGGAAATATCTGGGTGAGTCTTTGCCCTCGCCCTAAAGTTGAGCCCTGCCCAATCCATTGCCTGCCCCCTGCCCAGTCTGTCTCCCAAGATTATTTCTTGCACCATGTTTAGAAATGTCTGTACAAATACTTCACAGGAAATATCTGGGTGAGTCTTTGCCCTCACCCTAAAGTTGAGCCCTGCCCAATCCATTGCCTGCCCCCTGCCCAGTCCATCGCCCAAGGTTATTTCGTGCACCATGTTTAGAAATGTCTGTACAAATACTTCACAGGAAATATCTGGGTGAGTCTTTGCCCTCGCCCTAAAGTTGAGCCCTGCCCAATCCATTGCCTGCCCCCTGCCCAGTCCGTCTCCCAAGATTATGTCTTGCACCATGTTTAGAAATGTCTGTACAAATACTTCACAGGAAATATCTGGGTGAGTCTTTGCCCTTGCCCTAATCCACAAGATGACCTTCTGAGTCACCCACCTTCCTGAGTGGAGATGGTTCCTTCTGCACAGGGGACACAGTCATAGCAGCAAGATGGCTTTCCTTCCTGAACTGCCTTCATGAACCCGGGGTGACAGCTTTCCACACATCTGGAATGGGGCAGGGACTAAGCACAAAAAAACAAGGGATATCAAGGAACATGGGTAGGACTACTTTTTCAATACAGACACAGAATTGGGAATGACCCAAGCTGGGGACTTCCGGGAGGAGCCATGTCACCCTGGCAAGTGTCCTGCAGAGGCTCTGCAGGTTGCCTCCTCAAACAGCTTTTAAAAGGTTGAAAAACCTTTTCATCTTCCCCTGGAATTAAAAGAGGAAGCTAGAGTACCATCTGGATGAGATCTTGGAAGAACAACTCCTTTTGCGGAGCAGCAGAAGAGCTGGACTCTAAGGGGAGTTTTCCGGAGCATCATCTACTCAAAGCTGTTTTGAAACTCCTATGTAATTAGGAGATTTCAGAGCTGACAAGTTCCACAAGTATTTATGGATTAAAAATACCAACAACATCTGAGGACCTGCAAAATCTGTTGAAGTGACTGTTTGTTTGTAATTATACTTATTTGCATTCTTTACGGAAGAGGAGGATGGCAGCATCAAGGGGAAGTAAAATGGCTGCAGGACCACCACCAACTCCCCCAACACCTCCCTTGGCAAAGGTTTCTAGAGATGCCAGAGATGTAGAGGAGTTGCTGGCTCTGATAAAAACTTTGTCTTCTCAATTAACAGAACAGGCTAAGAGGCTGGATACAATCCAAGATTCTATTACTAACCTTCAAGGGGCTGTGGATTTAATTAATAGTTCTTTCCAAAAGATGGAATTGAAGGTTAATGGTCTCCAAGACCAGGTGTCTGTGCAAGAGACCACTATGCATGGCTCTCATAATATCCTGTCTGCGAGAATTTCCCAGCTGGAGGCATAGACTCATAGAGCTAATCTGCGTATCATTGGTATCAAAGATCTGCCTCCTGATGTAAGACTGTTTAAATTCTTGGATAAATTTCTGCATGGGCAACTCACTCTGCCATCTGATTATTTACTTGATATTGAGCATGCATACCATGTTCCAGGTCCACTTTGTGGCACCAAAGGGACTGCCTATACTGTTATAGTTCAATATGCAAGAGTTTCCACAAAAAATCCTATTTTGCTTTTGGCAAGGGAAGGGGGAGAATTTTTTTTGGGGGGGCGACATTAGACAAAGTTATGTTATTTCTGGACTACACTAAAGAAATCGCTGACAAAAGAAGGAAATTTACTAGGGATGGCGGAGAATTCCACCATGGATTTCAGTGAGGCCGACTGCACTGGCATTCGGCCCCCTGAAATCCGCAGTGAAACAGCCTGCCTCCCTGCCTCCCCCCGTGGATTTCCCCCAGGACAAGGCTTACCTGGGGCAGATGTTCCGGATGGCGGTGGCTCCAGTGGTGGCAGCGGCGGCTGGTCTTTTGACCGGCTGCCATGGCCGCCATTTGCATCCTGGTCTTTGCCGTGATAGGCTATGTAAGTATTTACGTAGCCTATCACAGCAAGCCAAGCAAAAAAAAAAAAAGAACGGCATATGCAAATGGCAGAGGCTACGGAGGCTGCCATTTGCGTTCCCTTTTTTTCACCGTTTTAGTCTACATAAATATTTACGTAGGCTATTATGGCGAAAAAAAGGGGAACGCAAATAGCGCCTACTACGCTATTTGCGTTCCCCTTTTTTTTCACCGTAATAGCCTACATAAATATTTACGTAAGCTAAAACGGCGAAAAATAGGGAACGCAAATGGCGGCGGCTGTAGCCGCCGCCATTTGCTTACGCTGTCTGTTCTTTTTTTGCCCAGCCGTGATAGGCTACATAAATACTTACGTAGCCTATCATGGCAGCCTGGCTGGATGCAAATGGCGGACGCTATGGCGGCTGCTATTTGCGTCCGCAGCAGCCCGTCTGCGGCCGGAACTCATGTAGAGTAAGGAATTAGTATGATGAATTTGCAGTCTGTTTATGCAGAAGAAGGGATGAAAAACCTAGTGAAACTTTTTCATCTGGACAAAATTTCCCAGGACTGTTATAGGGAGTCCAGGACCACTAGCCATTCTTTTTGTAGATACTGGCACTTCATTAAATATCCTAGATCCAGAATGGGAAAACATGGGAAAAGACTAACAGGTGAGTTCACCTCAGTGGGCATAGAGGGGAAACCCAGGAAGCCCCCTTTTGGCAGCATGTCCCTTTTCAAACTGGTCATCTAAACTGACACATGGAATGGGCTGTGCGTGTTGTTGTTGCTCAGTCGTTCAGTCGTGTCTGACTCTTCATGACCCCATGGACCATAGCACGCCAGGCCTTCCTGTCCTCCGCTCTCTCCTGGAGTGTGCTCAAATTCATATTCATTGCATCGGTGATGCTATCTAGCCAACTCATCCTCTGCTGTCCCCTTCTTTTTTTGCCTTGAATCTTTCCCAACATCAGGGTCTTTTCCAGGGAGTTTTCTCTTTGCATTAGGTGGCCAAAATATTTCAGCTTCAGTTTCAGTATGTGTCCTTCCAATGAGCAGTCAGGGTTGATTTCCTTTAGGATTGACTGATTTGACTTCCTTGCAGTCCAGGGTACTCGTAAGAGTCTTCTCCAGCACCACAGTTCGAAGGGATCAGTTCTTCGGCACTCAGACTTCCTTATAGTCCAGCTCTCACAGCAATACATTGCTATTAGGAAAAGCATAGCTTGATTATGCGGACCTTTGTTGGCAAGGTGATGTCTCTGCTTCTTACTATGCTTTCTAACTGTGCCATAGCTTTGCTCCCAAGGAGCAAGCGTCTTTTAATTTCATGGCTACAGTCACCATCTGTGGTGATCTTGGAGCCCAAGAAAATAAAATCTGTCACTGCTTCCATTTCTTCCCCTTCTATATGCCAGGAAGTGATGGGGCCAGATGCCATGATCTTTGTTTTTTTGATGTTGAGTTTCAAACCAGCTTTTGCACTCTCCTCTTTCACCCTCAACAAGAGGCTCTTTAGTTCCTCTTTGCTTTCTGCCATTAGGGTGGTATCATCTGCATATCTGAGGTTGTTGATAATTCTCCCGGCAATCTTAATTCCGACCTGTGATTCATCCAACCCAACGTTTCTCATGATGTACTCTGCATATAAATTAAATAAGCAGGGCGACAATATGCAGCCTTGTTGTATTCCTTTCCCAATTTTGAACCACTCGGTTGTTCCATGTCTGGTTCTTACTGTTGCTTCTTGACCCTCATACAGGTTTCTCAGGAGACAGGTAAGGTGGTCTGGTACTCCCATCTCTTTCAGAATTTGCCAGTTTGTTGTGATCCACACAATCCAAGGCTTTAGCATAGTCAATGAAGCAGAAATAGACATTTTTCTGGAATTCTCTTGCTTTCTCCATGATGCAGCGAATGTTGGCAATTTGATCTCTAGTTCCTCTGCCTCTTCGAAACCCAGCTTGTACTTCCAGTAGTTCTCGGTTCGCATAGTGCTGAAGCCTAGCTTGTAGGATTTTGAGCATCACCTTGCTGGCATGTGAAATGAGCGCAATTGTATGGTACTTAGGGATGTATGAAACTCACTTACCTTTGCTCCGTCCCTCCACCTGGAATCCTCAACAGGGGGCGGGGAGGTGATTTCGTCCTCCCCCCTGGAATCCTGCCTGGCCAGCTCCACTCCGTGGCAGATCTGCACGGCAGCCGGCCAGGTCCTTCCACAGCCAGAGTTCTGGCCGCAGACAGGCTGCTGCGGACACAAATGTATTAAGTATTTACGTAGCCTATCATGGAAAGCTAAAAAATAAAACCCGCATATGCAAGTGGCGGCGGCCATGGCGGCCACCATTTGCGTTCCCTATTTTTCAACGTTTTATCCTACATAAATATTTACGTAGGCAATTATGGTGAAAAAAAGAGAACTGCAAATAGCGTAGTGGGCACTATTTGCGTTCCTTTTTTTTTTGCTGTCAAAGCCTACATCAATATTTACATATGATAAAATGGCAAAAAATAGGGAACACAAATCGTGCCCACTACACTATTTGCAGTTCCCTTTTTTTTGCGATAATTGCCTACGTAAATATTTACGTACGATAAAACAGCAAAAAATAGGGAACGCAAATGGCTGCCACCGTAGCCGCTGCCATTTGTGTGCGTGGTTTTTGTTTGTTTGTTTGTTTGCTTGGCTTGCCGTGATAGGCTACGTAAATACTTACGTAGCCTATCATGGCAAAGACCAAGATGGAAATGGCGGCGGTGGCAGCCAGTCGAAAGACCAGCAACTGCCGCAGCCGCCACCGACAAGATCCACCCCCGGAGCCGCCGCCATCTGTGGTGGAACGGCCTGCCACCCCCGCCCCCCTGCAGATCCCCCCTGGGACGAGACTTACCTGGGGCGGATGTTCCAGTCTTGTCGGGTTTTTTTTTTTAAGTGTCATGATAGGCTATGTTAAGACTTACATAGCCTATCATGTCTGGGTTAAAAAAAAAACCACATACACAAATGGCGGCGGCTATGGCGGCCGCCATTTGCATTCCTTATTTTTCACCGTCTTAGTCTACGTAAATATTTACGTAGACTATTACGGCGAAAATAAAGGGGAATGCAAATAGCGCCCGCTACGCTATTTGCGTTCCCCATTGTTTTCGTCATCTTAGTCTACATAAATATTTACGTAGACTAAGAAGGCCAAAAATAAGGAACGCAAATGGCGGCGGCTGTAGCCGCCACCATTTGCGTACGCGTGTTTTGTTTTGTTTTAACCCAGACGTGATAGGCTATGTAAGTCTTTATGTAGCCTATCATGGCTGAATACAGGGACGCAAATGGCGGCAGCTGCGGCAGTGGCCATTTGCGTCCCTGCTAGCCAGAGGCCGGATGTCCGGCTGCTGGCGGAGCCAGCCAGCGGCTCCACAGAATCCCCACGGAGCGGAGCTGGCCATCCAGGATTCCGGGGGGAGGTGCAGAGCGCCTCCCCCCACCAAGTATTCCGGGGGGAGGGATGGAGCACCTCCCCCCCCAGCGGAACCCGGCGGAGCCAGGTAAGTGGGGTTTTGTACACCCCTAGTAAACTGACCTTTTCCAGTCTTGTGGCCACTGTTGAGTGTTCCAAATTTGGTGACATATTGATTGCAACACTTTAACTCCATCATTTTTTTTGGATTTTAAATAGCTCAGCTAGAGTACTGTCATTTCCGCTAGCTTTGTTGTTAGTAATGCTTCATAAGGCCCACTTGACTTCACTCTCCAGGATGTCTGGCTCAAGTTCAGTGACCGCACTATCATGGCTATCAGGGACATTCAGATCTTTCCTGTATACTTCTTCTGTGTATTCCTTCCACCTCTTCTTAATCTCATCTGCTTCTGTTAGGTCCCTGCCTTCTTTATCCTTTATCATGCCCGTCTTTGCACAAAACGTTCCCTTGAGATCTCTGATTTTCTTGAAAAGATCTCTAGTCTTTCCCATTCTATTGTTTTCCTTGATTTCTTTGCATTGTTCATTTAAGAAGGCCTTCTTGTCTCTCCTTGCTATTCTCTGGAACTCTGCATTCAGTTGGATATATCTTCCCCTTTCTCCCTTGCTTTTCACTTCCTTCTTTCCTCAGCTACTTGTAAAGCCTCATCAGACAGCCACTTCGCTTTCTTGCATTTCTTTTTCTTTGGGATGTATTTTGTTGCTGCCTCCTGAACAATGTTATGGACCTCAGTCCATAGTTCCTCAGGCACTCTGTCTATCAGGTCTAATCCCTGAAATCTATTCCTCACCTCCACTGTATATTCATAAGGGAGATTATTTAGGTCATACCTGAATAGTTTAGTGGTTTTCCCTACATTCTTCATTTTAAGCCGAAACTTTGCAAGAAGCAGCTCATGATCTGAGCCACAATCAGCTCCAGGTCTTGTTTTTACTGACTGTATGGAGCTTCTCCATCTTTGGCTGCAAAATACATAATCAATCTGATCTCGATGTTGACCATCTGGTGATGTCCATGTGTACAGTCGCCTCTTGTGCTGTTGGAAAAGAGTGTTTGCTATGATCAGCGTGTTCTCTTGGCAAAACTCTGTTAGCCTTTGTCCTGCTTCCTTTTGTACACCAAGGCCATGCCTGCCTGTTATCCTGGTGATTACTTGACTTCCTACTTTAACATTCCAATCCCCAATGATGAAGAAGACATCTTTTTTTGGTGTTCGTTCTAGAAGGTGTTGTAGGTCTTCATAGAACTGATCAACCTCAGCTTCTTCAGCCTCAGTGGTTGGGGCTTAGACTTGAATTACTGTGATGTTGAATGGTTTGCCTTGGATTTGTACTGAGATCATTCTATCATTTTTGAGATTGTACCCCATTACTGCTTTTCCCACCCTTTTACTGACTATGAGTGCTACTCCATTTCTTCTAAGGGATTCTTGCCCACAGTAGTAGATATAATGGTCACCTGAATTAAATTCGCCCATGCCTGTCCATTTTAGTTCACTGATTCCCAAGATGTCGATGTTCAATCTTGCCACCTCATGTTTGACCACCTCCAGCTTACCTTGATTCATTGATCTGACATTCCAGGTTCCTCAACAGTATTGTTCTTTACAGCATCAGACTTTCTTTTCACCATCAGACACATCCACAGCTGAGTGTCCTTTTGCCCAGCTGCTTCACTCTTTCTGGCACTACTTGGAAATTCCTTCTGCTCTTCCCCTGTAGTATATTGGAAACCTTCCGACTTGAGGGGCTCATCTCCCGGCGTCATATCTTTTAGCCTTGTGATACGTTCCATGGGGTTTTCTTGGCAAGAATCCTGGAGTGGGTTGCCATTTCCTTCTCCAGTGGACCACATTTTGTCAGAACTCTCTGCCATGACCTGTCCATTTTGGGTGGCCCTGCGCAGCATAGCTTATGGCTTCACTGAGTTACACAAGCCCCATTGCCACAACAAGGCAGTGATCCATGAAGGGGTGCTGTTCATAGGGGAAGAGAAAGGGGCATTATAAGGGTTTCTGAAGCAGGGATTGATAGTGAAAATGCTTTTTGCATGCAATGCTCCCATCTGGCCAGAGTTAAAAAGCGATAATGTGACTTTCCAAATGACAGTTGATTATAGTGCCTTGAATTCTGTGACTCCCCAAGTCACACCAGTGGTAACCAAATGTAATGAAATCAGGAGTGCTCTGGCTGCAGAGTCATGCTGGTGCACAGTTTTAGGCTTAGCTAAGGCATTTTTCAGCATCCCATTGCATCCAGCCTGTTGGTATGAGTTCGCTTTCACCTAAAGTGAGAAGCAGCTGTCCTTCAGCTGCACTCCCCAAGGTTTCCATTCATCACCCAGCATCTGCCACTCTCAGGTGATTCACATGATGGACAGGTTACAATCCCATTCCAAGAGGCACATTCTGCTTTAGGTTGATGATATTCTGATACTTTCTCCCACAGAGGAATTAACACGAGAACTGACTAATGAACTCTTAGCCATCATGGAAGACACAGGGTTCAGAGTCAATAGAGAGAAAGTACAGCTAGTTCAGCAGCAAGTTAGGTATCTGGGAATTTCCTTAGGGGAAGAGGGGAGGTCCCTGGATGCACAGAGGGTAGACATCATCCCTCCAATTTCTGCCTCAACTGACAGACATTCTCTCAGAGCACTGTTAGGGACTCTGAAATTTCCCCCTGATTTCATCAGGAATTTGGCCAACAAGGCAAGACCACTGTATTAACTCACTGTTAAAGAAAAGGCAACCTTGGAAATGGGGACCAGCCCAACAGGAAGCCTTTGCAACTTTTAAAGAAGACCTTCTCAAAGCCCCAACTGTAGCACATCCCAACCCCACTCTTCCTTTCTGCACTCAATTAGCAGTCTCAGAAACAGACATAGATCCACTTTCACACAGCAGCAACCTGGGAAGCAGAGCGCAATAGCATGTGCTACCAGATTGCTGGGCAAGGCAGGACAGAGATACAGCTCTTGTGAAAAGATATGCCTCCCTCTAATATGGAGTTTAAAACAGTGGGGATTCCTAATTGGAGGTTCAAAGGTCATTGTGCAAGCATTGCATTCACTGCTAAAATACATAATTTCAGGTAAAATGCAAGATGGATAAGTGAGCAATCCCAGAATTGTACAATGGACATTAGCACTAGTAAGCAGGGGAGTCAATTTTAAGAAAAAAAAATAATGAAAATAATGACTTATGTATGTGTTTTGAGAATATTTTTTGTTTGTGTGTATGTGTGTTCTAAAAATCACAGATTAATACAGAAACAGAACAGAATAGAATTATGGGTGTGTAAGTGACATAGAAAGATTCCCCTATCCATATATCACACAGATAGGCAACCTGGTGCCCTCCAGATGTTTTGGACTACAACTCCCATAATTCCTGACCATTGGATATGCTGGTTGGGCATATGGGGGTTGTAGTCCCCCTGCTCCTGACGGCTTCATAGTAGAAGGAAAGAACATGTCTGTCCTCTACCAGATTTAGATAATGGGCTGGCCAGTGCAATGGGGAGAGACGCACCCAGAGGCAGTAGCACAAGGCTTCACCATTTGGTACACCGACGGATCTTCCTTTTATGAACAAGGAAGTCCCAAAACTGGCTATGGAGCTGTCTGAGTAACAGATGAGCGACTTCTACATGGACCAACCTGACCATGCTCAGCTCAAGCAGCTGAAGTACTGGCTGTCTTGGAGGTCTCTAAGTTTGAATCTCCAGAAGCCCCCTTAGCAATTTATGCAGACTCAGACTGGACAGCCAGAGCCACTACCTCATGGCTTCCCGTCGGGCTGAACAATACTATGACTTCTTCAGATGGGAAACTGGTAGCACATGCAGACAAATGAGATGAAATAGCTCTGTTAATACCAAACAGAAAAAGGGACACATGGATTGCACACACTGATGGCCACTCCGAGAAGCAGGATGAGCCTGCTTACTGGAACAACCAAGCAGGTGCTGTGCCCAAAGAAGCAGCTGCTGAAAGCTCCTCCTTCAACATAGATGAATCTCCAGAACTAGAAGAAGTCTATCCCCTACCAATAGCACCTGTCACAACATGCTGGCAAGCACATGCCCCAGGCACAACCATCTTAGACTTAAGTACCTTACAAGAAGGAGAGCAGGAAATTAGGCACTTGATTGCAGCAGGCCGAGACACAACAGGTAAACTCACCATAGAACAAAAAGACAACATCTGCTGGGCAGTAGACACAACTGGCAAACAACACTGGATTGTTCCTAGTGATGTAAGAACAGATCTAATACAATTTCTTCATGAGCAAGGGCATAAGGGAAGAGCAGACACTTTAAAGGGAGTGAAGGAAACAGGATGGCGTCCCAAAATGAAGGTAGATGTAGACCAATGGTGTTACAACTACTTGTCATGTGCAGTGGTAAATGCAGATCATACTAGTGTCAAGGCCCCAATCCAACATCGATGCATAGAGCATGGAGTCATCCTCAAATGGACCTCCTAGGTCCCCTCCCTGTCACTGCTAGAGGAAACTGTGACTGCTTAGTCTTGGTTGATGCATTCAGTAAATGGGTGGAGGCCGTCCCTTGCCAGACAAGCACATCAGCCACCACTGGAGGGTCGTTGCTCAATGTAGTCCTAAGCAGATGGAGATTGCCCCATCCATGCTATTGATTCAGACTTGGGAACACGTTTCGTAGGAGAAGGAATGCAAGAGCTATGGAAAGCTTTGGGTTCCAGTGGAGGTTTCATATTGCAGATAACCCTGCACATTCAGGATTAGTAGAATGTACCAATCAAACTCTCAAAGAAGCCCTTCACAAACAAGTCAAGATTTGCCCTTAATTTTGCTAGCACTAAGGGGATCAAAAGCAAGACATGGATACACTCCTCATGAAGTAATGACAGGCAGGAACATGCGTATGCCAGAGTCTTGGTGGCTCGGAACAGGGCTTCCTAGTTTGTGGGAAGACAAAGTGGGGACTGATCAGTGGGTGCAAACTTTAGTAGAAGAGATTGCTAAGTTGCCCAAACAAGTGGCCCTCCACCTAGCAGAAGCACAGGACCAAGTGGACAAAAGAGTGGGATGGGTCAAGAAGCCCATCCAATGGGACACTGGCCAGGCAGTCATGTATAGGAAGTTTTCAGTAAATGAGCATTCCCTAACACATAAATGGGAAGGTCCAGTTCGAATAATAAACAGAGTAAGTTCCGCAGCGTATCAGGTGGAAATTCCAGGAGGGAAAAGAGGCCAGCCATAGGGAAAGTACTTTCATGTATCTCGACTAAAAGAGTGGAAGGGAAAACCCCCAGACACTCCTCCTCCTCCTGAATCAGCCATCCCTTCCACTGAAGATATGTCTGGCACAACTGCATCTCTCTCCCACAACCCAGCAGATGCTGTAGCTGACACAGAAGAAGTACTTTTAAGGGACACGTTCATGTCCAATTTGTAAGTTTGCTCTAGGTTGTTGCAAATCATTAGGCTATCAAAATAAACACTGAACTGAGAGAGAGAGAGAGAGAGAGAGAGAGAGAGAGAGCGCTGAAATGATGGCCAAGTTAAATGTTCACCCTGTACCCTGAAAATCCCCCTAATCTTATCCCTCAATTAAGAATGTAATACTGTTGATGTGTTTAGTATACAGCGGGGGGAGGTGTGGGAACTGCAATCTCTCTTTCTGCCTTTCCCTAACAGGTACAACCTGCTGACCAATGAGATGTGGCAGTTACTGTTGATACTGAGTATTGGAGCAAGAACATGCAGTGGATGGATCTTCGCTAGGAATGATGGCCCTGATGTCAACACCACCATCCAAGTTAGTCATTGGACCTGTTTTCTAAGAGGCAAAACCAGATTGCTCTGCCGCATGCATGGATTTTATGACAATGAACCCAAGAACCCATGTATACCTCAGTGATTCTACAGATTCCATTCGAGCTTCCCAAGCAATTGCCCTCTGGAACATTTAGCTAACTGCACCATAACTAACTCAGGAAAATTTGCACACTTCTACCACAAGCCTGTACCTGGGGGTGCCAGCACACCAATGTTTTGTATGCCCATATTTCCTCAATCAAAGACACTGGAACTTGAACACAACAGCAGCAGTAAGAACAAGGTCTGTGCTTTTGCTTTTCTTGCTGCTGCAAGCTGGACAGTAAATGCACTCCTC
Organism: Heloderma suspectum; assembly: GCF_057233095.1. Classification (NCBI taxonomy): domain Eukaryota; kingdom Metazoa; phylum Chordata; class Lepidosauria; order Squamata; family Helodermatidae; genus Heloderma; species Heloderma suspectum. The sequence continues at coordinate 400,743,551 of NC_139459.1, forward strand.
CACATAACAGTCATAATAGGAACCCACCCCCAGGAAATGAACTCTTGCTATTTCTAATTTCTCCATTGGAAAGAAACTATTCTCGCAGTATGGCTCACTGGAACTTAGGGAACTTATGCTCAAGCATCTCCAGTTCAGTTTAAATCCTAAGGTTGTGTTACCACTGCAGAAGGTAAAAGTGAAATGGGGGAATGTAAAGTAGAAACTACTTCAACCAGTGTTTACATTTCACCCAGTACTCTCAGACCTTACCTCCTTATGCCATGTGAAGAACCCTGTGGTAGGTTCATGTGTGCTAAAATGGGACCAGCATGAACAACTAGTCTTGCACCCCAAAACATCCCTAAAAGAAATTCAAGTATACTTCCTAGGAATAAACATCTCCAAGAAAATACCACAGTGTGCTCCCTATCTTCGGATCAGACACATCGGATGGGATTCATGGCTAAGAATGTGGAGTAAAATTCAACTAGAGAACAGAGTTAAAAGAGACTGGACAGGATGGCTAGGAACAGGAGTGTCCTTTTTGGGATGCAGCTAATATATTCAGCAAAAGAATTCAGCAAGCTGGCATCACTGCTCACCAAATCACTCACAGAGCTAACTAAAGAAACACAAGCCATAAGTAAACTGTTATCAGTGTGGGAGTCCCCAATGGAACAAGACAATATTCATATTGCGATGAGCCTACCAGCACTACGAGGCAACATTTCATTCCCCTCAGCATGCATTCAACCCCAGTCTCTTTCATGGATCATAGTACTGGAAATGATTAGAACAGCTTTCATGATGGGACACATTCCTATAGAAGGAAAGCACTGAATACAGCCAAACCTCTCTTTGAGAGAAATCACTCTCGAAGCATGGTGGAGGTTAGTAAATGCTGCAGATCACCATCCCCAAAACATGCTCCGTTTACTCATAATCACTGGAGATGCTGATGCCTTTCCCATCTTTCCAGCAGTTTCATTAGGGATTCCAACCGACACAAATTTTGTAATGTATCCAAAGGATACCGACAAAAGGGCTCGCATGAGAGAAGGTGATTGGGAAACTGTTAATGTAGAAGGATGCAGAAACAAACAAACAAAAAGATTTAGGATTTGTATGTGAAGATGATAGTTTTGAAGTTTATAAAGATTGTTTTTTTCTCCACAACTTGTAAACAATTCTTATTGATCTTTTAATGCAACTCAAGAAAATAGTTCAACAGGTGTATATGTTGGAAAAGGAAGTACTTGCATCTGAATCCACAGTGATTTCATCATCAACAACAATGTAACCATGCAGCCTATGCTACTCTAGATCAATCGTTGTTTTTGCAATATTAGTTTTGTGCAAGGATGTGATTTTTCTTTCTACGCACCTCTTTGGACTACAGAACACCTAAGAGCATTTCCCTCTCTTTTCACTACCCTTCCCCCTGTATCTCTTGGTCTTGGTATATATATATATATATATATATATATATATATATATCTTTCTCTCTCACCCTTGCTTACAAGAAGAACTACTTCAAGTAAAAGAACTAGGTAACAATGCGGTGCTACAAGTCAATCATGCCAATCAAGTTGATAATCCAATTTTGGCCAAAGTAGAAACAGCTGCTAGCTATTCTTGGTGGGAAACACTTCTTGGTTGGAGCCCTACAGCAAGAGGCACTTTTTCCCCATTGCATTACACCCCACTGTGGTGACATTGGCCATGCAAGTGATTTTGGGAGGATGTATGATAGCCTTGACCTGCTGGATGAAGCACCAAATGTGGAAACTCCATGACATAGAAAGGCAGATGGCAGCCACCAGAAAGATATTACAGGGTTGGAAGTGAGCTTTATGTCCTCACCCCAAGAACTGGGGGAATTGTTATGTAGTACCCCCAAATTCTGCTGATCTTGGAAAATGTGGCCTGTATTTGGATTAGGGGTGGACGAAAGTCACTTACCTGTCCTCGAAGATTTCCCGCGGTGGGGGGGAGGCACTTCGTTGCTCCCCCCGTGAAGTTCAGGCTGGGGGGGGAGGCTTCCTGCCTCGCCCGGCCGAAATTCAGGCCGGGGGGGAGGCTTCCCGCCTCGCCCGGCCGAAATTCATGCCGGGGAGGAGGCGCCTCGCTTCGCCCGGCCGCCAACTAAACAGTTAAAAAAAACAAAACGCCCCCGTGATAGGCTACGTGACGATTAACGTAGCCTATCATGGCTAGATCTTCAAAGTCAGCCATGATAGGCTACGTAAATCGCCATGTAGCCTATCACGGGTGACTTAAAAAAAAAAAAGCGCGTACGCAAATGGCGGCCCCCATAGGGAGCTGCCATTCACGTTCCTTATTTGGTCACTGTAGTCTACATAAATGTTTACGTAGACTACGGCGAAAATAAGGGCAACGCGAATTGCATTGCCCTTATTTTCGCCGTAGTCTACGTAAACATTTACGTAGACTACAGCGACCAAATAAGGAACAGGAATGGCGGCTCCCTATGGGGGCCGCCATTATCCATACGCGCTTTTTTTTTAAAGTCATCCGTGATAGGCTAAGTGACGATTTACGTAGCCTATCACGGCTGACTTTGCAAATCTAGCCGTGATAGGCTACGTTAATCGTCACGTAGCTTATCACGGGGGCGTTTTTTTTCTTTTATTGCAATGGCGGCGGCGGCAGCCGGTCGAAAGATCAGCTGCCGCCCCCACCCCTGACGAAGACCCGATGAACCGCCGGCTGTACCCGCCGCCGGGAGGGACATTCGGCAAAGTTAAGTCCCGTCCCGGGGGGGTGCGGGGGGCAGGGGGGTGCAGAGAATTTCTCCCCGAAACTTGTTCAGGGGGCCAAACACGTTGGCGCTTGGCCCCCCAAAGTTTCGGGGAGAAATTCTCCGCCATCCCTAATTTGGATGGAGACTAGGTTTTTTTGGTCTTGGAGAAGGCAGAAAAACAGGTCCCATAGGATGTTAAGGCCTTGCACAAACCAAGAGGAGATGCAGACATCTTGCATAAACCTTCTGGCCAGCCACTGTGCTCTGATTGCCTTAATTCCTCAGTCAACACTTGCAAATTGTAGATCTTGCCTCAGGACCACAACTGCAGAAGCCCTCACCATGAAAATATCTTATGCTGATTTCTAATCTGCATGTTGAAGCTAAATAGAAAGACAAATAAAGTATTCAATGTCTTTTAAAGCTGTAAGACCCTGAAAACCCAAACTGCGTAAGCAAGCATGCTTATGTGACTCTTTTGACACCTTTGCTTAAGATCATCACCAAAATCCCCCTGGCTATCATGCTCACCTGGACCTGTGAATAGGGATGGCATGGGCACCCAATTCCATCTTGGAATCTGATGGATCTGCTCTTGCCTGCCCCCCCCCAAGCCCTGCTCACTGAGCTCCTGCCCCTGCTCACCCCCTGCTCATGCTTGGCGAACTGCCTGCACTCAACCCGGCAGCCTTGTCAAGGTTCGCGGTCACCATTTTCTGAGAAATAAAATGATGATTGCAAAAATGCGCGAATTTGCACACACACAAAATGTTCAAATTGCCTCTGCAAAAATGCACTTTTCACACAAGAGAATATGCACATTCACAAAATGAGCATTTTTGAGCATACAAAAACATGCACATTTTTGCTATTGCGATTTTTTTAAAAATGGTGAATGCAGAGCTTGACCAGGCCACTGGGGTGAGTACGGGCTGCTCGTCGGGAGTGGGAGGGGCTCGAGCACAGATCTGGGGACTGGCGGGAGGGTTTGCGGGCTGGGCGGGAGTCCGGAATACCCGGACGGGGGTGAGTTCACACGTCCCTACCTGTGAAAGCTAGGGGTGGGGGGCATAGGATACTTGAGATTCCAGGAGCCAGGACAATCAGTACATTGAGATGGGCTGAATGGTTTTCCATACCTTGTTGAACCGTTTTGGCAACACCATGGCATCTTGGTCGATGGTGAACTTGAGGCCTGAGGATCCCTGTCTTGTTATACTCCCAAATTTCTCACTAACGATAGCATGATTGGGAAACACCACCCAATTCACAATGTCCAAGTCGACTGCCAGGTCTCCGTTCTTGTTCAAATACATGCCATTTATGATAGCAATATTGTAAAACTGGAGGTTCCTCAAGAAAGGGGCAAGCTGGAATGGCAGAGGAAACAGCAGCATTTAGTAAGCATGAAACCACACTTCATACCTTAGCCGACCAAAGTCATGTGTGAATCTCGAGGGTCTCAGGACTGGTTCCAGACCCAAGTGTCTGTGTGTGTGTTCTCAAATTTCTCAAAGAATCTGGTTGAATATCCCTTCTGTCTGCTTTAACAGTTTGAGGAGCTAAAATTAATCTTTTATGTGCTCTTGTATTAGACATGAATATTAGGCACTCTTCCAGTACAGCGAATTTCACAGCTGGGGTTGCTCGAGAAATAGAGAACATTTTACTTGGCTACTACATTTGACATTTTCTCCTTTTCAAAATCTAAGGTAATAATCCTGATCATCATGTTCAGCTGAAGTATTTGGGATGGAAAAGGGAATACCTGCCATGGCTGTAGCCTTTGAACATCCAGCCTGCCTCTGCCCTCCACCACCCTCCTCCTCCTGGATTTGGATGCATGAGCAGCATCTAAGGCATGGGCCACAGCCTGGACAGTGTTGTAAGTGATGTGGCTGTCTGCAAACAGGATTATCTCCATGTTCTCAATGGAGTGGGCCTTGGGTCTTGGATTCTCCGTGCATCTTGTCCAGCCTTTCACAGCTGTTCTATGCTTTGAATAAGTGCAGTTCAATGCTTTGTTGCTAAATGTCTCAATAAGAAACAAAAGGTGTTTAACATCATCATTTTCTATCCTTTTCTCTGGCTGGATAAGGAAGGAAAATAGATAAATGGGGTTCTGAGGTTTTAGATAAATCTCCAAATCCATATGGAAGTCCCACACAGCTGTTGTGATCCAGACTTTCCCTGCTTTACTTGTACGGAAGTGATCACTATATGTGTGGATAACGTATATTCCGCCAAAGAAGTGCCTGTTCTCTGCGCCATAAATGAAAACATTGACATCTCCTGAAGTGTGGAATGAAGCCTTCTGGACATTTACTTGGTGTGAAAATGTTCTTGAGATGCTTTGCATAAAAACAACACATATTCCACTCCTAGTTAGGAGAGGTGTCAAGGTCCTCTTAAATTTCTCTCCATTGTCAGTGTCTTGAGCAACAAGACCAACCAACATCCATCTGAAATGCAAGAGCAGTTGGACAATCCTTGCATATGGGTTTTTTTCTTTAGGGACTAATGGATAGAAAAACGGGAATTGCGCTTTATTGTTTTGAACCTGAGAACCAATAGCATAGCTGACCTGGAAAGGAAAGAAAGAGTGGCAATTTGTTTCATATGAAAGCTCAAAGGTTTGCTACTCCAAAGTGATTAATAATGGCTGGTGTGACAGATTTGTCCTTGTCTTAAGGATTTATTATATGGGATTCTGCATTTAGCTTGATTAGGTATCAGTAGATAACAAAGACCTTGCCATATTCCAGAACAAAGTGTCTGAAGGAAACTGTCATATTACTAGGGATGTATGAAAGTTCCGCCACGGATCTCAGGGAGGCTGAATGCCAGTGCATTTGGCCCCCCGAAATTGGTGGCGGTACGGCCCGCCACCCCCCTACCACCCCCCTCTGGGATGAGACTTACCTTGGGTCGATCTTCCTGGATCGCTCCGGCGGCGGTTCGGCGGCAGCTGCGGCGGCTGGTCTTCTGACCGGCTGCTGCTGCTGCCATTTCCAGGTTAAAAAAACAAACAAACAAAAAAAACTGATAGGCTACGTAAAGATTTACGTAGCCTATCACGGCTAGAATTTAAAAAAAAACACCGTGATAGGCTACGTAAAAGTTTACGTAGCCTATCACGGCTGACTTAAAAACAAAGCAAAACAAAAACCGCGCGTACGCAAATGGCGGTGGCCATGGCCGCCACCATTTGCGTTCCTTATTTTGGCACGTCTTAGTCTACGTAAACATTTACGTAGACTAAGACGGCAAAAATAAGGGGAACGCAAATAGCGTAGACGCTATGCTATTTGTGTTCCCCTTATTTTCGCTGTCTTAGTCTACGTAAATGTTTACGTAGACTAAGACGTGCCAAAATAAGGAACTCAAATGGCAGCGGCCATGGCCACCGCCATTTGCGTACCCGCGTGTTGTTTCTTTAAAAAAAAATCAGCCGTGATAGGCTACATAAACATTTACGTAGCCTATCACAGCTGACTGCAGGGACACAAACGGCGGCGGCTACGGCCGCTGCCATTTGCATCCCTGCTAGCCAGCGGCCGGATGTCTGGCTGCTGGCAGAACCGGCCGGTGGCTCCGCAGAATCGCTGCGGAGCACAGCCGGCCGGCCAGGATTCCGGGGGGAGGAACGGAGCACCTCTCCCCCGGCCAGGATTCCGGAGGGAGGGACGGAACGCCTCTCCCCCACCATCAACATAATCTGCGGAAAGGTATGTCACTTTTGTACATCCCTACATATTACAAAAACACGCAAGATTTTTTAAAATTATATATCATAGAATCATAGATTCATAGAATATTAGGGTTGGAAGGGGCCTACAAGGCCATCAAGTCCAACCCCCTGCTCAACTCAGGAATCCAAGTCAGAGGCTCAGAGCTAGGGATGGACGGAACACTTACCTTCCGTTCCATTCTGTTTCTGCTGGGGGGGGAAGGTGCTCCATCCTTCCCTCAGGAATCCTCGACAGGGGGGGAGGCGATCCGGTCCTCCACCCCGGAATCCTGCCCAGCCGGCTCTGCTCTGTGGCCAAGCCACCAAGCCGCCGGCCAGCTCAGGCTGCCCACAGCCGGACATCCGGCCGCTGGGCAGCCTACAGGGACACAAATGGCGGCTGCCATAGCTGCCGCCATTTGTGTCCCTGTATTTAGCCATGAGAGGATACGTAAGTATTTACGTAGCCTATCATGGCGGGGGGGGGGGAAACCCAGTGTACACAAATGGCGGCGGCTACGGTGCCCACCATTTGCGTTCCACAAATGAGCGTTCCAGATGGGCGATTAATAAATTTAATAATAATAATAATAATAATAATAATAATAATTTCTGTGGAATGATGCTGGTCATCATGTTGTAGGGAGCCATCCCAGCATTTTCAAGGAGATCTCTTTGGTGGGGACAAGGCTTCCTGCTTGCTTTGCTCACTCATGATGGTACCTTTTCTGCCTGGGCCCCTATATTGTAGATGTCAATCAAAATGGGAAAGCTTGTATAACTCAGCCATTCTTCATCTGCCATTTTGGAAATCTGGTCAGATTATACCACTTTCTGTGTCAATTCTGTGCACCATGTTTCATGAGGATGGAATGCTCAGTCCTAATTTTATGATGAATCACATTTTCAGGCTTCATTATGAAGGGACACTGAAACACTGAGGTGCCAGCAGGGACAATGAGAAATTCATTCAGTTCATTTTTAATCAGGATTTACCCACTTCACACCTTCCAAGCTCGCAATGCGATTTGCAGATCCAAAGAATTACGCTGCATAGCATGCCTGCTTTTCAAAAATGTGCACACATATGCTTCAATCCTTTGAAGGAATGGTGGGCAGACACTCCAATATATCACCTGGCAAACAATGGGACCCCCCTTTTCTCTCACCACCACACACTGCTGGAACATCAGCAGCTGCTGTTGAATCAGACCAAAGCCCCAACAAGTGCACTATTCTGTTCCCTCAGTGGTCAACCAAATGTCCTCCTGAAGCCAGTAAGTAGAGCACAACTCTGCTGCTTCTTGATCCAGCAGTCCTTCTTGCCCACCCCTCCATCTTTACTTTTTTAATAAAAGGAACGGAAGATCCCTAAAGCCGCAATCCTAAAACACCCTTGAACTCCATAGGATTTACTTCTGAGTAAACACAGATATGAATGCACTACACAGGTTTTGTAAATATCACAACAGGGGCTGGATTTTCCAGACAATTGAAAGAACGTTGAACTCAGTTGGAACCCGGTCACTTGCAACACTATGTTTCCAGTCTCACTGTGGATGGCCACTGCTGACAGTTTAGGTCTTTGGAAAAAATGCAAAGTGGACTTAGATGCAGCCTGCAAACAGCCCACTTCCCTCACCTGTGGGATTTTGTAGATGCCTAACATGTTTGAAATCTGCATGGAGATGTCAGACCGACATCCTTCAAGAACAACCGATGGTTCATTCCGTCTCCCACAGTTGTAGTTGGGAACATTTGCCTGCCCAGAAGACAGCAGGACTAATAAGGCATCAGCAGTCATTCTGCCATCATAATAGGTCTCATAGATGCTGTAGCCCAAGGTGATGTTGGGTAACAGGCTGGGATTCTGGTTGACGTTCTGAATGGCAAACTGGATAGACATAATTTTCCAGTACGTTGGCATGTTTTCCCTGCAAAATTATAGAAAGGGAAACACCATATTCAGATGTTGCTTCTTTGATCCCAGAAACCATTCCAGGCAACATAGACCTCTGGATTCAATTTCTAGAATGTTAGTCATGTCAGCACTGATGCAGAATGCAAGCCAGAAGAAAAACAGCCAATCATACTTAAGTGTTTGTATGTTAGAGCAGAATGTCTTTTTGTCCTTAATATCCTTGTCCCAGGGTTAGTAATCCAGTTCTTGAAGGTTGAGGGGGTGGCGAAGGAACATCCAACCTGCCAGCCTGCCGTGAAACTTTAGAACTGCCCTCCCCTTCCTCTAGTCTGCTGCCTTATCATTTTTAAAGGCAGTGCTTGAATTCTTCTACCTGCCTTCCTACCATCATCCTCCTGCTGCGGATCATTCAGCCTGCACCCTGGTTAAGCTGCAGCTTCTCCACATATGTCAAGCTGGGCCCCTCACCAGTTGGAAAATGTGGTGGGAATGAGGACAGAGGGGGTGAGTGGATGACACAATTTGAAAATGAAACCAAGTCATATGGACAGTCAAGGGCTAGAATATGGCGTGCTCAACCTTTCAAAGAGAAATCGAAGATGTAGCACACAGCTCAATGAAAACTTCTAATCCTTCTGAGATTCCATGTTGATTGTGATTAGAAAAGGAATTGGGAATAAAACTGCTAAGGTCAAACACCACTTACACAAGTCTATGATGCTACCACACTTGGAATAGTATCTACACTTCTGTTCACCACACCTCGAAAAGGGTCATGTAGAGTTGGGAGAGGGGCAGAAAAGTGCAACTAAAATAATGAAGGGGTTGGAGCAACTCGCCTCCGTGGAAAGGCTGTAGGTTTTAGACAAAAAGGCAACTAAGGGGAGACATGACAGAGTTGTAGACAACTAAGCAGAGTGTGGAGAAAATGGATAGGGAGAGTTTTTTCTGGTACTCTCATAATACTAGAACCTGGGGCCAAACTATGATGCTGAAACGTGGGAGATGAAGGAGAGATGAATTAAATGACTTCTTCACACAGCACACAGTCAAACTATGCAGTTCACTTCCACAAGATGTAGTGGTGGCCATCTGTTTAGTTAATGGTAACTGACCAAGAAAGAGACCTTGGGGTTGTGGTGGGGGCAGCTCAGTGACAAGATGGACCCAGTGTACTGCTGCAGTGAACATGAAAATTCCATGTTGTGCATCAGTTAAAGGGGAACTATAAAGCATTACTATCAAAGAATATATACAATAATTTTAGACAGAATTCTACAGCGGAAAGCTTATATATAATGTAGAGGTTACATTGAACATCTGACTGGTCTATAATTTCCAGATTCACTTTTCTTTCCTTTTTTTATAGCTAGAACGACTTCACTAGAGTCCCACCCATTAGGAAACATAACTGTAATATTTATACATGGAAATAATTTTGCAACAAAATAGTTTTCCACTGCTCCAAGGCTTAGACAGGAAAGGTGAAGAGGCAGAAAAAGCAAGGTGGAGGAGGAAGGGGAAGAGGTGGAGGAAGAGGAAGAAGAAAATGGCCACAATGCTTTGAGGATCAGCTAGGATCATCTCCTGGGGGATACGGTGTTCCTCATCACAGGCTGAAGATCAAGTGAAGTCCCTCGGGTCCACATTGTCACCTCTGCGTCTGTGTCTCTCTCGAACACACACACATCAGCGCTTCATACACAAAGACGTGCAGCCGCGAAAAATACAATTCCTCACATCTTTAATAGCTGAAAATACTTCTCGCCCCTATTCCTAGTCTCCCACCAAATGTCGCTGCTGGTCCTGTTTTGCCTGCTCTCCCTGTGCTGCATTTGTTTCCTGCACAACGACATGCACTCCTCTTCCTGTACAGGCATCAGTGCAGCCCAAAACACAACCCTTTCCATCTTCGAGAATGCATTCAGCAACATTTTCCATCTTACCAGGGAGTGATATGCGGGAGGAGCAGTGGTCCTCTGACACTCAGGAAACAAAGAATGAATCCCCATAGCCACAGGCCTCCTGCCTCTCTTCCCACACTTACAAGAAAAGCAGATGTTTGTTATCCTTACCAAACTTATGGCAGAAAGAGCGCCTTGCCCTACAGTGAGTTGCTACACGTTTCAAAAGGAACCTGGTCAGCTGCGGCACATGCAATGGCAAGCTGTGCATCGGATGGGGGCCTGCCTGTTGAGGCAGCCCCTAAATATTCGCCAAAAGACAAGATAGGAAAAGCTGTTTGCCTGAGTCAGGCAGGAGAGAATGGGGAAAGTCCCTGGAAATGCCGGGATAATTGGAGCTCATGAAATCAGTAGGATGTGAAGTAGCAATCAACAGTGTTACCACAAAATTACTTGCCGAGGGAAAAGGATGATGGATGGTTGCTTGTTGAAAGTCTTGCCATCTAAGTGTTGGGGACGTGCTACAGAAATGAACCCATTAATGAGGATATCTCCTGGCTTGTAATAATTCCATGGATCAATTTGGTCCCTTTTCAGAGTCAAGAGGCATTTGGCTTTGAGCATCCCACAGGTTAGCTGGGGGAACAGCAGCAACAACAGGAAGAGCAGAATCATTCTGGGTATGCCTAGTACAGCCTCTGCCTTGATCCTCTCAACTTACTGTAAATAGATTTAGAAGATACCGAAGCCCCTTTGCATGACCGGAATTCTGCGGCTTTCCCAGTGCAGATGGAGCCCAGCGAGCCAAGGCCACACATCTGATGGGAATGAGAAGAAGTCAACCTGACACTCACGGAGTCCTCCTCACCTCTTTCAATGCTCTGCCCAAGTTTTCAGTGGTGCAGGAGGTATTTATGTGCCATCCTGTTAGGCTCACAACCAAAATGTCACCCCAGGTTGCTCTTCATTCTGAGATTTGTGGCAAAGGCAATAATAGGGAAAATCCTTGGAGATTTGGCAAGAAGAAGAACATAAGTCACCAAGGTTTTGATAATTATAAGGAGAAGAAAATCCCCTCTGCGATATGCTGAACACTGTATGTGGCTTTGTGCACACCTGGTGACAACTTGTGTGGAAAAATTGCCAAGGGCAGCTCCCTCCCTCCTCTGACATGCATTGCTGACGGGGCAGTTCAGCTTGGCTAGAGTTTCATGGCAAAGAACATTCACAAGTGCCAGGAGAAAGATGTCATTTTAGGATATATATACTGTTATGAGTATGTGGTGTCTGGGCAGGTGTGAGCTAAGGAGGCCAGAGTGACTGCGAACATCCCCAAATACACAACATTAGGGAAACGGAAACCTTCCCCAACTTAATACACTCTAGATGTAGTGGACAAAAACTCCCATAATGCTGCCCTATCATTCTTGGGAATGAGGGGGGATGCACTCAAACACATCTGGAGTCACCAGTTTGGGGCAGGATGAGATCGGTGTGTTCTTGGTTTACCGACCACCCTGCTGCCCAGGGGGTAGTCACGGTCAGTCCTAAATGTCTTCCATGGGGTGGAACACACATCCTTGACTTTTGCATGAGTTTAGGACAATGAAGCCCTGGGGCAGATCACATGAACAATTATGGGGAAAAAAAACTCAGCATGAATCCAACCAAACTTATGTCAGAGGACATGATAGGGCCTACTCCATGTAGGCAGCATAGAAACAAAGTAGACATTTCAAAGGATACAGAGGCCTTGTTATAGTGCTCACCCTCTGCAGATGGGTAACTGGGACAGGGGCTTTTCAGTATCAGCACCCCAAATATGGAAGTTTGAAGGAGGTGAGGTTAGCTTCTTCTGTAGATTGACAGCATAGATGGTTTTATTTCATGAGACATCAAATTTCTTTAATGTTCTCTTGCTCTTTAATTTTTATGCTGCTCTTACATTTCATTTATTTATTTGCAGCCGTGATTGTGTTATGTTAAAGTTTAATCTTTTAATTTGTTTGTTTTTTTATTGTGCACTGCCATGGACAGCTAGTAAACAAAGGGTATGAGTGCTGATGGTTTGATTACTTCAGCAGATAAAGTAATAGCTGTTGGCAAAATTTCCAGACACATCTTCTGTTGGAGGAAGGACTGCTCAATGTTCTAGGAAGGCTAGGAGAGGATTAGAGAAGATGAGCCATCCTCATCCCACCTCTCCAGATGGATGGGGAAGCTAGGTGTGATTGGAAGTTAATAAAAAAGATCTTGGCCGGGGTGGTGGTGGCAGGAGGCTACAAAGACTACTGAGCTGCGAGCTGCAGAACAACAACAACAACAACAACAGCACTTTGGGTTTTCCAGGAAAGTGGGAATGATGACGGAAGGGATCTGGCAATCTAATGGACGGGCAGGGGAGAGGATAGTAAAGGAAGGAGTATTTCTAATTAGCATCACTTCAATTTGAGCACCATGAAAATTAATGGAAATTGAAACTAGGGTCCAAGGAGGGTACGAGCTCAAGGGATGAAATCAGGACAATAATGGTCATTCCAGAGGGTGTGGTGTGGTGGGGGGATGGATTTGTCTCTTTACACCTTTCTGCTTTGAGTGTCAGACCTCACCTTTATACTGCCAAGCTTCTCCTGAATGAAACCTTCCTTTCCATGTCAAAAACAGGAGAATAGTAGTGTGTGTGTGTGGGGGGGGGGGGTCTGTCAACATCTTGACACTGAAGCCTGAACTGCAGGGCCTTGATTCATACAGATGGAGTCCAACCCTGGCTTCACACCCCACAGTAATGATAGTAAACCTCACTCTAGCAGAGTTTCTCCAACTCCCCACAACCTGCCCCTAATCTCAGTGCAGGTTCTCAGTGACACAGGAGTCATTTCGGCACAAAATTTGAAAGCAGTTCTTCAGATGTCAGAATATGTTGCATCATGTCACTCTTGATTCAGATGTTGATGGTTTTGGATTCCCAGGTAAACCAATGGTGGTGGTGGGGGGGGACCAGAAGAAGAATAAATGGCTATGATTTATATGATTTTAACAAGAGGGACCAAGACCTCTGCAAGATCCTGGACTCCACGTGGCTCCAAGCACAGGTGCATGGATGGAAAAGAATACGTTTATGCAAACTCACTATTGAAACTGCTCAATATTCTGCTGAGGTGTCAGCAAATTATTAACAACAAAATGTTGAAATAGAGAACTACATGAAGTCTTGGAAGCAAGCAAACCAAATAGAATTTGCTAAAAATCATTGACAAACCCAACTAACTACTACCAATTAAAGGCAAGAAAGGCATTTGACCCAAGAATGGCTGGAGCAGGCCAAGCAGAGTCTATCCAGTACATCATTCTGTGCCCAATGGCAGCCCATCGAAGGCCGCTGGACACCCATGAGGAGGGCGTGAAAGCAATGGCCAGTCCATTTCAGTGGTCAAAACAAAACAGTCTATAAACTGTGAGGGTGAGAAGCAGATTGAGGGATTGGACAGATGAAAGGAAGTACTCATTCACACAGCACATAGTTAAAGGATGGAATTCACTTCCACAAGACATAGTGATGAGCAGCACTTTGGATGGTTTCAAAGGTGATTGGATGAATTCAGGGAGGATAAGGCAGTCAATGGCTAATAGCTCTGATGGGTATATGCTACCTCCAGTATCAGGGGCAGTACGCTCATGTGCACCAGTGGCTGTGGACACAAGTGAGTGGGTGCAACTGCGTCTGTGTCATCGGAATGCTAAGTTCACTCGACCCTTGGTCTGATATGGCATCAGGATTCTTCTTATAGTCTTAAAGCTCTCCATGGTTTGGGGTTTCAGGACTGAAGGATTGCTCTTCTTCTCCAGAACCTGTCTGTACACTGCAACTTCATAAAACGTAAGAACAGACATGCTGGATCAGACCAAGGGTCCACGTAATCCAGCATTCTGTTCACACAGTGGTTGACCACACAGACAAGCAGGACATGAGCACAACAGCACCCTTCCACCCATGTTCCCCAGCAACCTGTGCTCACTGCCTCTGGTACTGGAAGTACCACATAGCTCACTGCCTCTGGTACTGGAGGTACCACATAGCCATCAAGAGTAGGAGCCATTGATAGCCTTTTTCCTCCAGGAATCTGTCCAACCCTTTTAAAGCCATCAAAGTATCAGCCATCACTACATACTGTGGTAGCAAATTCCATAGTTTAACTATGCACTGTGTGAAGAAGTCCTCACTTCTATCCACCCTGACTGTCCCACCAAACATGGGATATTCATGGGATGAGCCCAGGTTCCAGAATTTTGAGAGAGGGAGAAAACTGTCTCATTGTCCACATTCTCCACACCACACATAATTTTGTGCCCCTCTATCATGTCTCCCTTTACCCTCTTTTTTTCCCAAGCAAAACAATCCCAGCCATTGCAACCTTCTCTCATAGAGAAGATGCACCAGCCCCTTCATCATTTTAGTTACCCTTTTCTGCACTTTTTCCAGATGTACAATATGTTTTTGTAGGTGTGGTGACCAGAACTGGACACAGTATTCCAAGTGTGGTCACACGATAGAGTTTTATAGGGGCAGTAGGATATTGGCTGTTTTATTCTAAATTCCTTCACTAATTACACGTTCTCTAGCTACCTCCACTGCCCTAGGTTTTATCAGGGTTTAAGAGAGAAAAGGGCTTCTCAGTGATGGCATCCCAGTTCAGGAATTCTCTTGCAAACCCCTCAGCTTTGGTGGTGTTTTTGTTTTTCTTCCCCTCCCCCTTTCTGTATCTGCTTTTCTCTACTGTCAGGGGGACTGTGGCAGGGTTCAATGTGCCCACTTGAGTGGTGGTTGGCTGCTACTGCTGGTGACTGTGACTTAGATCTATATAAGGTGGCTCTTATTTTGGTTTAAAAGAAACGCTGGAAAACTTTTACCTGTGGCCACTGGATCTACCCGTGAAATTTGGCAGGGTCATTAACTAGTTCTGAAGGGGCTACCACCATGTCCCAAAAAGTTGATATCCTTATATTAAAAACAATTAAGGATGATGATTCAGGTTCCAAATCATTTCAGATCAGGTCCAAATCATTCTGAGGTAATGTGGGGTCCAATATAAAGCTCTGAATTGGCTTCAAAATTGGGTTGGGGGGGTCCATCCACAGCCCTACTTGGGAGAGCCCACCACCTCCCTAGGTAATTGGTTCCATTGTTGTGTTGCTCTAACAGTCAGGAAGTTTTTCCTGATGTTCAGCTGGGATCTGGCTTCCTGTCACTTGAGCCCATTATTCCATGTCCTGCATTCTGGGATGATCAAGAAGAGATCCTGGCCTTCCTCTCTGTGACAACCTTTCAAGTACTTGAAGAGCGCTATCCTATCTCCCCTCAGTCTTCTCTTCTCAAGGCTAAACATGCCCAGTTCTTTCAGTCTCTCTTCATAGGGCTTTGTGTCCAGTCCTCTGATCAACTTTGTTGCCCTCCTCTGAACCCTCTCCAGTTTGTCTGCATCCTTCTTCAAGTGTAGTGCCCAGAACTGGACACAGTACTCCAGATGAGGCCTAACCAGTGCTGAGTAGAGGGGAACTAGTACTTCCCGGGATTTGGAAGCGATGCTTCTATTAATGCAGCCCAAAAGAGCATTGGCCTTTTTTGCAGCCACATCACATTGTTGGCTCATATTCAGCTTGTGATCGACAACAATTCCAAGATCTTTCTCGCTTGTAGTGTTGTTGAGCCACATATCCCCATCTTCTAACTGTGCATTTGGTTTCTTTTTCCTAGGTGCAGAACTTGGCATTTCTCCCTATTCAATGTCATTCTGTTGTTTTCTGCCCAGCGCTCCAGTCTATCCAGATCACTTTGAATTTTGTTTCTGTCTTCCAAAGTATTAGCTATCCCTCCCAATTTTGTGTCATCTGTAAATTTGGTCAGCATTCCCTGCACCTCCTCCTCCAAGTCATTAATAAAAATGTTGAAGAGCACTGGGCCCAGGACTGAGCCCTGCGGTACCCCGCTCGTTACCTCTCCCCAGCTTGAGAAGGTCCCATTGATAAGCACTCTTTGAGTCCGATTCTGTAGCCAACTGTGGATCCACCGGACCGTTGTTTCATCTAGCCCACTTTGAGCTAGTTTGCTCATCAGGAGATCATGGGGCACTTTGTCGAAAGCTTTGCTGAAGTCGAGGTATATGATGTCTACAGCATTCCCACGGTCTACAAGGGAGGTGACTTGATCAAAAAATGAGATCAGATTTGTCTGGCAGGACTTGTTTTTGACAAATCCATGTTGGCTTCGAGACATCACTGCATTGTTTTCAAGGTGCTTCCAGATGGATTGCTTTATCACCTGCTCCAGAATTTTCCCAGGGATTGATGTCAGACTGACTGGCCTGTAGTTCCCAGGTTTCTCCTTTTTACCCTTTTTGAAGATAGGGACAACATTAGCCCTCCTCCAGTCATCTGGCACTTCCCCCGTCCTCCATGATTTCTCAAAGAGAATAGACAGCAGTTCTGAGAGTTCTTCTGCCAGTTCCTTTATTACTCTAGGATGCAGTTCATCTGGCCCTGGAGATTTGAACTCATTCTAAGTCATTAGGTGTTCCTTGACCATATGCCTGTCGATCTCAAGCTG
Source organism: Heloderma suspectum (assembly GCF_057233095.1). NCBI lineage: Eukaryota > Metazoa > Chordata > Lepidosauria > Squamata > Helodermatidae > Heloderma > Heloderma suspectum. Next base: position 400,760,453 of record NC_139459.1, read on the forward strand.
CAATCCTGCCCCTTCAGCCTGCACTTCACCTTTGCCAGGGGGGTCATAGACCCTCTTTGGGACAAGACTGAGCCAAAGTAGGAATTGAGCACCTCTGCCTTTTCTTTGTCATCTGTTATCGTTTTGCCATCCTTATTTAATAGCTGAACAACCATTTCTTTCCTCTGCCTTTTACTATGCACGTAGCTGAAGAAAGCCTTTTTGTTGTTTTTAGCATCCCTCGCTAACCTCAGCTCGTTCTCAGCTTTAGCCTTCCTGACGCCATCCCTGCAATTCTGGGCTACCTGCCTGCACTCTTCCTTTGTTACTTGGCCTTCTTTCCACTTCCTATATGTGTCCTTTTTTGTTTTCAGGTCATCCCTAAGCTTTTTGTGAAGCTACATTGGCTTCTTCTGTTGTCTTCCACCTTTTCTTCTTGTTGGAATGGTTTGTGATTGTGCCTTGAGAATTTCCTTTTTTAAAAGCTCCCACCCATCTTGGACTCCTTTTCTTGTTAGCGTTGCTTGCCATGGGACCTTACTGATCATTGTTCTGAGTTTATTGAAATCAGCTTTCCTAAAATCCAGGGTACATGTTTGACTACACTTGGCTTTTGCTTCCCTTAGAACCAAGAACACAAGTACAACATGGTCGCTTTCCCCCAGAGTTCCTGTAACTGCTACTTTATCCACTAAGTCATCTCTGTTGGTTAGGATCAAGTCAAGGATAGCCGATCCTCTAGTTCCTTCCTCTACTTTCTGTAGGAGGAAGTTATCCGCCACACAAGTCAGGAATTTCCTGGCCATGTTTTGCAGAATTTGTCTCCCAACAAATATCGGGGAAATTGAAGTCCCCCATTACTACTACATCATTTATTTTTATTTATTATTTATTATTAAATTTATTAATCGCCCATCTGGCTGGCCACCCAGCCACTCTGGGCGATGCACAACACTCCACAAAACAATTTAAAACAATAAAATTCTACCATAACATTTTTTTTAAAATACCCTAACCCACCCCAAATGCCTGCCTGAACAACCACGTATTTAATGCACGACGGAAGCTCATTAAAGAGGGGGCATGACGGAGTTCCCTAGGGAGGGAGTTCCACGGAGTGGGGGCCACCACAGAAAAGGCCCTCTCCCTCATCCCCACCAGTCTAGCTGTCCTGGCTGATGGGACAGAGAGAAGGCCAGCCAAGGCTGATCTTGTTAAGCGGCCTGTCTGGTGCTGCAGGAGACGCTCCTTAAGATAGGCTGGGCCGGAACCATATAGGGTTTTAAAGGTCAAAACCAACACCTTGAATTTGGCCTGGAAAACAACTGGTAACCGGTGCAACTCCTTCAGCACTGGAGTGATGTGATCTCGCCGGCGGCTGCCTTTAATCAGGCGAGCTGCCGCGTTCTGTACCAGCTGCAGCTTCCGAACCGTCTTCAAGGGTAACCCCACGTACAGCGCATTACAGTAGTCTAAACGAGAGGAGACCAGGGCATGTACTACCGATGGGAGCAGATGGTCGGGAAGGAAGGGGCGCAGCCGCCGTATCAGATGGAGTTGATACAACGCTGTCATCATACATCATGCTTCCTTAAAACATTGGCTATTTGCTTTTCAAAAGTTCCATCCTTGTCTTCTCCTTGGTTGATAAACAAACAAACAAACAAACAAATAAAAACTGATGGCTAGGGCCATCTCTTGCTTGACTGAGGAGAACTGGGTCTCAGAGGGGTTGGGGTTCAGTATTCACTTCAGTGCAGGAAATGGGGATGCCTCACAATCTCTCTGCTGCTCACTCATTTGCTCATGGCAGGAGACAAGGGGGCATGTGTGAACAGAAGGCCAAAGTATTGGGTTGGGTGCGAGAGAGGGAGAGTGGGCTTGCCATGTTTGGTATCCACATAGTTCCATGTACTATAACTAATAAAGTCTTCCTCTTTGGAGTGGGGCTGACTGCATTGTTGAAAATCATTTCCTTGTTCGTTTCATAGATTGTCAGGGACCTGTCATTCCTTTGTCCACTATGAGGGTATTGTGGGGGGGGGGGTGAAGTTCCCAGATTTGCACAACTTTTCAGTGGCAAAGTTATGCAATTTAGCCTATGGGCGAAATGTGAATATCCAGCCAGTGTTTTTCTAATTCATGTCTTTTTGTATGACTAATTCTTTGCAGAATTTGGACAATTTAAAAAACGGACCACAGGTCCCTGGAAACTGTGCAACTTATGAAGAGCCGGCCCACTGCTGAATCTGCAGGTTCAGTTCACTGAAATGTGAAGCCATTTGATTCTGTTGTGGATTCCTCTGACACCTCTGTGTTCTGCTGCACTCCATACTCCCCCAACCCTTGGAAGGACTTCTGGAATAACAGATACCATTTGCCTCACTCATGAAAAACAACATAGGAAGGGAGGGCGTTGTGCATTCCACTGTGCATGTATTGGCCCAGTGCAAGACCTCTTCTCCTGATTTTTGAGGGGAAACCCTTTCTGCATTGATGTGGATGGTGGAGGGAAACTTCTCCCTGCTGCTCCACCAGGTAATGGAATGGACAGCCTGAGTGCATGCAGGGACCACTTCCCTTTGTAGCATCCCAGTTCCTGCCCAACAGAGAGGGCCAAGAGGCCACGGCCCCTCATTAAGTGGAATGGGATATGCAATCCATTCTGGAACTCTGTACTCCTCCCTGGCCCCCAACCTGATTCCCCCCCCCCAAATCAGTGCTACTTTTAGGCAGGGTTTCCAAAAATAATGAAAGCCTAAGGCCGTTTGGCAGGAGGCCTCTCCCATCGCTCACACAGCTGTGTGATGGTTCATCTTGCTATGCTCACAACACTTCCCAGAGTGGCGGTGAGTTCCTGGGATGCAGTGCTTGCCTGGGTGTGGAAGGAGCTTTGTCATCTTTGCTTTATTTGCACATACACAGGTTAGAGTCATGCAGGTCCAGTGCTCTGGCAGACAGCCAAATCCTCTGTCCCACACCCAATCTCCAGAGAGGCAGCCAGGACACCAAAAAGATTGCACATCTCACCGCTCAGCATTCTTCATCTCTTCCCCACCCCCATCTGCCCAAGTATTTCTATTATCTTCCACTCATACCTAGCTTTCCCCTCCCTCTGGGGAGGTGGGACAAGGGTGGGACATCTTCTTCCTCCTCTACTAGCCTTCCAGGGCCATAGGTGCATAAGGAGGTGAGCTTATGGCAGACCTCATGTTCCTTCTCCTTAAAATTATCAAACTCATGGTGATGTATTTTCTTCTTCTTGCCAAACCTCCAGGGACTTTCCCTGTTATTGTCTTTGCCATAAATATCAGAACCAGGAGCAACATGGGGTGACGTCTTGGATGTGATGTGAGCCTAAAAGGATGGCATACAAATATTTCCTGCACCACTGAACTCCTGGGTTGAGATTGAAGGCAGGTGAGGGGGACTCTGTGGGGGTCAGGTTTGCTTCTTCTTATTCCCATCAGATGTGTCGCATTGGCTGGGCTCCATCTCTGTTGGGAAAACCAGGGGACCCTTGGTGTTGCAAGGGGACTCTTCTGGCTTCTTCTAAACATTCTTCCAGTTAGTGGAGAGGTTCAAGGGAGAGGCTGTAGGAGCCATACTGAGAATGATTCTGCTCTTCGTGCTGCTGCTGCTGCTGCTCCCCCAGGCCACCTGTGGGATGCTCAGTGCCAAATGCCCCTTGACTCTGAAAAGAGATAAAATTGAGCCATGGAGTTTTTACAGGCCAGGAGATGTCCTCATTACTGGATTCATTTCTGTACAATCTCCAGAACGCTTAGATGGCAAGACTTTCAACAAGCAACCATCCCTCATCCTTTTCCCTCGGCAAGTAATTTTCTGGTAACACTGTTGATTGCTACATCACTTTCTACTGATTTCCTGAGCTCCGATTACCTCTGCATTTCCAGCGACGTTCCCCATTCTCTCCTGCCTGACTCAGGCAAAGAGCTTTTCCTATATTATCTTTTGGCGAACCTTTGGGGGCTGTCTCAACAGGCAGGCCCCATCCCATGCACAGCCTGCCCTGACACATGCTGCAGCTGACCAGGTTCCTTTTGAAAAGTGTAGCTACACATTGTAGGACAGTGGGCTCTTCGGGCCATAACTTTAATAAGGACAAGAAACATCCAGTTTACTTATAAGCCTTGGGAAGGGAGGCAGGACGCCTGTGGCTGTGGCTGAAGTGATTCATTCTTTGTTTCCCAAATGTGGAAGGCCATATCACTGCTCCTTCCACATGTAACTGCCTCGTAAGAGGTAAATACTGATGAAAGTGTTGTTCTCAAAGGTGGTAGGGTTGTATTTTGGGCTGCAGACGTGCCTGTGTAGCAAGAGGAGGGCAGGCTGCTGTACAGCAAACAAATCCAACACAGGGAAGGCAGGCAGAACTGACCCAGCAGTGACCATTGGTGGGAGACATGGAACAGGGGCTATTACTATTCTCAACTATTGAAAATGGAGGAAGAGTATTTTTAGCTGCTGTACGTGTTTGTGTATTAAGTGCTAATGTTTGTGTCTTTGAGAGAGATAGAGAGGCAAAGGGCAGGATGTGGATGTGGTCCGCCGTTTTCCCCCAAACCCCTTTGGCCATGTGCTTCTTCCTCTTCTTCCACCTCTTCTTCCTCCTCCTTCTTTTTCTGCACCTTCACCTATCCTGTTCAACTGTGGGAGCAGTGCTAAGTGGAAAATTATTTCCTTGCAAAACTGTTTGCATGCATAAATATAACTGGCAGTTTTCCTAATGGGTGGGACTGTAGTCAGTCATTCCAGCTATAAAAAAAGCAAGAAAGCTGAATCTGGAAGGTATAGACCGGTTAGATATTAAATGTAACCTCTAAATTATATACAAGCTTTCCATTGAATAACTCTACCTAAATTATTTTATATATTATTTTATTGTAATGCTTTCTAGTTCCCTTTACATGGATGCACAACATGGAATCTGCATTTTCACAGCAGGAGGACACTAGGTCAATCTTGTCACTGAGCTACCCACCACAACCCCAAGGTTCCTTTCTTGGTCAGCCACCACTAACTCAACTGGTGGCCATCACTGCATCTCATGGTAGTGAACTGCATAGTTCAACCATGTGCTGTGTGAAGAAGCCTTTCCTTTTATCCCTCCTTCATCTCCCACCACTTAGCTTCATAGGATGACCCCAGGTTCTAGTATGATGAAAGAATGAGGGAAATGTCTCCCTATCCATGTTCTCCACACTATGCTTAGTTCTCTATACCTCTGTTAAGTCTCCCCTTGGTTGCCTTTTCTCTAAAAGCTGTAGCCTTACCACAAGTGGAGAAGCTCCCCTTAATCATTGTAGTTGCCCTTTTCTGCCCTTTCTCCGACTCTAGAATGTCCTTTTTGAGATATGGTGACCAGAGGTGTAGACAGTATTCCAAGTGTGGTCATATCACAGGTTGGTATGAGGAGAGTATGGTCTTGGAAGTTTAACTCGCAATTCCTTTTCTAATCATGCCCAACATGTAATTTGGGAAGAATTAGACATTTTCATTGAGCTATCCACCACATATCTGATTTCTCTTTCAAAGGTTGTACATGCCTTATTCCAGCCCTGGCATGTACGTAAGGCCTGGTATTGTTTTCGAACTGTGTCATCCCCTCACCCATCAGCCCTCATTTCCACCACATCTTCCAGCTGGTGAGGGGCCAAACCCAGAGCGGCAGCTGCATCTTGGTGGTCTCCTCAGGTGTAACTGACATATGTGGAGAAGCTGCAGTTTGACCTGGGTGTCATCTGAGTGATCCTCAGCTGGAGGGTGATGGTAGGAATTTAGGGAGAAGAACTCAAGCACTGCCATTCAAAAAGGTAAGAGAGCAGACTAGAGGAAGGGGACAGAAGTTCTCAAGGTTCACTGGAGGAATGGGAAAGCAGCAGACCTCAGCCTGTACAAGGAATACAATCATCACAAAACGATATGGAGACTGGAGGGAAGAGAGGCCTCCATAACCACCAGGGAGGAGACTTAAAAGGCACCCTGAAGGTGGACAAATATCCTCAACTGCTTTCAGGGCAACCAGGTACTTCCAAAGGTGTTGGAGACCCATTTCAATCTTTTTGTTCTGCAGGAGAAGTTGGGTGGGGGCTGGGGGAAGGAAAGAGTAACAGAGCTTGGACAATGGACAAGAGAAGAGTGACTGCAGAAGGGTTTGTTCCTGTAAAGTCTTGCCTGTCAAATGCCAAGCAGACTTATATTGCCTTGTCTCAGCAGAGAAATAATCTCTGTGGCAGAAAATCCTTCTCATCTGCAGGAAGGAGTCTTTATTCATGCATGCGTTTGTTTTGTACCTCACCTTTCCACAAAAACCTGTCACTCAAGTTGTCCTTCTGTGCCTTGAATTATAGAGATTGTGATAGTGCACCTTTCTGTTGCATTAACTAGAAAACAACATTGCATTGTTTTCTTAGAGATGCGGTAAAACACCATTTTTGTTGGGAGGAGTCTACCTTCCTTTCTTTACTAGTGGAACCAATGTAGTTGGGGATGGTTGATGTTCCTTTTCCACCCCCTCACCCTTCAGAAACTGGATTATTGTCCCTGTAACAAGTATATTCTCTCCAGGAGAGAGTGCAGGACAGGAAGGCCTGACGTGCTATGGTCCATGGGGTCACGAAGAGTCAGACACGACTGAATGACTGAACGACTGAACAACAACAACAACAAGTATATTTAGCACGGAAAGACATACCGCACTAACACACAAAGTATGATTGGGTGTTTTGATTCTAGGTTGCACTTTGCATCAGTGCTGTCATGACTAACATTATATCAAGGGAATACAGAAGTCTATATTTCCTGGAATAGTTTCTGGGATCAAAGAAGCAACATATGAACATGGTATTTTGCTTTCTATGTTCTTGCAGGGAAAAAGGGACAAGATACTGGAATATTATGTCCATCCAGTTTGCCATTCAGAGCATCAACCAGAATCCCAGCCTGTTACCCAACATCACCTTGGGCTACAGCATCTATGAGACCTATTACGATGGCAGAATGACTTCTGATGCCTTATTAGACATGCTTTCTACTGGGCAGGCAAATGTTCCCAACTACAACTGTGGGAGATGGAATGAACCGTCGCTTGTTCTGGAAGGATGCCATTCTGACATCTCCATGCAGATTTCAAACGTGCTGGGCATCTACAAAATCCCACAGGTGAGGGTGGTGGGCTGTTTGCAGGCTGAATCTAATTCCACTTTGCATTTTCTCCAAAGCACTGAAAAAGTCAGCAGTGGCCATTCACAGTGAGACTGGAAATGTAGTGTCGCAAGTGACCAGGTTTCAACTGAGTTTAAAGTGCTTTCAGTTGCCGGGAAAATCCACCCACTATTGTGATAGTTAGATAACCTGTGCAGTGCATGAGGGTGTTTTAGGATTGCAGCTTTAGGGATCTTGCTTTCCTTTTATTAAAAAATAAAGAGGGAGGGGTGGACAAGAAGGACTGCTGGATCAATCAGCACCAGGATGTGTTCTATTTCTTGGCTTCAGGAGGACATCTGGTTGACCACCAAGGGAGCAGAACACTGCACTTGTTGGGGCTTTGGTCTGATTCAACAGGAGCGGCTGATGTTCCATGCCCAACTGTGTGTGGCGGCCTGGTGGGAGGAAAGGGGGTCCCATTGTTTGCCAGGTGATATATTGGCGTGTCTGCCCATTGTTCCTTCTGATTCTCTCAAAGGAATACCCTTGGTTTAGTTGGCGGGGCCACAGAATACAAACTGGGCCACTGAATGGCTGGTGCATAAGAATCTGTGAAAAGCTTCTGCCTGCTGAAGTTCTCCAAATTCCAACTCCAAGCTCCTTCCAACACAAGCCCGTAGTGCATTGCAAGTTTTGCTCTTTTCTTTTTGCCTGAAAAGCTGTGCGCATTTTTGTGCCTATTTCCCCCCTCCAAAACAAATGTATACATCAATTGTGCACATCTTTGAAATGTGTGGATTCTGCTCCCTCTGCTTAAAGCAGAGTTTGGTGCATTTTGAAAAGTAAGCATGCTGTGCAACGTACTTCTTTTGCTACACAAAACACATTGTGAGCTTGGGAGGTGTGACCTGGGTAAATCTTGATTAAAAATGAACTGAATGAATGTTCCATATGTCCCAACCGGCACTTTAGTGTTTCAGAGTTCTCTTGCAATGATGCCCAACAATGTGATTCATCAGAAAATTAGGACCAACTACTCCATCCCCATGAAACCTGGTGCAGACAATCTGCAGAGGAAGTGGTATAACCTGACCAGATTTCCAAAATATCAGATGAAGAATGGTTGAGTTAAACAAGCTTTCCCATTTTTCATTGACAACCACTAACAGGGGCCTTACTGGGATAGGTTCAATAGGTGCGAGCAAAGCAAGCAGGGGAGCACTCTCCCCATCCAAGGGATCTCCTGACACAGGACGGGATGGCTCCCTGCATCATGATGACCAGCATCTCTCCACAGAAGTCTTTGCATTCTTCATGTTTGGCAGGACTCCTGTACCAACCTGCAGTATAAGCTGCCTTGTAAATATTCATTCAAAAGTAGGGATGTCAGAGAATTTTGCCATGGATCTCGGGGAATGCCCCCAGAATCGGTGGCGGAATGGTCTGCCCCCCCCGCCCCCCCCCGGGACAAGACTTACCTGGGGTGGATCTTCCTGGCAGCTCCGGCGGCGGCTCCGGCGGCGATGCGGTGGTGGTGCGGCAGCAACGGTGGCGGCCGGTCTTCCGACCGGCTGCCACCACAGCCATTTCCAGTTTTTTTTTTTTAAAAAAAAAAAGACGTGATAGGCTATGTAAACATTTACATAGCCTATCACGGCTAGGTTTAAAAAAAAAACCATGATAGGCTACGTAAATGTTTACGTAGCCTATAACGGCTGACTTAAAAAAACAACAACAACAACAACGCGCGTATGCAAATACGTAAAAAGATTTACGTAGACTAAGACGGCGAAAATAAGGGGAACACAAATAGCGTTGCGGATGCGACGTTATTTGCGTTCCCCTTATTTTCACCGTCTTAGTCTACGTAAACTTGATGTAGACTAAGACGTGCCAAAATAAGGAACGCAAATGGCGGCGGCTGTGGCCGCCACCATTTGCGTACGGACGTTGTTGTTGTTTTTTAAGTCAGCCATGATAGGCTATGTAAACATTTACGTAGCCTATCACGGCTGACTGCAGGGACGCAAACAGCGGTGGCTACGGCCGCCGCCATTTGCATCCCTGCTAGCCAGCAGCCGGATGTCCAGCTGCTGGCAGAGCCGGCCGGCGGCTCCTCAGAATCCCTGCGGATCACAGCCGGCCAGCCAGGATTCCGGGGGGGGGGAGGAACGGAGCGCCTCCCCCCCGTCCAGTATTCCGGGGGGAGGGACGGAGCGCCTCCCCCCCCCACCAACAACATAATCCGCAAAAGGTAAGTGACTTTTGTACATCCCTATTCAAAAGGAAGAGTATGGATCTTCCACATACTTCTCTCACAAGTGTTAACTTTTCATAGGGAAAAAAAAGGATGTATTAAAATGTATTATAGTTTAGAATTCGATTCAGCTTGTTTTCAGCATTCACATTTGTCCTTACAGACTTTTCCTTGTCTTTGCAAACTGTTTACTAAACTCTCAGCCTGTGAAGTAGAATCAACTCAGGAAAAGCAAGGGGTTCAATTGACAGTCAGGAGAAATGTTTAACATTTAAGAAAGTTGTGGAAAGGATAATAGCATATTAGAGAATTCTGTCATAAGCAGAACATGTACACTTCACTGAGCATACAGTATATTCAGAACTAAACAGACCAATGAAAGAGAAACAGGGGGCAATCTGTGTTTATGGAAATGTGTAGCTCAGCAAACCTGACAAGTTCTGAACTAAATACATCAATCTAAATCATAACTAACAACTTTGAGAAAAACAACAACAAATTGCTAGGAACATCCTATTATGCGGGAAACATATGTCAACAGTTCAAAATGCATCATATAAATAGGGAAGGCAAGCCATGCCTTGCAACCACCTTGTATATTTGTATGTTCAATGCTGTTATGTCATGACATATAGACACTGCTTAATATTTTGTAGTAAAAATGTAAAAAGAAGAAGTCATGCCTGATCTCAGAGTCCCCAATTTAGAAACAAAAACAAAAAAATGTGTGTGTTAATACCAGGAATTTTGTAAAATGACAATTTCCTTAGAGACACTTTGCTCTGGAAGATGGCATGGGCTCTGTAAGCTGATCCCTGATCAAGCTAAATGCAGAATCCTATATCATAAAACCCTGAAGACAAGGACAAATCTGACACACCAGTCATTCTTAATAATGTTAGGGTAACCAATACTTGAGTTTTCATCTGGAGCAAATTACAACTCTTCTTTTTCTTGCAGGTCAATTATGCTTTTGTTTCTCATGTTCAGAAGAATAAAGCTCAGTTCCCGTTTTTCTATCCATTAGTCGCCAAAGAAAAAAACCCATATGCAAGGATTGTCCAACTGCTCCTGCATTTCAGATGGACGTTGGTTGGTCTTGTCGCTCAAGACACTGACTATGGAGAGAGATTCAAAAGGACCTTGTCCCCTCTTCTTACTAGGAGTGGCATTTGTGTTGTTTTCATGCAAGGCATCTCAAATACTTTTTCACACCAACTACATGTCCAGAAGGCTTCACTTCGCACGTCAGGAGACGTCAATGTTTTCATTTATGGTGCAGAGAGCAGGTTCTTCTTAGCTGGAATATACATTACACAGGCATACAGTGACCACTTTATTAAAAGTAAATCAGGGAAAGTCTGGATCACCACAGCTGTGTGGGACTTCAATATGGATTTGGGGATGTATCAAAAACCTTCCAACCCCATTTATATATTTTCCTTCCTTATCCAGCCAAAAAAAAGGAGAGAAAATGATGATGTTTTACGCCTTTCATTTCATATCTTGACATTTAGGAACAAAGCATTGAACTGCACCTATTCAAAGCACGGAACATCTGTGAAAGGCTGGACAAGATGCATGGAGAAACCAAAACTCAAGGCACAGTCCAATGAGGACATGGAGATAATCCTGTCTGCAGACAGCTACATCAATTACAACACTGTCCAGGCTGTGGCCCAGGCCTTAGATGCTGCTTACGCATTCAGATCCAAGGGGAAGCTGGTGGAGGGTGGAGGCAGACAGGATGTTCAAAGGTTACAGCCATGGCAGGTATTCCCTTTTCCATCCCAGATATTCCAGGTGACCATGATGTTCAGAATCATTACCTTGGAGTTGGAAAATGAGAAAATGTCGTAGCAAAGTGAAATGTTGTATATTTCTAGAGCAATCCCAGTTGTGAAATTCCCTGTACTGGAAGAGTGCCTAATGGTCATGTCTGATACAAGAGCAAATACAAGATTAACTGTAGCTCCTCAGACTGTTAAAGCAGACAGAGGGGATATGCCAGGGCCTGCAGGAGAAGCCGCCACCACCACTGGGGAAGAGGCGTGCCTGCTGCCACCACCATCACCAACACCAGTCCTCCCCATGGACTTCTGCCTGGTGGACCGCCAGTCCCTGCAGGACCAGGCCCCCAGGTACTGAGCCAGCTGTGCTGACTGTTCCACCTGCCCTTTCCTGGAGGGGCTATATAAGCTGGCTGGCTGAGGTGACCTGGGAGAGCCAGGGCCTGTAGGAGAATCCACTACCATCACCAGTGGGGGAAGAGGGCGGCTGCGGCTGCGGCAGCAGCAGAGTCCTGCCTGGCAGTATTTTTCAAGGGGATTTTAAAATTGTTTTTAAATTTTGGGGGCGTCTGTTGTGTTTTTAGGGTGGGTAGCCTGCCTGATAGGCGGGAGCAAGGGGGCATGTGTCCACCTGATGGAGGCAGTGGGGGGAGTGTTGGGGGCCAGAACATACTGAGGCTGAGCAGCAGGCACAGGTGGAGTGCTAGGGGCAGGCCCTGCCAGGTAAGGGGAACAAGGGAGAGATGTGTAGTATCTGTCCCCTGCTCCGGGCCTGTCCAGAGCCAAAAGATCGCTGGGGGAGGCGTGACTCCATCTTCTGGCCTTCATTTGCTGCTCTGCAATGCCAGCTCTGTTACCCAGAAAACCTCCCTCATCCATGACATGATCCTGGATGGGGGTGCAGACCTGGCATATATTACAGAGACCTGGCTGGCTGAGGCCGCTGCTCCAACTCTTGCGGCCATGTGTCCAGCCAGATTTTCGTATGTATAGCAGTCAAGGGCTGGTGATCGGGGAGGGGGAGTGGCTGTTACCTACTGAGAGTCCTTGGTCTTCACCAGACCACCTCTCCAGGAGACCAATGTTGCTGAGTGCATGTACTGGAGGTTGGGCCTGTAGGGCAGTCTGGGGATTCTGCTTGTATACCGTCCGCCCCACTGCACGGCTGACTCCCTGGCTGAGGTGCTTCAGGTGGTCTCTGATGTGCATGTGCAGTCCTCTAACTTGTTGGTTTTGGGGGACTTCAATGTATGTGCAGGGGCCGTCCTCACAGGGGCACCTTGGGACTTCATGGAGACCATGGCTTCCTGGGAGCTGCACCATATTCCAACTGAGCCACCCATGTAGCCAGTCATGCACTAGACCTTGTGTTTGTTTCTGGAGAAGCAGGGGGGGGGGTGATCTGGAAGTCGGGGGTATATCCACCCCCTCTTGTCATGGTCAGATCACTATCTGGTGATGTTGGACTTCTAGGTTCCACATCCCCTCTGCAGGGGTGGAGGACCCATTAAAATGGTCCGCCCCAGGCGTCTTATGGATCTGAATGGATTCCTGAATGTGCTTGGGGATTCTCTGGATCATGCCAACGGCCACTCGGTCGAGACCCTGGAGGGTGGCTGGAATGCTGCAATCACTGGGGCATAAGATTGGGTGGCTCCGAAATGCCCTCTCCCCCTGGACAGGGCTCAGGCTGCACCATAGTTCAATCTGCGCCCACTACAGTATTTGTGTTCCCCTTTTTTTTGCCATAATAGCCTACGTAAACATTTGCGTAGACTAAAACAGTGAAAAATAAGGAAAGCAAATGGTGGCCGCCATAGCCACCGCCATTTGCGTATGCCATTTTGGTTTATTGTTTTGATTGGCTTGCCATGATAGGCTACGTAAATACTTACATAGCCCATCACGGCAAAGACCAGGATTGAAATGGCGGCTGCGGCAGCCGGTAGAAAGACCAGCTGCCAGAGCCGCTGCTGTCCGGAACATCCGCCCCATAAGCCTCATCCTGAGAGGAATCCCCGGGTGTGGGGGGCAGGCTGTTCCACCACGGATTTTGGGGGGCCAAATGCCAGTGCATTCAGCCTCACCGAAATCCATGGCAGAGTTCTCCTCCATCCCTAAAGGCGATGCGGTTGAAGGCACACTTGGAAGTAGCCGGTTATCTAGACCCATTCCAGTCGGGCTTCAGGCTTGGGCATGGGACAGAAACAGCCTTGGTCACCTTGGTGGATGATATGAGGAGGGCTCTGGATAGGGGTGAATGCTCCTTCCTTGTTCTCCTCGACCTCTCAGCGGCTTTTGATACTGTTGACCACGGTATCCTCCTGGACTGCCTGGAGGGGTTGGGCGTTGGAGACACCGTATTACGGTGGTTCCGGTCCTTCCTCGCCAGCAGGTACCAGAGGGTAGCACTGGGAGAGGAGGTTTCAGACCCGTGGCCACTCACTTATGGGGTGCCACAGGGTTCCATCCTCTCCCCGATGCTATTTAACATCTATGTGAAGCCGCTGGGGGCTATCATCAGGAGGTCTGAGGTGCGGTGTCATCAGTGTGCAGATGACATGCAGCTCTACCTCTCGTTCAAATCTTCACCAAGGTTGGCCATAGAATCCCTGTCCAAATGTCTAGAGACTGTGGGTGGCTGGATGGGGAGGAATAAGCTGAAGCTGAACCCTGACAAGACCGAGGTACTTTTGGTGGGAGACAAGAGGAGGCTGGGGGATGTTGACCTGGTGTTGAATGGGGTATGGTTACCCTTGAAAGACCAAGTCCGCAGCTTGGGGGTCATCTTAGACTCCCAGGTGACCATGGAGGCTCAGGTGTCAGCTGTGAGCCAGACAGCGCTGTACCAACTCCATCTGATATGGCGGCTGCTCCCTTACCTTCCTGACCATCTGCTCCCATCGGTAGTACATGCCCTGGTCTCCTCTCATTTAGAATACTGTAATGCGCTCTATGTGGGGTTACCCTTGAAGATGGTTCGGAAGCTGCAGCTGGTACAGAACATGGCAGCTCGCCTGATTACAGGCAGCTGCCGGCAAGATCACATCACTCCAGTGCTGAAGGAAAACCAGTTGTTTTCCAGGCCAAATTCAAGGTATTGGTTTTGACCTTTAAAATCCTATACGGTTCCAGCCCAGCCTATCTCAAGGAGCACCTCCAGCAATACCAGAAGGCCGCTCAACAAGACCAGCCTCAGGTGGCCTTCTCTCTGTCCCATCAGCCAGGACAGCTAGGCTGGTGAGGATGAGGGAGAGGGCCTTCTCTGTGGTGGCCCCCACTCTGTGGAACTCCCTCCCTAGGGAACTCCGCCATGCCCCCTCTTTCATGAGCTTTCGCCACGCATTAAAAACATGGTTGTTCAGGCAGGCATTTGGGGTGGGCTAGGGTAGTTTTAGAAATGTGATGTTTTTAATGTTGAATTTTATTGTTTAAAATGTTTTTATTGTTGTACATCACCCAGATTGGCTGATTAATAAAATAAATAAATAAATAAATAAATATTCAACCAGATTCCTGGAGAGAGTTGAGAAGACATCTATGCACTTGAGTTGGGAACCAGTCCTGAGTCCCTGGAGATTCACGCATGACATTGGTCGGCGGAACTAAGCTATCCAATGTCGTTGCATGTTCACTAACAGGTGGTGTGTTTCATTGTTTGACCCTTCCCTGAGATTCTCCAAGTTCTGCAATACAATCATCATGGAAGGAATGTATTTGGATGGGAATGGAGATCAGGCAGTGGAATGAAGCCTTATGAATGATAACACACAAGCCAGCCCTTGAGTCTGGAACCAGTCCTGAGTCATTGGAGATTAAAGTGTGAAATGGGCAGAACTGAGATCCTGGCTGGGTTCAGATGTCATGCTAAGCCTCAATGGGTTGTTATAGTTAGTGGTTTCAGAGTGGCTTAGTGTGGCCTCAGAACCCGGAGCATGTTTGCCATTGTGGGTAGTTTGGCATGACCAAGCAATCCTGAGAACCCATGTTTTTTTGTATGGTTGTTTAGGGTGGCTTAGCTTGATGTCAAACCTGGCAGGGTAATTTTTATATGAGTTGTTGGGGACAGCCAGCCAGCTGAGCAGTGAAGAACCCTCTCCATTTTATTTCTCTGCTGTGAGATGTATCCAAAGTTTGCCTCCATTCTACTACTCTGCCAAAAATTCTGCATAATTCTTGTGAACTCCCTCATTGCTTTGTAACCCTCATGTACATCTGACACCTAGCAATGGCGTTTCTGGCTGAAGGTGAGAAGGTAGGATGAAATGGACATTGGCAGATGATTGTCTGTGTTGAGAAATGGGTGAATCACCCACCTGCCTTGGTTGCTTCTCAGGGTGGATTAGGGTGATGTGTGAATGTGCCAATTGAATCAGTTTTCCTGATACTAAAAGCTGCTGTTTCCTCTGCCATTCCAGCTTGACCCTTTCCTGAGGAACCTTCAGTTCTACAATATTTCTATCATAGATGGAATGTATTTGAACAAGAATGGAGACCTGGCAGTTGACTTGGACATTGTGAAATGGATGGTGTTTCCCAATCATGCTATCGTTAGCGAGAAGTTTGGGAGTATAACAAGACAGGGATCCTCAGGGTTCAAGTTCAGCATCGAGAAGGATCACATGGTGTGGCCCAAACCGCTCAACCTGGTAGGGGAAATCATGCAGTCCATCTCATTCAACTGACCATCCTGGATCCTGGAATCCAAAGTATCCTATGCCCCCCCTCCGATGCCATCCGTAGGAGTGCTTCCCACCATTACAAGAGAGGAAGGAAGTTTACACCCCTGATTCCATCTTCTTTACATAATTCTATGGATTTCATAAATAACCACAATTCTGTAATTTTACAGGGAAATCTTAGTGACTATGAAGGTGAGGTGCCCTCATACCAATTTCTGATGCCCTATGGCACCTCAGGTGGGCAAGTTGTATCTGGAAACATATGAAAAAGCAATGGTTTCCTCAGAAACTCCCATTTCTATGTACCTTGTGAATTGCAGGAGATTCGTTGATGATTCCCTTTTTATCTGAAAAAATGTATGCATCAGAGAGATTTTGTGGGATGGGGGAATTCAAATATTGAAAACACTCAATGTGATACCTGTCAGAATTACATAGAGATCAATCTTATACATGGGGGGATGAATCCTGTGGACCACAGGCAGTGTCTAGCAGGCCATGGGATAATTCGGATTCTTGGATCTGAGATCAGAAAGGGGGTTCTGACCTCAGGTCCAGGAATCCACAGACCTTGCCCCCTCTCCCTCCCAGCTGGCACCATTCCGCCTGCCTCTCCGAGGTCAGAAATACAGCCTCAGAGAGGGGGCAAAGGTGTCATTCCAGTGGGTAGGTGTTGAAAATCCTTTGGTGGAAACACTGACTTACTCAGGGCCGAATTAGAGATGTGCGGATTGTGTTTAATACACTCCATCTGTGTCTTGTCAGTCAGAATAAAAAAAAATACCCATCTTAAAGAAAAAGTGACACCAAAATAGAAAACACAATTATTAAGGAGGGGGATTATAACTATGGATGGATGGGTTCCATTCCTCTGGGTTCTCCAGGTGGCTGCCCAACCCAGGCCCACATCCACTGGACCTGGATCATGCTCGAGCCCCGCCCATGTTTGGCAAGTGTCCTGCAACTTGGACATAGACTTACAGGCAAAACAGTGCTGTGAATTGCCCATATACTCAGGTTTCACAGCTCTTCTGGGGTATAATTCTATTTTCACAGACTTTTTTGAAAGATAGTAATTGCAGGGGAGGCTGAGGGGCTTGAGCTGGGGGAAGGTCTCGGTGGGTGTGGCTGGACGGGCGCTGGTGGTCTCATGGATTTGCAGTCCAAAACAGGTGCCCATGCCATCCCTAACTGTAACAAAGCTAATTAAAACATTTCATAGGGGACTATTAAACCTTTCAGAGAGTCTAGGCAATATTTATTGACACAGTATAAGATGTTAGCAAGCTTCGTCTTCTCTACCAGTCAATGGCTTTCATTTCTCCAAACCCCATTGGACAAACATGGTGGTCCCATAGGACATATTGTAGTCTGTGCCAGTAATATGTAGTAGGGCAATGCATAGAGAGAATCTGTTACTGGACCCAACCCTCAGGATTCAAGATATTGCTTCCTCGGCTCTGCATGCAGCAGACATTCTGTAAGTAAGTTAGCCTGCCTTCACCTCCATCAGCTGCAGGGAGTTCAGTCTGCCTTAGTCAGAAGCCATCTCAGCTCAAAAGATCCAGTAGAGGACACATAAGGGGCATGTTTCCCAGGGAGGACATCATACTTTGATAGAGCATATGGGAGTGGTTCCCAGCAGCAGTAGTCATTGCAGTCAGAGTATCAATGTCATAAAGTCTTTTATACATCTCCTCCCAGGCACCATCATGAACCTTGCAAGCTAATACATTTGTGAAAAGCTGAGCTTGGAAGTAAGTACACTTGTCTGATCTGCCTCAGAATCTCTGCCCATGTCTTTATATTCTACCAGTACCAAGAGGTACTAGCAGTACCAAGGGGGGGACCCAACTGAAAAGTTATCTTTAAGCAAAAGGAGATGGCTCCTTTGGGGAAAAAAACCGGGCCTTTGCAAATTCCAGGGATTGAATTCACAGAAACCTGATGTCATTTCCATCTGTTGCAGATTTATTCAATGTCCCTAGGCACAATCCTGTGAATGTTTTGACAGAAAAAGTCCTACTACTGCGTGACTGGCTGGGGAATGCTGGGAGTTGTAGAAGAAGGGGCGGAGGACATTAATAGAAGTATAGCTTCCAAATCCCAGGAAGTACTAGTTCCCCTCTACTCAGCACTGGTTAGGCCTCATCTGGAGTACTGTGTCCAGTTCTGGGCACCACACTTGAAGAAGGATGCAGACAGGCAGGAGAGGGTTCAGAGGAGGGCAACGAAGATGATCAGGGGACTGGAAGCAAAGCCCTGTGAGGAGAGACTGAAAGAACTGGGCATGTTTAGCCTTGAGAAGAGAAGACTGAGGGGAGGGATGATCATGCTCTTCAAGTACTTGAAAGGTTGTCACAGAGAGGAAGGCCAGGATCTCTTCTTGATCATCCCATTGTGCATGACACAGAATCATGGGCTCAAGTGACAGGAAGCCAGATTCCGGCTGAACATCAGGAGAAACTTCCTGACTGTTAGAGCAATATGACAATGGAGTCAATGACTTAGGGTGGTAATGGGCTCTCCCACACTGGAGGCATTCATGATGAAGCTGGACAGCCATGTGTCAGGGATGCTATGATGACCTAGATTCCCGCATTGAGCAGGGGGTTGGATTCGGTCTTGTAGGCCCCTTCCTACTATTCTATGATTCTGTGATGCTATAGGGCACTGCAAGGAGTGGCTGAGTTTTTCTCCATTCTTTCTGGGTGGCTGTGTAGCAGTTTTGAATAACCTATCATAAAATGGCCTGCTGGTCCAGATGTCACAGCAAGCCACCCTGAGTGCAAACAAACCCAACCACAAGCCATGGGTTCTCAGAGTGGCTTGTTGGTGAAAAATAAACCCTAATGGAAAACTGATCCGGGTTCAGAAGTCATGACAAGCCACCCTGAAACAACCCATGGTGACCTCCCAGTGTGACTTATTGTGTTGTGCAAAACAGGTCATTCTCTTTTACTGTGACGTTGGGGAACTGATGATGATCCCCAGCTTTTCATTTCTGAGAGACTGATGACACCTCTTCTTGTGTTAGGAGCATGCTTGATCAGTTCCCTTCAGAAATTGCCTGTGTTGCTGGTTTTGAGACAGATCTGTCAGACAGCTCTGAAGGCAACTTTAATAGAAGTAAGCCAATATATATATATTAATGTCTCCTATATCAATTGCTATTTGTTTTCTTGGATGAATTTATGCCTTCTGCCTTTTTGGTTGTTGTTGGTAAAAAGTTTCAGTTCCTATTGTGTTTATCTACCAGCCCATGCAGAAAGCCCCCCAATACAAGTGGGCTGAAATTATTATGGCTTACGAGTAGGGATGTCAGAGAATTTTGCCATGAATCTCGGGGAGGCCGAAATCAGTGGAGAAACGGTCTGCCCCCCTGCCCCCCCGGGATGGGACTTACCTTGTGCGAATGTCCCTGTCGGCGGCGGTTCGGCGGCGGGTCGGCGGCAGTTCGGCGGCGGTTCAGCGGCGGCGGCCGGTCTTCCGACCGGCCACCGCCATTTCCAAGTAAAAAAACAACAACAACAAAACGAGATGGGCTACGTAAAGATTTATGTAGCCTATCACGGCTAGATTTTCAAAAAATACCATGATAGGCTACGTAAATGTTTACGTAGACTATCACGGCTGAGTTAAAAAAAACAAACAAACCGCACATACGCAAATGGTGGTGCTCATGGGCACCGCCATTTGCGTTCCTTATTTTGGCACATGTAATCTACGTAAACATTTATGTAGACTACGGCGAAAATAAGGAGAACGCAAATAGCGTAGCGTCTATGCTATTTGCGTTCCCCTTATTTTCACCGTAGTCTACATAAATGTTTACGTAGACTACACGTGCTAAAATAAGCACGTGCTAAAATAAGCCCATGGGCGCCGCCATTTGCGTACGCGCGGTTTGTTTGTTTTTTCACTCAGCCGTGATAGGCTACATAAACATTTACGTAGCCTATCACTGCTGACTGCAGGGACGCAAATGGCGGCAGCTATGGCCGCCGCCATTTGCAGTCCCGGCAGGACAAGATTCGTGGCGAGAGAGACGGGGCGCCTCCCCTCCCGGCCAGAATTTCGGGGGATGGATGGAGCGCCTCCCCCCCACCACGAATCAACTTCCGTCAAAGGTAAGGGACTTTCGTACATCCCTACTTGCGAGCTGCAGAAATGGGCTCCATTGGTTGTAGGATTTGTATTGGATGCTGTCCAAGGCTTTCCTTTTGGGGGAGGGTTCCCTTTTCATTTTAGGACATCTAGCCTGATGTGGTTGACACAGACTGGCAGCAATTCCTCTCCAGGGTTTTAGGCAGGATTCTTTCCTACCCTAGCAGAAGATGTGTGGATTGGACTGGGGCCTTCTGCATGGAAAGCAGGGAGTCCATCACTGAATGCGGTCGGCAACCAAAGTGTTGTCCAGGACTGGCGACCGGGAGCATCTGCCTGCCATGTTACAACAGCTTCTCAGCGTTCCCCTCTGGTTCCAGGCACAGTTCGTCTTAGTGCTGGTAATAACCTAGAGAGCCCTACGTGATGTTGGAGCAGTTGTCCTGGAGGACCACTGTAAAGTCACCCTCCTGCAGGTCCATCTGTCTCGTGCCTCCACTTTGGGACAGTTGTCCTCACTGTCCCACAAGCTTCAGCCCCAACGTTCCCCAGGGGAAAGAAATGCCCATTAAGCCTAGTTGGTTCCCTTTCCCCAGCCAGGAGAATTACCCAGGAAATCTGAGCACTCTGGGTAGTGCAGACAGTTGAACAAAACGTGGGAGTTTCTAATTTGCAAACAGTAAATAAATAAATAAAGTGCATTTCATTCAAGAGACATATCTTATAATTAATCACTCGGTTCTCGTTCTTACCCTGCCTTCCCTTCTAACTCCTTTTTCCACAACCCCACTATCTAGATGTAGCTTCAGCGAGCCATAAGGCCCTGTTTCTGTTGGCTCAACCATTTGCTCCTGCCTCTTATAAACTCAGTCTCCACACACATACACACACACACACCAGCCCCCCCCACACACAACTTTCTCTCGCTTTCTACCAAACAATTTACCTTGACTTACGTGCATCTGGTCCCCGCTCCTCTGCCAAGCCTCCATTCTGTGGAAAATGGGGGCTCGGCTTTTTGTGTAAATGTAGATTTTGTATAAATGGTATCCATGAAGAGTCCCATTTACACAACATTACAGGTGTGAATGGTCTGTTTAGACCATTCACACCTGTCACGTCTTGTAAATGGGCCTCTTTGCAGCTGCCTTTTGCATCAAATATCCCTTTACAGAAAAGGGTGATCCTACATGCTGCTCCCTGGGAACCCGTGAATGCCTGGCAGCTCACCCCTGCCCCATGGCAAACAGGGCACAGGGCTGTTGGGGGTCCCACAAGTGGTACACCGCGCAGGCAGGGATGAGTGTGGCCATCCCTAGACAGGCTATGACAGTAAACAAACTAAAATATGAATAATTTGTTGAATATTACACATGAAGCAAAATGCTCTGGTTTCTACGCAATTTCCTCCAAGATAAAAACACTGGGCCTATGAATGGCATGATGGGAAAGACAGACAGGACTGGAATGGGAGTGAGAATTGGGCCTGAGGGAGTCAGGGCCTGACAGGGACAAAGCCAGCCACACCCAGACGGCCCTGAGGAACCCTGAGGTCAGAGGTTTTGGTCTGGCAGCTGGAGAAGCTGAAGTCTGAAATGCAGCAATTGGCCAAAGGCAGGAGAACAAAGACCAGGCTCCTTTATGGCCTGGCAGGGGATTCGTCCTGCCTTCTGATCAGAGAGGCTGCACACGTGGCTTCCCTGCTGCACCTGAAAAGGGCTCTGTGGTTTATCCACCCAGAATCCACAATCACTCACAACCCAGATTCCCATCATACAACTACTCGTCTCCCAGACAGAGCCCCAAAGTCCAGGAGAACCACTCTGGAAGGTGTCTTGGAAGAAGCTGCTATGGTCCCATGGGTTGGTTCACTTGATAAAAGGAATTTGTGCCAAGCCTCTCTTGGGACAATGGGCTGGAGCCTTCTTCCAAGACCTCACCTGCCCTCGCTGACCACCTGTGTGTGGTCTCCATAGCTCCTTCTGATCCTCCACAGTCAGTGGGTGTTTGACATCACACACATGGTGAAGGCAAGGCTGGAATCCACTCAGGAGATGCCGGCAGGGGAGGGTCCATGTGTAGAGGCATCTGTGAATAGGGATGTCAGAGAATCCCGCCATGGATCTCGGTGAGGCCAAATGCCAGTGCATTCGGCCCCCCCAAAATCCATGGCAGAATGAAGCCCCCCTCCTCCCACCCCGCAAAATGGGCCCGGAATGGAGCACCTACCTGCTGCTGTCCGTGCTGCTTCCATATAGCCATGATAGGCTACATAAATACTTATGTAGCCTGTCACGGCTAATGCAGGGATGCCATTTGCGGAATCTCAGTGGAGTGGAGCAGGCCAGAGAGAACTTCGGGGGGAGGGAGGCCTCCCCCAACCACGAATGTCCCCCTTCGAAAAGGTAAGTGACTTTCGTACATCCCTACCTGTGAACAGCCACCAGTGCCCCAACATGCAGACCCCTCCCTGCCTGCATCTCCTGAGTGGGCTCCAGTCTTCCCTTTGCAATGTGAAACAGTGGTTTCTTTGCAGAGCAGACCTGCCTGTGATTCTGCTTCTGGGATGCCAGGATTCAGGACTGTACTGGAGCTCTACCCTATGCCATGGGAGGAAGCCATGTTTCTCTTTGATGTTATGAGTGTTTGTGAGTAGCATTCTGTACGTGCTCTGGCATAATGTGATTTTCTATGAACTGTTGTATGGAATGTAGGAACAAAACCAGCAAGATTTTCTACTTCCGCCACCAGGAAGCGATAATCTCCTCACATCGACCAGTTCATGGGCATTAAGTTCTCCAATACAGTCAGGATGTTGCCTTGGAAGGTATCCATGCTCCATCTAGTGCAGGGGTGACACTGCCAACCAGCAGCGCTCCTTCAAGATTGGGAAGGATTTTCCCTGACCACCTGCCCAAGCATCCAGCAAAAGGTCTGTGGTCAAACAGACCTTAGGAAGTCAATTATGCATTCATAGATAGACCCCAGAATATGCATGACTCTTCATTCAGAGGTGGCTCTTAGGTGGCTGCCCTAAGGAGCTTATAATCTAAAATAGGATACAGAGGAAGCCAGCAAGGAAGTGCAGGGACATGGTGGAACCAACGCTAAACAGGTAACCAATATGCCGTTGTTACAGCTTCAAATGCGTAGGGTTATTGATGGGCTTCAAGTTGAACTTCGGCTAGAGGCCCTCATGTCCTTTTCAATTCTGTGTCTCCACTGAGAAATTAGTCCTACCCACATCCCTTGATAGTCCTTGTTTTTGTCCGTAGCCCCTGCCACATTCCAGATGTGTGGAAAGCTGTCGCCCAGGGTTCATGAAGGCGGTTCAAGAAGGAAAACCGTCTTGCTGCTATGACTGTGTCCCCTGTGCAGAAGGAACCATCTCCACTCAGGAAGGTGGGTGACTCAGAAGGTCATCTTGCCCCTGAGGTGGAGGGCAAAGATTCACCCAGACGTTTTGTGTCCAGGATTTGTAAAGACATTTCTAAACATGGTGCAAATAATAACCTTGGAGGATGGACTGGGGTGGGGGCAGGCAGTGGATTGGGCAGGGATCAGTGCCACCAGCAGCCCATGAATGGTGACACCATGTTGACCTGGCTGAGCCCTGCCTAAAGTGAATGCATGGCTTAGATTGGGGGTGCACAGAAAGCCAATCTGTCTCTGACCACCATGGCCTGTGAAGTGCAGGGAGGCAGGAAGGAGGAGAGCAGCAGCAAGGTTGCAGCAAGTGTGTCAGGAGAGAAGCAGCTCTGTTTGCCTTGTGCGAATTCCAGGCACAAAAGCTGTTCAAAATTGCACTCTTAAGGTGTACTCCCCCCCCCCAATTGTGTCAGGCTCGGCTATCCGACACGATCTGGCAAATTGACACAGATCACACCCAAGGTCTTTATTTGTGAGCTTATGCAGTTCATCTTTCCAGAGCTCGTGGCCTTTATTATCCTCAATAAATCACATGGCCAATGCAGAAGCTATCTGCACACTGTTTTCTTCAAGAGGCAGCCTCGAGGCTCAAAATCAAGCAGAGTCATAGTCCCAGCAATATACTGCAGGTCAGAAACTTAGTGGTAGTGGGTACTGTTATTAGCATTACAAGGCAGGGAAGAGTCCAAGAGTCCTGATAAGTCCAGGCCAGAATGCATTGCAGGCTTTTAAAGTGTTCCCAGCAAAGGCTCTTCAGCCAGAGCACCAGTTAAAGAGAGGGAACTGCTGGTAAAGGTCCCCTTCTGACGTTCTCTCCTGACAGGGGCATCTGCCGGTAAACAAGCACTATGTCTCAGAGAGACATATTTTCTGCCATCTTGAATGGACACCTCAAATTAGGTGATGCCCCCAAAGCCACCTCCCTGGGAGAATGTTCCCCCTGCTTGGCTCTCCCAGTCCAGAAGTCTAATTCAAAGGTCTCCTTCAAGGCCGCGTTGTCAGCTGTGGCTGATAGGGAGTATCAGCAGAGCCAACATTCCAGGCGTCCAGCTTCCCATGACTGGACCGGGTTCTAACTCATCCCCCTCAATCTCTGAATCAGATTCCAGCTCTGAACTCGTAGCGCCCACAGTGACACTGGGGCGAGGCCCAACAAGTTGTTGTGTGAATTTGTGCTCTCTCTCCCCCCCCTTTCCTTGGTCTCATCAAAGAAAGAAAGAGATAAGAGGCAGCTGGATAGGGAGACACTGATCTTTTGGGGGGAGGGGCGACTGGCTGAGCATGTTGAGATGAGTCAAAGGCAAGGATGGCAGAGAATTCCTCCACAGACAAGATTCAAAAGAATCTAGACTCCGGAGTCTGTGGAGGAACGGATTGCTTTCCTCCACCTCCCTGAGGAGTCCTCCCTGACTGGATCCTCCTTGCCGGCCAGCTCTGGAGCACCAGCTATACAGCCACCGTTGCCATATTGCTGGCTGTGCTGACTGACTCCAGGTGCAAATGGCGTAGCAAATGCCATTTGCAGCTGGAAAGCAAGTAGATTAAGCTAAATGCCGCCTATCGTGTGAAAAACCAGAGACCTAAATGGTGTCCACTATGCCATTTGTGGCCGTAAAGCCCTTGGTTTAAGCTAAATGCAGCTATTTAGAGCTGCATTTAGGTTAATCTAATTGCTTTCCGGCAGCAAATGGCATCTTCTACGCCATTTGCATCTGGAGTCATTCAGCACAGCCAGCGATATGGCAATGGCAGCCATATCACTGGCGCTCTGGAGCTGGCTGCTGGCTCTGTAGCAGAGCTCCATGGAGTGGAGCTGGCCAGAGAGGATTCTGGGGGGATGGATGGATTTCCTCCCCCCGCGGGCGGATTCCCAAATGGAGGAACCGGAGGGAATGCGCCCATCCCTAGTCAAAGGCCAATATCAAGATGTGCCTATGAGGTGAATTCTGTTTGTGTTAAAGCTGCAAGTGACTTTGCTGAGAACCAAACACTTCTAGTCTCTGCTGGGAATGAATGCTAGCTGGTACTTGCTGGAGTCATCCTGCCTCACTGCTAACTTGTATAGTATAAAACCCATTGTACCCCATGGCTCTGGGTTCAGAGAAGCTGTCTGATCCAACCATTGGGTACATCTATGTACTGTCAGTTACTCAATAAAGTACTCCATGTAAGTAAACCTGGATCTGATTTATCACTATTTTGGCATGTCTAACCTAAGAGCTCAAAGGCCACGGCTGGGACATTACACGCCCATGCACTTTTACTGCAACAGCTTATGTGCAGATGTGCAATAGAGAAGCTGGGGCTTCTGCCATCCAAGCAACCCCCCCCACACACACACCAATGAACATGCCCTCCCCTTCACAGTTCCTGACCCCCAGTACAAACGTCTGGCCCTTGGGTGGAAATGTTCACCCTCAAATATATCTTTCATGGAATGAAAAAGAAAAGAGACCATTAGAGTTGTATAAAGTTAATCTTTCTCCTTTTCTTTGCAGATGCAGAGCATTGCAACAGGTGTCCAGACCATCAGCATCCAAACAAGGACCGTGATCTGTGTATCCCCAAGGCTATCACCTTCCTCTCCTATGGAGAATATTTAGGGATCATCCTGGCTTCCTTAGCCCTATTCTTGTCCTTAACCACAGGCTTTGTGTTAGGAATCTTCATAAAATTCCACAAAACCCCAATAGTCAAAGCCAACAACCGGGACCTCTCCTACATTCTCCTCATCACACTCCTGCTTTCCTTCTTGTCCTCCTTCCTGTTCATTGGCCAGCCAATGAAAGCAACCTGCCTGCTCCAACAAACAGCCTATAGCATCATTTTCTCAGTTGCCATCTCTTCACTCTTGGCCAAAACGATCACTGTGGTATTGGCCTTCCTGGCCACAAAGCCAGGGAACAGAGTGAAGAGATGGCTGGGGAAGAGGTTGGCCAACTCCGTTCTCATTTCCTGTTCCAGCATTCAAGTGGCCATCTGCACCATCTGGTTGGGAATTTCTAGCCCATTCCCAGATTCTGACATGCACTCCCAGCCAGGAGAAATCCTACTGCAGTGTAATGAAGGGTCTGTTGCCATGTTTTATGGTGCCCTTGGCTACATGGGCTTCCTGGCTGCCATCTGCTTCACGGTGGCTTTCCTAGCCAGGAAGCTGCCTGGCGCCTTCAATGAAGCCAAGCTGATCACCTTCAGCATGCTGGTCTTCTGTAGTGTTTGGGTGTCCTTTGTGCCCAGTTACCTGAGCACCAAGGGAAAATACATGGTAGCCGTGCAGGTCTTCTCTATCATGGCCTCCAGTGCTGGGTTACTGGCATGCATCTTTCTTCCCAAGTGCTACATTATTGTCTTGAGGCCTGATCTGAATATGAAGGAGCATCTAACAACAAAAAACTAATAGTGGTATACAATTTGTATGGAGTTCTTGTTTAGGGATGTTATTTAGCAAGAATCTGCTTCCTTCCATGAGTGTTTCAGATCATATATGAGGATACTTCAGGAAAACCTATATCTCTGACTGCTTTGCTGGTTCTTGACATGGGATGAAAGTTGTACTTTTCTGATAGAAAAACATAACTGATTAACTAAAATGGGGGGGCATTGACCAATTGACCAATTGGCATAAGACCAATGGGGGGGCAGAGGTTGTTCAAAAGATGTGATTGCTCAGGAGATTCTGACCACATTCTTCCCTTCCCATTTGTGTGATTGGAAAGTAGTAGGATATGTACATAGGAAAGTACAATACCTAGTGAGATGTGGAAACTCAATTTAAATTCTACTTGTTGCTTGTTGTTACAAGTAGGGCCATGAATAGGTACCCCCCCACACCCAATTCACAATCCTGATTCAGCCCTGATCCCTCTCAGGCTGATTTGTACCTGATCTGACCTCATTTGGACCTTCTATCATAAGAAAGATTTGGAAATCTGAATTATTTAAATTTTGTGGAGACAGTGACTGTTTGCATCCGTGACATTCCTTAAGTCACAAGTGTCTCCTGGGTGGTGCTAAAGAACAGTCACTTCGAAGCAAACACCTGAAGCTTTGAAGTTACGGCAGCCAGTTAATCCTAGTGATCTCCTGGCTATATCACATGGCACCAAATTATGCCTCCAGGCATGAACATAAATGGTCCTTTTCAGGACCCCATGAGAAAGAATCTTGGTCCTGTTACCAAGATTTGCCAGATCAATATAGAAGGAATAAGTAGGTCTAAGTGCCAAGTTCTACAACAGATTTTAGCAGATAATGACATCAATGTAGTTGCAGTTCAGGAAACTCATGCTGAAAATGAGGACCAAATCAGACAGAGCCAGGATCCCTGGCTACGACTTGCTGGGAGCAACATACCACCATCCTTATGGAGTGGCAACATATGTAAGGTCATCAATTGAAAATGCCCAACTGTGCTCAGCCTCTAATCTCAACAATATACATCAGGTAACTGTAAGAATAGGAGAATTAACAATAACTAACATATATAAGGGGCCGCGGTGGCTTAGTGGTTAAGACGCTGAACTGCAGACTGGAAGGTCGACAGGACAGCAGTTCGAGACCCGAGTGCTGCATGACGGAGTGAGCTCCCGTCTTCAGTCCCAGGTTCTGCCAACCTAGCAGTTCGAAAGCAAGAAATTGCAAGTAGATAAATAGGTACCGCCTCGGCGGGAAAGGTAACAGCGTTCCGTGCACCTTGGTGTTCAGTCATGCCGGCCACATGACCACGGAAGCGTCTTCGGACAGCGCTGGCTTTTCGGCTTAGAAACGGGGATGAGCACTGCACCCTAGAGTCGGACACGACTGGTTGGGGACACCTTTACCTTTACCTTTAACATATATAAACCCCCGGCTACTAATTGGTCCCCACAAGTTATACCTCTGTCTCCACATCCAGCTGTTTACCTTGGAGATTTTAATAGTCATCATACTCAGTGGAAGTACAGTGAAACTGACGAAAAAGGTGGGGCGCTTGTAAATTGGGCAGATGACAACAGCTTGTATTTGATATCCGATGCAAAGGACAGAGGAACATATAAGTTGGCAGCTTGGAGAAAGGAATACAGTCCTGACTTGTGTTTTCTGACTACCAACAAGGAAACACTGCCAGTGAAAACCTCTCAACTGGTATTAGCAGACTTCCCCCATAGCCAGCACTGCCCAATCCTGATTGAAATTGGCACAAGTATACCTCTGGTGTCATCTTTTCCCCGCCCAAGGTAGAATTTCAAGAAGGCGAAATGGGATGTTTTTACTGTAAATCGAGACAAATGCTTGGGCTGGATCTCCCCCAAATCCAACAATTATGAGAGACTTACAGGCACATTTATATGGGCAGCAAGAAAGGCTATTCCTAGAGGATTGTTGTTGTTCAGTCGCTCAGTCGTGTCCGACTCTTCGTGACCCCATGGACCATAGCACGCCAGGGCTTCCTGTCGTCCGCTCTTTCCTGAAGCATGCTCAAGTTCATATTCATTGCATCGGTGATGCTATCCAGCCATCTCATCCTCTGCCGTCCCCTTCTCCTTTTGCCTTCAGTCTTTCCCAGCATCAGGGTCTTTTCGGGGGAGTTTTCTCTTCGCATTAGGTGGCCAAAATATTTGAGCTTCAGCTTCAGTATCTGTCCTTCCAATGAGCATTCAGGGTTGATTTCCTTTAGGATGGACTGATTCCTAGAGGATACAGCAAGCAATATATTCCAGGGTGGAATGATACCTGCAAGAATCTGTACCTAATTTTTTTAAAAAATGGACACCATGATATCGCAGATGACTTGTTACATAGCCTCGATACAGCACGACGAGAGAAATTGATGGAGACAGTTGAATCACTCAATTTTAAAACATCTAGTAGAGAAGCATGGTCATTGCTACGGAAATTAGGGGGAAGCAAGAAGAAAATAAACAATAAGACACACATCTCAGCCAATAAGATCGCAGCACATATATTGTCTACATCTACAGCTACAAGGGACAAAGTCCATACAAGACAAATTAGACAAAAACGTAGTGCTCTCAAAACTACTTGTCCTGAACAATCCGAATATTGCCCTGCTAAGCACTGTCTATAAGTTTCTCAAAAGGCTTCTGCATAAGAGAATCAGCCAGAAGATGCTGCAGATAATTCCAGTGGAACAAGCTGGATTTCGCCCCGCAGAAAGCTGTGCTGACCAAGTGCTTTCTAGGGATGTATGAAAGTCACTTACCTGTTCGCGGATTATGCTGATGCTGGGGGGGAAGTGCTCCGTCCCTCCCCCTGAAATTCTGGCCGGGGGGGGAGGCACTCCGTCCCTCCACCCCCCAAATCCTGGCTGACCGGCTCCGCTCCACAGGTATTGTGCGGAGCCACCGGCCGGCTCAGCCAGTGGCCGGACATCCAGCCGCTGGCTAGCAGGGACACAAATGGCGGCTGCCGTAGCCACCGCTGTTTGCATGCCTGCAGTCAGCCGTGATAGGCTACGTAAATGTGTACGTAGCCTATCATGGCTCAGTAAAACAAAAAACAAAAACCCGCACGTACACAAATGGCGGCGCACATAGGCGCCGCCATTTGTGTTCCTTATTTTGGCATGTCTTAGTCTACGTAAACATTTATGTAGACTACAGCGAAAATAAGGGGAACGCAAAAAGCGTAGTATCTACGCTATTTGCGTTCCCCTTATTTTCGCCGTAGTCTATGTAAATGTTTACGTAGACTAAGACGTGCCAAAATAAGGAACGCAAATGGCGGCGCGCATGGGCGCCGCCATTTGCATACGCACATTTTTTGTTTTTTGTTTTACTCAGCCGTTTTAGACTACGTAAATATTTACGTAGCCTATCACGGTGTTTTTTTTTTAATTTAGCCGTGGTAGGCTACGTAAATCTTTATGTAGCCTATCACGTTTTTTTTTTAAAACTTGGAAATGGTGGCAACGGCGGCAGCCGGTCAGAACACCGACCGCCACAGCCGTGGCTGCGGCCGAACCGCCACCAGAGCCGCTGCTGGAGCCGCTGCCGCCAGGAAGATTTGCTGAAGGTAAGTCCTGTCCCAGGGGGGTGGGGGGGCAGACCATTTTGCCACCGATTTCAGGGGGCCGAATGCACTGGCATTTGGCCTCCCCGAGATCCGTGGCGAAATTCTCTGACATCCCTAGTGCTTTCACTAACAACCTATATAGAAGCAGGATACCAGATGAAGCAAAAAAAGTAGGGATGTCAGAGAATTTCGCCACGAATGTCGGGGAGGCCGAATGCCAGCGCATTCAGCCCCCCGAAATCGGTGGCGAAACGGTCTGCCCCCCTGCCCCCCTCATGATGGGACTTACCTTGGGCAAATCCTCCTGGCGCGGGCGGCGGCTGTGGCGGCCAGTCTTTCAACCGGCTGCCACTGCCGCCATTTCCAGTAAAAAAAAAAAAAGTGATAGGCTACGTAAAGATTTATGTAGCCTATCACGGCTAGATTTTAAAAAAATACCGTGATAGGCTACGTAAATCTTTACGTAGCCTATGATGGCTGATTTAAAAGAAAAAACACGTGCTCGTACGCAAATGGCGGCGCCCATGGGCACCACCTTTTGCATTCCTTATTTTAACACGTCTTAGTCTATGTAAACATTCACATAGACTAAGACGGCGAAAATAAGGGGAACGCAAATAGCGTAGACGCTACGCTATTTCCGTTCCCCTTATTTTCGCCGTCTTAGTCTACGTAAATGTTTACATAGACTAAGATGTGTCAAAATAAGGAACGCAAGTGGCGGCACCCATGGGCGCCGCCCTTTGCGTATGAGCGTTTTTTTATTTTAAATCAGCCATGGTATCACAGCTGGCTGCAGGGAAGCAAACGGTGGCGGCTACAGCTGCCGCCATTTGCGGACCTGGCCGGCCAGGATTTGGGGGGGAGGGACAGAGCACCTCCCCCCCGGCCAGAATTTGGGGGGGCAGTGACAGAGTGCCTCCCCCCCGGCCAGAATTTCGGGGGGAGGGACAGAGCGCCTCCCCCCCACCGCGAATCAATTTCATTAAAAGGTAAGTGACTTCTGTACATCCCTAAAAAAATGTCAGTTGCCTTCATAGGTTGAAGTGCAGCATATGATACAGTGTGGAGACATGGACTACTTTATAAATTAATACAAGTAACCTCATGCTGAAAATCTCCCCTACTTATTGATAATATACTTGCTGGAAGAACTTTCTCTGTGATTATAGGAGCCGGAGCTGCCACCGCCGCTGCATCCGCTGCCACCGCATCCGCCTCTGCCACCGCCGCATCCACAATCGCCGCCACATCCACTGCCAGGTAGGTCCGTTCTGGGGGGGGGGGGATTCTGTGGGTTCTGGGGGAGGCCATTCTGTCACGGAATCCGGGGGGGGGGGTGGATTCTTGGTGTCCGTGGTGGAATTCTCCAACATCCCTAGTTCAATTTAAGGGATACCGGCTCAATCATAACATGCATCCCAAATATCTTGGGGTTACACTGGATAGGACACTTTCCTATAAAGAACATGTGATGAAGACTGCTGCCAAACTGAGAAGAAGAAATTAAATTCTACACAAACTGTGCGGCACTAGCTGGGGCTCGACAGTGGATATGCTGAGGACGACCACACTCAGTCTGGTTTACTCAGCAGCAGAGTATTGTGCCCCAGTGTGGCTTAATAGTCCGCACACGAGACATCCAGCCAAATGACATCCAGCCATTTCTACCACTAAAGCTCTTCTAGAAGATGATTTCAATATCCACAACATGTGGAAACAATGTTGGCTAGGAAACTGTCCTCCACAATGCTGAAGCTTGCCCTGCATCTTGGAAAAACCACCTGGATTTGACCAGCCCGATGTGATATGGACAACCTTGAACCGAATTCGCATGGGTCATGGTAGATGCGCAGATGCCTTTTATAAATGGGGCAAAATAACATCATCAAGTTGTGATGGTGGGGCTGAAAAACAAACTATCCAACACATAGTGACATAGTGTCAAAACTGAGCCTACAGTGGAGACTTTGCTGATTTCCTGGCTGTGACAACTGAAGCAAAAAACTTTATCTGTAACCTAGACGTACGTTTGTGATCTTCCTGTCTATATTTTATATTTATTATGCTCTATGTTTTTTATTGTAACGCCATGTGAATGTGCCATACGATAAATAAATACGTAATTTAAATTTTGCATTTTCCCCTTGTCTTGCATGGGAAAATAGAAATGGCCATAACCTTTTTGGTTGTCCAGATAAATTCATAACATTTGGAGTTCTGGAAGAGTATAGGGAAATGATTGAATTTGCAATGTTTTAGACAGATCGGTCCAAAGGTTTCTGTGCTAGGCACAGGTAAATTTCACTATTTTCCAGAAAATCTGTCATAGCAACTCTCTCTCTCTCTCTCTCTCTCTCTATATATATATATATATATATATGTGTGTGTGTGTGTGTGTGTGTGTGTGTATTTCCACAGGAGTGCACGGAATTGGGGATCTGGTAGCTTCTATGGAGGTACCTAGAAAGGGGCATCTGATGAAGATTGCAGTGTACAGACAGTTCCTTAGGACATGAGCAGTCCTTCAGTCCCCTGATCCCAAACCATGGAGGGCTTTAAGAACATAAGAAGAGCCCTGAGGCCAGATCAGATCAAGGGTCCATAGGTATAGAATTCTGAGCAAAGAGTGGCCAACCACCTTCCCTTGGGAAAGGGAAACCCACAAGTTGGGCATGAGTGCAGTTGCACCCTCCTACTTGTGTGCTCAGCAAGTGGTGTGCCTGGGCATACCACCTCTGATAGTGGAGGTAGCAGACACCCATCAGGACCATTGGCCATTGGTCTCTTTATGCGCCATTCGTACAGTCCCCTTTTCAATTGATGGTCATCCATATGTCTTTTGGAAGTGAGCTCCATAGTTTAGATACGCACTGCTTGAATAAGCACAGCCTTTTATGTGTCCAGCCACCTAATCTGCTTCTCACTCTCACTGTCTGCCAAATGTTTTGACACTGAGGTGAATTGGCCATTGCTTTCATGCCTATCTGACGTGCGTCCGGTGGCCTTCAATGGGCTGCTCTTGGGCACAGAGGGATGTAATGGATGGACCCTCTTTGGCCTGATCCAGCAGTTCTCGGTCAAATGCCTTTCTTGCCTTTAATTGGGAGTAGTGAGTCGGGCTTATGTATGATTCTTGGCAAATGGTATTTGGTTTCTTGCTTCTAAGACTTCATGCACTTTTTCTTTTAAATAAAACTGTGTTGTTAAAAATTTGGTGACACCTCATCACAATATTGAGCAGCTTCAAGAATGAGTTTGCACAAATACATTTTTTTCTCTTGCTGTTCATTTGTGCTTGGAGCCATGCAGAGTTCAGGATGATGCAGAGATCTTGGTTTTCCTCCCTGTCATTATCTAAATCAGAGTGGTTTGTTCTTCTTCTTGCCATATGTCACCGCCCTCCTGACCACCACAAGGTTACCTGGGAGTCCAAGAGCATCAACATCAGACTCAAGAGCAGCATGATGATGCAATGTGTTGAACTTGTTACGTGTGAAAAACTTCTTATAGCATTTGTGCCTCAATGGGTCCAGTGCAACTGAGAGATTGAGGGCATATTGAGCGGCGGGGCAGGGGGTTTAGAGACTCTGGTAACATGGGGTTTATTGTCATTCCCTTGGGATCTGACACCATGGATGGACTCCATGTGTATGAGTAAAGGCCCTGCAGTTCAGGCAACGGTGTCAGTTTGGTGCCAGACACCCCAATATTCTGCTGCTTTTGACCTGGAAAGGAAGGTTGCATAGTTGCTTGGGAAAGTACAGGAGAAGCTTGGCGTTGCAGAAGCCAGGTGTGACACTCAAAGCAGATTGGTGTATGTGCGAGAAATCCATCAGCCCCATCACACTACACTGTCTGCAATGGCCATTGTCATCCAGACTAAATCCTTTGACCCCTTACCCTCCTTGGGCACTATTTTCCATTTACTTCTAGATTCCAAAATGTCAGCTCAGGAAAAGTCAACGGGGCTCTTTTCTCAGCTAATAGGTATGTTGAGCATACCCATTCATGTTGGAAAGAGGGAAAGATGGTCAGTTTATTCCCAAACCAGCACACATCACAGTTTCAATGAGCCAAGAGAGACAGCATTTGTGCCATGCTTTGTGTTTTAACAATTAAACACAGATGTTGGCCCTTTTACTGATCATCAGGCAGCCCAATAGTTCAGGCTAAAATTTTATAAACCTCCCTTCCCTCTCCCACTTCCCCTCTTCTGCTGTCTTGGTTGAAGCAGAGGCACCCACCGCCTCCAGCTTCATGACACCCAACACTACACTGATGCGGATACAAAATACTCCTTCCTTCACTATCCTCTCCACTACAAGTCCATTAGATTGCCAGATCCCCTTCCTTCAGCATTCTCACTTTTCTTGAAAATCCAGAGTTCTTCTTCATGAGGCATTAAGGGTGCACTTGTCATACCCCATTTTTTCACAGGTTCTTTATATGACATCGTGACCCTCCAGTTTTGCTTCTGAACCGAAAGGCCGCATTCAGCACATTTGAACAGAGCAGAGGAAATATGGTATTGTACACGCAGAAGAGACTCCTTTTCCACCTCTGTATTTGTGCTATTGTCCCTGATAGCCATGATAGTGCGGTCACTGAACTTGAGCCGGACATCCTCGAGAGTGAAGTCAAGTGGGCCTTAGGAAGCATTAGTAACAACAAAGCTAGCGGAGATGACAGTATTACAGCCGAGCTATTTAAAATCCTAAAAGATGATGCTGTTAAAGTGCTGCATTCAATATGCCAACAAATCTGGAACACTCAGCAGTGGCCACAAGACTGGAAAAGGTCAGTTTACATTCCAATTCCAAAGAAGGGCAACGCCAAAGAGTGTTCAAACTACCGCACCATTGCGCTCATTTCACATGCCAGCAAGGTGATGCTCAAAATCCTACAAGCTAGGCTTCAGCAGTATGCGAACCGAGAACTACCGGAAGTACAAGCTGGATTTAGAAGAGGCAGAGGAACTAGAGATCAAATCGCCAACATTCGCTGCATCATGGAGAAAGCAAGAGAATTCCAGAAAAACATCTATTTCTGCTTCACTGACT
Source organism: Heloderma suspectum (assembly GCF_057233095.1). Classification (NCBI taxonomy): domain Eukaryota; kingdom Metazoa; phylum Chordata; class Lepidosauria; order Squamata; family Helodermatidae; genus Heloderma; species Heloderma suspectum. Next base: position 400,795,944 of record NC_139459.1, read on the forward strand.
ACGCTAAAGCCTTTGATTGTGTGGATCACAACAAACTGTGGCAAATTCTTCAAGAGATGGGAGTACCAGACCACCTTACCTGAGAAACCTGTACAAGGGTCAAGAAGCAACAGTAAGAACCAGACATGGAACAACCGAGTGGTTCAAAATTCGGAAAGGAGTACGACAAGGCTGGATATTGTCGCCCTGCTTATTTAATTTATATGCAGAGTACGTCATGAGAAATGCCGGGTTGGATGAATCACAGGTCGGAATTAAGATTAAGATTAAGATTAAGATTAAGATCAAATCGCCAACATTCGCTGCATCATGGAGAAAGCAAGAGAATTCCAGAAACACATCTATTTCTGCTTCATTGACTACGCTAAAGCCTTTGATTGTGTGGATCACAACAAACTGTGGCAAATTCTTAAAGTGATGGGAGTACCAGACCACCTTACCTGTCTCCTGAGAAACCTGTACGAGGGTCAAGAAGCAACAGTAAGAACCAGACATGGAACAACCGATTGGTTCAAAATTGGGGAAGGAGTACGACAAGGCTGCATATTGTCACCCTGCTTATTTAACTTATATGCAGAGTACATCATGAGAAATGCCGGGTTGGATGAATCAGAGGTCGGAATTAAGATTGCTGGGAGAATTATCAACAACCTCCGATATGCAGACGATACCACCCTAATGGCAGAAAGCGAAGAGGATCTCAAGAGCCTCTTGTTGAGGGTGAAAGAGGAGAGTGCAAAAGCTGGTTTGAAACTCAACATTAAAAAAACTAAGATCATGGCATCTGGCCCCATCACTTCCTGGCATATAGAAGGGGAAGAAATGGAAGCAGTGACAGATTTTACTTTCTTGGGCTCCAAGATCACCGCAGACGGTGACTGTAGCCATGAAATTAAAAGACGCTTGCTCCTGGGGAGGAAAGCTATGGCCAACCTAGACAGCATAGTAAGAAGCAGAGACATCACCTTGCCGACAAAGGTCCGTCTAATCAAAGCTATGGTTTTCCCAGTAGTAATGTATGGCTGTGAGAGCTGGACTATAAGGAAGGCTGAGCACCGAAGAATTGATGCTTTCAAACTGTGGTGCTGGAGAAGACTCTTACGAGTCCCCTGGACTGCAAGGAGGTCAAATCAGTCCATCCTAAAGGAAATCAACCCTGAGTGCTCATTGGAAGGACAGATAATGAAGCTGAAGCTCCAATATTTTGGCCATCTAATGCAAAGAGAAAACTCCCTGGAAAAGACCCTGATGCTGGGAAAGACTGAAGGCAAAAGGAGAAGGGGACGGCAGAGGATGAGATGGCTAGATAGCATCACGGATGCAATGAATATGAACTTGAGCACGCTCTGGGAGAGAGCGCAGGACAGGAAGGCCTGGCGTGCTATGGTCCATGGGGTCACGAAGAGTCGGACACGACTGAACAACTGAACAACAACAAATTTGTGCTATTCAGCTATGCCAAGATGCCACTTTGGTTATGTGGTGGAAAGCAGGAAAAGAAACATTCCTCTTGTAATGCTTGTCTCTCAGTTCTGGGATGAAACCAAAAGTAGATACAGGAGATTAACAGCCTCATGTACAAAAGCTCCCAGTCAGCTTTTCCTTACTTCTTTTTTCCCATCTCTTCTCTAGAGTTGTGCATCTCTGGGGGAAGCAGCTTGCTCACTTCTGCTCCTTGATCACAAGCTCAGCTCATCCATTTTCACCTAGGGATGTCATGGACGTTCATTTCCTGCTTCGTTATCGATGATCTTCTCTCAGTTCGGCACCCAAACTGGAGTTCACAAACCCTCCCTCTGGCCCCACCCTGCTTGGCTTCAGTCAAGCAATCCCCCAAAATCTCGGGCGCTATGGCGATCCTGTTTGTACCCTTTCCCCTGCTCTCACCGAGCTCCTGCTTGGCGAATGGCGCTGGTGGCTATCCCTTCTTTTTTTTGCGTATTTGCCCTGATGCATGCATGTCAAAATATGCCCATTTTCTGTGCAAAAACGTTGTGCATATATGGAATCAAAGAAATGCGCAAAATCAGAAGGACCTTGGTAACTGCGCATTTTTTTTCAACCAGCAAATGTGCATATTGCTTCCATACATGTGCATTTTCTGGGCAAAAAATAATAATAATGCGCAGTTACCAGGGTCCTTCTGATTTTGTGCTTTTCGTTGATTCCATATATGCACAATTTTGGTCTGTTCTTAACCTAGCCTGTTCTGTTTTTGCACATTCCATGAACTGAGAAATGCCACAGCCACAGAGAGATCCAGCTGTTGTGGGGGGTGGTGAGACATCAAGGAAGGGAATAGAAAAAGAGGAGAGCACATGTACCTGAATGGGCCTTCCTACCTGAATGACAGTCGTTTCATTCAGATTGAAATGGGCTATGGCCATCAAGTTCTGCATAACAGTTGGGAAGCACTATTCCTTAACACTTGCAAGTTGACCGAGCCACCAAGCAAGAAGCTTTTGGGCTGTAATGTTTGTGAACGGCAGCCCAGAGAGCTTCAGCTATTGGGTGGAAAAGAAAGGAAGTAGATAGATGATAGATAGATAGATAGATAGATAGATAGATAGATAGATAGATAGATAGATAATAAAAAGGGCAGTGTGGTCTTGGTCTCTTGGTTGTGGTGGCATTTTGTGTGTTTGTGTTTTGGCTTGGCTGGTGTGACCATTGGGCTGTGAGAAACCCAAAAGGACAGCCCAAGAGATATGCCCATGAGGGTGATGCCACTGTCACAAAAGCAGGAATTATATACTATATATATATATATATATATATATATATATATATATATATGGAAAAATGGGAACTCCCCTTTCCAGCTACAGCAGGCATGGTGCTAGGCTCTGGAGCAGGAGCAGACTGACATACCTACGAAATTCTTTCCTCCAGTGCCTCTTTCCCAGTCATGCAGACTGGAAATGCACACAAACCGCATTTTCCGCAATTAAGTAGGGATGTCAGAGAATTCCGCCACGGATCTCGGTGAGGCCGAATGCCAGCGCATTTGGCCCCCCAAAATCTGTGGCTGAATGGCCTGCCACCCCCCCGCCACCCCGTGGATCCCCCCCAGGGTGAATATAACCTGGGGCGGATCTTCCGGGCGGCGGCGGCTCCGGCGGCGGCTCCGGCGGCAGCTTTGCCGCCGCCGCCACCATTTCCAGGCTTGTGGGGGAAAAAAAAAAAACGTGATAGGCTACATAAATATTTACGTAGCCTATCATGGTTGGGGTGGGTTTTTTTTAAAAAAAAATGCGTATGCAAGTGGCGGCGGCTATGGCCGCCACCATTTGCATTCCTTCTTTTTACCGTCTTAATCTACATAAATATTTACGTAGGCTATGATGGCGAAAATCAAGGGGAATGCAAATAGCGTAGCGGGTGCTATTTGCGTCTCCTTTTGATTCGCCATTTTAGCCGACGTAAAGATTTATGTAGGCTAAAACGGTGAATGAAAAAGGAACGCAAATAGCGCCTGCTACTCTATTTGCATTCCTCTTGATTTTTGCCATCATAGTCTACGTAAATATTTACGTAGATTAAGACGGCCAAAAAGGAGGAACGCAAATGGCGGCGGCCGTAGCCGCCACCATTTTCATACACGGGTGTTTGTTTTTTTACTCAGAGCACTCCGCGGCCGGAAATCCGGCTGCGGTCGGCTCTGGCCTGGCCGGGCTGGGTGTGGCCAGCTGCTCTGCGGAGCTGCCACAGAGCACAGCCGGCCATTCGAGGATTCCGGGGGGAGGGACAGAACGCCTCCCCCACCACCATCAACATAATCCACGAAAGGTAAGTCACTTTCGTACATCCCTACAATTAAGCTTGTGGCAGTTCTGTCAGTCGTGGTGAAATGTGCACAAACCTCATTTCCGTATTTCTGCTTCTTGCATTTCTGTGTGTCTGTTGCAGTGTAGAACCCATCAGACCCCCTCCCCCCCAAAAAAACAAGGATCCTGTTATCTCCTAGGATACAGCTGGAAGACCTTCATGACAAGGGAGAATTGCAGGGCATGGCTGGAGTTTCTTGCGGCCCACTGAATGTGCAGTGCATTTCATCATTTTAGAATGATGCAAAAACCAGAGAGAAGGAAAGGAATAGCATAACTCCCCCTTGGAAATGATGTGTGCTTTGTTGGAAAGGTGCTCCATCCCTCCCCCTGGAATCCTCGTCGGGGGGGGAAGCGATCCGGTCCTCCCCCCCGGAATCCTCGAAAGCTGGCTGTGCTCCGCGGCAGCTCCGCAGAGCAGCCGGCCAGGCCCAGGCCAGGCCTGTCCGCAGCCGGATTTCCGGCCACGGAGGGGTCTCGGTAAGGAAAAAAAAACACACGTACATAAATGTTGGCGGCTACGGCCGCCGCCATTTGCATTCCTTATTTTTCTTCGTCTTAGTCTAAATAAATATTTACGTAGACTAAGACGAAGAAAAATAAGGAATGCAAATGGCAGCGGCTGTAGCCGCTGCCATTTGCATACGCCTTTCCCCCCCCCCCAGGTGTTTTAGGCTACATAAAAACTTATGTAGCCTATCACTCCTGGGCAAAAAACCCACAAAAAAACGCATACACAAATGGTGGCAGCTACGGCCGCCGCCATTTGCGTTCCTTATTTTTCTTCGTCTTTTTTTTTTTACTGAGACGTGATAGGCTACGTAAAAACTTACGTAGCCTATCACGACTCTGTAAAAAAAAAAAAAAGAAGAAGACAAGACTGCAAATGGCGGCGGTAGCCGGAACATCCATCAAGCCACCACTGCCTGGAACATCCTCCCCAGGTAAGTCTCGTCCCGGGGGGGGGATCCGCAGGGGGTGGGGGGGGCAGGCCGTTCCACCACAGAGTTCAGGGAGCCGAATGCACTGGCATTTGGCCTCACAGAGATCTGTGGCAGAATTCTCTGACATCCCTAATGGTGACCTCCGGTCAGAGTCAATGTCGCCCTGGCAGCATTCCGCGGAGCCTCCATGGATGCTATCCCAAACAGCTTATAAAAGGTTGACAAACCTTTTCATCTTCCCCTGGAATGAAAAGGCAAGGCAAGAGCAGCATCTGGATGAAGTCTTGGAAGAATAGCACCCTTTGCGAAGCAGCAGGGGGGGCTGGGCTCCGGGGGTAGCCTGCCTGAGGTTAGTCATCGCTCGAAGTTGTTTTGAAACTCCTATCTAATTAGGAGAAATAAGGGCTGATGTGCTCCAATGTAGTTGATGGATTAAGAAAAACCAAGAATATTTGAGGATCCGCAAGATCTGTTTGAAGAGAAGGATGGCTACATCAAGGAGGAAAAAAGGAGCAGGATCTCCATCTACCCCCCGCCCGCCCATACCTCTTGTGGCAAAGGCTCCGAGAAGTGCAAATACAGAGGAGTTACTTGCTCTGATAAAAACCTTGTCCTTGCAATTTGCTGAACAGGCTAAGAGGCTGGATACATTTCAAAATTCAAGGGGGTGTGACTTAATTAACACTTCTTGGCAAAAAATGGAGGCAAAGGTTAACGAGCTGCAAGATAGGGTGGCAGCGAAGGAGACTGCGTCACAAGCTTTTAACAACATTTTTTTTTGCCAGAATCTCCCAACTTGAGGCTCTCAACACAGGGCAAATGTACGTATTATTAGGGATGGCGGAGAATTCCTCCACGGATTTCAGTGAGGCCGAATGCACTGGCATTCGGCCCCCCAAAATCCGTGGTGGAATGGCCTGCCCCCCACCCCCCCATGGATTCCTCCCGGGATGAGGCTTACCTGGAGCGGATGTTCCAGGTGGCGGCGGGTCTGGTGGCAGGTCCAGCAGCGGGTCCGATGGCGGCGGCGGCAGCGGTGGCTGGTCTTTCGAACAGCTGCCATGGCAGCCAGTTACATCCTGGTCTTTGCCGTGATAGGCTACATAAGTCTTTACATACCCTATCACGGCAAGCCATCAACCCCCCCAAAAAAAACGGTGTACGCAAATGCACTATCACTGCCAAAAAAAAAAAGGAACGCAAATGGCAGCCACCGTAGCCGCTGCCATTTGCGTTCGCTGTTTATTTGGGGTTTTTGCTGTGATAGGCTATGTAAATTGTGGTTTTAATGTTCTGTATATTTTAAATTGTTTTATTGTGTGTTGTTTGGTTTTAATTTTTGTGAACCGCCCAGAGAGCTTTGGCTATTGGGCGGTATAGAAATGAAACAAACAAACAAACAAATAAGTATTTACATAGCCTACCATGGTAAAATACTAGGGATGTCAGAGAATTTCGCCACGAATCTTGAGGAGGCCGAATACCAGCACATTCGGCCCCCCGAAATTGGTGGCAAAATGGTCTGCCACCCCCCCGCCCCCCCGGGACGGGACTTACCTTGGGTGAATCCTCCTGGCGCCGGTGGCTCCTGCAGCGGTTCGGCGGCGGTTCGGCGGCGGTTCGGCGGCAGCAGCTGTGGCGGCCGGTCTTCTGACCGGCTGCCACCGCCACCATTTCCAGTAAAAAAAAAAAAGCGTGATAGGCTATGTAAATCTTTACGTAGCCTATCACGGCTAGATTTTTAAAAAATACCGTGATAGGCTACATAAATGTTTACGTAGCCTATCACGGCTGATTAAAAGGAAAAAAAATACGCGCATATGCAAATGGCGGCGCCCATGGGTGCCACCATTTGCATTCCTTATTTTGACACGTCTTAGTCTACGTAAACATTTACGTAGACTAACATGGCGAATATAAGGGGGACGCAAATAGCGTAGCGTCTGCTACGCTATTTGCGTCCCCCTTATTTTCGCCGTCTTAGTCTACGTAAATCTTGACGTAGACGAAGACATACCAAAATAAGGAACGCAAATAGCGCCGGGCGTGGCCGCCGCCATTTGCATACACACGTTGTTGTTGTTGTTGTTGTTGTTGTTTTAAGTCAGCCTTGATAGGCTTTTTTTTATGTCAGCCTTTGGCATTCGCCAAAGGTAAGTCCCATCCCGGGGGGGCCGGGGGGGCAGAGAATTTCACCACCGATTTCGGGGGGCCGAATTCGTTGGCGCTCGGCCCGCCGAAGATTTGGGGAGAAATTCTCTGCCATCCCTAGCAGAATCGCCGCAGAGTGGAGCCAGCCATAGAGAATTTCGGGGGGAGGGATGGAGAGCCTCCCCCCCACCGTAAATGTCACCCTTTGAAAAGGTAAGTGACTTTTGTACATCCCTAGCGGGACCACGGGCTGCGGTGGCTTAGTGGTTAAGACCACTGGAAGGTCGGCAGGTCAGCAGTTCGAGACCCGAGTGCTGCGTGACGGAGTGAGCTCCCGTCTTCAGTCCCAGGTTCTGCCAACCTAGTAGTTTGAAAGCAAGAAATTGCAAGTAGGTAAATAGGTACCACCTCGGCGGGAAAGGTAACAGCGTTCCGTGCACCTCGGTGTTCAGTCATGCCAGCCACATGACCATGGAAGCGTCTTCGGACAGCGCTGGCTCTTCGGCTTAGAAACGGGGATAAGCACTGCATCCTAGAGTCGGACACGACTGGTTAGGGACACCTTTACCTTTAGCGGGACCACACACTGCTTTGTTGTCCTTTGGCCACACACTCTTTTCTTCTTGTGCTCAGTAATGTGTATGCTGCACACACACAGCACACATACACATACACGCACACACACACACACACACACAACCAAAGGAAAATCAGATCCAGAATGGGGGGGGGACACAACTATCTAGACAAGCTAAGGGGTGAAGGAAGTGAATCCCTGAAGTTGGGTGCCACCCCAGAGAAGGCCTTTTCTCTCATAACCCCTGGTAAAACCTTGGACAGTGGATGGAACAGGAAAAGGGCATCCAATGAAGATTGCAGTGTACACACAGGTTCCTGAGAAGATGAGCACTCCTGACTTCCCCTATTCTCAAACCATGGAGACTTTAACAATCTAAGAAGAGCCATGATGAAAGATCAGGCCAAGGGCCCATCGAATTTAGCATTCTGATCACACAGTGACCAACCAGCTGCCTGTGGGAAACCAGCAAGAAGGACATGAGTGCAACAGCACCCTCCCACTTATGTGCATGGCCACTGGTGCACATGGGCAGACTGCCCCTGATACGGCAAGTAGCATAGAGTATTCATGTCTATTAACCATTGATCGCCTTATCCTCCAGGAATTCATCCAATCCCCTTTGGATCCATCCAAACTGCATCTCATCACTTTGTCTTGTGAAAGTGATTTCCATAGTGCTACTATGCTTAATGTGTCAATATGTACACTCTCACTGTCTGCAAGATGTTTTGACCACTGAGATGGACTGGCCATTGCTTTCACTGCCTCCTTATGGGTGTCTGGAAGCCTTCTATGGGCTGCACTTGGGCACAGAAAGAGCGACTGGATGAAACCACCATGGTTTCATCCAGCAGTTCTTCGGTTAAATGCCTTCCCTTCCTTCCATTGGCAGTAGTTAGTTGGGTTTAGGGATGATTACTGGCAAACTGTATTTGGTCTCTGTGCTTCTAAGACTTCATGGATGTGTTCTTCTTGAATATTTGTTGCTGAAAATTTGCTGACACCTCATCAGGATATTGATCAGCTTCAGTAATGAGTTTGCACAGACGTGTTTTTCTCCAGCCGTGCACTTGCTCTTGGAGCCACATGGAGTTCAGGATCTTGCAGAGAACAGGGTTCTTCACCTTATAATTATCTAAATCATAGTGATTCATTCTTATTCTTCTTGCCAAAGAGCCCCCCCACCCCCAGTTACCCGGAGTCCAAAAACATCAACATCAGAATCAAAAGCATGATGACTCAACATATTGCACTTCTTACATATGGAGAATGTCTTACAAAGTTTGTGTCCAAACAACTCCAATGACAATGATACCCTTGGCTGAGATTTTTGGCAGATGGGGGGGGGGGATTGGAGAAACTGTGCCAGGGTGAGGTTTAATATCATTCCCTTGGGGTCTGAAGCCATGGTGGGACTCCATCTGTATGAGTCAAGGCCCTGCATTTCAGGCTTCATTGTCAAGGTGTTGCCAGACCCCACCCCCAATATTCTGCTGTTTTTGACATGGGCTGGTCTTCCGACTGGCTACCGCCGCCGCCATTTGCAGTCTGGAGGGTTTTTCTTTTTTTTTTTAAAGGGATGTGATAGGCTACGTAAAGATTTACGTAGCCTATCATGGTTGGGTTAAAAAAAAAAAGCGTACGCAAATGGCAGCGGCTATGGCCGCCGCCATTTGCGTTCCTTATTTTTCACCGTCTTAGTCTACGTAAATATTTACGTAGACTATTATGGCAAAAACAAAGGGGAACGCAAATAGCGTAGCGGGCGCTATTTGCATTCCTTTCTGATTCGCCGTTTTAGCCTACGTAAATATTTATGTAGGCTAAAATGGTGAATCAAAAAGGGACGCAAATAGCACTCGCTACGCTATTTGCATTCCCCTTTATTTTCGCCGTAATAGTCTACGTAAATATTTACGTAGACTAAGATGGTGAAAAATAAGGAATGCAAATGGCAGTGTCCGTAGCCGCCACCATTTGCGTACGTGTTTTTTTTTTTTTTTTTACCCAGACCCCTCCGCGGCAGGAAATCCGGCTGTGGATGGCTCTGACCTGGGCTGGGCCTGGACGGCTGCTCCGCGGAGCTGCCGCGGAGCACAGCCGGCTGTCAAGGATTCCGGGGGGGAGGAACGGAACACCTCCCCCCCCATAAACATAATCCGCGAAAGGTAAGTGACTTTTGTACATCCCTAAATTGCTTAAGTTGGAAATATGGAAAGTGGCGAGTTTATTCCCACACCAGCATAGAGGATAATTTCAATGAGTTCAAGGAGACATCATTTTTTCCACACATTATTTTAACAATTACATTAAATTTTTGGTCCTATTAGCGACACCCAGGCAGCCCATGGTTAGGTCTCTTTGTGCCAAAGGAGCCTCACTCTTTCACACACTAGAGGAATCACATAAACCTCGCTTCCCTCTCCCTCTTCCCCTCTTCCTCTGTCTTGGGTGAAGCAGAGGCACCCCACCGCCTCCAACTTCAGGGCACCCTGCACTGCACTGATGCAGATTTGAAATACTCCTCCCTTTCCTATTCCCTCCACTGCAAGTCCATTAGATTGCCAGATCCCCCTCCTTCATCATTCCCACTTTTCTGGAGGACCCAGAGTTTTTCTACAGGAAGCATTTAGGGTGCACGTGTCATTCCCTACTTTTTTTAGTTTCTTTAGATGACACTGTGACCCTCTAATTTTGCTTCTGCATCATAAGAGCCCTTTCAGCACATTTGAAAGGAGGAAAAGAAATGTGGTATTGAATTGTAAAAGTCAAAGAAACCTCTTTTTCCACTTCTGTATTTGTGCTTCTCAGCCATACCAGGATGCCACCTAGAGGTTATGTGGTGGAAAGCAGGAAAAGAAGCACTCCTCATGGAATGCATGCATCTCAATTCTCAGATGAAACCAAAAGTAGATACAGGAGAATAACAGCTTCATGCAGAAAAGCTCCCAGTCAGCTGTTCCTTGCTTCTCTTGTTCTGTCTCTTCTCTAGGCTTGTGGACTTCCAGAGGTAAGCAGCTTGCTCACTCCCTCTCCTTGCTCACAAGCTCTGCTCATCCATTCTCAGCTTAGTTCCTCCCTAGCCATTGTCCACATCCATCTCCCACCTCCTTCTCCTCACTGCCATGACCTCTCCCCCAACCCCACCTGCTAGTCAACAGCACAAAACTATTGCTTTTGATGTGTCTGTCTTAATCATTAGAACTGTTATCCTCTACAAATGAAATGTAACTTCTATAAAAGAAACCGATTGCCTCGTTGTCATCTTTTGAATACACTTGTTATTTCCTCTCAGTAAAATAGGCCTGGATGAAGCAACTGTGTCTTCAGTTTCCAAATCCCCTCAATGCCTTAGGTGCTGAGCTTTTTGATGCTCTGCGTGAAGGTCCCCTTCAGGTGTCCAGGTTGCATGTCTGAAGATGCACATTCAGGCATACATGCATGGAAAAAGGGGTCACTGGCTAACCAAGGGGAAGGCTGAAGTTGGTTCCTTGTTCCCAGTTTGGGATGCTCCATTGCCCTGTTCTGTCATTACATACAAGGAGGGTACAGACACACATGTAAGTGGTACTGGGCGGTGTGAGCATTCTTCGTCTCTTCCCAGTATAACAGTATTTCTGTTATCTTCCACTCACAACTAGCTTTCCCCTCCCTCGGGGGAGGTGGGTTTAAGGGTGGGCCATCTTCTCTCATCCACACCTAGCTTTCCTAGGCCGTAGGTGCAGAGAGAGTTCAGCTTATTGCAGAGGTCATGTGTCTTCTCATAATTATCAACACCATGGTGATGTATTTTCTTGCCAAACCTCCAGGGATTTTCCCTGTATTGCCATCGCCACTAATATCAGAATCAAGAGCAGTTGTGGGTGACATCTTGGATGTGAGCCGAAAAGGATGGCATATAAATATCTTCTGCAACACTGAACTCTTGGGCTGAGGCTGAAGGCAGGTGAGGGGGACTCTGTGGGGGTCAGGTTTGCTTCTTCTCACTCCCATCAGATGTGTTAGCTTGGCTGGGCTCCATCTGTATTGGGAAAACAAGGGAACCCTTGGTGTTGCAAGGGGACTCTGGCTTCTTCTAATCATTCTTCCAGTTAGTTGAGAGGTTCAAGGGGGTGGCTGTAGTAGCCATACTGAGAATGATTCTGCTTTTCCTGCTGCTGCTGCTGCCTCAGGCCACCTGTGGGATGTTCAATGCCAAATGCCCCTTGACTCTGTAAAGAGATAAAATTGAGCCATGGAGTTTTTACAAGCCAGGGGACATCCTCATTAATGGATTCATTTCTGTAGCATTCCCAGATCGCTTCGATGGCAAGAGTTTCAACAAGCAACCATCCCTCATTCTTTTCCCTCGGCAAGTAATTTTGTGGTAACCATGTTTATTGCTACTTCACTTTCTACTGATTTCATGAGCTCCAATTATCCCGGCACTTCCAGGGACTTCTCCCATTCTCTCCTGCCTGATCCAGGGCAGGCAAAGAGCTTTTCCTAGATTGTCTTTTGGTGAACCTTTGGGGTCTGTCTCAACAGGCAGGCCCCATCCCATGCACAGCCTGCCCTGACACGTGCTGCAGCTGACCAGGTTCCTTTTGAAAAGTGTAGCTACACATTGTAGGACAGTGGGCTCTTCGGGCCATAACTTTAATAAGGACAAGGAATATCCAGTTTTCTTGTAAGCCTTAGGAGGGGAGGCAGGAAACCTGTGGCTGAAGTGACTCATTCTTTGTTTTCCAAGTGGAAAAGGCCATATCACTGCTCCTCCCATCTGTAACTCCCTAGTAAGATGGCAAATATGGATGGATGTGTTGCTCTCGAAGATGGAAAGGGTTGTATTTTGGTCTGCGGACGTGCCTGTGTAGCAAGAGCAGGGCAGGCTGCTGTACAGCAAACAAATCCAACACAGGGAAGGCAGGCAGAACAGAACCAGCAGTGACCAGCGGTGGGAGACAAGGAACAGGGGCTATTACTATCTTCAACTATTAAAAATGGGAGGAAGAGTGTTATTAGCTGCTGTATGTGTTTGTGAGAGAAATAGATGCAAAGGGCAGGATGTGGATGTGGTCTGCCATTTTTCCCCAAACCCCTTTGGCCATGTGCTTCTTCCTCTTCTTCCACCTCTTCTTCCTCCTCCTCCTCCTTCTTTTTCTGCACCTTCACCTATCTTGTTCAAGTGTGGGAGAAGTGCTAAGTGGAAAATTATTTCCTTGCAAGACCATTTGCATGCATAAATATAACTGGTAGGTTTCCTTATGAGTGGGACTGTATTTCAGTCATTCCAGCTATAAAAAAAAGAAAGAAAACTGGATCCGGAAAATATACACCGGTTAGCATGAAATGTAACTTCTACAGTATATACAAGCTTTCCATTGAATAACTCTATCTCAAATTATTTTATACATTATTTTGTTTTAATGCATGTAGTTCCCTTTTCACTGAAGTACAACGTGGAATTTGCATTTTCACAGCAGGAGGACACTGGGTCAATCTTGTCAGTGAGCTGCCCACCACAACCCCAAGGTCTCTTTCTTGGTCAGTCACCACTAACTCAACTGGCGGCCATCACTGCATCTCATGGTAGCGAACTGCATAGTTCAACTATGTGCTGTGTGAAGAAGCCTTTCCTTTTATCCCTCCTTCATCTCCCACCACTCAGCTTCATAGGATGACCCCAGGTTCTAGTATGATGAGAGAATGAGGAAAATGTCTCCCTATCCATTTTCTCCACACTATGCTTAGTTCCTGTGGCAAATTCTTAAAGTGATGGGAGTACCAGACCACCTTACCTGTCTCCTGAGAAACCTGTACGAGGGACAAGAAGCAACAGTAAGAACCAGACATGGAACAACCGAGTGGTTCAAAATTGGGGAAGGAGTACGACAAGGCTGCATATTGTCACCCTACTTATTTAACTTATATGCAGGGTACATCATGAGAAATGCCGGGTTGGATGAATCAGAGGTCGGAATTAAGATTGCCGGGAGAATTATCAACAACCTCCGATATGCAGACGATACCACCCTAATGGCAGAAAGCGAAGAGGATCTCAAGAGGCTCTTGTTGAGGGTGAAAGAGGAGAGTGCAAAAGCTGGCTTGAAACTCAACATTAAAAAAACGAAGATCATGTCATCTGGCCCTATCACTTCCTGGCATATAGAAGGGGAAGAAATGGAAGCAGTGACAGATTTTACTTTCTTGGGCTCCAAGATCACCGCAGACGGTGACTGTAGCCATGAAATTAAAAGACGCTTGCTCCTTGGGAGGAAAGCTATGGCAAACCTAGACAGCATAGTAAGAAGCAGAGACATCCCCTTGCCGACAAAGGTCCGTCTAATCAAAGCTATGGTTTTCCCAGTAGTAATGTATGGCTGTGAGAGCTGGACTATAAGGAAGGCTGAGCGCCGAAGAATTGATGCTTTCGAACTGTGGTGCTGGAGAAGACTCTTACGAGTCCCCTGGACTGCAAGGAGGTCAAATCAGTCCATCCTAAAGGAAATCAACCCCGAGTGCTCATTGGAAGGACAGATAATGAAGCTGAAGCTCCAATATTTTGGCTACCTAATGCGAAGAGAAAACTCCCTGGAAAAGACCCTGATGCTGGGAAAGACTGAAGGCAAAAGGAGAAGGGGACGGCAGAGGATGAGATGGCTAGATAGCATCACGGATGCAATGAATATGAACTTGAGCACGCTCCGGGAGAGAGCGGAGGACAGGAAGGCCTGGCGTGCTATGGTCCATGGGGTCACGAAGAGTCGGACACGACTGAACGACTGAACAACAACAAATGCTTAGTTCTCTATACCTCTGTCAAGCCTCCCCTTGGTTGCCTTTTCTCTAAAAGCTTACCACAGAGGTCCAGCCCCTTAATCATTGTAGTTGCCCTTTTCTGCCCTTTCTCTGACTCTAGAATTCTTTTTTGAGGTATGGTGAACAGAGGTGTAGACAGTATTCCAAGTGTGGTCACATCACAGGTTGGTATGAGGGGAGTACGGTCTTGGAAGTTTAACTCGCAGTTCCTTTTCTAATCATGCCCAAAGTGTAATTTGGGAAGAATTAGACATTTTCATTGAGCTATCCACCACATATCTGATTTCTCTTTCGAAGGTTGTGCATGCCTTATTCCAGCCCTGGAATGTCCAGATACCCTGGTTTTGTTTTCAAATCATACCATCCCTTCACCCATCTAGGGATCATGTAGGAAACACCTACCTGGCTCCGCACTGGGCAATCCGTAGTGGGGGGGGAGGTGCTCTGTCCCTCCCCCTGGAATCCTCGACAAGGGGGAGGCGATCCGTTCCTCCCCCCCGGAATCCTCCACGGCCGGCTGTGCTCTGCGGCAGCTCCATGGAGCAGCTGGCCAGGCCCAGCCCAGGCCAGAGCCGTCCACAGCAGGATTTCCGGCCGTGGAGGGCTCTGGGGGAAACAAACAAACCGCGTACGCAAATGGCAGCGGCTACGGCCGCTGCCATTTGCGTTCCTTATTTTTGGCCATCTTAGTCTACGTAAATATTTACGTAGACTAAGTCGGCCAAAAATAAGGAACCCAAATGGTGGCGGCCGTAGCCGCTGCCATTTGAGTACACGGGTTGTTTTGTTTTTTGTTTTACCCAGCCATGATAGGCTACGTAAATCTTTACGTAGCCTATGACGTCTTGTAAAAAAAAAAAACCCACAAGGCTGCAAATGGCCTGTGGCAGCCGCCCGGAACATCTGCCCCAGGTAAGTCTCATCCCGGGGGGGATCTGCGGGGGGGTGGCAGACCATTCCGCCACAGAGTTCGGGGGGCCAAATGCACTGGCATTCGGCCTCACCAAGATCTGTGATGGCATTCTCTGAGATCCCTAAGATATCCTCAACTTCTTTCAGGGCAACCAGGTACTTCCAAAGGTGTTGGAGACCCATTTCAATCTTTTTGTTCTGCAGGAGAAGGTGGGTGGGTGGGGGAGGAAAGGCTAACAGAGCTTGGACAACGGACAAGAGAAGAGTGACTGCAAATGGGTTTGTTCATGTAAAGTCCTCCCTGTCAAATGCTGAGCAGACTTTGTCTCAATAGACAGATCATTTCTGTGGCAGAGAATCCTTCTCATCTGCAGGAAGGAGGCGTTATTTGTGCATTTGTTTGTTTTGCACCAAAAAAAATGTTTGTTTTGCACCTTTCCACCAAAAACTGTCACTCAAGTTGTCCTTCTGTGCCTTGAGTTATAGAAATTGTGACAGTGCACCTTCCTTTTGCATTAACTAGAAAAAAATACTGCATTGTTTTCTTAAAGATGAAATAAAACACATTTTTTGTTGGGAGGAGTCTACTTTCCTTTCTTTAATATTGGAACCAATACAGTCTGGGAGCGGGTGATGTTTCTTTTCCACCCACACCCTTCAGAAACTGGATTGTTGACCCTGGAATAAGGATATGTAGCACGAAAGACATACTGCACTAATACACAAACAATTAAGTATGATTGGGGGTTTGGGTCTAAGTTGCACTTTGAATCAGTGCTCTCATGACTAAAATTCAAGGGAATCCAGTGGTCTTTATTGCCTGGAATAGTTTCTGGGATCAAAGAAGGAACATCTGAACATGGTATTTCCCTTTCTATGTTCTTGCAGGGAAAAAGGGACAAGATACTGGAATATTCTGTCTATCCAGTTTGCCATTCAGAACATCAACCAGAATCCCAGCCTGTTACCCAACATCACCTTGGGCTACAGCATCTATGAGGGCTATTACGATGGCAGAATGACTTCTGATGCCTTATTAGACATGCTTTCTACTGGGCAGGCAAATGTTCCCAACTACAACTGTGGGAGATGGAATGAACCATCGGTTGTTCTGGAAGGATGCCATTCTGACGTCTCCATGCAGATTTCAAACATTTTGGGCATCTACAAAATCCCACCGGTGAGGGTGGTGGGCTGTTTGCAGGCTGAATCTAATTCCACTTTGCATTTTCTCCAAAGAACTGAAAAAGTCAGCAGTGGCCATCCACAGTGAGACTGCAAATGTAATGTGATATATTGGAGTGTCTGCCCATCGTTCCTTCCCATTCTATCAAAGGCATACTTTACCCTTTGTATGCTGGGGCCACAGAATACCAGCTGGACCACTGAATGGCTGGTGCATAGGAATGTGTGAATCAGAAGAGCTTCTGACTGCTGAAGTCCTCCAAATTCTAACTCCAAGCTTCTTCCAACACAAGCCCGTAACGCATTGCGTTTTGCTCTTTTCTTTTTGCATGAACGCTGTGCACATTTCTCTGCTTTTTTTTAATGTGCATCAATTGTGCACATCTTTCAAATCTACAGATTCTTCTCCCACTGATTAAAGTGGAGTTGGGTGCATTTTGAAAAGTAAGTATGCTGTGCCACATACTTTTTTGGATATACACAACACCTTGGGAGCTTGGGAGGTGTGAACTGGCTAAACCCTGGTTAAAAATGAACTGAATGAATTTCCCATTTGTCCTAACTGGCACCTTACTGTTTCAGAGTTCTCTTGTAATGATGCCTGGAAATGTGATTCGTCATAAAATTAGGACCAACTGCTCCATCTCCATGAAACCTGGTGCAGACAATCTACCTGGAAAGTGGTATAATCTGACCAGATTTCTGAAATATCAGATGAAGAATGGCAGAGTTAAACAAGCTTTCCCATTTTTCATGGACATCTGCTAATAGGGGCCCTACTGGAATAGGTTCGATAGGTGTGAGCAAAGCAAGCAGGGATCTCCTGGCACCGGATGGGATGGTTCCCTGCATCATGATGCCCAGCATCTCTCCACAGAAGTCTTTGCACTCTCCACTTTCGGCAAGACTCCTGCACCAACCTGCATTATAAGCTACCTTGCAAATATTCATTCAAAAGGAAGAGTATGGATCTTCCACATACTTCTCTCACAGGTGTTAACTTTTCATAGGGAAACAAAGGATGTATTAAACTGTATTATGGTTTAGAGTTTGATTCAGCTTGTTTTCAGCAGACACATTTGTCCTTACAGACTTTTCCTTGTCTTTGCAAACTTTTCACTAAACTCTCAGCCTGTGAAGTTGAATCAACTCAGAAAAGCAAGGGGTTCAATTGACAATCAGGAGAAATATTTAACATTTAAGACAGTTGGGAAAACGATAATAGCATATTAGAGAATTCTGTCGTAAGCTGAACATGTACATTTCACTGAGCATGCAGCATCGTAAGAAGTAAACAGACCCAAGGAAAAGAAATGGGGGGCAACCTGTGTTCATGGAAATGTGTAGCTCAGCAAACCTGACAAGTTCTGAACTAAATACATCAATCTAAATCATAGCTAACAACTTTGAAAAAAATAACAACAAATTGCTAGAAACATCCTATTATATGGGAAACATATGTCAGCAGTTCAAAATGCAACACATATATAGGGAAGGCTATTGTCTGGCAACCACTTTGTATATTTGTATGTTCAATGCTGTTATGTCATGAAATCCAGACACTGCTTAATATTTTGTAGTAAAAATGTAAAACAGAAAGAAAGGAAAAGACATGCCTGATCTCAAGAGTCCCAATTAAAAAATCTTGTGTGTAAAATAGGGATGTCAGAGAAATCTGCTGCGGATTCAAACGAGGACGGATTCTTTGGAATCTGGCCTTAGTAATCCTCAGCGCATCGGGACCACTTACCCAGGAGGACTGGAGATGGAACGGCACTCGGCTGCTTCCTCCAGCCAGAGCCGTTCGCCTCCTCCCTGTCCCTGCCGATTGCCATGTCTTTAAAAAAAAAAAAGGCAATCGGGAGGATGTGCCCATAGACTTATCTATACGCAGAGTCATGAATCTTTCATGTAAGTCTATGTGTCCATAGGCTTATACACAAGATTCATGACTCTTTTTGCGTGTAAGTCTATGAGCATGTCCTCCAAATCGCCATTTTCTTTATTTTCGTTTTTTTCACACATGGCAATCGGCAGGGACAGGAAGGGGGCAAACAGCTGTGGCTGGAAGGAGGGAAGGTAAGCAGCCCCAAGCCATCCCCTCCCCCCAGAATCTGAGCAGAGCGGAACAGCTCTGGTGGATTGGGGGGGGGGAGGAACAGATGGTGGGGAATCCGTACATCCCTAGTGTAAAATGGAATTTTGTAAAATGAGAATTTCCTTAGAGACACTTTGCTCTGGAAGATGGCATGGGCTCTGTAAGCTGATCCTTGATCAAGCTAAATGCAGAATCCCAAATCAAAACACCCTGAAGACAAGGACAAATCTGACACACTGGTAGGGATGTACAAAAGTCACTTACCTTTTCACAGGTGTGATTCACGGTGGGGGGGAGGCGCTCCGTCCCTCCTCCTGGAATCCGCCCTGGCCGGCTCTGCTTTGCGGTGGCTCCATGGAGCCGCCGGCCAGGGCCGTCCGCAGCTGGAGTTCCGGCCATGGCCGGGCTGCTCCGGAAGCAAATGGCAGCCGCCGTAGTGGCCGCCGCTTATGTCCTGCCAGGCTGCCGTGGTAGACTACCTAAGTATTTACGTAGCCTATCATGGCAAAGAGCAGGAACGCAAATGGTGGCTGCTACACCATTTGCGCCACTGCTGTTTTCGTGATAGGCTACGTAAGTATTTACATAGCCTATCATGGTAAAGGCAGCCACGCAAATGGCATAGCGGACGCCATTTTTATCCCTGCTCTTTGCCGTGGTAGGCTATATAAATACTTACGTAGCCTATCATGGCAGCCTGGCATGCCGAAAGACTAGCCTCCACCCCCCCCCAGGTAAGTTTTGTTCTGGGGGTTTCTGCGGGGTGGCGGAGGGTGGGAGGCCCTTCTGCCACAGGTTTCGGGGAGCCAAATGCCAGTGCATTCAGCCTCACTGAAATCTGTGGAAGAATTCTCCGCCATCCCCACACACCAGTCATTCTTAATAATGTTAGGGTAGCCAATACTTGAGTTTTCATCTGAAACAAATTACAACTCTTCCTTTCCTTGCAGGTCAATCATGCTTTTGTTTCTCAAGTTCAGAAGAATGAAGCTCAGTTCCCGTTTTTCTATCCATTAGTCCCCAAAGAAAAAAACCCATATGCGAGGATTGTCCAACTGCTCTTGCATTTCAGATGGACATTGGTTGGTCTTGTCACTCAGGACACTGACTATGGAGAGACATTCAAGAGGACCTTGACACCACTCCTTACCAGGAGTGGTATTTGTGTTGTTTTCATGCAAAGCATCTCAAGAATGTTTTCACACCAAGTACATGTCCAGAAGGCTTCACTCTGCACGTCAGGAGACGTCAATGTTTTCATTTATGGTGCAGAGAGCAGGTTCTTCTTATGTGGAATTTATGTCACACAAGCATACAGTGATCATTTTATTCAAAGTAAAGCAGGGAAAGTCTGGATCACCACAGCTGTGTGGGACATCAATGTGGATTTGGGGTTTTATATAAAGAAGAGGAAACCCATTTATATATTTTCCTTCCTCACTGAGCCAAAACAAAGGGTACAAAATGATGGTGTGTCACGCCTTAAAGTTCGTATCTTGACATTTAGGAAAAAAGCATTGAATTGCACTTATGCAAAGCATGGAACATCTGTGAAAGGCTGGACAAGATGCATGGAGAAACCTAAACCGAAGGGCCAGTCCAAAGAGGATATGGAGATAATCCTGTCTGCAGACAGCTACACGAATTACAACACTGTCCAAGCTGTGGCCCGTGCCTTAGATGCTGCTCATGCATCCAGATCCAAGAGGAGGGTGCTGGAGTGTAAAGGCAGGCAGGATGGTCAGAGGTTACAGCCATGGCAGGTATTCCCTTTTCCATCCCAGATATTCAGGTGAACATGATGTTCAGAATCATTACCTTGGAGGTGGAAAATGAGAAAATGTCAAATGTTGTAGCAAAGTGAAATGTTGTGTATTTCTGGAGCAAATGCAGATGTAAATTCCCTGTGCTGGAAGAGTGCCTAATGGTCATGTCTGACACAAGGGCCAATTGAAGATTAACTGTAGCTCCTCGGAAGACTGTTAAAGCAGACAGAGGGGATATTCAATCAGATTCCTGGAGAAAGTTGAGAAGACATCTATGCACTTGAGTCGGGAACTAGTCCTGAGTCCCTGGAGATTCACGCATGATATTGTTCGGCAGAACTAAGCTATCCAATGTTGTTGCATGTTCACTAATGGCTGGTGTGTTTAATTGTTTGACCCTTCCCTGACAACTTCCAAGTGCTGCGATACAATCATCAGAGGAGGAATGTATTTGGATGAGAATGGAGATCAGGCAGTGGAATGAAACCTTGTGAATGATAACACACAAGCCAGCCCTTGAGTCTGGAACCAGTCCTGAGTCATTGGAGATTAAAGTGTGAAATGGGCAGAACTGAGATCCTGGCTGGGTTCAGATGTCATGCTAAGCCTCATTGGGTTGTTATTATTAGTGGTTGCAGTGTAGCTTAGTGTGGCCTCAGAACCCAGAGCATTTTTCACATTATGGGTAGTTTAGCATGACAAAGCAACCCCGAGAACCGGGTTGTTTAGGGTGGCTTAGCCATAGGGTTGTTTAGGGTGGCTTAGCGTGATGTCAGACCTGCAAGGTTTATTTCCATATGAGTTGTCTGGAACAGCTCAACAGCTAGCCAGCTGAGAGGTGAAGAAGCCTCTCCATTTCATTGCCCTGCTGTGAAATTTATCCAAATTTTGCCCCTGTTTTACTGCTATGCCATGAGGTTCATGCAAATGTCCCCTCCATTCTACCACTCTGCCAAGAATTTTGCATATTTTTTGTGATCCTGCTCATTGCTTTGTAATCCTCATGTACATCTGGCAGCTAGCAATGGGGCTTGTTGCTGCAGGACAGAAGGCAGAATGAAACTGACATTGGAAGATGATCATCTTGTTGCAGAACCCAGAGTCAGAGAGACCACGGAGTGAAGGAAAAAGAGATTCTTTATTTAACGCGCGGGCTTAAGGCTGGAATCATTTCCAAAGAGCCAGAAGCCCCGATTTACATCAGCACATTGGTTTTATAGACATTGTGACACATATGAAACGGCTCCTCTTCCCCCTCCCGCGTGGGGTTGCAGTCCTCAACATTTCTTCTCCTAGCACTATTGTTTATAATACAAGAACTGGGTTATAGGGTAGCCATGATAAGGGGAGAACAGAAGAGAACAGCAGAGAACAAGATATACAACTGTATGACCTTTGACAAGATAAGGAATTCCTGTGTCTCGTCAGCTTACAACAATATATTCAAGGGAGAAAGAGCTCAGCAAGAACATGAAGCATGAGACTGCATGAGGCTACTTAGTCTGACCCCCGATATGGCTGCTACATTCCCCCCTTAAATGCATAATTTCATTACAATTATAGCATTTCTGATAACTATACAAAGCTTTTTGTGACATACATATTACTTAGCCTTTTGTTGGGCTATTAGAGCGTAGAGGGCAGCAGTTTTACTAGCTGAGACATAAAACAGATTGGTTAAACAGCGCATAAGACAAGGAACGCAGAGACATAACAGTATCTTTATGAACAACACTGGTAGAATTAGGATGAACAATGCTTTCAAGCCAGCTAAGATCTGGAAGCCAAGGGGTTAACTAATTTAGCTAATTGTTTTGTCTTATTGTTTTGTTAGCTACTATATTGTGCAGCTTGTTGATCTGTTCATCTACAGCATTGCCATTATCAGTTAAGTTAAAACAACAGAGCTTTTGGTGTGTCTCACAACTTAAATGATGAAGAAGGAAGAGGTAATCTATACCGGCTCTGTTTTCTAGAACTGCACCTCTTAGATCACGCAACTCTTTATTTAACAATGACAATGCTTGTGAGGTGGCATTTATGCTTTTGGCTAATCTGCAAGCTAACCAGTTGATTTCCAGACTATTAGCCAAGGCTAAACCTGGAACCCCAACTAGTGACATTGTTAAGGCCAATTTTTCTGAGTCAGAATATAACTGCACATGACTATTACAATTTTTAGTTAGTTGGAGTGCTCGAGGCTGCCGTTGACGGATTTTCTCGGGCTACAGGGGAAGAATTGGCACCAATTTAATTGGCGGCTGAGGCAACATGGGTGGTTATTAGACAAGTTGGCAGGAATGAATGACCAAGTGCGGGAACTACATGTCTAAAACCATCCATGAGGCAAAAGTATGTGGGCATCATTAAAAGATATGTTTTGAATTTTATTACAGTGGAAGGGGGCCAGGGATAGCTTTATATTTTCTGGAAAATTTTTGACAATTAAGCATTCGTGCACACGTAGCATTTGTTTCAGCAACGATGGGGGTGCGTAGAGTGAACTCTGTAGGGGGTAGGATCTTTGCAACCATGCCCCAATTAGCATTTGGAGAATAAGTTAAACTTACACCATAAACTCTTAACATGGTATCTTTTTGAATTTTCCCAGGATGTCTACAGACAGGTATTAGGCAAGAGCTAATAAGCCTGTTTGCAGGTATACCTCTTGGCAAACAAAAATGTTTTACTCTCGTGATGTTAGCCAGGTGAAGCTAGTAATTATCAGCAAATCACTGGGACAAACTTTTCTTTTCAGGGGCTGGCCCCCCTTTTTGCACCTTATTAAGGAGACACAATGCAACACTACTAACACTACAACACGCATGTTTGATCTTCTTTGGGATCTGACCGTACGCTGGGCAGCTATTCACCTGGCAGGCTGCAGTAGGGTCTAGTCCCCTTCTTCAATTCTCCAGTTGCAGGTCTGACCGTATGCAGGGGGACAGTTTCCCGGTGTGTCCACAGTAAGGTCTAGCCTGAGTCTTCTTACTGCTTTTTCAGAATGATTTTTAAAGGATTTTCAGGATTTCTGTTTATAGTCTACTTTCCCCCTCCCGCTCTCTTGACTCGTGTCCAATGTATCTAGGGTTTAATTCTAGCTGCTTTCATAGCTGCGGGGGTGGAAAGTATGACAGTTTTCAGTCCTCTCTATCTGGGAGTCAAAGGGTTATTTTTCTCTCTTTAACTCATACTTTAACTCTTGGTTGGAAAGGATGAGCTTCTGTGATGGGAATGGCTTATTTTTTTAAGACAAAGCGACGCTGGGCTTGAAGACCTTTGCTCAGTGTTTGTAGGGGTGGACGAAAGTCCCTTACCTTTCGCCGAAGCTTTTTCGCGGTGGGGGGGAGCGCTTCGCTGCTCCCCCCGCGAAGTTCAGGCCGGGGGGGGAGGCTTCCCGCCTCGCCCGGCCAAAATTCAGGCCAGGGAGGAGGCTTCCCGCCTCGCCCGGCCGCGAACTCGAAAGTAAAAAAAAAACACAACAACACGTCCCCTGATAGGCTACGTGACGATTCACGTAGCTTATCATGGCTAGATCTGGAAAGTCAGCTGTGATAGGCTGACTTTAAAAAAAAAAAAAAGACTTAAAAAAAAAAAAAAAGCACGTTGCCCTTATTTTTGCCGTAGTCTATGTAAACATTGACGTAGACTACAGCGACCAAATAAGAAAGGGGAATGGCGGCTCCCTATGGGGGCCGCCATTATCCGTACACACTTTTTTTTTTTTTAAGTCACCCGTGATAGGCTACGTGACGATTCACGTAGCCTATCACGGCTGACTTTGCAAATCTTGCCGTGATAGGCTACGTGAATCGTCACGTAGCCTATCAGGGGACGTTTTTTTTTTTTTTCTTTCATTGCAATGGCGGGGGCGGCAGCCGGTCGAAAGACCGGCTGCCGCTCCCGCCCCGCTCAAACACCGGACGAACCGCCGGCCGGACCCGCCGCCGGGAGGGACATTCAGGGAAGGTAAGTCCCATCCCAGGGGGCGGGCGGGGGGCGGGGGGGGCGGAGGATTTCTCCCCGAAACTTGTTCGGGGGGCCAAACAAGTTGGCGCTCGGCCCCCCGAAGTTTCGGGGAGAAATTCTCCGCCATCCCTAAGTGTTTGAACTTCTTGTTTAAGGCTAACATTTGCTTGCTTTTGATGCTGCTCCAGTGTCAATTATGAAGTCAATGTCACGGCCCTTCTCAAGCTGTCTCCCTCTTCGCCCATTCTGGCCCCTTTGGTTTTCTCCTTTGTGTATTTGATTTATTTTATTTGGGCATTCATGCCACTAATGTCCATCTTGTCCACACTGGGCACACTGGTTCTTTTTTAAGAATCTTCTGCCTCTGCCGGGTCTTCTTCTTTTTTCTTTCGTCCACGTCTTCTTGGGCCTCTGGGTTGAGGGAGGTGTACTGGCGATAGGCATTTGAAAGACGCTCCAAGTGCGCTCTGGGGCCTCAGTGGCACCTTGCAGCACTTTAGACACTTTGGTCATATTAATTGACTTTTTCATACCTGCTTTCATGGCTTTTAACAGCAGGGTTTGATACTGGGTGAGGCGCTCTAGCCCCACTTGTGTTTTGGGATTCCAGCGAGGGGGGGATTTACTTACAAGGAGACTTTATTGGGTAACTTACAGCACACAGGCGTACTTAATGGTTGGATCATTCTCTGAACCACGAACTATTGGGCTAAATGGGTTTTATACCATACATGTTACACATGAGGCAGCACAACACTAGCAAGCATTTTCAGCATAGGCTAGAAGTGTTTCCCCTTCATGGATCACTGCCTTGTTGTGGCGAAGGGGCTTGCGTAACTCAGTGAAGCCATAAGCTATGCCGTGCAGGGCCACCCAAGATGGACAGGTCAGGGCAGAGGGTTCTGACAAAATGTGGTCCACTGGAGAAGGAAATGGCAACCCACTCCAGTATTCTTGCCAAGAAAACCCCATGGAACGTATCACAAGGCTAAAAGATATGACGCCGGAAGATGAGCCCCTCAGGTCGGAAGGTGTCCAATATGCTACTGGGGAAGAGCAGAGGGTATTTCCAAGTAGCGCCAGAAAGAGTGAAGCAGCTGGGCCAAACCCGAAAGGACACTCAGCTGTGGATGTGTCTGGCGGTGAAAAGAAAATCCGATGCTGTAAAGAACAATATTGTTTAGGAACCTGGAATGTCAGATCAATGAATCAAGGTAAGCTGGAGGTGGTCAAACATGAGATGGCAAGATTGAACATCGACATCTTGGGAATCAGCGAACTCAAATGGACAGGCATGGGTGAATTTAATTCAGGTGACCATCATATCTACTATTGTGGGCAAGAATCCCTTAGAAGAAATGGAGTAGCACTCATAGTCAACAAAAGGGTGGGAAAAGCAGTACTGGGGTACAATCTTAAAAATGATAGAATGATCTCAGTACGAATCCAAGGCAAACCATTCAACATCACAGTAATTCAAGTCTATGCCCCAACCACTGATGCCGAAGAAGCTGAGGTTGATCGGTTCTATGAAGACCTACAACACCTTCTAGAACTAACACCAAAAAAAGATGTCCTCTTCATCATAGGGGATTGGAATGCTAAAGTAGGAAGTCAAGAAATCACCGGGATAACAGGCAGGCATGGCCTTGGTGTACAAAATGAAGCAGGACAAAAGCTAATAGAGTTTTGCCAAGAGAACATGCTGATCATAGCAAACACTCTTTTCCAACAGCACAAGAGGCGACTCTACACATGGACGTCACCAGATGGTCAATATCGAAATCAGATTGATGATGTCCTTTGCAGGCAAAGATGGAGAAGCTCTATACAGTCAGTAAAAACAAGACCTGGAGCTGACTGTGGCTCAGATCATGAGCTGCTTCTTGCAAAATTTCGGCTTAAATTGAAGAACGTCGGGAAAACCACTAAACCGTTCAGGTATGACCTCAGTCATATCCCTTCTGAATATACAGTGGAGGTGAGGAATAGATTTCAGGGATTAGACCTGACAGACAGAGTGCCTGAGGAACTATGGACGGAGGTCCGTAACATTGTTCAGGAGGCAGCAACGAAATCCGTCCCAAAGAAAAAGAAATGCAAGAAAGCCAAGTGGCTGTCTGATGAGGCTTTACAAGTAGCTCACGAAAGAAGGGAAGCGAAAAGCAAGGGAGAAAGGGGAAGATATACCCAACTGAATGCAGAGTTCCAGAGAATAGCAAGGAGAGACAAGAAGGCCTTCTTAAATGAACAATGCAAAGAAATCGAGGAAAACAACAGAATGGGAAAGACTAGAGATCTCTTCAAGAAAATTGGAGATCTCAAGGGAACGTTTTGTGCAAAGACGGGCATGATAAAGGACAAAGAAGGCAGGGACCTAACAGAAGCAGATGAGATTAAGAAGAGGTGGCAAGAATACACAGAAGAACTATACAGGAAAGATCTGAATGTCCCTGATAGCCATGATAGTGCGGTCACTGAACTTGAGCCGGACATCCTAGAGAGTGAAGTCAAGTGGGCCTTAGGAAGCATTAGTAACAACAAAGCTAGCGGAGATGACAGTATTCCAGCCGAGCTATTTAAAATCCTAAAAGATGATGCTGTTAAAGTGCTGCATTCAATATGCCAACAAATCTGGAACACTCAACAGTGGCCACAAGACTGGAAAAGGTCAGTTTACATTCCAATTCCAAAGAAGGGCAACGCCAAAGAGTGTTCAAACTACCGCACCATTGCGCTCATTTCACATGCCAGCAAGGTGATGCTCAAAATCCTACAAGCTAGGCTTCAGCAGTATGCGAACCGAGAACTACCGGAAGTACAAGCTGGGTTTCGAAGAGGCAGAGGAACTAGAGATCAAATCGCCAACATTCGCTGCATCATGGAGAAAGCAAGAGAATTCCAGAAAAACGTCTATTTCTGCTTCATTGACTACGCTAAAGCCTTTGATTGTGTGGATCACAACAAACTGTGGCAAATTCTGAAAGTGATGGGAGTACCAGACCACCTTACCCGTCTCCTGAGAAACCTGTACGAGGGACAAGAAGCAACAGTCAGAACCAGACATGGAATAACCGATTGGTTCAAAATTGGGAAAGGAGTACGACAAGGCTGTATATTGTCACCCTGCTTATTTAACTTATATGCAGAGTACATCATGAGAAATGCCGGGTTGGATGAATCACAGGTCGGAATTAAGATTGCCGGGAGAATTATCAACAACCTCCGATATGCAGACGATACCACCCTAATGGCAAAAAGCGAAGAGGATCTCAAGAGCCTCTTGTTGAGGGTGAAAGAGGAGAGTGCAAAAGCTGGTTTGAAACTCAACATTAAAAAAACTAAGATCATGGCATCTGGCCCCATCACTTCCTGGCATATAGAAGGGGAAGAAATGGAAGCAGTGACAGATTTTACTTTCTTGGGCTCCAAGATCACCGCAGACGGTGACTGTAGCCATGAAATTAAAAGACGCTTGCTCCTTGGGAGGAAAGCTATGGCCAACCTAGACAGCATAGTAAGAAGCAGAGACATCACCTTGCCGACAAAGGTCCGTCTAATCAAAGCTATGGTTTTCCCAGTAGTAATGTATGGCTGTGAGAGCTGGACTATAAGGAAGGCTGAGCGCCGAAGAATTGATGCTTTCGAACTGTGGTGCTGGAGAAGACTCTTACGAGTCCCCTGGACTGCAAGGAGGTCAAATCAGTCCATCCTAAAGGAAATCAACCCTGAGTGCTCATTGGAAGGACAGATAATGAAGCTGAAGCTCCAATATTTTGGCCACCTAATGCGAAGAGAAAACTCCCTGGAAAAGACCCTGATGCTGGGAAAGACTGAAGGCAAAAGGAGAAGGGGACGGCAGAGGATGAGATGGCTAGATAGCATCACTGATGCAATGAATATGAACTTGAGCACGCTCCGGGAGAGAACGCAGGACAGGAAGGCCTGGCGTGCTATGGTCCATGGGGTCACGAAGAGTCGGACACGACTGAACGACTAAACAACAACAACAACAGAAGTGTTTGGTTCTCAGGCACAGCTTCCTGTAAACAACTTCGCTTCCCAAGGTGCTTGATAACACTTTTATTTATTAGTATGGGAAGACAAATTTTTTCTCTTTCTTTTGCTTTCTTTTTCTTTGCTGATCTGCCTGTATTGCAGATCATGTTTCAAACTTTTTATATAAAACTTTCTGATCCATGCACCAGCCTTGTTTCTTTATTTGTCTTTTTCAAGTTAAACTCACTTACTTAAACCTTTCTGCCTTACACTAGTCCCAATGACACACATTTGGGATAGGCTCTTCTTCTCTTTCTAGTTACATTTTCTTTATCTTAAAGAACTATTACATTATTGTGGCTACTTTACCCCAGGTAATAAGCTTCAGGCACAATTAGCTGCTTTTAATTTATCCTGGGGGCAACTATGGCCCCGCTTCTTTTTTACAAATGTTTTTTTTCTTTGCCTCTTGCCTTTTCTTTCTTTTTTTTTTCTCTCTATCTGTCTTCTACTTTCTCTATTCCTTTTTTTTTTTTACTTGCTTTTGTCTTTTCTCTACTTGACTTTGTCTTTTCTCCTTGCCATCCATTGGGAACCACACTTAGTATCATTTGGAGTTGCAACTAACACTAATCTGCAAATATCATATATATTTTATGATATTTAAGAAATCATAAAATATACACAACAAACTTTATCTGCAATTTAACACAATGAATGGAAAACACTTTTTGCACGGTAAGGCATGATGGAGCAGATCCAGCAATCATACTGCTCTTCTGGCTGAAAGCTCAGGGCCCATTAAAATCAAGGGACGGGCATACCCACATACGCAAAGAGTTCTAGGTCACCATTTTTGCATCGGCAACTCTATGCTGCATGAGTTCTAGCAGAAGGTAATCTAAAAGTCATAGATCAAACTCAGCCTGCTGTACACTGAGCTGACTACAAACACAGACACACGGTCCACAGCGATGAGAGTTCAAGTTTATCAAAAGCTTCACAGCACTGTCCATGGATGTCTTTGACAATTTAAAATTTTAGTCCATGTGCAGAGTGTCTCTAAAAAGCCCAGATGATGATGGAGGCAAACAGAGAAGGCTCTGGGCAATGAAGATGAGATGTTTCCAGCAAAGGCTCTCCACTTTTGCATCAGTTTAAAAAGGGGAAGTGTGGCCCTACACCCCTTCTGACAGACAAGGGCCTTTAACTTTTTAGCAAGGCCTCTGTCTAAACAGAGCGGCACAGCTCAGCTCTCTAGCCGTGACGCTTTAACTTGGGCAACTCCTCTGTAAATTTTATTTTACTTCTGTCAGGTTCTCACAGACATTTTAAAAACTTACTGTTTTCTTTTCTCTTCTAACCTGGTACACGAAAGCACTGTAACACTGAGTGCCGAAACTCAGGACGCTGGGGGGTGATGGGCATCGCCTTATACTTGCATTTTTCAGGCAGCCATTAATCTTCGGGGAGGCGGTGGGGTGATTTGCAGGACTTTAAAGGCAAGCTTCCCAGTTTGTTTGTATTTGTAAATCCCAAGCTCAAAACAGGAGATGATGAGGTACAGGGCAGCTAAATCTTTGCTTTGGCACAGGCAACAAATAACTCGGGTCAGCTTTCTTCGCTGGGGTCTCAAACAGGAAAACAGTCTTAATTTAAAGTTGTAACATCACTGACAGTGTCAGCCAGCCAGCTACACAGATTTCACTGTTTTTTAAGACAGTTACACCAATATCTTCTTTTCTTCTCAATCAGGTTGGGTCTCCCAGCTTACACAGTTTATTGCAGCTTCCAGGAGCATGGTAGTAGCGCGATTTTGGCTTGGCCAGGAACATGCTGTCTGGTTTCTCGGTCCCTTCAGCGCACACACTCAGGCAGTGTAACACTGGACACTCGAATCAGTGAGATTTCTTCATTGCAGGGAATCCCACGGCAAAAGCTTAATGGTTACGCTCTTCAGAAATCATATAGCCGAGCTACAGGCTCTATGCAATTCTAACACAGTTCAAAGCTAAACACGGCTACCTTGACAGAGATCTTCATCATGGTCTTTCCGCTTCATTCTGCTTTGGGACAGTCTTATGGCACACTTTTCACTCGAAGAGGGGTCTAGCCTGTGCTCTGGGGCTGATTCTTCACCTTTATTTTCTATTTTGCCTTCATCTTCTGGGTCTTCATTTTCAGTTTCCATTTCTTAGGGATTTCATCTCAATTAGGCGAGGTGATGATGTTGCACAACTCAGAACGTTGTGGGCAATTTTCCTGCCCCCTCTCTCTCGGCGCGCTAGGCTAACAGCTACTTCTTCGGCCTTACGCTCCCACGCTTTGTTAAAAGCCAGACTGTCCTGCAACATTTCTCTAATTAACAGCCTCAGATCTTGTTCTTTTTTTTCTCTCAGCTCGACCTTGAGCTTTTTGCTGTTTTTTCTCTATATTCTGAATCTTTTTTTTTTTTAACCCTTTTCCTTCTTTGTTTGACATACATCTCAAGGGGGTGCAAGTCTTGAGCAGTAGACGAGCTCGCCTCCCCTTTTTTGTGAGAACACACCTTTTTAAGGGTCACTGCCGATTTTATTAAATCCTCTGCCCAACACTTCAATTCTTCAGTTTCTTTTATTAATGCTGATTGAGGTGTAAGAGGGGAACCTCCCGATCCCGTAGAGATGAAAGTCTCGGCAGACAATATCTGGGAGTTGAGGACCGTAGCTGAAATCGGCGAATTACTGCCGGTGGGGCTTGAAACTGATGGCGACAGTTCTAAGTCAAAGCGAGGGGCAATGCCTCTGTAGGGGGGATGGCAGGGGCTCAGGAGCCACAGGATCTGAATCTCGACGGGGCCGTCTTACAGTAACATGGGCCTGTGGTGGAAGCAGGGCATAAGCAGGTGGAAATGCCGTTAGCTCTGCCAGATCTTTACACGAGACTTCTAACACTGGTTGTAATTTCTTTTTGGCCAATTTTTCTTTTCTGAGCACCAAAACGTTTGCCTGAGATTCTAGGCATTTCTTTAGCCATGGAGGAGAAGCGCGGACTATGGAATCTCACGCGTTTATGTAGGGAAATTGGTCGGGGTGCCCAGGTCTCCCAACCACAATTTTGATTTTGCTGGGCTCTAAAGAGCCTTTAGTAGGCTCTACACCAAAAGACGGCCACTCTATTTCACACAAAGTCTGCAAGTCCCATCCCGGGGGGGCAGGGGGCGGGCCGTCCTGCCACCGATTTCGGGGGGCCGAATGCGCTGG
The DNA here is from genome assembly GCF_057233095.1 of Heloderma suspectum. Lineage (NCBI taxonomy): Eukaryota > Metazoa > Chordata > Lepidosauria > Squamata > Helodermatidae > Heloderma > Heloderma suspectum. The sequence continues at coordinate 400,827,418 of NC_139459.1, forward strand.
CATTCAGCCTCCCCGAGATCCGTGGCGGAACTTTTGTACATCCCTACATGGAACACTTTCTGAACCTAAGAAGAGCCCTGATGCCAGATCAGACCAAGGGCCCATCGAATTTAGCATTCTGATCACACAGTGGCCAACCAGCTGCCTGTGGGAAACCCACAAGTAGGACATGAGTGCAACAGCACCCTCCCACTTGTGTTCACAGCCACTGGTGCACATGAGCAGACTGCCCCTGATACTGCAAGATGCATAGAGTCATCATGACTATTAGCCATTGATCCCTTAACCTCCAGGGATTTATCCAATCCCCTTTGGAACCATCCAAACCGCTTCTGATCACTATGTCTTGTGGAAGTGATTTCCATAGAGGAACTATGAACAAAGTGTGAATACGGACTTCCTTTCATGTGTCCAGTCCCCTCATCTGCTTCTCACTCTCACTGTCTGCAAAAAGTTTTGACTAGGGATGTACGAAACTCTTACCTGGCTCCACACCAGACAATCCGCGGTGGGGGGGAGGCACTCCGTCCCTCCCCCCAGAATCCCCCCCATCCGGCTCCGCTCCACGGCGACTCCGCAGAGCTGCCAGCCGGGGCCACCCGCAGCCGGACATCTAGCTGCTTGGCTGCACAGGGACGCAAATGGTGGCCGCCATAGCCATCGCCATTTGCATCCGTGTCTTTAGCCATGATAGGCTATGTAAATATATGCCTATCATGGCTAAAGACACAGACGCAAATGGTGGCAGCTATGCCATTTGCATCCCTGCAGCCGCAAATGGCATCGATCGTAGGGGACGCCATTTGCGTCCCTGTCTTTTGCCATGATAGGCTATGTAAATATTTATGTATATTTACGTGTCATGGCAAAGAGCGGGGATGCAAATGGCATAGTGGACGCCATTGTTGCAGCTTCAAATGCATAGGGTTATTGATGGGCTTCAAGTTGAACTTGGGCCAGAGGCCCTCTTGGGTCCTTTCCAATTCTGTGTCCCCATTGAAAAATTACTCCTCCCTATGTGCCTTGATAGTCCTTCTTGTTTCTGCTTGGCCCCTGCCACATTCCAGACTTGTGGAAAGCTGTTGCCCCAGGTTCATGAAGGCAGTTCAGGAAAGAGAGCCGCCTTGCTGCTGTGACTGCATCCCCTGTGCAGAAGGAACCATCTCCACTCAGGAAGGTGGGTGACTCAGAAGGTCATCTTGCCCCTGAGGTGGAGGGCAAAGATTCACCCAGATGTTTTGTGTCAAGGATTTGTAAAGACTTTTCTAAACATGGTGCAAATAATAATGTTGGAAGATGGGCTGGGGTAGGGGCAGGCAGTGGATTGGGCAGGAATCAGTGCCACCAGCAGCCCAAACATTCACCCTGCAAATACATACCCTCCGTGTTAAATATAATTGTGTAATAGTCTTCTGTTTCAACACATGAAACACAGAATTTGGCTTCTTCACACATTGAATGGTGATGCCAGGTAGACCTGGCTGAGCTTTGCCTAAAGTCAATATCTGCCTTAGACCGCTTGTGTGCTTGACATTTGCCCTTCATGGCATATTACATCAAACAAGGAGGGGATGTCTGGCTGGGTCCAGGAGGTTGTAAATTCCTCCTTGAGAGAGGGAGTGGTGCTGGCCTCTTTAAAAGAGGTGGAAATCAGACCACTCCTGAAAAAGCCTAACCTGGACCCAGAGGATGTTAACAGTTATAGGTCAGTGGCCAACATCCCCTTCCTGGGCAAGGTGCTTGAGTGGGTGGTTGTAGGACAGCTCCAGGCACTGTTGAATGAAATGAATTATCTAGATCCATTTCAATCGGGCTTCAGGCCTGGTTTTGGAAGGGAAACTGCCTTGGTCACCCTGTGGGATGACCTCTACTGGCAGAGGGACAGGGGGAGTGTGACCCTGTTGATTCTCCTGGACCTCTAAGCAGCTTTCAATACCATCGACCAAGGTATCCTTCTGGATAGGTTGTCTGGGTTGAGAGTTGGAGGCACTGCACTGCAGTGGTTCCACTCCTTAGATGGCCGATTCCAGAAGGTGGTGCTGGGGCATTACTGCTCTGTGCCATGGCAATTGTGCCACGGGGTTCCACAGGGCTCTATTTTATCCCCCATGCTATTTAACATCAACATGAAACTGCTAGGGGAGGTTATCCAGAGGTGTGGGCAGAGGTGCCATCAATATGCGGATGACACCCAGCTCTACCTCTCTTTCTCATCAAACTCAGGTGCCTGTTCTGAATCAGTGGCTGGGCATGATAATGGACTGGATGAGGGCCAATAAACTAGGGATGTACAAATCCCTTACCTGGTTCTGGTAGGGGCATCCGCTGGGGGGGGAGGCCATCCGTTCCTCCCCCCGGAATCCTCCCTGGCTGGCTCCACTCCATGGCGGCTCCACGGAGCCGCCAGCCAGGACCGTCCACAGCTGGAGTTCCAGCCGTAGCGGCCGCCATTTGCATCCTGCGAAGCTGCCGTGATAGGTTATGTAAGTATTTACATAGCCTATCGCAGCAAGCCAACCCCCCCACACACAAAAAAGAGCATACGCAAATGGCGGCGGCTACGGTGGCTGCCATTTGCGTTCCCTATTTTTCACCATTTTAGCCTACATAAATATTTACGTAGGCTATTACGGTGAAAAAAAAGGGGAACGCAAATAGCGTAGTGGGTGTTATTTGCATTCCTTTTTTTCCCGCCGTAATAGCTTACGTAAATATTTACGTAGCCTAAAACGGTGGGGAAAAAGAATGCAAATGGCACCCACTACGCTATTTGCGTTCCCCTTTTTTTTCGCCATAATAGCCTACGTAAATATTTATGTAGGCTAAAACTAGGGAAGTACGAAAGGGACTTACCTTGTCCCGCAGCTTTTTTCGCGGTGGGGGGGAGGCGCTTCGCTTCTCCCCCTGAAGTTCATGCGAGTGGGGGGTGTCTTCCCGCCTCGCCCGGCTGAAATTCAGGCCGTGGGGGAGGCTTCCCGCCTTGCCCCTGGCCGCGAACTTCAAAAGAAAAGTAAAACAAAAAGAAAAAGCCCCGTGATAGGCTATGTAATGATTTACATAGCCTATCACGGCTAGATCTGCAAAGTCAGCCGTGATAGGCTACGTTAATCGTCACGTAGACTATCACGGGTGACTTAAAAAAAAAAAGCGCGTACGGCTAATGGCGGCCCCCATCGGGAGCCACCATTCGCGTTCCTTATTTGGTCCCTGTAGTCTACGTAAAGATTTATGTAGACTACAGCGAAAATAAGGGCAACGCAAATAGCATTGCCCTTATTTTCGCCGTAGTCTACGTAATCTTTACGTAGACTACAGTGACCAAATAAGGAACACAAATGGTGGCTCCCTATGGGGGCCACCATCAGCCGTACGGGCTTTTTTGTTGTTGTTTAAAGTCACCCGTGATAGGCTACGTGACGATTTACGTAGCCTATCACGGCTGACTTTGCAAATCTAGCTGTGATAGGCTACGTTAATTGTCACGTAGCCTATCACAGGGGCGTTTTTTTTGTTTTTTTACTTTTCTTGGAATGGAGGCGGCGGCAGCCAGTCGAAGGACCGGCTGCCGCCCCCGCCCCTGTCGAAGCCCTGCCGAACCACCACTGGGACCCGTTGCTGGGAGCGACATTCGGGAAAGGTAAGTCCCATCCTGGGGGGGGGGGCGGGGGGCAGGGGGGCGGAGAATTTCTCCCCGTTGGCACTCGGCCCCCCAAAGTTTCGGCGAGAAATTCTTTGACACGCCTAGCTAAAACAGCGAAAAATAGGGAACGCAAATGGCGGCCGCCATAGCCACTGCCATTTGCGTATGCATTTTTTTTTTTGCTTGCCATGATAGGCTACGTAAATACTTATGTAGCCTATCACGGCCTCCGCTTGGATGCAAAAGGTGTCCCTGCATTAGCCATGATAGGCTACATAAGTATTTATGTAGCCTATCACGGCTATGAAGAAGAAGTGAATGGCGGCCGCAGGTCGGGCGCCATTCACAAGTCAGCATGGACAGAAGCAGGGAAGTGCTCTGTTTTGTGCACCTTTCATGGGTTGGGGGCTCCTTTCCATGCATCTTTCATGGGTTGGGGGGGCAGGGCTTCATTCCGCCATGGATTTCAGGGGGCTGAATGCCAGTGCATTCGACCTCACCGAGATCTGTGGCAGAATTCTCCGCCATCCCTACAATAAACCGAAACTGAGTCCAGACAAGATGGAGGTACTGTTAGTGGGTGGTTCATCTGTCTGGCTAGGTGATATTCAACCTGTTCTGGAGGGGGTTGCACTCCCCCTAAAGAATCAGGTTCATAGTTTGGGGGTACTCTTGGACCCAGAACTGTCACTTGGAGCACAGGTGTACTCAGTGGCACTCTAGAATGAGCTGCCTAGTGAGGCTCCCCTGGCACCCTCATCGTATTCCTTCCGGTGCCAGGTGAAGACCTGTATATTGTCCCAGGCATTTTAGCATTTTAGCTTTCTAGACTTTTAGCTTTGCTGTTTTGAATCTGTATTTGCTGTTTTGAATCTGTAGAAAAAAAAAGGGCAGGAGGAAGGGCGAGGAGGGGCAAAACACAATCAATGAGGAGCTCCAGACAATCAATTCACCAGGGAGCCTTGTTTTTCCCACCCTGGGTGCAAGCAGGCACACAGTTGCTTCCGGGCCTCCCTTCTGTGTCCTCCTTCTCACTGCAGGGAAGGTGCAGTGCTCTCCTCTTTGCCATGGCAATGCTACAGGTCCTCCTCCAGATAGTCCTCTGCCAGACAAGACCACTGTCGTTGCTCTCAGTTCCACATGATGTGCCTACCTGGTAGGATTGCTTGCTGTGTCTTCCTGCCTCTATCACAGAAAACAGCTGAGAGCCTTAGGTCATAAACTGACAGCAAAGATTTGGGATAGTAGTGACCTCCTCTGCTTCAAGACCCAACTTCTCTCATTACTCTGAGTTTGGTTAGAGTTTCTGAGAACAGCACATTTTACCTGCACCTAGCACTCAACCTACTTGGCCAAACTGTTTGAAAATTGGCAGGTGGGATCCTCTCCGGGGGGGGGGGGTGAGAGTTCCTTGAATTTCATACAGTTCTGGGTGAGTGAAAAGTTATAGCTTTTTCCTTTGAGAGTTTCTGATGAAAAATCAAATTTCGCCTGCACCTAGGACAAAACCTACTGAGCCAAATTGTCTGAAATTTGAAAGGGGGATACCCCTCAATGGGCACTGAAAGTTTCCCACATTTCATGTATGTATCATGATAACTGAAAATGTTATGGCTGTTTGTGTTTTCCCGTGCAAGTCAGTGGAAAAATGCAAAACTAAAAATACAAATGAGTGATTTGGATATCCAAATCTCGCTTCGGATTAGAATCTGAGTCAAAGTGGATGGGATCGAATAAGTCCGAAGTGAAGCAGGGCCACATCGGAAGGTCCAAAGCGGCATCCAAAGCAAAGCTGGGGGGCTGTGCACAGCCCTAGTATATATTTTACATCATTCTGATTTTCCTTAAAAGGAAACTTTGCAAACAGATGAAACTTGATATGCAACAGATTTGTTCTGACCAGCCAAAAGCAGACAAATTAATTTTCCACAAAACCTGACATCTCAGAGCTAGGGGTGTCAGAGAATTTCGCCACAAATCTCAGGGAGGCTGAATGCCAGAAACAGTCTACCCCCCGCCACCCCCGGGACGGGACTTACCTTGGGCGAATCTTCCTGGCAGCGGTGGCTCTGGCGGCGGTTCGGCGGCGGTTTGGCGGTGGTTCAGCGGCAGCAGCGGCCGGTCTTCCGACCGGCTGCCGCCGTCGCCGTTTCCAGTAAAAAAAAATAAAAATACTGTGATAGGCTACATAAATGTTTACTGAGTTAAAACAAAAACAAAACACCACACGCCCATGGGCACCGCCATTTGCGTTCCTTATTTTGGCACATCTAGTCTACTTAAACATTTACATAGACTACGGCGAAAATAAGGGGAACGCAAATAGCGTAGCGTCTACGCTATTTGCATTCCCCTTATTTTCGCCGTAGTCTACGTAAATGTTTACGTAGACTAGACTTGCCAAAATAAGGAACGCAAATGGCGGCGCCCATGGGCGCCGCCATTTGCGTACGCGTGGTGTTTTGTTTTGTTTTCAACTCAGCCGTGACAGGCTACGTAAACATTTATGTAGCCTATCACGTTTTTTTTTTGTTTTTACTGGAAATGGCGATGGCAGCAGCAGGGGCAGTGGGGGGGGGAGGCGCTCCATCCCTCTCTCCAGAATCCTCGATGGGGGGAGGTGATCCGGTCCTCCCCCCCGGAATCTTGCCTGGCCGGCTCCACTCCACAGCGGCTCCGTGGAGCAGCCAGCCAGGGCTGTCTTCAGCCAGATTTCCAGCTGCGGACAGGCTGGTGCAGACGCAAATGGCGGCTGCCGTAGCAGCCGCCATTTGCGTCCAGCCAGGCTGCTGTGATAGGCTACGTAAGTATTTACGTAACCTATCATGGCTAACCCCCCTCCAAACCCCAGCATACACAAATGGCAGTGGCTACAGTGGCCGCCATTTGCGTTCCCTATTTTTCGCCATTCTAGCCTAAGTAAATATTTACATAGGCTATTACGGCGAAAAAAAGGGGAACGCAAATAGCGTAGTGGGCGCTATTTGCGTTCCTTTATTTTTCACCATTCTAGCCTATGTAAATATTTACGTAGGCTAGAAGTACGAAAAATAAAGAAACGCAAATAGCGCTCACTACGCTATTTGCATTCCCCCCCTTTTTTTTTGCCATAATAGCCTATGTAAATATTTACGTAGGCTAGAACGGCGAAAAATAGGGAACGCAAATGACGGCCGCCGTAGCCCCCGCCATTTGCATACGCTGGTTTTTTGGGGGGGCAGTTAAGCCATGATAGGCTACGTAAATACTTACATAGCCTATCACAGATGCAAGGATGGCAATGGCGGCTGCAGCAGCCTGGCTGCGGCCAGCCTGGAGACCAGCTGCTGGAGCTGCTGCTGCCGGAGCTGCCGCCGCCGCTGCCAGAGCTGCCGCCGCTGCCAAATCCACTGCATCTGCCTCAGGTAAGTGCCATCCTCGGGGGATTCCACGGGGGGTGGGGGGGCAGGATGCCATTCCGCCACGGATTCTGGGGGCTGGATTCTTTAGAATCTTTTCTTTAGAATCCGGCCTCACTGGAATCCGTGGCAGAATTCTCTGCCATCCCTATTCAAAAGCCCTGGATGTTGCTTGGGTTTCATCGTGGGCTGCATGAAGAGACAGCATGGCTCTTGTTATGTTCTTTTGTTCTTCACTGCTCCTTCCCTGGCTGATGGGCCAGCTTCCCCCCTCACTCTTCTGCACCCACCACAGTCCCAGGCCAGCATGCGAGTGTAGCACTTCTAAGTATCTTGCCCCATCTCTAAACCAATGCAAACCATCTGTCCACATTATCAGGAGACTGAAGGTTCTTCCAGACAGGTACCCCTAGAGCTTTTAAGATACTAACAGAATTGCAGTAGAGTTTCCACACTTCAGGAGGTATTGCACTTTTTCCATGTGTACATCCCATATATGTACCATCCACACTCGTGTGTAGGTAAGGGTAACATACAATTCACCTGAGCAGCCATGTTTTTGAAAACCCATTTTGCCAGTGATTGGTGTGTTTGAATTAATCAATTGTTTTTATTTGTAATATAGCTTTCATTGATTAAAGAGGGATCCCCCAATTTATGTAATGGCTTGAATAATATAATGTATCTTCTGGGTGCAGTTTTAGATACGAAATACAATTATTCAATGCCAAGAATGAGTAAAATAGCCAGAGATACAAGTTTGCCTGAAGAATAATTTTATATTTTCTGAAGTACTCATGTGGCGAGGCAGATGCTTGCTAAATAATAATCCTGCAGAAGAATTCCATAAGAATCAGATGCCGTCTTTATTTTTTTGTTGTTAGATGCTCCTTTGTATTCAGATCAGGCCTCAGTATAATAATGTAGCACTTGGGAAGAAAGATGCAGCCCAGTAACCCAGCACTGGAGGCCAAGATAGAGAAGACCTGCACGGCTACCATGTATTTCCCCTTTGTGCTCAGGTAGGTGGGGATAAAAGACACCCAAACGCTGCAGAAGACCAGCATGCTGAAGGTAATCAGCTTGGCTTCATTGAAGGCCCCAGGCAGCTTCCTGGCTAGGAAAGCCACCAGGAAGCAGGTAGAAGCCAGGAAGCCCATATAGCCAAGAATGGCATAAAATGTGGTAACAGACCCTTCATTGCATTGCAGGATGATCTTTCCAGGCTGGGAATATGTGTCAGAATCAGGGAATGGGGGAGTGATTGCCAACCAGATGGTACAGATGACAACTTGGACACTGGAACAGGAAATGACAATGGACTTGGTCAAACTCTTCCCCAACCATCTCCTCACCCTGTTCCCCGGTTTTGTGGCCAGGAAGGCCAGCACCACAGTGATTGTTTTGGCCAACAGAGAAGAGATGGCAACTGAGAAGATGATGCTGAAAGCTGTTTGTCGTAGAAGGCAGGTTGCTTTCCTTGGCTGGCCAACGAAGAGGAAAGAGGACAAGAAGGAAAGCAGGAGGGAGACGAGGAGAATGTAGGAGAGGTCCCGGTTGTTTGCTTTGACTACCGGAGTGTCAAGGTATTTTATGAAAATTCCTACCACAAAGCCTGTGATTAAAGACAAGAATAGGGCAAGGGAAGCCAGGATAATCCCCAAACTTTCTTCATAGGAAAGGAAGTCTATACCCTTTGGGATACATTCATCTCTGTCCTTGTTTGGATGCTGATCTTCTGGACACTTCATGCAATGGTCTGAATCTGCAAAGAACAACAGTAGCATCTACTTTATACATCTGTAGTAGTCTCTGTTCTTTTTCATTCCATCAAATATACTGTTGGTGGCAAAGGCCAATATCTAAGAGGAAGAAGGGCGAAGTGGAGATGTGAGGTGGAGGGGTTGGGAACTGACCATTTGTATTAAGGCAGTGAGGACATGTTCACTAAGGAATCTCTGCCAGGACCATGGGATAGGTTTGGGCTGGATGGACCAGGGAAGTGGATCAGTATAAGGCTGCTTGTATGTGTTGTTCAAATTTTAGTGAGGTGCATGTAAATTGAACCCACAAGAGAACAGGGCCAGAATATTGGTTATTAAATGTGAATTCTACACTTCCTCCAAGATGGTCTGGCTGGGTGGTGAACCTGTGGCTATCCCATATTATCCTGGCAGTCACTCTGTGAGATCGTTAGGGTGAGAAATATTGAATGGCCTAAACCCACCCAGTCCTAAACTCAGAACTCAGGTCTCCCCAATCCAAGACTACTTGGAGGGACTTCTTCATCCTGCTAATGAGTTCCTAGCGGCCTCGTGGGTCATGGAACAAACATTTGACTGCAGAATCAGGCATTCTTCATGAATTGTACCAACCTTAAACTGCATGATGGGTTTAAGATTGATTTTATTAAAGGAATGGAGAGCAAATCAAAGCAGAAGTGAGAATGTATTCTGTTTCTCATCTGAAGCTGGGGTTAAGTCTATAGAAGTGTTGTTGTTTTTTTAAAGAATCTCTTGAACCTCCATTGCTAGGGAAACTTACAGGGGCATTTCAAAAAAGTTTTTAAAAAGTGTACAATCCAATAAAATTATTTGTATAACTTGAGAGAGATGAAGTAATCCTTTAAAAAGTTAAATCATAGCAAACTAAACCTAAATTAAGTTATATTCTATTAGAAATCAAATACCCAGAATAAGTAATAAGTAAACATCTTTTTAAAAAGTAATCACTTGATTCAGAACATCGAAAAACAAAATAAATGAAATGGTCCTGTTGCTGTGCTTTTTTTCTTTTCTTTTGTTCTCATATAATGCATTAATATAGCCAGAATAATAAATTCCCTTCCCCTCCCCATCCATTCACTCACTGTAGGAATGATGAATGATTTCAATTTCTTTGCATATATGATTCTTGCTGTTCTCGGATATAGTTTAATGCACATGGTCACTTTATGAGTGGTGCAGTCAGGTCTATTTGCCCCCACTATTACCGTGTGTGAACAAGCCACACTTTGTGTTTTGTGTGTTGAAACAAAGGGCTTATCAAGTGACTGTATTCAACACAGAGGACTTGCATGTGATTTTTAGCTGCCCAAGGGGCATTCAGTCGGCTGGTGGTGCTGATCCCAGCCCATCCACTGTCCCCCTCACTTCAGTCCATCTTCCATCTTGCACCATGTTTAGAAATGTCCTTATAAATCCTTCAGAAAACATGTCTGGGGCCCAATCTACACAGCTGATTTAGCAGAGCGGCAGCACATCAGGGCCGTTCACCACAGATGATGCTGTTGCTAACCCACAGTGACCCCACAGCTTCCCTCTGGAAAAGGCACATTTTCCGAAAGTCCTTTAATGTGTCTTCTTTCCTTAAACACATCTCCAGCATGGTTCTGCTCCATGTGCCCTGCCCCCCCACACACACATTCAATCCTGAGCATGCCTATTTCTGTGACTTGACTGTGACCTGGTAGTGAGCTGGCCAAGGGCTGGGGCCATCCCCTCTTTTCCCTCCATTCTTCTTTTCCCCCATTTGAAGTACCACTGCTTTCCCATTCACAACATCTAGCCTCTTTTCCCCATTCAGAATAGTGCAGTAGCACTGTTTCATTCATTCACAATAGTGGAGTAGCTGCTTTCCACATTCACAGTATGTCGCCTGTTTCTCCCATTCATGAAGACACAGTAGTGCTGTTCCACAATAGCGCCATAGCTGCTTTCCCCATTCATAGTATGCAGTCTGTTGTTCCATGCATAAAAGTGCAGTAGTGCAGTTTCAAGCATTCACAGTAGCTCAGTAGCTCCTTCACACGTTCAGATTATGTCGCCTGTTTTTCCCATTCACAATAGCGCAGTATCTTTTAATCTTTCACAATATCCCAATGGTGGATGAGAGGGGAGAGGTGTGGGGAAAACTACAGGGGCTTAATTCAGCACCTCCAGTAAACCTCCCTGAGCAGGGGAGCCTGGACAGGGGTGGGGAACAATCCTCTCTCTTTCGCTGAGCAGCACCTAACCCCTAAGGGGTTGATGACATTCAGTTCTACTCCACCCACCCACCCAAGAAGTATGAAGGTTTCAAGTGCTGTCTGACCCAGGAAAGTGGGTTTTTAGGTAGTGTATACTCTGCTTTCCTTGCTTTCTGCACCCCAATGGACTACAGTGATTTCATGAAAATCCAGATATACCCAAAAAACACCTCTCATTCAGTTTCCATGTAGATTGCGCCTAGGTGAGTCTTTCCCTTCCTCCCACAAGTGGCACTTTTCTCTGGAGTCACCCACCTTCCTGAGTGGAGATGGTCCCTTCCTTGCAGGGAACACAGTCATAGCAGCAACCTGGCCTTCCTTCCTGAACCACCTTGACGAATCCAGGGCGACAGCTTTCCACACACCTGGAATGAGGCAGGGGCTAAACATAAAGATAGCAAGCATCAAGGGAAATTTATAGAAATTATGTATCTATAGAAAGGAGTCATCAAACTGGAAAGCAACCAAAAAGACCTTTAGCACCAGGTTTAACTTGAGACCAGCAAGCAATTAGAAAAACTTGCTACTGAAACAACTTCCTACTGGTCTCCTGTTTGTGCTCAGGGCCTCCACACTCATTCTTGTTTCCTCCCAGTTTTAATTCAATCCTCTTAGAGCAGGGACCTGTCTTCTTATACTAAGTAAAGTGCCTTGCACACTGAGGGCACTGCATAAATGAATACATAATTTATTCACACACCAAGTGTGTGTCTGAAGTAGGGATGTACGAAAGTTCCACTATGGATCTCGGTGGCAGAATGGCCCCCCGCACCTCCCGGGACAGGATTTACCTTAGGTGGTGTGGCGGTGGCGGCTGCGGCAGCCGGTCTTCCGACTGGCTGCTGCCGCTGCCTAGGGATGGGGGAGAATTTCTCCCCGAAACTTCGGGGGGCTGAGTGCCAACGCATTCGGCCCCCCAAAATCGGTGGTGAAATTCTCTGCCCCCCGCCCCCCCCCCGGGATGGGACTTACCTTTGACGAATGTCCCTCCCGGCGGCAGGTCATGGCAGCGGTTCGGTGGGTCTTCGTCAGGGGCGGGGGCAGCAGCCGGTCTTTCAACCGGCTGCCGCCGCCGCCATTACAAGGAAAGTAAAAACAAACAACAACCCGTGATAGGCTACGTAACGATTAACGTAGCCTATCACGGCTAGATCTCCAAAGTCAGCCGTGATAGGCTATGTTAATCGTTACATAGCCTATCACGGGGGCGTTTTTTTTAATTACTTTTTTTTTCGCGGCCAGGTAGACGGGGCGCTTCTACCCGGCCTGAATTTCGGCCTGGTGAGGCAGGGCACCTCCCCCCCTCACCTGAACTTCGGGGGGAGAACCGAAGCATCTCCCCCCCCACCACGAAGCAACATTCAAGAACAGGTAAGGGACTTTCGCCCATCCCTACCGCCGCCATTTCCAGGTAAAAAAAAAAAGTGATAGGCTACGTAAAGATTTATGTAGCCTATCACAGCTAGGTTTTTTTTTTTAAAAAAAAAACGCAATAGGCTACGTAAATGTTTACATAGCCTATCATGGCTGATTAAAAACAAAACAAAACACGAATACGCAAATGGCGGCGCCCATGGGCACCGCCATTTGCGTTCCTTATATTGGCACGTCTTAGTCTACGTAAACATTGACGTAGACTAAGACGGCGAAAATAAGGGGAACGCAAATAGCGTAGCATCTACACTGTTTGCGTTCCCCTTATTTTCACTGTCTTAGTCTACGTAAATGTTTACGTAGACTAAGACGTGCCAAAATAAGGAACGCAAATGGCGGTGCCCATGGGCGTCGCCATTTGCATATGCGCATTTTGTTTTGTTTTTATAATCAGCCGTGATAGGCTACGTAAACATTTACGTAGCCTATCACGGCTGACTGCAGGGACGCAAACGGCAGCGGCTACGGCCGTCGCCATTTGCATCCTTGCTAGCTAGTGGACAGATGTCCAGCTGCTGGCGGAGCCGGCCGGCGGCTCCGCAGAATCCCTGCGGAGCGGAGCTGGCCGGCCAGGATTCCGGGGGGGGGAGGAACGGAGCGCCTCCCCCCCTGGCCAGGATTCCGGGGGGAGGGACGGAACGCCTCCCCCCCAGCATCAGCATAATCCACAGAAAGGTAAGTACCTTTCATACATCCCTAGTCTGAAGGCAGTAGCCTTTTGACAGATAGCTGGGTAAGACAGCCCTGACAAGTTCTCTGTGTTGATTTTGCAAGAGTGCCGCTAGCTGGGAGCGACAGAGGTGGCCTCGGTGGAGCGACGGTCTGATCCATTCCAAGGCAGCTTCCTATCTTCATTTGAGAACTTTCTACTCTGGGTCCAGCCCCCAAAGCAGGCAGCATCACAGAGCAGAGCCACAATTCTCTGGGGTCCTGTCAGCGCTGCGTGCAGCTGGGTGATGCATAGAGTAAAAAGCTGTTAAACATCGTTGCTTTCTTGTGAAGGAAGTAGAAAAAGAATCTCTTGCATATCTTGTTGGCTTTGTTCCTACATTCCATGTGATATTGCATGTTTGTTGTTGTTTATTCATTCAGTTGCTTCCGACTCTTGGTGACTTCATGGACCAGCCCATGCCAGAGCTTCCTGTCAGCCGTCGCCACCCCCAGCTCCCCCAAGGTCGAGTCCATCACCTCCAGAATATCATCCTTCCATCTTGCCCTTGGTCAGCCCCTCTTCCTTTTGTCTTCCACTTTCCCTAGCAACATTTCATACCAAACCATATTATGCCAGAGCATGGATGGAGGGTTTTCCCTATACATTGAGCAGCTCCATCCTAGAAACACTAGTTGCATTGAAGGATGCATGGCATCCTCTCCTGGCATACTGCAGATCTCAAGTTCAGTCCTGAGTCCTGACACCCCAGGATCAAATCATGCCAGGTCTGCAAGGAGTGAGTGCTGTGCTCTGCATGAGAACAACCACTGTGAGTGCCATCCGTTGTTAGAAAGGCAGGGTGCAAATACAGTAAATAAAGTAGGGATGTCAGAGAATTCCGCCACGGATCTCGGTGAGGCCGAATGCCAGTACATTCGGCCCCCCGAACTCCATGGCAGAACGGCCTGCCACCCCCCCTGCCACGCCCGTGGATCCCCCCCTGGGACAAGACTCACCTGGGGTGGATCTTTTGGGTGGCAGCGGCTCCGGCGGCGGCGGCTCCGGCAGTGGCTCCAGCAGCGGCTTCGGAGGCGGTGGCAGCGGCCGGTCTTCCGACCGGCTGCCGTCACCGCCATTTCCAGGCTTGTGTGTAAAAAAAAAAAAGAGAGACGTGATAGGCTACGTAAAGATTTACGTAGCCTATCATGGCTAGGTTTAAAAAAAAAAGACAAAAAAGACGTGATAGGCTACGTAAATCTTTATGTAGCCTATCATGTTTGGGTGGGTTAAAAAAAAAAAAATTGCGTACGCAAATGGTGGCGGCTATGGCCGCCGCCATTTGCGTTCCTTCTTTTTACTGTCTTAATCTATGTAAATATTTACATAGACTACGACAGCAAAAATAAAGGGGAACGCAAATAGCGTAGCGGGCGCTATTTGCGTCCCCTTTTGATTTGCTGTTTTAGCCTACGTAAAGATTTACGTAGGCTAAAATGGTGAATCAAAAAGGGACTCAAACAGCGCCCACTACGCTATTTGCGTTCCCCTTTATTTTCGCTGTCATAGTGACATCACTCCATCCTGTAAACTGCCATTTTGTGTAGAAATGGCCACTCAGCTATTTATGGAAATCGCCATTTTCATAAAATGGTGGCCATAAATAGCTCCATTTACACAGAATTAGAGGTGCAAATGTATTATTTTTATTTGTATTTATAGTTTTATACATTACATTGTTATACTGCCCAATAGCTGAGGGTCTCTGGGCAGTTCACAATTAAAACCATAAAATACAATTCAAAAAAAAAATATAAATTTAAAAGTTTTTTTTTAAAAAAAAAAAACAGGTAAAACACACCAGCAGTTACAGCCCAGGGAGACATTATTATTGTTTTTTTTTTTATTTAGACCATTCACACCTGAAATTTTGCATAAATGGAGCTAGTTACCGCTGCCATTTTACGCAAATGATGATTTCCGTAAATAACTGAGCTGCCATTTTTACACAAAATGGCGGCTTCCAGACAAGCAGGGATCCACGCACTCTCCCGACTCGGCACACGCTGTGTCAGGCAAGAGCAGGGATCTGTGGACTGGCATCTGGGGGGCCGAGCCATCACTGAGCTCGAGCCCCAACCAGACTCTTGCGACATCCCTAGCTAACAGTCACATAGAACATGTTACAGTTATTAGAACTTAGCAGATGGTCAGTACAATGACACAAAACAGATGGTTTCCCACCAACCTTGTTGAGCTGTTTGGGCAGCACCATAGCATCCTGGTCAATGGTGAACTTGAGGCCTGTGGATCCCTGTCTTTCTATACTCCCAAATTTCTCTGTAATGACAGACAGATTGGGAAGCACTACCCAGTACATGATGTCAAAGTCTGCTGCCAGGTCTCCATTCTCATCCAAGTACATTCCGTCCATGATGGAAGTATTGTAAAACTGTGGGTTTCTCAGGAAAGGGTCAAGCTAGAAGGGCAGAGGAAACACTAGCATTTCGTGAGCAGCAAACCACACTCAGCATCTCAGTTCTACCCATTTCATGCTTGAATCATGACTCAGGACTGATTCCAGGCTGTGTGTCTTCTTCACATTCACAAGGAATCTGGTTTCATTCCTGAACCTCTCTTCGGTCTGCTTTAACAGCTTGAGAAGCTGAAGTTAAACTTGCATTTTCTATTCTATTAGAGATCTCTGTTCACATCCTTTGTATCCTATGGAGAAAATTGTGCAAACTGGGGCTGGTCTTACCCTCAAGCAAAGTCCAACTGGGCATTTTCTGGGGTATCTTTTGGGCAACATTGGAAGACAGCAAATTGTCAGTAATGCAGTTTGGGGTTCAATCCAAACATGTCTGCTCAGAAATAGAAATAAATGTGATAAATATATAAATAAGCTCCATTGAATTCAATGCAATTATTCTGAAGTAAGTTACTATACACACTGAACTGGGAATACGTTCCACTGAATTTAATGGGATACCTGAGTATCCCATTAAATATCATACCTGAATGATGCATAGGTTTGCACTGTAAATATTGTAATTTTAACTATATCTTTGGGAGACATACGAATTTCTTACCTCAGGCATCACCAAATTGTACTTGTTGATCTTAAAAATATGCTCCAAGGACATTACCTGCTGTTATCTGCTCTATATCAAACAGATACAAGAACCACTGCTACACAGAGTGAAAAAAAGGTGATTTCAGTACACAAGACTGGTGAAAAGTGGCAGTTGATGCAGTATCAAAAGACACTCAGGAATTAATCAGCAAAGGAGATCGTTACCTTGTCGTGGTGCTGGAGCTTGAGCACCTCAATGACGTCATGAGCTAAACCATGAAGGGACACCCAAGACGGGAAGGTCATGGCAGAGAGGTCAGACTAAATACGATCCCTGGGGAAGGAAACGGCAACCCACCCCAGTATTCTTGCCATGAAAACTCAATGGATCAGTACAACCAGAGATATGTCAGTATACCATTGGAAGATGAGACTCCCAGGTCGGAAGATGGTCAAAATGCTACTGGGGAGGAACAGAGGATAAGTTCAACTAGCCCCAGATGTGATGATGCAGCTAGCTCCAAGCCGAAAGGATGGCTAGCAGCCGACGGTGCTGGTGGTGAACGACGAATCCGATGTTCTAAAGATCAACACACCATAGGAACCTGGAATGTAAGATCTATGAGCCAGGGCAAATTGGATGTGGTTACTGGAGAGATGTCAAGATTAAAGATAGACATTTTGGGTGTCAGTGAACTGAAATGGACTGGAATGGGCCACTTCACATCAAATGACCACCAGATCTACTACTGTGGACAAGAGGAACACAGAAGAAATGGAGTAGCCCTCATAATTAATAATAAAGTGGCTAAAGCAGTGCTTGGATACAATCCAAAAAATGACAGAATGATCTCAATTCGAATTCAGGGTAAGCCATTTAACATCACAGTGATCCAAATATACGCCCCAGCCACAGATGCTGAAGAAGCAGAAGTAGATCGGTTCTATGAGGATCTGCAGCACCTACTGGATAGTACGCCAAACAAAGATGTGATTTTCATTACAGGAGACTGGAATGCTAAGGTGGGTAGTCAAACGACACCTGGAATTACAGGCAAGCATGGTCTGGGAGAACAAAATGAAGCAGGACATAGGCTGATAGAATTTTGCCAACACAGCTCACTGTGCATAACAAACACTTTCTTCCAACAACCTAAGAGACGACTTTATACATGGACTTCACCAGACGGTCGACACCGAAATCAGATTGACTACATCCTTTGTAGCTAAAGGTGGCGGACATCTATGCAGTCGGTGAAAACAAGACCTGGAGCTGACTGTAGTTCAGATCACGAACTTCTTATTGCACAATTTAGAATCAGACTAAGGAGAATAGGGAAGACCCACAGATCAGTTAGATATGAGCTCACAAATATTCCTCATGAATATGCAGTGGAGGTGAAGAATAGATTTAAGGGACTAGATTTAGTAGATAGGGTTCCAGAAGAACTATGGACAGAAGTTCGCAACATTGTTCAGGAGGCGGCAACAAAAAACGTCCCAAAGAAAAAGAAAATCAAGAAGGCACGATGGCTGTCTGCTGAGACACTGGAAACAGCCCAAGAAAGAAGGAAAGCAAAAGGCAACAGTGATAGGGAGAGATATGCCCAATTAAATGCAAAATTCCAGAGGTTAGCCAGAAGAGATAAGGAATTATTTTTAAACAAGCAATGTGCAGAAGCGGAAGAAGATAATAGAATAGGAAGGACAAGAGACCTCTTCCAGACAATTAGAAACATCAGAGGTAAATTCCAGGCAAAAATGGGTATGATCAAAAATAAAGATGGCAAGGACCTAACAGAAGCAGAAGAGATCAAGAAAAGGTGGCAAAAATATACAGAAGATCTGTATAGGAAGGATAATAATATCGGGGATAGATATGATGGTGTGGTTAGTGAGCTAGAGCCAGACATCCTGAAGAGTGAAGTTGAATGGGCCTTAAGAAGCATTGCTAATAACAAGGCAGCAGGAGATGACGATATCCCAGCTGAACTGTTTAAAATGTTGCAAGATGATGCTGTCAAGGTGATGCATGCAATATGCCAGCAAATTTGGAAAACACAAGAATGGCCAACAGATTGGAGAAGATCAACTTATATCCCCATACCAAAAAAGGGAAGCACCAAAGAATGTTCAAACTATCGAACGGTGGCACTTATTTCACATGCCAGTAAGGTAATGCTCAAGATCTTGCAAGGTAGACTCCAGCAATTCATGGAACGAGAATTGCCAGATGTACAAGCTGGGTTTCGAAAAGGCAGAGGAACTAGAGACCAAATTGCCAATATCCGCTGGAGAATGGAGAAAGCCAGGGAGTTTCAGAAAAAAACATCTATTTCTGTTTTATGGACTATTCTAAAGCCATTGACTGTGTGGATCATCACAAATTGTGGCAAGTTCTTGGTGGGATGGGGATACCAAGTCATCTTGTCTGCCTCCTGAGGAATCTGTATAACGACCAAGTAGCAACGGTAAGAACAGAACACGGAACAACGGAGTGGTTTAAGATTGGGAAAGGAGTATAGCAGGGTTGTATACTCTCACCCTACCTATTCAGCCTGTATGCAGAACACATCATGCGATGTGCTGGGCTTGATGAAGCCAAGGCTGGAGTTAAAATCACTGGAAGAAACATTAACAATCTCAGGTATGCAGATGATACCACTTTGATGGCTGAAAGTGAGGAGGAGCTGAGGAACCTCATGATGAAGGTGAAAGAAGAAAGTGCAAAAGCTAGGTTGCAGTTAAACCTCAAAAAAACCAAGATTATGGCAACCAGCTTGATTGATAACTGGCAAAACAAGGGAGAAAACGTGGAGGCAGTGACAGACTTTGTCTTTCTAGGTGCAAAGATTACTGCAGATGCTGACTGCAGCCAGGAAATTAGAAGACGTTTACTTCTTGGGAGGAGAGCAATGACAAATCTTGATAAAATAGTGAAGAACAGAGACATCACACTGACAACAAAGGTCCGCATAGTGAAAGCAATGGTATTCCCCCTAGTAACCTATGGCTGCAAGAGCTTGACCATAAGGAAAGCTGAGCGAAAGAAAATAGATGCTTTTGAACTGTGGTGCTGGAGGAAAATTCTGAGAGTGCCTTGGACTGCAAGAAGATCAAACCAGTCCATACTCCAGGAAATAAAGCCAGACTGCTCACTTGAGGGGATGATACTAAAGTAGGGTTGGCGGAGAATTTCTCCCCGAAACTTCGGAGGGCCGAGCGCCAACGTGTTCAGCCCCCCGAACAAGTTTCGGGGAGAAATCCTCCGCCCCCCCTTCCCCCGCCCCCCCCCCGGGACGGGACTTACCTTCACCGAATGTCCCTCCCGGTGGCTGTTCTGGCCGGCGGTTCGGCAGGTGTTCGAGCGAGGCAGGAGCGGCAGCCAGTCTTTTGACCGGCTGCCGCCACCGCCATTGCAATCAAAGAAAAAAAAAATGCCCCCTGATAGGCTACGTGACGATTAATGTAGCCTTTCACGGCTAGATTTGCAAAGTCAGCCGTGATAGGCTACGTGAATCATCACGTAGCCTATCACGGGTGACTTTAAAAGAAAAAAAAAAGTGTGTACGGATAATGGCGGCCCCCATAGGGAGCCGCCATTCCCCTTCCTTATTTGGTCGCTGTAGTCTACGTAAAGATTCACGTAGACTACGGCGAAAATAAGGGCAACGCTATTTGCGTTGCCCTTATTTTCGCCGTAGTCTACGTAAACATTTACGTAGACTACAGCGACTAAATAAGGAACGTGAATGGCAGCTCCCTATGGGGGCCGCCATTAGCGTATGCGCTTTTTTTTTTTAAAGTCACCCGTGATAGGCTACGTGACGATTCACATAGCCTATCACGGCTGACTTTGCAGATCTAGCCGTGATAGGCTACATGAATCGTCACGTAGCCTATCAGGGGGCGTTTTTTTTTTTTTTAACTTTCGCGTTCACGGCCGGGCGAGGCGGGAAGCCTCCCCCCCTGGCCTGAACTTCGTGGGGGGACCAGCGAAGCGCCTCCCCCCCACCGCGAACGTCCTTCGAGGACAGGTAAGTGACTTTCGTCCACCCCTATACTAAAGGCAAAACTGAAGTACTTTGGCCACATAATGAGAAGACAGGATACCCTGGAGAAGATGCTGATGCTAGGGAAAGTGGAAGGCAAAAGGAAGAGGGGCCGACCAAGAGCAAGATGGATGGATGATATTCTGGAGGTGACGGACTCGACCTTGGGGGAGCTGGGGGTGGCGACAGCTGACAGGAAGCTCTGGCATGGGCTGGTCCATGAAGTCACGAAGAGTCGGAAGCGACTGACCGAATAAACAACAAATATGCATCATATGAGCCAACCAGACACCTTTTATAGCCCCCAACACCATACACACTCCCACAGGCAAAGTAGGGGCCACATGAATTTAAGCAAAGACCCATAATTCCCCCACCCTGCTTATAGAGACTCCTACAAGAAATAGAGGGAGCTTGGTCGAGGGATGGAGGAAGATGCCACACTGAAGCCAGGAAGGTGCCGAAGTAATGGCCCAGAGAGAAAGACAGGAAGGCTTAGACAGAGCCAGTAGGATGGCTGACTCCAGTGGGGGAGCAGAGGAATGGGGCAATGCAGACAGAGAAGACTTGGGCAAGTGCTGAGGGCTATGGCCAGCTGGGCTGTGCCCTGTAAGGCACAGTGCAAGGGGGCAATAAGTGGGACCAGCACACAGAGTTTATCCACTGGGTTGGCTGCATTCATACACAACATTTCACCTCATTAGTACATTGGGCGTTTTCTCAGAGTGTAATTCCAAGACAACTATTCTGGAATTGTACAATTGGTCATCATGTTCAGCAGGGATATCTGTAATAGGAAAGGAGCTACCTGCCATGGCTGAAGCCTTTGAACATCCAGCTTGCCTCCACCCTCCACCACCCTCCTCTTGGATCTGGATGCATGAGCAGCATCCAAGGCACGGGCCACAGCCTGGACAGTGTTGTAAACGATGTAGCTGTCTCGAGACAGGATTCTCTTCATGTCCTCTTTGGGCAGGGCTACCAGGTTCTCCTTCTGTAATAATCTTGCCCAGCTTTTCACAGAAAATGCATGCTTTGAATAGGAATTCTTAAAGGATTTCAACAGAAAATGAAAGGTATGACTGGAAAAACCTGGCAAATCATCATATTTCGGCCTTTCATTTGTCTGAATCAAGAAGGAAAAAATCCCATGGTTGTGCTCAGAAGGTAGATGATTAATTTTCAACTCCATAGTGAGGTCCCACAGAGAGGTTGCAATCCAGATTTTCCCTGGAATGGGTTCTATATCATACTCAATATATAGTTGTATAATGAATATCCCATCGGAGAAGGACCTCGTCTCTGCACAATAAACATATACATTAACTAGTCTCCATTGGCTGTATGAAACAAGAGGGAACTCCATTTGGTTCGTATTCAGTCCTGTGATGCTTTGACTGAAAACCACACAAACACCATTTCCAGTGAGCTCAGGCGTCAGTGTCTTTATAAACCTCTCTCCATTGTCAGTGTCTGGAGAAAAGAGACCGACCCACGTCCATCTGAAATGCAGGAGCAGTTCCACAATCCCTTGGTATGGGGTTTGGTCTTTGGGGACCATCAGATAGAAAAAAGGGAACTGATGCTTATCATTCAGAAGACGAGAAATAAAAGCATAACTGACCTGTCAAGGAAAGGAAGAAATGAATGGTCTATTTTGTTTCAGAGCCAAGTTCAAATGTGTGTTACCCTAAAATTATTAATAATGACAGGAGAGATACTAGTCATTGTGATGGAGGGAGGTGTCCCACCTATTGCAAGAAAGATACTTTGCTGGGCTCAGTGATTCCCTACTCACTCAGGTCACACATGACAACTCCTTACCCCCCACATTACCTTCTCCTCATATGTTTAAACAATATCCTTTCAGATTGTCTGAATAGGCTTTATGTCTCCAGACTCACTGTGGACATCCACTGCCCACATTTTCACTTCTATGGAGGGACTGCATTTGGCCCAACCCTCTCTATTCCCACCTGTGGGATTTTGTAAATGCCCAACATGGTTGACATCTGGATGGAGATATCAGAGGCAGATTCTTCGAGAACAGCCAATGGGTGATTCCGTCTTCCACAGATGTAGTTGGGAACATCCGCCTGCCCAGGAGAGAGCAGGTCTAGCAAGGCATCCGAAGTCATTTTTGCATCAAAATAGGTGTCATAGATGTTGTAGCCCAGCGTGATGTTGGGTAAGAGCCTGGGGTTTTGGTTGATGTCCTGAATGGCAAAGAGGAAGGACAGGATCTTCCAGGACTTTCTGGCAAAATGCTTGGGAAAATAATATACACAGGAAAGCATATATTCAGATCTTGGTTCTTTGACCCCCCACAAGCCTTTCCAGACAACATAGAGCTCCTTATTCAATTCTAGAACTTCCCCCATGCTAACCCTGATTTATGACCCAAGCCAGAAGCACAACAGCCAATTCTAGTTCATGGTTGTGTGTGTCAGGGGAGGATTCTGGGGAGCCGGGGGGCAGGGAATAGAGTATCCTTGTTCCAAGGGCCAATACATATAATCAGTCTATCTGATCCTGAGACTAGTAACTTCTTCTTGCTCCATCTAACTAGCTCATTTCCAAAACTTGAAAGGGTGCTTCTGAGATTCACCAGATCAAGGGAGAATACCACAGCTTTAAGGATAGACCCCACTCCGTGATAGATTTGCAAACCTCTACCAAGTGTTTAGGGCTTCAAGGTTTAATGTATGGGCAGTGGTCCCTGAAACCTCTCTCAACCTAGACAACACAAATATGGTACTAAAGAATATATATTTATTCCCCCAACAGTCTCAGAGAATAACAAGCTTTAGCTAGGAGGAGGCACATTACAAATGTCCCTAAATACGCACAAGTGACTGTCACTAAAAGTAAAATGAAAATAATAGCAGCCATATTGTTAACATGGTAAAACCCAGGTTCCTCTCAACCTAACAGTCACTATCAAAGTTTTGTATTTACCAAAATGGAATGCATGGTGGACAAAGCCAGCCTAGGTATGTATGGCAGGTTTCTCGTTCTCCCACAATCTCTCTTCCAAGCAAATCAAACCCTGGTCCTTTCTGACCCCCATGAAGTCAATGACCTCATCCTTAGTTTCGGAACGGGTCTTGCCACCATTCCCACTGTTCTCAGTGTAGCCCGGCCTGCCACTGACACCCGCAATGCCTAGAGAAAGGCATCCCTGCTGAACTCAGCATCTGGCTGCTTCCAGTACCTGATCAACCCACCAGGGGCACCCTTCCACACATGCAACTAGTCATGTCTCCAAAGTACAATGCATTCTTATCAGTTCCACGGAGTATGATGCGTATTCCACTACGAGCCTAGACCCAAGCCAGAAGCACAACCGTCGTGCCCACTGAATGGTTTGTGTGCTTGGGGGCAATATCCTTGTCCCAGGATCCATAACTGTAATCCATTTGAAAGCAAAACCAGGGCATACCTATACTGGAGTGCTGGAATGGGTCATGCACAACTTTTCAAAGAGCCATCAGATGTGTGTATCAATGGAAATGTCAACCCCTTGTGTAGCTGCTGTGGAAAGGGGGAAATGCCATGCTGAGTATAATTAGAAGGAGAATTGAAAATAAAGCTGCCAAGATCATCCTCCACTTATGCAAATCTGTGATGGGGCCACACTTGGAACACTGTCCAGTTCTGGTGGCCACACCTCAACCAGGATATCCTAGAGTTGGGAAAAGGGCAGAAAGGGGCAGCAAAAATGATCATGGTACTGGAACAACATCCCTATAAGGAGACAATGCAATGTTTGAGGCTGTTTAGCTTTAAAAAAATGTGACTAAGAGGAGGCATGATAGAGGAGCATAAAATTATGTGTGGAGAACATGGATAGGAGACGTTTTGCTCCCTCTCCTATAATACGAGAATCCTGGGTCATTCCATGAAGCTTAATGTTGGGAGATTCAGGACAGATGAAAAGGAAGTCCTTCACACAGCACATAATTAAATTGCAGAATTTGCTACCACAAGTTGTAGTGATGGCCACAGTGACAAATCCCTAGTTCTGATGTAGATCCGCAGTGCCCCTTAGAACATCTTGTCAGTTGGGACCTGGCTGAGCAGCCTGAATAGCTTTATCTAGCCTTATCTCACTTGTTTGTCCTCCAATTCCACCACGGATCTTGGTGAGGCCGAATGCCAGTGCATTCGCCCCCCCGAACTCCGTGGCAGAATGGCCTGCCCCCCACCCCCACCCCGTGGATCACCTCCAGGATGAGACTTACCTGGGGCGGATCTTCCGGGCGGTGGCAGCTCCGGTGGTGTCTTTTGGGGGCGTTGGCTTCGGCGGCTGGTCTTCTGACTGGCTGCCACCGCCACCATTTGCAGTCTTGTAAAAACAAACAAACAAACAAAAACGACATGATAGGCTACATAAAGATTTACTTAGCCTATCATGGCTGGGTTTAAAAAAAAAAAAAGACGTGACAGGCTACATAAAGATTTACGTAGCCTATCATGCCTGGGTTTAAAAAAAACACCCCAAAAACGCGTATGCAAATGGCGGCAGCTACGGCCGCCGCCATTTGCATTCCTCATTTTTGGCCGTCTTAGTCTACGTAAATATTTACATAGACAAAGACAGCCAAAAATAAGGAACGCAAATGGCGGTGGCCGTAGCCGCCACCATTTGCGTATGCGCGTTTTTGTTTTGTTTTTTTAAGCCAGACATGATAGGCTACGTAGGTCTTTACGTAGCCTGTCATGGCTGACTACAGGGACGCAAACGGCGGTGGCTACAGCTGTCACCATTTGCGTCCCTGCTAGCCAGTGGCCAGATGTCCGGTTTCTGGTGGAGCCGGCCGGTGGCTCCGTGGAATCCCCGCGGAGCGGAGCCGGCCGGCCAGGATTCCGGAGGGAGGGACGGAGCGCCTCCCCCCCCAGCAGAACCTGGTGGAGCCAGGTAAGGGGGATTTTGTACATCCCTAAACCCCACTCAGTAGCCACCCCAAAAAATCACAGTAAACTGCTGCATGACCTCCCAAGAGCCCCAGGCTAGCTCTGGGATAATCCAGGCTTTCAAGCCCCGTGTGTCCCCAGATGGAGCAGATTTGACTCCAGTAAAAACTAGGGATGGCCGTGAATTTCTCCCCGAATCTTGGGGAGGCCGAATGCCAATGCATTCGGCCCCCCAAAATTGGCGGTGAAATTCTCCGCCCCCCCCGCCCCCCCCCGGGATGGGACTTACCTCCTCCCTTATTTTCGCCATAGTCTACGTAAATCTTTATGTAAACTACCGGGACCAAATAAGGAATGTAAATGGCGGCGCCCATGGGCGCCGCCATTTGCATATGTGCTTTTTTTTTTTTTCAAAGTCACCCATGATAGGCTATGTAATGATTCACGTAGCCTATCACAGCTGACTTTGGGAATCTAGCCATGATAGGCTGCGTAAATCGTTACGTAGCCTATCAGGGGGGTTTGTTTGTTTGTTTTCACTTTTTCGCGGCCGGGGAGACGGGGCGCTTCTCCCAGGCCTGAATTTTGGCCGGGCGAGGCGGGGCGCCTCCCCCCCCGGCCTGAACTTTGGGGGGAGAACCGAAGCACCTCCCCCCCACTGCGAAGCAAGCTGCGGGACCAGGTAAGTCCCTTTCGTACATCACTAGTAAAAACCGCAACAAAGTGGAGAACAAACTAAACCTGTTGCCATGGAGATCCCCCCCTAATCTGGACAGAGATAGTTTAGCTACAGTTATCTATGCTCTGATAACCTCTTATTTGTATTACCACAATGCCTTATGTGTAGTAGGGCTGCCTTTCCAAATGGTCCAGGAACTTCAGCTGATCCAAACTAGGGCAGCTAGACTGCTAATGGGAAATGGCCAATGTGATCATATTATGCCAGTTAGGGATGTACGAAAGTCACTTACCTTTTCGCAGGGGTGATTCGTGGTGTGGGGGAGGCGCTCTGCCCCTCCCCCCGAAATCCTAACCTGGCTGGCTCTGTGCTGTGGCAACTCTGTGCAGCCGCCAGCTGGGTGCATTTGCAGGCGTGTGGAGCCTGTGGATGCAAATGGCGGTGGCTACAGTGGCCGCCATTTGCGTTCATGTTTTTGGCCGTGATAGGCTATGTAAATATTTACATAGCCTATCACGGCGAAAGACAGGGGTGCAAATGGCAGCCGCTATGCCATTTGCGCCCCTTTTTTTTTTACCGTGATAGGCTATGTAAATATTAACCTAGCCTATCACAGCAAAAACACAGGAACGCAAATGTCGGTGGCTACGGTGGCTGGCATTTGCATTCCCTTGTTTTGCCATGATAGGCTACGTAAATATTTACATAGCCTATCACGGCCTCCGCAGGGATGCATAAGGCGTCTGTACATTAGCCATGATAGGCTACGTAAATACTTACGTAGCCTATCACTGCAAAAATGGGGAAGTGAATGACGGCCGCAGATGTGGCCACCATTCGCAAAGCAGCACAAACGGCGCCAGGTAAGTGCTCTGTTTCGCGCACCTTTTGCAGGGTGGTGGGGAGGGGGGCTTCGTTCTGCCATGGATTTCGGGGGATCCATGGTAGAATTCTCTGACATCCCTAATGCCAGTACTTTTCCATCTACAGTGGCTGCCAGTCCA
The DNA here is from genome assembly GCF_057233095.1 of Heloderma suspectum. Taxonomy (NCBI): domain Eukaryota; kingdom Metazoa; phylum Chordata; class Lepidosauria; order Squamata; family Helodermatidae; genus Heloderma; species Heloderma suspectum. Next base: position 400,854,294 of record NC_139459.1, read on the forward strand.
TTTCTGGACCCGATTCAAGATGCTGGTATTATCAATCCCAGCCTAAATGACTTGGGACCACGTTACCTGAAGGATCATCTCCTCTCATATGTACCTGCCCAGACCCTAAGATCATCTTCAGAGGTCCTTCTCTGAGAGCTCCTGCCAAAGGAAATGAGGTGGGCACCTACCAAGAAGAGGGCCTTTTCTGCTGTGGCACCCTGGGTGTGAAATGAGCTTCCCAGAGAGGCTCACCTGCTGCCTGCTTTGTGCTCTTTCTGTTGCCAGGTGAAGACCTTTTTTATTCTCCCAGGCATTTTAGACTTTTAGTTCTGTTGTTTTCAATCCGTTATTGTGCTTTAAATCTATGCACTGCTGCTAGAGTTTATTTTGGCTTTTATTTGTATTTTATGCTGTGTTTTTAAACGTTTAATTTTTTTAATGTATTGCATGCTGTATTTGGTGATTGCAATTGTTGTGAATCACCCAGAGAGCTTCGGCTATTGGGCGGTGCAAAAATTTATGACAGAAAAAAATAAATAGGTTAGGCTGACTTTTTGATTTTTATGTGGAACACTATATATGTGTGGAATTGTTGCCTTCCCAGGATTTTCCCCCTTCTTTCTCTTTTTGCCCCCCCTTTAATAAACTTATTTCTGTATTTGGACATTTGGCTGTCTTTCCCACTGTACTCTTCCCCACGTTGAAGTCCACATGGTTACCAGGCTATCACTTGTGTTTTAAGCATTTTTAAAGGGGTTTGGTAAGCTCTCTGTTTCTAGGCTTTGGGAAGGAAAGTCTGAGGTACCTTTTGCTTTTCTTTTTTCCTAGTGCTGGGTTGGGGGGGGGCAAAGGCAACAGGGCTCAGAAACTCCCCAAGCACCTATGTACCTCCCCATGTAACTCAGTTGTTGGTCCCAGTATTGTTAGAAGAATGGTAAATCTAGATGCCTGTGTTGGATGGCACTGGGTGAGTTTATTTCCCTCCCCCTGCTCTCTTTCTAGAACCAGCTATTGGAGATGTTCAGTAAATACTCCTCTGGGTGGGCTGGCTTCTTTGAGAAGATCCCAGCAGTTGAACCTTGCCCAAGAAGAGAAAGCTGCTCCAGAGGCTGGCAGACTCTATGCTATGAAATCATGGAGGACGGGTGAAGTGCCCGATGACTGGAGGAGGGCGAATGTTGTCCCTATTTTCATAATGGGCAAAAAGGAGGAACCTGGGAACTACAGACCAGTCAGTCTGACATCAATCCCTGGGGAAATTCTGGAGCAGATGATAAAGCAATCCATCTGGAAGCACCTGGAAAACAATGCAGTGATTACTCGAAGCCAACATGGATTTGTCAAGAACAAATCCTGTCAGATGAATCTGATCTCAGTTTTGGATCAGGTCACCTCCCTTGTGGACTGTGAGAATGCTGTGCACATCATATACCTCAACTTCAGCAAAGCTTTTGACAAAGTGCCCCATGATCTCCTGAAGCAAACTAGCTCAAAGTGGGCTAGATGAAACAACGATCCAGTGGATCCACAGTTGGCTACAGAATCGGACTCAAAGAGTGCTTCTCAATGGGATCTTCTCCATCTGGGGAGAGGTCAAAAGTGGGATAGAGCAGGGCTCAGCCCTGGGCCCAATGCTCTTCCACATTTTTATGAATGACTTGGAGGGGGAGGTTCAGGGAATGCTGATCAGATTTGCAGATGACACAAAACTGGGCGGGATAGCTAATACTTTGGAAGACAGAAACAAAATTCAAAGTGATCTTGATAGACAGATCTTGATAGAGGCACTGGGCAGAAAAGAACAGAATGAAATTTAATAGGGATAAATGCTAATTTCAGCACCTAGGAAAAAGAAACCACATGCCCAGTTATAAGATGGGCAATACTTCTTGGCTCAACAATACTGCAAGCAAGAAGGATCATGGAATTGTTGCAGATCACAAGCTAAATATGAGCAAACAATATGATGTGGGTGCAAAAAAAGCAAATGCTATTTTGAACTGCATTAATACAGGCATAGCTCCAAATCATGTGAAGGAGCAGTCCCCCTCCACTCAGCACTGGTTAGGCCTCATATAGAGTACTGTGTCCAGTTCTGGGCACTGCACTTTAAGAAGAATGCAGACAAGCTGGAGAAGGTTCAGAGAAGGGCAGTGAAGATGATCAGGGAACTGGCAACAAAGCCCTTTGAGGAGAGATGGAAAGAACTGGGCATGTTTAGCCTCGGGAAGAGAAGACTGAGAGGAGATAGAATAGTGCTCTTCAAGTACTTGAAAGGTTGTCACAGAGAGGAAGGCCAGGATCTCTTCTCGATCATCCCAGAATGGAGGACACAGAATAATGGGCTCAAGTTACAGGAAGCCAGATTCCAGCTGATCATCAGGAAAATCGTCCTGACTGTTAAGAGTAGTATGCCAATAGAACCAATTACCCGGGGAGGTGGCGGGCTCTCCCACACTGGAGGCATTCAAGATGGGGCTGGACAGCCATCTGTCAGGGATGCTCTGACTTGGATTCCAGTATTGAGCAGGGGGTTGGACTTGATGGTCTTGTAGGCCCCTTCCAACCCTACTATTCTATGATTCTATTCACAGGCCTGCTTTACTGTGTTTTAGGATACCAGCAACTAAGAATGAAGATTTAGATTCCTGCACAAGAAAACTGCAGCAAGTATAAAAGGACTGTGAGCTTCTTTCTTTCTTTCTTTCTTTCTTTCTTTCTTTCTTTCTTTCTTTTCATCCTCCTCCTTCTCTTGTGCACCCTGTTAATAGCTGAAGGAAACTGTGACTTCTTTGGTGCTATGAAGCAATAGCCACCAGCCTGTCTGGTTGCATTACTATCCCTTACCTGATCTGTGTATCAATGGGAATTCTTTCTTTTACTTCAATATTCATTTCAGTTTGATCACTGTTGTTATTTCTTACCAGACATTCTTTTCCTGGGGAACTGATGTAAAAATTATCCCCCCTCTCGTAACAGCCACCAACATGGATGGCTTTAAAGCAGGGTTAGGCAAATTCCTGGAGGAGAAGGCTATCAGTGGCTACTACTCATGATGGCTGTGTGCTACCTCCGGTATCAGAGGCAGTGTATCAATTGCTGAAGATTACCGGTGGTGTGGGCACCTGACTCTTTCCAGGAATCTGGCAGAATCCCCCCCCATTCGTACCCTGAGCCCCGCTCCCCAAGCCCCTCCCTCTCTCACCCCCTGCCATCACTCACGGAGTGGCCTGCACTCACCCCAGCGGCCTCGTCGAGCTCCGTGTCCGTCATTGTTTGGAAAACAAAATGGCTATCACAAAAGTGTGCATTTCTGTGCCTGCTGTTTTATGTTTCCAAAAATGGCTACCACAGAGCTTGATGAGGCTGCTGGGGTGAGTGCAGATTGCTCGCCAGACATGGGAGGGGTTAGAGTTCGGTCCAGGGACCGGTGAGTGGGGGTAGAGCCTGGGCAGGTGCCTGGAGAACCTGGACAGGGGTCAGTTCGCACATCCCTACTGAAGGTTATGAGTGGCAAGGTACAATTATGCTCAAATCTGTCTTCTGGGCTTCCCCTAGAGGCATCTGGTTGGTCACCCAGCAAACAGAATCCTTGGCTAAACAGCCCTTCGGTCTGAACCAGCACAGCTCTCTTTATATACTTACAAGAACAGGACATGTTTCAAAGGTTCACTAAAGATTATTTATGCATGTTTTTCTTTATTATGTTTCTATCTCACCTGACAGGTAGGGTTGGCGGAGAATTTCTCCCTGAAACTTCGGGGGGCTGAGCGCCAATGTGTTCGGCCCCCCGAACAAGTTTCGGGGAGAAATTCTCCGCACCCCCCCGCCCCCGCACCCCCCCCCGGGACGGGACTTAACTTTGGCGAATGTCCCTCCCGGCGGCGGGTCCGGCCGGCGGTTCGTCAGGTCTTCGTCCGGCTCGGGAGCGGCAGCCGGTCTTTTGACCGGCTGCCGCCGCCGCCATTCCAATAAAAGAAAAAAAACACGCCCCCATGATAGGCTACGTGATGATTAACGTAGCCTATCATGGCTAGATTTGCAAAGTCAGCCGTGATAGGCTATGTAAATCGTCACGTAGCCTATCACGGGTGACTTTAAAAAAAAGAAAAGCATGTATGGATAATGGTGGCCCCCACAGGGAGCCGCCATTCCCGTTCCTTATTTGATCGCTGTAGTCTACGTAAAGATTTACGTAGACTACAGCGACCAAATAAGGAATGCGAATGGCGGCTCCCTATGGGGGCTGCCATTTGCGTACGCGCTTTTTTTTTTAAAGTCACCCGTGATAGGCTATGTGACGATTAATGTAGCCTATCACAGCTGACTTTGCAGATCTAGCCATGATAGGCTACGTTAATCGTCAAGTAGCCTATCACGGGGACGTTTTTGTGTTTTTTTACTTTTTAGTTCGTGGCCGGGCGAGGCGCCTCCTCCCCGGCCTGAATTTCGGCCGGGGGAGGCGGGAAGCCTCCCCCCCCGGCCTGAACTTTGCAGGGGGAGCAGCGAAGCACCTCCCCCCCACCGCGAAAAGCTTTGAGGACAGGTAAGTGACTTTCGTCCATCCCTGCCGACAGGCGAAGCTCTCTGGGCATTTTGCAACAATTATAACAATAAAATGCGAGACAATAAAATACAATATAAACATTTAAAAGTTTAAGACTATGGTATATATATATATATATATATATATATATATATATATATAAAAATAACCAAATAGAACCTAGGGGCAGTGCAAAGATTTAAAATATGATACCAGATTTAAAACAGAAACTGAAAAACTGAAATGCCTGCTTAAAGAAAATGGACTTCACCTGGTGCTGAAAAGAGCACAATGTAGGCATCAGGTAAGCTTCTCTGGGAAGCTCTCTCCACAACTAGGGTGCCACATCAGGAAAGACCCTCTTCCTAGCAGAGGGCCCTAATTGCTACTTGATTGATTTGGAAGCTGCAGGTGACTGGTTGTATGTCTGCTATAATGGAGCCTTGAGCTGCTCAGCGAGGAACCAAAACTTTCCTTCATGTATGTGCGTGTTTGTGAGATGGAGAACTTTCATGACTTCCCTTGAGTTGCAGAAACTTGTCTCTATAATTTTGGCATCTCCTTTGAGATTTCTGCCCCGTTCACTTGATTAGAAGTCTTTAATAAAAACAGTGGGCTACATCCCAGGTTTTTCTACGTCACTTGGTCTCAGCTTTAGCTTCACATCCTAGAATTTCTGGGTTATAAAAAAAACCAAAAATCCCTGAACTACATGAGCCCTTGAAGGGGGGAGGGGGAAGAATTGAATATATTTGCAGCTCTAATTATCCCTAATTTTTATTATTATCCTCATAGTTTGTTCAAAAATTCGAGACCTGGACTTCGCATACAATGAAGCATAATGTAGGTATCTATTCACACTTGCATGGAGCATAGTGCCGTGACCCTGCTGTGTGTTTGGAACAAGAGAGCATGGAGCAAAATGCTGGTCAATTGTGCCTTTCCCTTTTTGAAAACCTGCCTGCCCTTCAGCAGACCTGGGGATCAACTACCCACTCTTCCAATTTATTAGACAAAAAACTCATATGAAATTGAGAGGTTACATCTCCTTGGCTAATTGGTCTGTAATTCCTGGGCTTGGTGTTACATCTTTTTTCCACTGAATTACATTAACCCTTGGAGGATGGGATGAGGGTTGAATTGAACGGCAACAGTTTCTAATATTATCTCCGTAGTATGTCCAATAGTTCAAGATGCAGACTTGGCATGCAAGGAAGCATAATGTTTGTATCCATTCACACATTGCCTGGGGGAAATGTGCTGGAGAAAAGCTGAGACAGACGCACGAATCGGTCAATCAGCCAATCATTCTTTATTGGCTTAAAACCAAAGGTCATAGCAAAACAGGAGAGAAGAAAAAAAAATCGCAATACATGGTCAAATCAGATGATCTTCACCACTAATAAATGTGATTATTCCTCAGTCTAACTCATTTTGAAAGCAGACATAGTGAAAGCAAGAAGCTTGCTTCATAACCTATTTGTTCTGATCAGCCAAAAAGACATATTCCTCTCAAAACCTGATTTCTAGGGGCAAGAATGAAAGCTGGATAAAAATCTTTCTCTAGGTACCTTACAGAATGGCCAATATATCAAATAAAAATCTGCATATCCACAGTGCTTTGACCCTGAGCTGTATGTTGTAATCAGATGGCACAGAGTAAAACCCTGGTCAATAGTCCACCCTGGTCAACTCTTTCCTTTCCCCTGTTTGAACACCTGCCTGCTCTTCAGCAATAGCCTGGGCACCCACTGTCCATTCTTCCAATTTATTTAATTAAAATCTCCTATAGATCTAAAGAGCCTCTTGTTCAGGGTGAAAGAGGAGAGTGCAAAAGCTGGTTTGAAACTCAACATTAAAAAAACGAAGATCATGGCATCTGGCCCCATCACTTCCTGGCATATAGAAGGGGAAGAAATGGCAGCAGTGACAGATTTTACTTTCTTGGGCTCCAAGATCACCGCAGATGGTGACTGTAGCCATGAAATTAAAAGACCCTTGCTCCTTGGGAGGAAAGCTATGGCCAACCTAGACAGCATAGTAAGAAGCAGAGACATCACCTTGCCGACAAAGGTCCGTCTAATCAAAGCTATGGTTTTCCCAGTAGTAATGTATGGCTGTGAGAGCTGGACTATAAGGAAGGCTGAGCGCCGAAGAATTGATGCTTTCGAACTGTGGTGCAGGAGAAGACTATTACGAGTCCCCTGGACTGCAAGGAGGTCAAATCAGTCCATCCTACAGGAAATCAACCCTGAGTGCTCATTGGAAGGACAGATACTGAAGCTGAAGCTGAAATATTTTGGCCACCTAATGCGAAGAGAAAAGTCTCTGGAAAAGACCCTGATGCTGGGAAAGACTGAAGGCCAAAGGAGAAGGGGACAGCAGAGGATGAGATGGCTAGATAGCATCACCGATGCAATGAATATGAACTTGAGCACGCTCTGGGAGAGAGCAGAGGACAGGAAGGCCTGGCGTGCTATGGTCCATGGGGTCACGAACAGTCGGACATGACTTAATGACTGAACAACAATAAATGTTTGAGGTTATATCTAATATGCTAATGAGTTCATAATTTCTAGGTTCAGTTTTATTCCCTTTTTATACAAGGGAATGACTGCAAAGTTTTATTTTTATACGTAAATACTTTTGCAAGTTCAGGAGACCACCAAGATGGACCCAACTGGAACAGTTCTTGTGGCATCACTTGCCACAGCCATGGATAATAGTCCACTGCAGTTTGGGCTCCAGATTGGGAGGGGGGGGGCTTTGGCAAGATATCACTGTCACCACTGCCTGTCGTTTTCCCTCTTCCTCCAAGCCCAGAATTTTGTTGCCCTCTTTTTTCCTTCTAGTTGGTCTGGGTACCAATTAGCTCTTTTTCTCCCATTTCCCTAATATTCCATCCCATCATCAACTCCAAAAGCTTCTGGCTTAGGATCTCTCTGTTGATCTTTTAAGCCTCCCCATCTATATCTTTCAAAACGCCCTGCATTTTCTCCCCCAAATACCAAATGCGCTAACATTTCCAAAATCCCAGTTTCTCTACAATTCAAATAATCCTGGGCTGAAATTTGTTTCCTTCCTCCACCTCTTTATCGCTCTCCCCACCTTTCTGCCTTCTCCATGTTCAGCTACACACAAATGCTTTGCTAGAAAGGCATGATTACCAGTTTGGGGCTGGAATTTGCCTCCCCCTTCATGGGCTATTTTTTTCTTTAGATGTGAGATGCTGTCTTTTAGCTCACAGCTTGAATTAAAATTGCTCTCTCTCTCTCTCTCTCTCTCACACACACACACACACACACACATGCACACATGCACACAATATTATTGGTGTCCTATTCCACCAGGCTTTACTACTCATTTTACAATGCTTATCTTTTAACCTTCTTAGGGTGGAATCCTATGCATATTGAGACAGAAAATCCTACAACTCCCAGCATGCCCCAGCAAGCCATGCTGAGAGTTGAAGGCCTTTTTTTCCTGTCTATAACATGCATAGGATTGCACCTTTAATCTCAGTGTCTTCAGGATGCACGGTTCTTATACCTCCAATAGATGTAAGGATCTAATTCCCCTGTATGATTTTAATTCGTTCAAAATTCTCCTTTAAATAAAAGAAAGAATTGCTTTCAAGGACTACGTCTGATGTGTCTGACTCTCTCAGCTTTGGGGGTATCAGGTTGACTTAGGGCGCAATCCTATGCATGTTTCAAAAGGGGAAAAAAGTCCTACAACTCCCAGCATCCCAGGGAGTTGTAGGACTTCTTCTGTCCAAACATGTGCCCTTAAGCACTGAGAGCCCAGCACCAAAAGATCCCTCGTGTCTGTGCCTGGTTTGCTTGTATACGGTATGTGTACAGTATTGCACAGCCGTGCACATCAAGGCATCCTTCTCACCATTCATTTTAGCACAGCTCCTCCTCCCTTTGGGGAGGGTAAGTGAGGAAGAAGCAACAGCAAGGATGAGAACAAGCCAGGGGGCTTAGGGGATCACCAGGGGTCCCCTGTTCTATTTGCTATGGGCTGCCGTTCCAGTGAAGTCATAGCAACTTCCACCCTCCATCTCACTCCCTCTCTCTCTAGTGCACACACTTGCACACACACTGTAACTTCCCATCACTTGGGGGTGTGGGTGGGACCTAGGCATGCAGCAATGCATTTCACAAATGTACCCTTTTCACCAAGAACCCTGGCCAGCTGAAGCACATAAAATGGCATTCTGCATCCTGGATGGAGTCTTACCACTGATGCACACACCCTCCCTCCCCAAAGTTTTCTGCAGAAGGCAACACAGGACAAGCTCTTTGCCTGGAGCAGTCACCAGATCACAGGGGAAGTCCCTGGGAATTCAGGGAGTTCTGTAACTTATGAAATAAGCAGAGAGTGAAGGAGCCAGATACTTACTTTCCCTTGAAGGAGGCTTCTAAGGGGAGGCCTCTCAAACATGACTGCCTTTGAAAACACTGGAAGTGTGGTGGGGATGACCCCGCTAACTAGGATGTCTCCTGGCCTGTTGAAATTCCATGGGTCAAAGCCACGATTTTTCAAAGTCAAGGGGCACTTGGCTTTGAGCATCCCACGGTGTACCTGGGGGAGCAGCATAAGCAGCAACAAGAACAGAATCATTCCGGTCATGCCTGGTAAAGCCTCCGCCTTGCTTCTCTCAACTAATTAGAAGAAGAATTAGAGGAAGCCAAAGCCCCCTTGCAAGGCCGAGGCTTCAGTGACTTTCCCCAGACAGATGGAGCCCAGCCAGCCAAGGCTCCGCATCTGAAGGGGATGATAGGAAGTCCGCCTCACGCCCACACAGCCCTCCACAGCTGCCCTAAATCAAATCCCAACCTCTCCGTGGCACAGGAGGCATTCATGCACCAGCCTTTTTGCACCTGGGTTCAAGACCTCACCTCACGCTGCTCTTGAATCTGTTGTTTATATTGAAGGTGGTATTTCGGGGGAAAAATCTCTTGAGCTTTGGTGAGAAGAAGAAATCCCCATGATATAGGTAATTATGAGGAGAAGGAACATTCCCTTTGCCAAACTCTCCACGTGGCTTCATGTGCAGCTGGGGAAAACCTGTTTGTGGACATTCCTGAGTGTGTCTCCCTACTCTGACATGGATTATGAAGGGGTCAGTTGAGCTTAGCTGACCATTCATGAAAAAGCACATTCACAAGAGCCAGGAGCAAGATATCCCCTTTCGGACATACAATGGCAGGAGTTGGAGGTGTCTGGGTAGGAGAGGGCCAGAAGGACTACAAAGGTCACTTAATACATGAGAAAGGGCTGCCTCCCCCAACCTGAGGCCTTCCAGATGTACAGGACCGCAATTCCCATAATGCTGCCCTATCATGCTGGCTTGGACTGATGGGAGCTGCATTGTGATATGTGTGAAGGGCACCAAGTTGGGAGAAGCTGAGATTTGGGTTCTCTTGGTGTACTGGCCACCCCATGCCCAGCCATTTGCCTGGTGGAGCTGCTAGAGGCAGACATGGAGGTGGTGTTGGGTTCCCCTAAACTGTGTTTGGGGACTTGAACATTCATGCCAAGGCATCCTTACTTAGTTCAGCTCAGGCTTTCATGGCTGCTAGAGCAACCATGGCCCTGTCTCAGTCACCTAACACCAAGTGGTTGAAAGCCCTGAACGTTGCCTGGGTAGGATAATGGGCTAGATGAGAGTGAACAACCCAGACAAGGTGGAGGAATTGTTGGTCATTGGGAAGCCTGATTCTGGGATTGGAGTTCAGCCGGTCCTGGAAGGGGCTGCCCGCCGCCTTGAAGGATCAGGTCCAAGGCTTGGGAGTGCTCCTTGATCCTGTGCTTCATTTGCCAGTTGCAGCTCTTCCTGACTCACTCTGTCTTGGCAACGGTTGTCCATGCCTTGGTTACATCCAGGTGGTGCTATCCCTGCAGAGTGTCCGGAAGCTCCTTTGGAGCATTGTTTAAATAGAAATCCGCCAAATATTTTGTGAACTGCCCAGACAGCTTCAGCTATTGGGTGGTATAGAAATGCAATAAATAATAAATGAATTAATAAATGACAAAATAAATGAATTTGCAATCATCATCCAAGGCCCTGTTATAGGATAAATGTCCCACCATCTAGAGAGGCTCAGTTAGCGGGTACTTGGGACAGGGTCTTTTCAGTATCAGCACCCCGATTCTGGAACTTGAGGGAGGTGAGGTTGAATCCTTACTTTGCTTTAGATGGGAACCAAAGACAGTTTTGTTCCATCGGTCTTTTAAATCTGTTTTATGTTGTGTCCCTTGAGAGCCGGTGTGGTGTAGTGGTTAGAGTATTGGACTAGGTCTAGGGAGACCCAGGTACCAATCCCCATTTAGCCCTGAAGCTCTCTAGGTGCCTTTAGGACAGTCACTGACTGACTCTCAGCCTAACCTACATCACAGGGTTGTTGTGAGGATAAAATGGAGCAGCGGAAGGACTATGTAAGCCACCTTCGGCTCCTTGGAGGATAGGCAGGATGTAAATGCAACAAGTAAATAACAAAAAACTAACTAAGGGCACAATCCTATGGGGATAGGCAGCCACCTCTGAACTCGGAGGCAACCGCCTATCCAAAGCAGGGCAGGAGAGGCATGGGGGCGGGGGTAGGGATGTAAGGATTCCCCACCAACCATTCCAGTGGGAAATCCACCCAGGAGGGGAGGCGATCTGTTCCTCCCCCCACCCAGAATCCTCCAGAGTGGCTCCGCTCCATGAGGATTCTGCGGAGCCACCCCGCTTGAGGGCCGCTTACCTGGACCCATTCACCTCTGCGCTGATTGCCATGTTGCTTTAAAAAATGGTCATTGGCAAGATGTGCCCATAGACTTATATGCAAAATAGAGCCATGAACCTTGCGTAGATGTCTGTGCGCACATCCTGCCGATCGCCACTTTTTAAAGACTTGTATGCAAGATTCACGGCTCTATTTTGCATAGAGGTCTATGGGCACATCCTGCTGATCGCCATTTTTTAAAGACTTGTACGCAAGATTGACGGCTCTATTTTGCGCAGAAGTCTGTGGGCACATCCTGCCGATCGCCATTTTTTAAAGACTTATATGCAAGATTCACGGCTCTATTTTGCGTAGAAGTCTGTGGGCACATCCTGCCGATCGCCATTTTTTAAAGACTTGTACGCAAGATTCACAGCTCTATTTTGCGTAGAAGTCTGTGGGCACATCCTGCTGATCGCCATTTTTAAAAACTTATACGCAAGATTCACAGCTCTATTTTGCGTAGAAGTCTGTGGGCACATCCTGCCGATCGCCATTTTTTAAAGACTTATACGCAAGATTCACGGCTCTATTTTGCATAGAAGTCTATGGGCACATCCTGCCGATCGCCATTTTTTAAAGACTTGTACACAAGATTGACGGCTCTATTTTGCGCAGAAGTCTGTGGGCACATCCTGCCAATTGCCATTTTTTAAAGACTTATATGCAAGATTCACGGCTCTATTTTGCATAGAAGTCTATGGGCACATCCTGCCGATCGCCATTTTTTAAAGACTTGTACGCAAGATTCACACCTCTATTTTGCATAGAAGTCTATGGGCACATCCTGCCGATCGCCATTTTTTAAAGACTTGTACGCAAGATTGATGGCTCTATTTTGTGTAGAAGACTGTGGGCCCATCCTGCCGATCGCCATTTTTTAAAGACTTGTACGCAAGATTGATGGCTCTGTTTTGTGTAGAAGACTGTGGGCCCATCCTGCCGATCGCCATTTTTTAAAGACTTGTACGCAAGATTCACGGCTCTATTTTGTGTAGAAGTCTGTGGGCACATCCTGCCGATCGCCATTTTTTAAAGACTGGTATGCAAGATTCACAGCTCTATTTTGCGTAGAAGTCTGTGGGCACATCCTGCCGATCGCCATTTTTTAAAGACTTATACGCAAGATTCACGGCTCTATTTTGTGTAGAAGTCTGTGGGCACATCCTGCCGATCACCATTTTTTAAAGCAACATGGTGATCGGCGCGGAGGCAAATGGGTCCAGTTAAGCTTAAAGCCGAGTGCCATTCCGCGGGGAATCCTCCTAGAGCAGAGGTCAGTGGGGCTATTCCGCTGCAGATTCCAGAGGCCGGAATTCCAAAGAATCTGGCCTCATTTGAATCCACAGCAGATTCCTCTGACATCCCTAGGCGAGGGGGATGGTTCACCGCACGTTTCTCCTGCCCTGCATTTTCAGCTAGACAGCTGATTTCAGCTGTCTAGCTGCCGGAAGGTGGAGAGCGGGAGGAGGCTGCCGGACAACACATAGGAGGTGTTGTGCCAGCATTTCCTCCTTCCCTGCCCCAGAATACCCCACAGAATGCCCTGTTTGCGCCGCTCTGCGCTCCTCTTCCATGCATGGAGCAGAGGGCCGTACTGTGCTGCCTGCAAAGCAGCATGGAAGGGGGGGAAAGTCGGTTCTCTTATGTCCGTTCCCGGGAAACCACATATCCTATGGCCATCTAGATGCTGACTAGCGGCCGTAGGATTGCTCCCTAAAGAAATGCTAATGCCGCTCTTAAATTGTGTTTCTTTATTTGCTTGCATGCTACTCTGGTTCTTTAGTGGGAGGGAAAAGCCAGGTGTGAGTGGGAAGGAATTGAACTTTTTTGGGAGAAGGGCATGGAGAAGAGACAAAGAATGCTAAGCTGCAAGCTCTAGAGTCATTTTGGGGTCCCGGATGCCTCTCTGGAGATAGGATTATTATTATTTTAATGTACATATTTTATTACTGGCAGCTGGGATTGCTGTGAAATAGGCTTCTTTTGGGGCTGAAAACTGTGGGTTCCAAGGAGCTGTGTAGTGTGTTGGGACACAGACCCCACCTCTGCCTTATACTCAGTCCTGCGGGCAGGTTACTTGTCTTCTGCCATGCCTGCCATGCTTCAGTGTTGCCAGGACTGTTTCTCAAACTGCCAGATGTGCCCACAAACCCAAAAGGTTCCCTGACCCTGGCTCAAGAAGGATTTGGGGGTTCTGGATGCCTTTCTGGAGATCAGATATGGGACAGTGGATTTGGCTGTCTGCCAGAGTGTTTAAGCTGCATGACTCCCTGCTGCATACTTGCAAATAAACCCAAATATGACAAAACCCCAGTAAGCCAGCCTGCAATAGCTTCCTTCTAAAGGAAATCAAACCTGGCCAAGCACTGCACCTCTGGAACTCGCCACCACTCTGGGAAGTGGGTTGAGCTGAGAATGTCAGCTATCATACCGCTGGATGGCCTGTGGCAAGGGCCTCCTGCAGATTGCATTAGGGTTTTAGTTATGTTGGCTATGGGTGGGCGAACTCACTGGGGTCCAGGTTACGTGCCGCTCACCAGACCCCCACCAGCTGCCCATGCCTATTCGCGGCGCCACATGCCGAGGTAGGCAATCTGCAACTGCCCAAGGAGCGGAGTGCAGCTGCCTGCTTCCTCACCGAGCCTCCATTTTGCAGGAAAATGGCAGCCCAGCAAGGAAGCCCAGCTGCTTCTCCAGCATGCAGCACAACATACAGGCTGAGTGAGGACGTGCATGGACCAGCCCTTGGTGGCCTTTGTGTCTGCATGGCGGGGGAGGAGCAGGGACAAGAGCCCCTCCACCATACCCATCAAGGCCCAAATGTTTTCCCCTCAAAAGTAGAGGAAGAGGTCTCGACCTGGGCCAACGCGTACAGCAGAATGCACAACACCCTCATGTGATATGCGACTTCACATGAGTCATGTAGGGGGGTGGATGATCCAGTCCTCCAGCAACTGATCCATGGGTTGGGGGAGTGTAGAGTCTTCCCCAAACTATGTATCAAATCTGGTGCCCCAACTCACTCTCTAGGTCTGTCACACGCACACCCCTAAAATTCTTAGGCCTTCTTCCCCTGTTCACACGTGCATCTTTGTCAGTTGCCAGTAGGAAGTGAGGGTGGAGACAGGGGCAGTGAGGGTTTTAGCTCTGTTTGCAAATACTGCCCAAGAGGAAGACAGACATGGAAAAGGAGAGATGGGTGGGGGGGAAGTACCAAGTTTCAGCATGGATGGACTACCTATTCCAGTTAATGAGAAGCCATGGCAAATGGGTTCGCCCTGTTGGGCAGGGGCCTGGTTGACATAAAGGGCTGGTCGCTACACTTACAGGTTCATCACACAAGGCTGTTTATTTTGCAATTTACCGGGGCTTCTGTTTCCGCATTCTAAGCGAGATTGTTTTCATAGTGCCTTTTAAATGTGTTTTAATAATATTTACTTGAGCACACTCCAGGAGAGAGCGGAGGACAGGAAGGCCTGGCGTGCTATGGTCCGTGGGGTCACAAAGAGTCGGACACGACTTAATGACTGAACAACAACAAACAACAATAATATATACATGTGAACCACTTTGGGATTGTATTATGTTAGGTGGTATATAAGTATTACAAATAAATAAATAAATAAATATTTAAAAAAATACTGTCTGCAGCACCCTCCGGTCCCTTTGACACCCACTTCTCCTCAGTAAACCGAGAGGCGGTATCAGCCATGAGGAGATCATTTCTCCTGGTCTCCTGCTCCTCTGCTCTCCCTGCACACCGTCCAATATGTCTTACATGTGTTCCTGTAACCTATGTGGGCATAAGGACAGAACAGGGCAACTGTGA
Organism: Heloderma suspectum; assembly: GCF_057233095.1. NCBI lineage: Eukaryota > Metazoa > Chordata > Lepidosauria > Squamata > Helodermatidae > Heloderma > Heloderma suspectum. Next base: position 400,869,433 of record NC_139459.1, read on the forward strand.
ATAAGGAACCGGGAACTCGCAAAATTGCAATCGACCTCAGGCTCGGCTTTGACCCTGAAGCCCTTAACTGCAGGGCCTTGACTCACGCAGAGGGAGTGCGGCCGTGGCTTCAGATCCCAAGGGAATGATAGTGAACCTGACTCTGGTAAAGTCTCTCTCTCCCTCCCTCCCCCTCTGAGCTGCCCTAAATCTCAGCCCAGGCTCTCAGTGGCACAGCAGTAATTTAGGCACCAACTCTGTAGCAAGTTTTTCAGGCTCCGTGCAAGATCTTACATGATGCTGCTCTTGATTCTGAAGATGAAGTTACTGGACTCCTAGACAACCGGGGTGGGGGGAGTCTTCAGCTTTGGCAAGAATATGAATGAATCACTATGATTTTGATCATTATAGGGAGAACAGCATCACCTGCACAACATCCTAAAACTCTTGGGGCTCCGAGCACAGGTGCACGGCTTGAGAAAAACATGTTTGTGCAAATTCATTATTGAATATTCTGATGAGGGGTTGGCGAACTTTTTGACAATAGAACAAACTTTAACACCAACATGGAACATTCATTACTTACCAAAAAGGCTCCTTCCAGGTTGGTGTGATGAAAGCATCCCACAACGGACTAACTCCCTCTACTGCCCAGGAAAAGCAGGGACAGCTTGATACAAATTTTGTGTGGTCTACTGCTGCTTTAGAAGGGGATTGGGCAAATTCCTGGCAGAGAAGGCTATCAGTGTCTACTAGTCCTGATGGCTTTATTTTATTTTTTTTTTATTAAGTTTCGATGCCACCCAATAGCTGAAGCTCACTGAGTTATGTAAATTAAAACCATAAAATACAAGATGATAAAATACAATATAAAAGTTTTTACATGTTTAACTACAGCATAAAAAGAAATATAATAACCATATAAAAGTGAGCAGCTGTGCAAAGATTTAAAATATACAATACCAGATATAAAACAGAAACTGAAAAACTGAAATGCCTGCAATTTTTTTTTTTTAAAAGGTCTCCACTTGGCAAAGAAAGGGACACAGTGTGGGAATCAGGCAAACCTCTCTGGGAAACTCATTCCACAATTGGGGTGCCACAGCAGAAAAGGCCCTCTTCTTAGTTGCCACCCACCTCACTTCTTTTTGGTGGGGGCTCCCAGGGAAGTACTGATGAGGAAAATCTTAGGGTCTGGGCAGGTATATATGGGGAGAGACTATCCTTCAGGTGACCTGGCCCCAAGCAATTTAGGGCTTTAAATGCTAGTACCAGCACCTTGAATCAGGCCTGGAAATGGACCGGCAGCCAGTGCAGGTGGATAAGTCCTGGCATAATATGGTCACATTGGCCAGTCTTCATTACCAATTTCACTGCCCTATTTTGGACTAGCTGAAGTTTCTGGACCATTATCGCTTGCAGATAAAGACCAAGTGGGTATATCAGCCTAAGCTGATATTTAGGCTGATCCGTGCCATGGAATGCACCTGTACCTCTAGTGACAATTCTAGATCTCAGAGCACCCCCAAACAATGAACCTAATCCTTTGGGGGAAGTACACCCCCCTCCAGAACAGGTTGGACATCACTTAGCTGGGCAGACAAACCATCCACTAACAGTACCTCCATCTTGTCTGGATTGAGTCTCAGTTTATTGGCCCTCATCCAGTCCATATCCACACCCAGGAACTAGTTGAGAACACCCACTGCCTCACCTGGATTTGCTAAGAGAGAGAGGGAGAGAGAGAGGTCATCTGCATATTGACCGCGCCTCAGCCCAAACTTCCAGATAACCTTCCCCAGCAGTTTCAGGCAGATGGTGAACAGCATGGGGAATAAAATAATGCCCCGTGGCACCCCATGGCATAACTGCCAAGGGACAGAGCAATAATCCCCCAGCACCCCCTTCTGGAATCGCTCATCCAAGCAGAAGCAGAACCACTGTGGCAGAGTACCTCCAATTCCCAGCTCACATAGCCTATGCCTAAGGATACCATGGTCAATGGTATTGAAAGTTGCTGAGAGGTCCAAGGTTGTTAAATGCTACCTCCAGTATCACAGGCAGTATGCCTAGGGACACCTGTTGCTGGAGAACATGAATGGGAGAGTGCTACCACTCTTGTATCCTACTTATGGGTTTCCTGTGGGGGGGGGGTGGCCACCATGTGAACAGATTGCTGGACTAGATGGACCCTTGGTCTGATCTAGCATGACTCTTCTTATGTTCTTACTCATCCAGCACTCCTCCCTGCCAGTTCTGTCTCCGGCTATAGCTCAGAACAAAGAGGAAAAACCTATAGAAGGAGGAGTATATGCAAAGAATAAAGAACCCCCCCCCCCACACACACACACACACCCTGAAGAGATGACCTGACACATGCAAATATCAGAGCCAGACCATCCCGAGATATCTTACTTCATATCCACTGATGTACGTAGGGTGTCATTATGTAGAGTGTCATGCCTTTGTCACGCCAAACCAGAAGGAACCTTCTCAGTAAGTAACCAATATTCCATTCTACAGGCTGGTGTGAGGAACGCATCCTCCAGTGGGTTATGCTAAAGCTTGCTGCCCATGGAGGGTGGGTAATAGAAATGGAGCGTTTGGGCATGGGGCTACAACCTGTTGAAGGACCCTTCTGATGAAGGAGGCCTCCCCTGAGGCGTACACCCTGTCTATTTCGTAATGCCTGTGATTGAGAGAAGAAAGGTGAGGAAAAGCTTTGATTCTGTGAGCTGCCTGGCCCAGTTCAAGGTGGTTGTTTTTGTTTTTGTTTTGTGTGTTTTTTGTTTTTTCCTATGCAGCCCTGAACTGCTTGGTACTTGCATACTTTGGAGATGACTTTCTTCCACATTTACCTCCTCTGTCATTAGCGCCCCATAGAAAAGCGTTGTTTTGCATTCCTCCTTTTCGGAACCTACTGAATCTTAAGAATTCCAAATATATGATGCTGTCCGGAGACTTCAGCTAGTCCAAACTAGGGCAGCAAGGCTGTTAACAGGGACTGGCCAAGGAGATCACGTTACGTCAGTACTTTTCCAGATGCTCTGGCTGCCAATCCATTTCTGGGCCATTTCTGGGCCTTTAACGTTCAAAGACTGAAACAGCTTGGGACCAGGTTATCTGAAGGATCGCTTCCTCCTGTATGTGCCTGCCCGGACCCTAAGATCATCCTCAGGGGTCCTTCTCCATGAGCCCCTGCCAAAGAACTCAGGCTGGGGCTACCAGGAACTGGAAGACGGCCTCTTCTGCTCTGGCAGCCCAGCTGTAGAATGAGCTCCCTAGAGTCGTTTGCATGGCACCTACAGTGTACTCTTTCCGGGTCCAGGTGAAGACCTTCTTATTCTCCCAGTATGTTAGCATTTTAGCTTCCTAGTCTTTTAGCTCTGGGGTTTTAAATCTATATTTCACATCTCTGCATCGCTGCTAAATTTTATTCTGGTTGTACTGTTATTTTGTGGCTTTAAGCTTTTATATTTTATATCGTTGTATGCTGCATTTTGCGCTTTTAATTTTTGTGAACTGCCCAGAGAGCTTTGGCTATTGGACGGTATAGGAATAAATAAATAAACAAACAAACAAATACATAAAATTTGCTTTGGGATCATCTTCAGAGGTTCTGCTCCATGTTACCCCACTGTTTTAACCACAGTGGGTGAGCAGGAAAAAGAGGGGCTTTTCTGTGGTGGCTCCAAGACGTGTTAGGCCTGCCAAAGGATGTTCTCCTGCCTATGTTGCTGATCACCTTTCAACCTTCTTTTTCAGGTATTGCTTTTAGAAATTGTTTTCCTGACTGCTGCAGCTTGTATGCAGGTTGGGGTGTTGTTGTTGTTGTTGTTGTTGTTGTTGTGGTTGTTGTTGCTGTTGCTTTAGTTTAATTTTAGGGTTTTTAATAATTACTCTTTACATAGCTTCTGTCCCAAAGTGAAAACATTTTGCTTTTCAAAGGCATCTTCCGGAGACTATATACTGTCGATATTCTTGCTGATTTGAGACTAATATTATTGTGCTGTTGTCTTTGTTACATGTCCATTCGAATGCTGAATTTTATTTATTTGCCATATCCAGAGAAAGATGATCCTTGAAATAATGGTTGGGTAGGAAATCATGAAATGTAGTAAATTATTGTGAGCACAAATTTCATATCTCATCTCCTTGTGTGAAAGCTAGAGCTGTGTGCAAATGGCCTCTTCAAAGTCACCACCTTATTTGTGGAAGGTGACATTTGGGAGACTATTTCACTGAATTTCTCCAGGGGGAGGAGACATTCTCAATAGTTTCTCACAGGTAGGACACCCCATTGGCAGGGCTTGTAGCACAGCTTCTGTCTTTGGGGGTAAGTGGGGTTTTTTTGCGGGGGGGGGGTTGCAACAGCATCAAATGTGTTGCCAGGCTGGCCCTCATCTTGCACCTTCACCACAGTGCAGGGGTGTGAGTAGTAAAGGGGTTAACTTACAAAATGTCAGAGCATGAAGAAATCCTAAAGAAGATTTATTATACCCCCAGTGATGTTGGGAGTTTGGGTGGAGTGAACCCTTTATTTCAGGAGGCAAAGAAACAGAGCAAAACACTGGTCAGAAGAGAGGTTACCAAGTGGCTCTCAGATCAGGAGGCTTACACACTGCATAAAGCAGCCAGGATCCATTTTAAATGAAATAGGACCACAGTGTCTGAAGTGGATGCACAATGGCAAGCCGATTTAGTCAACATGAAGCAATTTTCTCAATACAACAACGGTTACAAGTATATTTTAACAGTGACAGACATTCCGTCTAAATATGCCTGGGCTTGCTCTCTAAAAGGCAAAAAGGGCAGGGAGGTGTCTGGAGCTTTTAAAGCAGTTTTCACACAAGATGGAAGGCAGCCTATCAAAATACAGATGGACAAAGGAACGCAGTTCCTAAACAAGGATGTGGGTTGTCTATTCAAAAAACATGGGGTGCCTCATGTTTCCTTTTTACAGAGCTCCCATAGACTACTTTCCAAATGGCCAGGGAGTTAGACTGATTAACATCCACTGGTCTAGCTTTGATGGTTCTATGAAAGCTATGGTTATAACTTTTTAGGAATTGTGGTAGCATGCCTATATAAGTGAAGGTATTGTTGGCTGTGAAATACCTCCACATTTTTGTTTTTAAAGTCCTGTTGAACCTCCCAACAACCCCAGCTTTGACCTCACTATTGGAATCAAAATGGTTCCATGAATGGTACCCCATGATTTTTTAATAGACGACCCACATCCTTGTTTAGGAACTCTGTTCCTTTGTCCATGACAGGCAGGAAATGTTGACTATCAGTGAACTCTCGATGTTCAGGTTCTCAATATCTCTATATATCTCTAGTTCCTCTGCCTTTTCTAAACCCAGCTTGTACATCTGGCAATTCTCGTTCCATGAATTGCTGGAGTCGACCTTGCAAGATCTTGAGCATTACCTTACTGGCATGTGAAATAAGTGACACTGTTCGATAGTTTGAACATTCTTTGGTGCTTCCCTTTTTTGGTATGGGGATACAAGTTGTTCTTTTCCAATCTGTTGCCCATTCTTGTGTTTTCCAAATTTGCTGGCATATGGCATGCATCACCTTGACAGCATCATCTTGCAAGATTTTAAACAGTTTAGCTGGGATACCATCATCTCCTGCTGCCTTGTTATTAGCAATGCTTCTTAAGGCCCATTCAACCTCACTTTTCAGGATGTCTGGCTCTAGCTCACCGACCACACCGTCAAATCTATCCCCAATATTATTATCCTTCCTATACAGATCTTCCGTATGTTCTTGCCAACTTTTCTTGATCTCTTCTGCTTCTGGTAGGTCCTTGCCATCTTTGTTTTTGATCATACCCATTTTTGCCTGGAATTTACCTCCGATGTTTCTAATTTTCTGGAAGAGGTCTCTTGTCCTTCCTATTCTATTATCTTCTTCTGCTTCCGTGCATTGCTTGTCTAAAAATAATTCCTTCTCTCTTCTGGCTAACCTCTGGAATTTTGCATTTAATTGGGCATATCTCCCCCTATCACTGTGGCCTTTTGCTTTCCTTCTTTCTTGGGCTGCTTCCAGTGTCTCAGCAGACAGCCATCTTGCCTTCTTGGTTTTCTTTTTCTTTGGGACGTTTTTTGTTGCCGCCTCCTGAACAATGTTGCGAACTTCTGTCCATAGTTCTTCTGGAACCCTATCTACTAAATCTTGTCCCTTCAATCTATTCTTCACCTCCACTGCATATTCATGAGGAATATTCGTGAGCTCATAGCTAACTGATCTGTGGGTCTTCCCTATTCTCTTGAGTCTGATTCTGAATGGTGCAATAAGAAGTTCGTGATCTGAACTACAGTCAGCTCCAGGTCTTGTTTTTACCGACTGCATAGATGTCTGCCACCTTTAGCTACAAAGGATGTAGTCAATCTGATTTCGGTGTCGACTGTCTGGTGAAGTCCATGTATAAAGTCATCTCTTAGGTTGTTGGAAGAAAGTGTTTGTTATGCACAATGAGTTGTCTTGGCAAAATTCTATCAGCCTATGTCCCACCTCATTTTGTTCTCCCAGACCATGCTTGCCTGTAATTCCAGGTGTCGTTTGACTACCCACCTTAGCATTCCAGTCTCCTGTAATGAAAATCACATCTTTGTTTGGCGTACTATCCAGTAGGTGCTGCAGATCCTCATAGAACTGATCTACTTCTGCTTCTTCAGCATCTGTGGCTGGGGCGTATATTTGGATCACTGTGATGTTAAATGGCTTACCCTGAATTCGAATTGAGATCATTCTGTCATTTTTTGCATGGTATCCAAGCACTGCTTTAGCCACTTTATTATTAATTATGAGGGCTACTCCATTTCTTCTGTGGTCCTCTTGTCCACAGTCTTAGATCTGGTGGTCATTTGATGTGAAGTGGCCCATTCCAGTCCATTTCAGTTCACTGACACCCAAAATGTCTATCTTTAATCTTGACATCTCCCCAGTAACCACATCCAATTTGCCCTGGCTCATAGATCTTACATTCCAGGTTCCTATGGTGTGTTGATCTTTAGATCATCGGATTTGTCGTTCACCACCAGCACCATCAGCTGCTAGCCGTCCTTTTGGCTTTGATCTAGCTGTGTCATCACATTTGGGGCTAGTTGAACTTATCCTCTGTTCCTTGCCAGTAGCATTTTGACCATCTTCCGACCTGGGAGTCCCATCTTCCGATGGTATACTGACATATCTCTGGTTGTACTGATCCATTGAGTTTTCATGGCAAGAATACTGGGGTGGGTTGCCGTTTCCTTCCCCAGGGATTGTATTTAGTCTGACGTCTCTGCCATGACCTTCCCGTCTTGGGTGTCCCTTCACGGTTTAGCTCATGACATCATTGAGGTGCTCAAGCTCCAGCACCACGACAAGGTAACGATCTCCTTTGCTGAAGATCTCCTTTGCTTTGCTTTCTCCATTAAGTGAATGGGAACTGCTGTGTGTGTGTGTGTGTGTGTGTGTGTGTGTGTAGGGAAGCACCAGTTGTGGCTCAGAGGACCTGTCCTCAATTATCCTTGCCCTCCACAACCACAAATGCCTCAGCCTCCTCTACCAGATCTCATGGGGCTTCCTGCATCAGGCAGGACATAATTCATTAGAAACACAAAGCTAAGTAAAAAGCAGCAGAAGAGCCATGTTGGTCCACTACCCCCAAAAAAGAAGAAGCCAAAATCAACAGTCTGGCATTTATTAGGATGAACAAAAATGTCACAAACTAGTGAGCAAGCTTTGGAATTGTCCAGAACTCTTCCTCAGGCTGGATTTTAAGAAAAATTGTGATAGGCTGGGGAGGAAGCTGACATCATGTTGATGCCACAAAGTCAAGTGTCAATTTAGTCCTAGTCTTTAAATGGAGGTAGGAAGAGACTGCAGAATTAATAGGAGTAGGCTCAGTTATGCAGGCTTCAGGCTGAGCCATGAGTTATGGGGTCAACAATGCAAATCAAACTTGATACCTCATTTGGGAAAAGATAAAATCCAACAGTTATCCTAACAAAGCCGATTGTGATTCTGCAAGAACATGTTTTTTCAGAATTAGCTTTAAAGGACTTTTGTCTTACTTTTGAGGGACCTCTTGTTCCTTCGATTTTTCTACATTAAAAATGGTTATAACTTATGTTTACTTGTGTTTTGATTCTGTTTCTTTTAGCCCATCATTCCAAGGATTACTATCTACAATTTACAGCTACTTAGTTCCTAAGTTCTTAGTTCCTGGAAACAAAGCCCTATGAAGAGAGACTGAAAGAACTGGGCATGTTTAGCCTTGAGAAGAGAAGACTGAGGGGAGATAGGATAGCACTCTTCAAATACTTGAAAGGTTGTCACAGAGAGGAAGGCCAGGATCTCTTCTCGATCATCTCAGAGTACAGGACACAGAATAATGGGCTCAAGTGACAGGAAGCCAGATTCCAGCTGAACATCAGGAAAAACTTCCTGACTGTTAGAGCAATACAACAATGGAACCAGTGAACTAGGGAGGTAGTGGGCTCTCCCACACTGAAGGAATTCAAGATGAGGCTGGACAGCCATCTGTCAGAGATGCTCTGACTTGGATTCCTGCACTGAGCAGGGGGCTGGACTTGATGGCCTTGTAGGCACTTTCCAACCCTACTATTCTATGATTCTATGATTCTAAGGGGGTGCAAGGTGCTATATAATATGCCCTTTTAGACATCCCCCACAATCATTTTCTACCTCCAAATAACATTTTTTACCCATCCAGATCACATGTCCATATCACCAGGAGACTGATGATACTTCCAAATGGCTGGCTGCTAGAGCTTGTAACTCAGAGTGGAGTTTCAACTGAGTTTCCACACTTCAGGAAGCATTGCATTTTTATATGTGTACAATCTATGTGTATACATTCAGTAGTGGGCAGATAAGGATGTCATTCAATTCATTTAAGCAACCATGTTTTTGAAATTATCCCCTACCCCAAGTGGTCATTTTAAAACCAATCAATTATTTTTTATGAAACCTATGTTTTAAAAACATATGTGATCACTTGTGGATTAATTTTTAGATCAGAAGTGGAGAATCATTAGACCAAGAACCAGCAAATTACCCAGAAATGTAGGATTTCCTGAAGAATAATGGTATATTATCAGAAACAACCATGGTGGGAGGAGGCAGGTTCTTGGCACCCCTAAAAAAGATTTCCATATGAATCAGATACCATCTTTAGTTTTTGTTGTTAGATATTCCTTTGTATTCACATCAGGCCTCAGTATAATAATGTAGCACTTAGGAAGAAAGATGCAGCCCAGCAACCCAGCACTGGAGGCCAAGATGGAGAAGGCCTGCACGGCTACCATGTATTTCCCCTTGGTGCTCAGGTAGGTGGGCACAAAGGACACCCAAACACTGCAAAAGACCAGCATGCTGAAGGTGATCAGCTTGGCTTCATTGAAGGCCCCAGGCAGCTTCCTGGCTAGGAAAGCCACTGTGAAGCAGATTGCAGCAAGGAAGCCCATGTAGCCAAGGGCAGCATAGAACATGGCGACAGACCCTTCGTTGCATTGCAGGATGATTAGTCCTGGCTGTGAGTGCATGTCAGAGTCTGGGAATGGGGGATACACTCCTAGCCAGATGGTGCAGATAACAATTTGGACACTGGAGCAAGAAAGGACAATGGAGTTGGCCAAGCTCTTCCCCAGCCATCTCCTCATCCTGTTTCCTGGCTTTGTGGCCAGGAAGGCCAGCACCACAGTGATTGTTTTGGCCAATAGTGAAGAGATGGCAACTGAGAAGATGATGCTGAAGGCTGTTTGTCGGAGGAGGCAGGTCAATTTCCTTGGCAGGCCAATGAAGAGGAAGGAGGACAGAAAGGAAAGCAGGAGGGAGATGAGGAGAATGTAGGAAAGGTCCCGGTTGTTGGCTTTGACTATTGGGGTTTCAAGGAATTTTATGAAGATTCCTAATACGAAGCCTGTTGTTAATGACAAGAATAGGGCAAAGGAAGCCAGGATGATCCCCAAATATTCTTCATAGGACAGGAAGGTGACATCCTTTGGGATACATTCATCTTGGTCCTTGTTTGGATGCTGATTTGCTGGACAATTGTTGCAATGGTCTGCATCTGCAAAGGACAATAATAATATCACCCATATGCATTTATAACAGTCACTGTTCTTTTACATTCCCTCAAGTCTATTTTTTGAGGTGAGAAGAAATACCCAAGAGCCAGAAGAGCCAAGTGGGGATGGTGGGATGGAGGCATGGGGAACTGACCATTTGTGGTAGAGCAGTGGAAGATGACTTCCTGCTTGGCTTGCAGAATCCCCAGCTTCACTCCTGCACATCTGCACATAAACGGGTGCAGCAAGAGTGGGACGGACGACTGCCCAAGACCTTGAAGATCATCTGCCAGGTGCCATAGGATAGGATTGGGCTGGAGCAAATCACTGTAGAATTGGGTTGTATTCTGCTTTTGATCGGAACAGTAAGTGTGAGGTGAGCCTATGGTAGTGTTTTTCAGGACAGTCATCTTCAGTGATTCATTTTCCCATCACCATCTGCGCCAGGGAAACCTACAGAGGAGTTTCTGTTGATTTTCTGGAGATATATACATACAGATATATATATATATGTATGTATGTGTGTGTATATATATATATATATATATATATATATAGCATAAACAAAGAAAGCCAAACTGTGTGTGTGTGTGTGCGCGCACATATGTGTATTATTATTAACAGTAGTAATAATAGCAAGGCTTTTAACAGTATAACATTTATTGTAATTTTTCTTTTTGTAAAGCAAAAAGTTCCCCTAAATTAAGTTATGTTTCATTAGAAATCAAAAACCTAGTAATGAGGAAATCACTAGATTCTGAACATAGACAAAAATATTATAAAACATTTCTGTCGCTGTCTTTTTTCCTTCTGTTCCCATGTAATCCATTAACTGAGGGTGTGGTCCTATCCGGATGCTCATCAGCCTCTGAATAGAGATGTACGAATCCCTTACCTTGCTCCACTCAGGAGCATCCATGGTGGGGGGGAGGCGATCCGTCCCTCCCCCCAGAAACCTGCCCTGCCACATCCATTCCACGGCAAGGCTACGCCATTTGTGTCCCTACCTTTTGCCGTGATAGGCTACGTAGATATTTAGGTAGCCTATCATGGCTTGGCAGGGACGCAAATGGCAGCCAGGGTAGCAGCCACCATTTGCGGCTGCAGCCTGGCAGTGGCCAGAAGATGACCCAGAGCCACCGGAGCCACTGCCAGAGCCACCACCAGAGCTGGAGCTGCCGCCAGGTAGGCTCCATCCCAGGGGATTCCATGGGATAGCGAGGGAGATTGCCCCATTCCACCATGGACTCTGGGGACTCACTGGAGTCCATGGAAGAATTCTGCAACATTCCTACCTCTGAACTTGGAGGCTGACGGCATCCTATGCAGAGCGGGAGGAGTACTGGAGGCAGTCTTTGCCTCCGCACTTCTCCCGCTCTGTAGGGATGTACGAAAGGCACTTACCTTTCACGGATTATGTTGATGGGGGGGAGGCACTCCGTCCCTCCCCCTGGAATCCTGGACAGGGGGGGAGGCGCTCCATTCCTCCCCCCCCGGAATCCTGGCCGGCCAGCTGTGCTCTGCAGGGATTCTGCAGAGCCACCGGCCAGCTCCGCCAGCAGCCGGACATCTGGCCGCTGGCTAGTAGGGACGCAAATGGCGGCGGCCATAGCCACCGCCGTTTGCGTCCCTGCAGTCAGCCGTAATAGGCTACGTAAATGTTTATGTAGCCTATCACGGCTGACATAAAAAACAAAACAAAAAACAACGCGCGTACGCAAATGGCAGCGGCCATGGCCGCCGCCATTTGCGTACGCGCATTGTTGTTTTTTTAAAAAAAGTCAGACATGATAGGCTACGTAAACATTTACGTAGCCTATCACGTTTTTTTTTTTTTAAACCTAGCCGTGATAGGCTACGTAAATCTTTACGTAGCCTATCATGGTTTGTTTGTTTTTTTTAACTGGAAATGGCAGCGGTGGCAGCCGGTCGGAAGACCTGCCACCGCCGCACCGCCGCTGCCGGAGCCACCGCCGCCAGGAAGATCCGCCCAAGGTAAGTCTCATCCTGGGGTGGGGTCGGGGGGGCAGGCCGTTCCGCCACCGATTTCAGGGGGCCGAATGCGCTGGCATTCGGCCTCCCTGAGATCCGTGGCAGAATTTTCGTACATCCCTATTAAAATGTCTTTAAAAATCCTTCACAGAAAATAGCTGGATGAATCTTTGTCCTCTTTCCCATGGGCTGCCTTCTTCTCTGCAGTCACCCACCTTCCTGAGTGGAGATGGTCCCTTCTGCACAGGGAATACAGTCATAGCAGCAAGCTGGCTTTCCTTTCTGGACCACCTTCATGAATCCAGGGTGGCAGCTTTCCACGCACCTTGAACGGGGCAGGGGCTAAGCATAAAGATAATAGTTTTTAGCTCTTTTAAATTACCTTAACTCATGTTTTTTTAACCACTTGTGTGTGACACCTTGAGTATTTATTAGAGAAAGATGTCTATAATAATAATAATAATAATAATAATATAGTAATATATTAATAATATTGGGCTGCTGAATTTATTTATGACTTCTGCTCTTTTTGGTTGTTCTCTGTAAATGTCTGATTTAATATATATATATATATATATTGGCCTCTGAAGGAGACCCTGAAATAAAAGTGAACAGAAAGGCATTGGGCTTGGAATAAATATTTGTGTTTCCAGCATCCTGAGAAGTCTAGCTTTGCTGTGCATGTACCACAGTATAAGACAGTTTCCTATGTTCCTCTGAACCATTTGAAATTTCCAACCAATCTTGAAAGGCAGTCCCATTTAGAGCACATTAGTTATGAAACTTTAACAGATGGTGAGTACAAGAAATAAAACAAATGGTTTTATGCACAGGTTTGTGCAACCACTTCCATATCAGATTCTTGCCCCTCCTGGCTAATAAAAATTTAAAAACTAGCAGGGAGGGAACAGCCAGCTGAGCTAGGGAGGTGATTAATGCCTCCTTGTGAGAGGGGTGGTCCCAGGCTACCTGAAAGAGGTGGTGGTGAGACGGCTCCTAAAGAAACCATTCCTAGACCTGGAAAACCTTAATAATCATCATAGACTGGTTGAAAGTGTTCAATTCCTGATCAAGGTCCTTGAGCGAGTGGTTGCCAACCAGCTCCAGATGCTCTTGGAGGAGACCGATTATCTGGATCCATTTCAATTGGGGTTCAGGCCTGGTTTTGGCACAGAAACAGCCTTGGTCACCCTGTATGATGACCTTTGTCCAGAGAAACACAGGAGGAGTGTCACTCTGTTGATTCTCCTTGATCTCTTGGTGGCTTTTGATGCCATTGATCATGGTAACCTTCTGGGATGGCTGTCTGAGTTGGGAGTGGGAGGCACTGCATTGCAGTGGTTTCACTCCTACTTGGAGGGTTGGCTCCAGAATGTGGTGCTTGGGGAACACTGCTCAGCCCCATGGATTCTCCAATATGGGGTTGCACAGGGTCCATTTTGTCTCCCAATTTGCTCATAGTTATATGTTGTTGTGTATATTTCCTGTGTGCTTTTATGTAAATGGCTTTTAAACTTTTATGTTGTTTTTCATGTTTTAACCTCTGTACACCACCTAGAGAGCTTTGGCTATGGGGTGGTATAGAAATGTAATAAATGGTAATGGTGATAGTAATAGTAATGGTAATAGTAATAGTGCTGCTGCTGCTGCTAAATTATTTTCCCCACCTTGTTGAGCCGTTGGGGCCACACCATGGCATCCTGGTTGATGGCGAACTTGAGGTCTGCAGAACCCTGTTTTTTTAGGTTACCAAATTTCTCTCTAAGGATGGACATATTGGGAAGCACCAGCCAGTTCACAATATCAAAGTCAGCTGCCAAATCTCCGTTCTCATCTAAATAGGTTCCATCCATGATGGAAATGTTGTAAACCTGGGGGTTCCTCAGGAAAGAGTCGAGCTAGGGGAAAAAAAAAAAAGACCAGCATTTAATAAAGAGTAAAAGACATTTGATATCTTATTTCCTCCCATTTAATCCTTGAATTTCCAGTAACTCAGATCTGGCTCCAGTCCAAAGTGTCTGTGCATGTCTTCTTAACATTCTCAAGGGACCTGGTTTCATTCCTGGATCTCCCCTTTACCTGCTTAATGTTGATGAGCTAAAGCTAAACTACTATTTTCTCTTGTATTTGACATAAACATTAGGTGCAAACCTCTGTTTTTAGGAGAATTCTTTATTAGGGACAATTTGTTCTTTTTTTAACACCAGCCTGGGGTGGGGGGATTTGGGGATGAAAATTGGAGAGAGAGAAGCTTAAATTCCCTCCCTCCAAAATCTCCATGGCCCCAATCTGAATTGGAGCTGTGTGCATTTTCACTCAAGTAAGTAAATTGTGTCGAGCAGAATCTTTAGTTTTAGTTTAGTTTGAGAAGCTAAAGCTAAACTTCTATTTTCTATTCTATTAGACATCATCATCATTATTACTATTACTATTATTATTATTATCCTTTCTAAAAACACAGGGGACTGGGAGGCCCTGGATGGGGGGGGGGATCAGCATTAACCTCCTACAGGGGTTGTCTGCACTTCAAGTTGCATGAGCATCCTCCATGGTTAATGGTGATATGTACATTCACCCCATGTCACTGCATGATGAACAGCTCTAGGGATGGAGTGCTTACCAAGGTTTGGTTTCCTTTGAAAGGAGGTCAGCAGAGGCTTAATGTCATTTTTGTAATATCCGAGTTTATTCACAAATGATCATCAAAACGTAAGAAGAGATTGGAGTTCACAGCAGGTATTCCTCCATAGGGTAGTGCTTGAATTCCAAGGCTTGCAACCTGGAAGAAGGCATGATGGCTTCACAGGCCAGATTTGGAACCTCCTTGTGCCAGATTAGGCCTGCAGGACGTATTTGTTTGTTTAAAACATTCCTTGGCCGCCTTTCAGGGCAGAAGCCCTCCCAAGGTGGCTTACAGCAATACAATACATAAAGAGTTAAAATACTGAAAGTGATAACAAACATAAACACAATAAAGTAGCCATAAAAACAACAATAAAAGCCAAGAATAAAACCGGCAAGAGAAACGACGGCTATAACAGCCAACAAGAGCAGTCCGTTCAGTTTTTATGGTATATAACCATAGGTTCTTACAATTTTGCGACAACAGCAGCAACAAAAAAAAAGAGACAATCACAGGGGAAAAAAATGTTGAACAAGCTACTCAAATCAGTGCATCGTGTGCACAATCTACAGCAACGGTTTTTAGGACTCTTGCTGTAATCTGTTTAGCAACCACTGCAAATAAAGCTACTTGATTAGTTACATAACGGTTCATAGGTACAAGTAGTCTGCACATGCACTCAACCAAAGTTCTATCTGGCATTCCAACCAAGCAAATCTTTTCCTAAGACTGGCATACAATTTGCTACACACACACACACACACACACAGAGAGAGAGAGAGAGAGAGAGAGAGAATAATATCTGCTATTTGTGGAGCCCCACATATACAAAGGCATTGGGATGTAGGAACATTTTTATTCCTCCCATCCAGGTATGCCGAAGGCATAGTCTGGAAGCGTAATTCCATAAATGCCTTGACTCTGAGTGAGTCAAGGAATTAAGATAATTAGAGAAGGATCATTCACGCTTGTTAGGATTGTATCACCTGCTAAATCCTGTTTGCTGAATGGTTCCAGATCTTTATTAGCATCCTGCAAGTATAAGCCATCTCTGACTTTAACCTTAGCCTAACTCGGCTGAAAGGAAGCCAATGAAAGAGAAAAAAATGGGTCCATTTTCCTAAAGGAGATGAAGTCCAGCCCCCCCCCCCCCCGTTCTTCTGTTCTAGATAGCACAGTTTAGCCAAACGGTGTTCAGGCATGTTAATCAGTCTTTTCAGATAGAAAATGGCCTTGTTCATTCTAATGGACATCGATGGTAGCCCCACTTTAGCACAAAGGAGAGCAGCTGAGGTGCAAGGAGGAAGGGCTAGAATACTTCTTAGACATTTATTTATTTATTTATTTATTTATTTATTAAATTTATTAATCGCCCATCTGACTGGTCACCCAGCCACTCTGGGCGATGTACAACCCACTATAAAACAATTTAAAACAATAAAATTTTACCATAAACATTTTTTTAAAAATACCCTAATATTCTGTAATTATATTATATTATATAATATATTCTAATTATATTCTGTATAACCTCCAGATAGTTATTTTGCCCAGCCTCCCAAATTTCTGCACCATGCAGAATTTGTGCTAAAATCTTCTGCTCAAATATTTTCAGTGCTGGGAACGCCAACTGGCCTCCCTTAGTTTTAAAAAGGTAGAACAACCTTTCGCTAATCTAGAAGCAGCCAAGGTAATAGTCTGTTTATGTGCCTTCCAGGATAGATTCTCTGAGAAATGTATACCCAAATACTTGTATAATGAGCATTGTGCAATACAATTATTATCATCCAGGAACCATGTATGTCTTTGGGGTCTTTTGGCAAACATCATGATTTTAGTTTTATCCTAATTGGATTTAAGAAATCCAGTTCTACAATAAGTTCCCAGCTTTTTTAATAATCTCTAATAAACTGATAGGGGTTTATTGACTGGGGTTTGTTTTGCCACCTTTTTTGAAAATAGGGAACACAATGCTGTTTTTCCATCCTTGGGGCGTCCAACCTAAAGAGTTAATAAAGGACAACAGTCTTGCTAGAATAGGTGCCCACCTATCTGAATTTGCTTTAAATAATTCTGGCAGCATTATATTCTCACCTGGGAAGTTACCACTGAGAAATCTTTTTTTTTTCTTCAGCTGTTACACGGGGCATTCTGGGGTATCTTTCAAAGACTCTAACTTCTCCTCTGCAGAAGGCCTCTCTTCTTCTAACTCACCAAAGATGGGTTGAAAATTATCAACCTGCAGTAGGGGTGAAATGTGGGCTTCATACTTCTCTGAGACCTGATGAAACCATCTCCCAAACATATGTGTTTGCTGTTTTTCTGGAGAGAAGCCAATCCCATTTTTTTGCCAAATACTTAAGAGTATTCCAACTTCTTTGTGTTTAGAAGATTTTTATATAGACATTGTTTCTCAGTGATAGCTAAAACTGCCTGTTCGGTTTTGGAATCCCTTCCTTCCTTTTAAACCTACCTAGTTCTTTCCTCGCATTCCTACACTCATGATTGAACCCGGAGGCTCCTGAAATATAGCTGTTCTGTTCCTAGATTTGAAGGTTTTAACCAAATGAGACTTCAAGCTACTTATAATACTAACATGGGCATTTCCAATGACTCCATGATTTATTTATTTTTAAATGCTGTAAGCTGGATCAGATGTGGGTTATTTAGAAGTTGATGGATTTCTTATTCCAAAGACTCAGACCATTTGAGTCTCCTCTGTCCAATTCTCAAGCCATCCAAGATGCCCTGCTCTTGGTGGGGTTTGTTCCATGCTTTGTTTGATAGAGACAAGACTAATGGCATGGGATCACTCTCAGCTCGCTCCCTAATTAGAAACTTTACCACATGAGGCAATAATGTAGTTGACATAAAGAAATAGTCTACCATGCTTCCACCTTTGGAGCTGAGAAACATAAAGTATCTGTTAGATTTATCAAAATAACTTCCACATAAACCCAGTAACTGATGTTTATAGATAATCTTTAGTTGCTCCCAACCAGGAGAATGTAAGTTCTCATCCAGTGGGCCCAGAGGAAAAATATCCTCCATGTAGGTGGAAGTTGGACTGCTTTCATAATTTAATCCTACATGTATACGAGCATTAAAATCTCCACATATTAGAAGACTGGTGCCAGGGTAGGATAATAAGATAGTTTCCAGAAGACTACCTAGTCTATTCCATAATGACAGCTCTACTGGAGGAATGTAAACATTTATACAAATGATCTTTTTGCCTTTCCAGTTGTGGATCATCAAAGTCTGGATGAACTGACTATGTTATTAGTGCCAAGTCTTCCACTACAGCCTTCAAACTGAGAGATAACAGAAGTATCAAACCACCTCTGCCTCCCCCCACTTTTTTTTTTTTTTTTTTTTGAGATTTAGAGGCTGGTTTATCATACATGATAAACCCTGGAAGATGTAAATTGGTATTCACTAAATGCTGCAGTACATGTAGACAAATTATGTCATAACCCTTTAAGAATGTGAAAAAGTTTTCACCCATCAATTTGTTTGCCCACCCTGCAATATTCCATGATAGAAAATGAAACTGATCTGCAGACTTCTCATTCTCCAGTCATATCTGTTCCTTCACCCCATCCCTTCCCACCTACAGAGACTGTTCCATAATCCAATAATGATCTAGAAATTGGCAATAGTTTTACAAACAAAATTCCGGCCAGTGGGGCACAGCTAAGAGATACCTTTCTGGACTGGGAGGAACATGCTGAGGAAACCTGGGACCCTCTAAAGGAGGAGGATGGCCCAGTATATGATTTCTCTATTCTTAATTTATCATCTGCAGACTTAGACTTAGTTATACTGGATGAATCAAAGGAGGATCCAACAGGAGAGCTCACCCTCCCATTACAAGCTGCAGTGGTGTGGGATGTAAGAAAGGAAGCCAGTTGTCAAGATGAGATGGATGCACTGAGTCAAAGTGTATTTAGTTCATTTGGGGACTCTTGGACTCCAGTCTCTTCCTCAGGTACAGAATCTTGCATTTCTATTTATAACTGGCCTCTTAAAAAATCAAATGGCAGTGAAGGATTTATTAGCCCAAATTGGAAATGTCTGGGAAGGCAAAGGTGATGTAAAATGCTCTTGCCTGTGTCCCTGTGGCTCAAAAGAATATAAAGGCAGAGTACAATTGACATTCACTAGTCAGGTGCATTGTCAGCTTTTTTTGGACTCTGCTGTATAAATTCAAAGATAGGGAAATCACCTTTAAATGGTGTAAGTCTCAAAATACCAATTTTGAGTATATTCAATTATTTTAAAAATCTGCCTGTTTAAGACCAGAGCTAAGGCTATCTCATGTTGTCTCACAGTCCACAAAGCCAGGGAATGGGAAGTTAAGGCTGTTGCCTGAACAGACATGCCCGTGCCCCGTGGTCCAGGATGATGTTGTGCAATGTCACAAATTGCGCTTTCTTACAACTTGCATACAGGACCAGGACAAGGTGGGACATCTTTGCTGGTCCCAGACACTCCATCTTCCCCATCTGGATTTGGGCTTGAAAGACCAAGGAGAGGTGTGGATGCATTGAGGGTAAGTTGTTGTCACAAACTGTGTTTGCTTACATCATCACTGATCACAAGGCACATCAGTTAAGGGGCTTCTTCACACAGAGCTGATATCGTGAGCTCAAGATTGGGTACTCACAGACGTTTGTGGGTCTTCTAAACAATACCATCAACACCACAAGTCTCCATTGCCCACTTCCCTGGAAACTGAGGTCTGAATAAGAGCGGAAGCCCCTGCAAGTTCTCCCCTCCCAGGACTGGGGTGCAGGAGGATCGCAATATTGTTTTATGTTACAATTTGAGGTTTTAATTCTTGTGAACCACCCAGAGAACTTCAGCTATTGGGCGGTATAGAAATGAATAACTAAAGAAATAAATGGAAGGTGAGTTGTAAGCAAGCACAATTTGTGACAAGATCATCACTGATCACAGAGCACGCCAGTGAAGGCGTCAGTCTTGGCTTCCAGTGCTGTGGAGCAGGTTGCCTCCTGCAGTTTATGAGGTTGATCCCACAATTGAAAAGCATGGAGAAAGTTGGACTTTTCTCTCGGAAGCACTTATGAAGAGCTTCACTTGCTGTGTACTTCTGTAATTGCGCTAAAATCAGCAGCACCATCGAGTGGCTGTAAAATTAAACATATAACTCACGGAGGATTTATCAAGAAAAAGCAACAAAGACAAGCAGCACGTGTCAGCTTGTGTGAGGAGCCAATCCTGATCTCATGAAAAACCAGGAAGCAGAAGCCCTGATGACTTGGGTCTGGTGTGGTGAAGCTCCAGGTGTCCACCTTAGCTTCCATTTTCCTGGCTTGGTGGAGCTTGGGCAAACGTGAGAGAACCTGAACTCTGGTCATAAACTGGAAGGTTTTCATATCATTGAATGTCCCTGGTTTTCAAAAAAGGGCATTTCTTCCCAAGGTATTTGAATCTGCTTCCTTTAACACTTTTATTACGAGTAGCCAAAAGTCACAACCTAGGAATCCAGCTTTTGAGAAATTGAGAGCCAGTGTGGTGTAGTGGCTAGAGTGTTGGACTGGGAGTAGGGAGATCTGGGTTCTAGTCCCCACTCAGCCATGGATGCTTTTTGTGTGACCTTGGGCCAGTCACAGACTCTCAGCCCAACCCACCTCGCAGGGTTGTTGCTGTGAGGATAAAATGGAAAGGAGGAGGTTTGTGGATGCCACCTTGAGTTCAGTGGAGGAAAAAAAAGCAGAATATAAATGCAATAAATAAATAAATATTCGGAAGACTTCTTTGTGCTGAGTTAAAAGGAGTATCTAGTGCTGTTCATTGGAAACCCCTCCTACAATTCATAATGAAGGGTGTAGATTCCAAATGAAGGCTGAAATGATATTCTGACGTTCTAGACAGTCGAGAATTTAGTTTCTTTTCCCCACTCCTCCTTCCACCATCTTAACAGTAGCAGCCAACAACATAAAGGGTCTTCTTCCCACACTGTCTTTAAGACCAGATGCCCCTCCTATCAATATAAACTTTTCATTCACCAGTGTCCATTTCATGCACTTTACTACAGATCCTTTAAAGTATTAGCACTGTCAAAATAGTGTTTCAAGAGCTGTGCAGTATTTCCAACTTATGGAATGATTCTGAAACACACACACACATTATTAGCTGAGTAATTATGTGTAAATGAATAGATATGTCCCTCTATGTTCAGAAAGGATTACTTCTGAGTAATCCTGTGCAGAATTCCAGCACACCCTATCCCTGTTCATCAGTAATCTAGCTATTAGTGAGAGTGATTTTTTCAGGCTTCAAAATTACCTCACTCTTATCTCAGTTGACAGTTTCCTTCTACCCTTCCCCAGTTGTCAGAATGCTGACAGGAACATTGGAATTCCTCTCAAAACACTGGAATGTACTGGCAGCATTCTAGCTTCAGACTGAAACTGAGCATGCCCAAAAAACTACCAGCAGTTAATGCCATAGGCTTTCATAGGGCAGGACATGGGAGAACCTTGTTTTGCAACTCACCTTAACTAAAAGGGGCACTCCCATTCTCCATTAATTAAAACTATTTGTTCGATTGGCATGAAATATAATTACAAGTTAATAAGAGTAATTTGGCCAGATTTCAGAAATACCTGATGAAGAATGTAAATATTATACTTTTGCTATGTGCTTCTGAGGCATTTGAATTTCTTGCCTCAGGCATCACCAAATTGTACAAACTGATAAAAAATGTATCCAGGATAAAATAATAATCTGCTGTATATAAAAACATATACAAGAACCACTGCTATATAGAGTGTTTTTGTGTTTGTTTGTTTTTAAAGAAAGATAAGTTGAATACAGAGAAATGGAGCAAAGTGCCAGTTGGCACAGTATTAAAGGAAACGTGGATTCAAGCAAAGGCCCATCGATTCCTGCTCCTGCTTATACAGACCCCCACAAGAGGGAGCTTGGTGGAGGATGGAGGTGCCAGAGTGGAGTCAGGGAGGGTGTGAAAGGAGCAACCAAGTGAGAAGGAAGGAAGGATCAGACAGAGCCAGCAAGATGGCCGACTCCAGTGGAGGAGTGGAGGGAATGGGTCACTGCAGACACAGAGAAGATTGGCCGGCACTGGGGGCTAGGACCAGATGGGCTGTGATGTCTGAAGCCAGTGTGAGGGGGCAAAGAGGGGGAAGTGCACAGAGAGTTCCCCAAACAGGCTTGCTCCATAAATGCACACCATTTCACCTCACCACTATGCTGGGCATTTTCTCAGAGTCTAATCCTAAAACAATTATTCTGGAATGGTACAATTGATCGTTGTGTTCAGCAGGGATATCTGTAATAGGAAAGGAACTACCTGCCATGGCTGTAGCCTTCGAACATCCAGCCAGCCTCCACCCTCCCCCACCATCCCCTTGGATCTGGATGAATAAGCAGCATCCAAGGCACGGGCCACAGCCTGGACAGTGTTGTAAATGATGTAGCTGTCTCGAGACAGGATTCTCTCCATGTCCTCTTGGGGCGGGGCCTCCAGGTTTTCATTCTGTATGAATCTTGCCCAGTCTTTCACAGAGAATGCATGCTTTGTATAGGAACCCTTAAACAATTTCATCAGAAAATCCAAGGTATAAGAGGAAAAATGTGGCACATCATAATATATGGGCCTTCTATTTGTCTGAATTAAGAAGGAAAAAATACCATGGTTGTGCTCTGAGGGTAGAGAATTAATTTTCAACTCCATGGTGATGTCCCACAAAGCTGTTGTGATCCAGACTTTTCCTGGAATGGGTTCTATATCAAAGTCAATGTATTGTTGTACAGTGAATATCCCATCTGAGAAGGACCTAGTTTCTGCACAATAAACATATGCATTAACTAGTCTCCACTGGCTGTATGAAACAAGATGGAACTCCATTTGGTTCGTATTCAGTCCTGTGATGCTTTGCGTGAAAACAACACAAACACTGTTCCTGATGAGCTCAGGGATCAAGGTCCTCAGAAACCTCTCTCCATTGTCGGTGTCTGCAGCAAAGAGACCTATCCACGTCCATCTGAAATGCAGG
The DNA here is from genome assembly GCF_057233095.1 of Heloderma suspectum. Taxonomy (NCBI): domain Eukaryota; kingdom Metazoa; phylum Chordata; class Lepidosauria; order Squamata; family Helodermatidae; genus Heloderma; species Heloderma suspectum. The sequence continues at coordinate 400,892,166 of NC_139459.1, forward strand.
AGCAGTTGGACAATCCCCCAATACTGGGTTTGGTCTTTGGGGACCATCGGATAGAAAAAAGGCAGCTGAGTTTTATCATTCAGAACATGAGAAATAATAGTATAACTGATCTGGGAAGGAAAGGAAGAAATTAATATTATATTTTGTTTTGGATAAAAGCTCAAATATTTGTTACCCCAAAATTATTAATGACTGGAGAGATACAGGCCATGATGATGGAGGGAGGTGTCCCATATATTGCAAGGGGGATCCTTTGCCTGGGAGAGTGCTTCTCTACTCAAGCTGTGCCTACACATGATTGTACCTCTTTCCATGGGGCCTCATGTTAGTGGACAAATGCAAAATGGGCAAGTATCTATAACTCGCCAATTCTTCATCCAACATTTTTGAAATAATGCCTCAAGGTAGATTCTTTGTCCATTTCATGATGATGGAACAGGTTATCTTAATTTTATGATGGATACAACTTTGAGGCCTCATTATGACAGAACACTCAAAAACTAAGATATCCCCACGTAAGACTCCCTGAGTCCCCCGCTTTCTCCATTCTCAGCCATAAGCATATATATGGCTTATATATATGCCTATAAGCATATATGGCATGCCTATGACAGGAGGGGCCACTGCAGCCCTTGCAAGCAACAGCGTGTGAGCAATGTACACATTGTTACAGGGGGAAACCTATGCATTATGCCAGCCATTCAGTGGCCCGGCCAGCCATGCCAAAGGTTTTGTTTTGTTTTTAAATCCTCTTGTGCTTACTGTGAGGTCTGCCCCTCCATTTACCCAGGCTTTCCCCTATCGTGCGTCCATGTCTTTGATAATAAGCCTCAGCAATGGGACGTCACTGTCAAATCAGCTGAACCCACTGACTTAGCTAACCTTTTGCCCACCCGCAATTCATGCCACACATGTCAAACTTATCCCTGTCACTGTTATTTCCAACTTGGGAAGTGGTTGCTGGCTATTATGTGCTCATGCAAAAGGGAGCGTCAATGAAGACCATGCTGGCACATAGATTTGACTCAGACAAATAAATAGGGATGGCGGAGAAATCCGCCATGGACTCCAATGAGGCTAGATTCTTTAGAATCCACCCCCCCCCCGGAGTCCGTGGCGGAACAGACTACCCCCCCCACCACCCTCTGAAATCCCCCCGGGATGGACCCTACCTGGCGGCAGCTGCTGCTCCGAGTCACTGTCTTAATTCCGCAGCCATCTGCTGCCAGTCTGCAGAACGAAATGGCGGCTGGTGTAGCTGCCGCCATTTGCGTCCCTGCATTAGCCGTGATAGGCTATGTATATATTTATGTAGCCTATCATGGAAAGAGCAAGGATGCAAATGGTGTAGCAGGATTCTGGGGGAAGGGACGGATCTCCCCCCCACCACCAGAGGACACTGCTACCCAGAACAGTGAGTGGGGTTTGTACACCCCTACAAATAAAATGGAAGTTTATTATTTACAAGATTTTTTTCCCATAGTTGTTGGTGTTATTATTATTTACACAGATGTTGTTATTTAGCCTAAGCCCACCTCACTACCTTCTACATCCTCACCCTACCCATCTAAGATGGTACTCCACCCATGTCCCAAAACCCACTGATAAAAACAACAATACATGCGCAATAACTCTCCTTAGACCTCACTAACTCCCCCCCTCTCCCCCAGGTAGAACAAACAAACAAACAGCCAATCAAACAAGCCCCATCCTCCCCACAGTTTATTTATTTTATTATTTGTTTAACCCTTTCTCACTTGTTAACCTTTTCTCACTTGTACATACATTTCCTGCAAAACTAAATTAATTAATGTTAATACTATAAAACAGTTTAACATGACAAGCTGGTGACAGAGACATAGAGGAACATAAGAAGAGCCATGCTAGTTCAGACCAAAGATCCATCTAGTCCAGCTTTTTGTCCACACAGTGGCAAACCAAATGCCACAATGGGAAATCCACAAGTAGAAAATGAATGCAAAAACACCCTCCCACCCATGTTCCCCAGCAACTGGTGTACATAGGCTCACTGTCTCTGGTACTGAAGGTGCCATATATCCATCAGGACTAGAAGACACTTGCAGTTGCATCCCCCTTGAATTTGTCTACTCCAAGTTTAAAGCCATCTAAGTTGGTGGCCATCATCCCTACATCTGGTAGAAGTGAGTTCCACAGTTTAACTATGCATGTATTGTGTGAAAAAGTACTTTCCTTTCGAAGGCCAGCCCTGCTCCATATTGGCCAAGCAATCCCCCTTGCCCCCCCTCCCTTCTCACATTTTAAGTCAGATGAAAGGAAGATGCCTGAGGCTGAAATCCTAAACACGTAAACCTGTGCAGTGCATTCCTTTGCAGGTTTACTCAAAAGTAATCCCTACTGAGTTCCATAGGACTTACTACTATGTTAATGTTGGTGCTGGTGGCACCAAAGTTGGTGGGGCTGTGAATCCATTCCGGGTTTCAGGCAGAACCAGGCAGAACCCTCAAGGAGCTTCCAAGGTGCTGAACCCTATCTCCAAAATAGGTTTGGACCCTTGGATAGCACCTTTAGAGTTCTAGCTGGTTCTGACTGAAACCTGGCATGGATTTGAAGGCCCAACACAATCAGAGCTACCAGCCTCCACCTACATTAACCGAGGAGTAAATCTTATTGAACTCAATAGGAATTACTTTTGAGTAAGCCTGCAAAGGAATGCATTGCACAGGTGATCAGAGAGTTGAGGTTGTTTTAAACCTCTCTCAGATAACTTGCAACATTCTTAAAAACTATGCCTTGAGTCTCACTGAGGACATCCAGAAGTGGAATTAGACACAGCCTGCAGATGGCCCAGCCATCTCTATCCTCACCTGTGGGACCTTGTAGATGCCCAACATGGTTGAGATCTGCATGGAGATGTCAAAAGCAGATTCTTCGAGAACAAGCAACGGGTGATTGTGTCTTCCACACTTGTAGTTTGGAACATCTGCATGCCCAGTAGAGAGCAGGCTTAATAAGGAATCAGCAGTCATTCTTGCATCAAAATAGGTGTCATAGAGGTTGTAGCCCAGCGTGATGTTGGGTAAGAGCCTGGGATTCTGGTTGATCTCATGAATGGCAAACAAGAAGGACAGGATCTTCCAGGACTTTCTGGCAAAATGCTTGGGAAAATATTCAATGGAAGTAACATATTCAGATCTTGCTTCTTTGGCCCCAAAGAAGAAAAAGCAAAAACAAATCCACATCTCCACCACTAATAAATCTAATTATACCACATTCTGACTAATTTTAAAAGCAGACACTGCAAATTATGAAACTAGGTATGTTACATATTTGTTCTGATCAGCCAAAGGCATAGAAAAGTTTCCTCAAAATCTGACCTCTCTGGGGAAGAAAGAAAACTGGACAAGAACCTTTCTCTAGGCATCCTACAACAAATATGAGGCTTCAAGGACACAACAATTAGACTCTGCTGTGTATTTTGTAAGGAGATGGCACAGAGCGAAACACTGGTCAGTTGTGCTTTTCCCTTTCTGAAAACCGGTCTGCCCTGTAGCAGTCACCTGGGCATCAACTCCCCATTCGTCATATATATTTAATTAACTATAAGGAAGGCTGAGCGCCGAAGAATTGATGCTTTCGAACTGTGGTGCTGGAGAAGACTCTTACGAGTCCCCTGGACTGCAAGGAGGTCAAATCAGTCAATCCTAAAGGAAATCAACCCTGACTGCTCACTGGAAGGACAGATACTGAAGCTGAAGCTCCAATATTTTGGCCACCTAATGCGAAGAGAAAACTCTCTGGAAAAGACCCTGATGCTGGGAAAGACTGAAGGCAAAAGGAGAAGGGGACGGCAGAGGATGAGATGGCTAGATAGCATCACGGATGCAATGAATATGAACTTGAGCACGCTCCGGGAGAGAGCGCAGGACAGGAAGGCCTGGCGTGCTATGGTCCATGGGGTCACGAAGAGTCGGACACGACTGAACGACTGAACAACAACAACATCAACTAGGCTAATTGGTTTATAATAGCTGGCCTTGGTATTTACATCATTTTTTAATGTATGGGAATGACTACACTTGAGTCCCACCCTTTGGGAAACATCCCTGTTTTATTTATGTATGTAAATACTTTTGCAAGGATAGGGGCCCACCAAGATGGGTAGGACTTCAACAGTTCTGGGGGAATCACTTTCCACAACCCTGGAATTTAGTCCACTGCAGTGGCAGCACCAGACTTTGAGGGGCCTTAGGGCAAGAAGCCCTAAGTGTCCCACCTCCTCACTACTTTCACCACTGCCCATAGTTTGCCTTCTTCCTCTGTGCCCAGATTCTGTTGCCCCCCATTTTCCTTCTAATTGGTCCAGACAACGATGTGCTCTTCTCCTTTTTCACTAATGTCAACACCAAAACACTCTGGCCTTGGAGCTCCCTGTTGATCTTTCAAGCCTCCCCATCTACGCACTTCCTTCCAACACCACTGCATTTGCTCTACTCCACCCACCCATCCAGCACTCTCACATTTCCAAATCCCCAGTTTCTCCATGGTTCAAATCATCCCAAGCTGAAACGGCTTTCCTTTCTCCAGCTTTTCTCTCTTCCTCCCGCCCCCACTCTTCCCTCCTTGATAAGATATATACTTTATTGCTTAAGGCCATAGGCCACCACAATGTACATTTAAAAGAGAGAGAGAGAGGGAAACAACAACAACAGTACAGTACAGTCACATATTTGTATATACATAAATTCACACATCCAACAGAATCATCCCCACTAGGCTGTTTGGGCTTTGGCACGTATTTTCCTTGCTGCCAAGGCAAATTTTGCTACCTAGACTGGGCAGTGGTGAAAGCATCAGTGCCAGAAAGAAGGACACATCTCTGTTCTAAAGGTGTTCTATTTAGGAGGCTCTGGGAAATAATGGCAAGAAATTTATGCCTAGGATGGCCATAGAGAGGACATCGTAGTAAGTAATGAGAGACATCCTCAACCTCCCCAGACCCGCAGATACAGAGTCTCTGATGGACTGGGGTATTGTCAAATCTTCCCTCCAGAAAGGAAGAAGCCTTCTTCTCCATGTTCAGCTATAGACAAATTCTTTTCTAGAAAGGCACCCACAAACACCATTTTTGGGCTGGCATTTCCCTCCCCATTCACAGGCAACTTTTCATTTAGATGTTCTTCTTGAATTAAATCTGTGATCTTTAAAGTGCCACATTTCCATCAACCCTCTTTGAACACACACACACACACACACACACACTATTAGTGTCCCATTGCACCCTTACTATTGATTTTTAAATGCTTATCTTTTAATCTTCCTGTCAATGTCCTTCTGATGCATGATTCTATTTCCTCTGAGGTCTGATTTTAATTCATTTTAAATTCTCCTTTAATAAAACAAAGAATTGCTTTCAAAGACCCTTTGACTCTCTCAGCATTTGGGGCATCAGGTTTTCCTAAGCAGAGGTCAACGCCCACAGGTCCCTGATGTATGTGGTTGGTTTACATGTATGTAATCTGTACGCATCTGTGTAAGTTAAATCATATTTCTTAATGTTCCTCTCTTACCATGCTCTTGCACTTGGATGGCGTAAGTGAAGAGGCAGAAAAAGCAAAGACAAGGGGGAAGAGGAAGAGGACAAGTGGGCTTTGAGGACCGACAGTGGCCAACTACTGGGGTTACTTACCACAGGCTGCAGATCAAGTGCAGATCAAGTCGTTACCACAGGATGTAGTGATGGCCACCAATTCGGATGGCTGTAAAAGGGGGTTAGAGAAACTCCTGGAGGACAAGGCTATCAATGGCTACTAGTCCTGATGGCTACATGCTACCTCCAGTACTAGAGGCAGTGAGCCTAAGTACACCAGTTGCTGGGGAACATGGGTGGGAGTGTGCTGTTGCACTCGTGTCTTGCTTGTGGGTTCCTGGTCAGCAGCTGTCTGGCCACTATGTGAACAGAATCCTGGACTAGATGGACCCTTGGTCTGATTCAGCAGGGCTCTTCTTATGTTCTTATGTTCTTAAGAGAAGTGATAACAACGCCCACCTCCTCCCAGCACTCTCTCTCTCTCTCTCTCTCTCTCTCTTACACACACACACACACACACACACACCAGCCCATCACAGGCAGAAGCCAAAGTCACACATCCTCTAGTTTGTAATACTTTGTCTGAATGATCTCTCAAGGATCTCCCCAACTCTGTGAGACTGACTGTGAAAAGAGATTGTTAGAATGTGGCAAACCGAATGGAGAAGTTTAGCCTGGCAGATTCCCTACCGTGATGGAGATTGGCTGAATGGTGGCTGTCCTCGGTTGGAGGTGGCCCTAGAAAGGTTTGTCTGGAGTGGGGCTCACTTCTCTCCCCCACTCCCTGAGAAATGTGCTAACTGAGTCTGAGGTGAGATGAATAGAAGCAAGCTAACTGTGCCTGTGCAGAGCTTTCTGCAGGAATCCTGCAGGACTAGGGTGTTCTCTGAGTTATCTGGTGTGGAGGAGGAATCTGTTGCAATACTGATGCTGTGGGCCCTCCACGTATGCTCATCGTGTATATGGGTGTGGATAAACCTTAATGCCACAGAATGGGTATCGGTCTGCAATGACTTCCCTCAAAGGAACCCACTCTGACCCCGAGGAAGAGCTGGAACCCCTGAACCTTCCTACCACTCAAAAATGTCTGGCACATGCATGTAACGGTACATTACTACACTGTTCATATTACACTGGGCTCATGGAATCAGTATCGAGTGAAGTACCAGGAACTCCGGCACCACTTACTTACTTGCCCATCAAGGAGGCTTCTAAGGGGAGGCTGGTCAAAAATGTCTGCCTTTGAAAAAACTGGAAGTGTTGTAGGGATGACCCCGCTGATGAGGTGGTCTCCTGGCCTGTAAAAGCTCCATGGGTCAAACGTATGCCTCTTAAAAGTCAAGGTGCATTTGGCCTTGAGCCCCCCTCCCATTGCCTGTGCGAGCAACAGCAGCAACGAGGCCAGAATCATTTGTGCTATGCCTGGCACAGCCCCCACCTTGCTGCTCTCAACTAATAAGAGGAATTAGAAGAAGCCAGACCCCCCACCCTTGCAAGACGGAGGCTTCCGTGGCTTTCCCAGTACAGATGGAGCCCAACCAGCCCGGGCTGCACCTCTGAAGGGGAGGGTAAGAAGTCAACCTCACACCCACACCATCCCCCTCACCTGCAATGAACTTCCTCCCAGCAGGCTCTCAGTGGCACAGGAGATATTTATGTGCCAGTGTTTTGGCCCCTGGGTGCAAGACATAACTTCATGTTGCTCATGCTTCTGATATTTTCCTCAAAGGCAATCTTGGAAGGAAGGAAAAAAAGAAAGAAAAAAGAAAGAAAGAAAGAAAGAAAGAAAGAAAGAAAGAAAGAAAGAAAACACCCTGGGGCTTTGGCAGGAAGAAGAAATCATAATTGTTTTGTTAATTATAACAAGAAGGGACATCAACACTGCCACATCTTGAACTGTCTCCACGCAGCTTCGTGCACAGCTGGAGAAAACATGTTTGCAAAGACTCTCCAGTGTAGCTCCCTGCTCTGACATGGATTATCGAGGAGGCAGTCAAACCTGTATAATCTTCCATTAAAAACAAAACAAAAAGCGAAAACACTGACAGAAGAGCCAGAATCAGGATTTCTTTTTAGGATGTATTTGAGGGCTCTGGACAGGACTAATGGGGCCAATATGACTACAAACCTTCCTTAATAAATTAGAAAGGGCTGCCTTCCCCAACCTGGTGCTCTCCAGATGTGTTGGACTACAACTCCCATCATTCCCAGCCAGCATGGGTAATGGTCATGCTGGCTTGGACTGATGGTGTGAGGTTTGAATTTCAGTTTATACCCAGGACCCCTCAGTTGATCAGGCTGAGGAGCTTGGGATCTTTTGAGGTGGAGATAGGACACACACAACCAATGTAGGTGAAAGGAAAAGGAGATTGATTTATTGACAATCAAGAAACAAACAATAGCTGAGCCTCCCCAGAGAGTTGCAAACTATCTGAAGCTTAAGAGGCAGTGCCCCTCATAGTTACAAACTTAGTTACCAGTCGAACTATATGCTCCTTGGTTACGACTTAGTTACCCAAACTTAGTTACCAGTACCTCACATAACGATATACTTCTTGGTCACAACTTAGTTACCCAAACATGGTTGCCAGGACTTCAAAGAACTACACACTCCTTGATCACAACCTAGTTACCCACAGATGGTGCCTTAAATGACTAAATATACAGTTATTCCCTGTTCGTTACACAGCTTCCCTGCACCCAGCTCAAGCCATAACCTGCTGTCTGTATGAAAACCTCCAAAAAGTGAGTGTGAGAGTGCAAAGATAACTGTGCCTTATCTGTGCCCTGAAAGGTGAAAACCTATTCCATGAATTCCACCCAACACATACTCACCACAACTGCCAAGCACTTGGCCAGAGCACTTGCCCATGACCCGTGGATCGAGGGTATTGTTGTTTGTGCACATGCAATGATCCAGATGCAACCATGCCCCCCTGAACACCAGCAGACTCAGGGGTTTTATCCTCTTTTCTTTCCTTGGGGCCTAAGGCATCACAGAGGGGTTCGATGTGTTCTCCGTTGACCATGTCTCAAATTCCAAGATCGATGGTTGTTTCCTGATAGACTGACACATTCTTCTGATTCTCCAACACCTCTCAGGGTTGTTTCCCTGCTCATAAAGTACTGTCCTTTGGTATTATCTGCTGGTGCCCCTCTTCATTGGCTCATCTCCATCTTTTGAAACTGATACTTTGGCAATCTTCAGCACATACCAAAGCACTCCCATTAGGCCTTCCTCGATAAAACCATCCACTCGCCATTCACACTCTTCCCCCACCCCTCCTTCCCTGGACCAGGATAGAATGTTTCCGTTGACACTTAAATGTTTTGGCTAAAAGGATTCACTCAGAATATTTACAATTCACGTTGCATTCAGGGTCAAGCTTTGCATACATCTGTTTAGCTTCAAACTGCACTTGTTACATTTCAGCATGAGATCAAGGCTTTCTTCACACAGAGCTTTTATCCTGTGATTGAAATGGCTCTGTCATGGAAGTTTGCGGGCTCTTTACAAGATGCCATGAACCTCCAGGGCATCTCCTGTTCTAAATACCCTTTGTTCCATTTTTAAATAGATTGCAGATAATGAGCGATCCAATTACCCCGTTGTGTTCCTCTTGAGTTCCCTCCATGAAAAGAGGAACAGTGGCAAGAAGAGGAGCAAGAGAGAAGATATAGAAGGAAGCAACCTTTATTGACAAATATCAAATAAGCATGGATTTAGGAAATGAGAGAGAGAGAGAGAGAGAGAGAGAGAGAGAGAGAGAGAGATTAATAAAAGTGGTGAGATAAACTTAACTATGTAAGGGTAATAAGGAATATTACCTTATATGTTGAAATAAGGAAATGTAGGGAAGACAACATGAAAAATGGGAAAAAGAAAAGCACACTGTGTCAATAGGAACTGTGGTCCAACACTTCTGGAGAGCACCAGGTTTGGAGAGGCTGAAATTGAGGTTTTGTCCATGTTCCTCCCAGCCTGCTGCCCCACCATCTACATAGCAGAGCTGCTGGAGGTTGTCTCGGATGTGGTGTTGGTTTTCTCCATTCCAACAGGTTTCTGAAATTCCCACTATATCCAGGTTCTCCTTTAAAACCAAGGACTCCAGCTGTCCCATTTTGGCTCAGAGGCTTCTAGCAACACCTATAAACTGTGTCCCTCTGGCATGTGCACTTATTGCTATGACACTTGCCGGAGACTACCCTGGATGGAGGTTTAAAGTGGTCTTAGATAGGGTTGCACTCCTCCGAAAAGACCAGAGTCTTTTGCAAAGTCTGGGAGTCCTCCTAGATGCTGTGCTAACTGAAGACGCTCAGCTGGCTGCAGTGTCCAGGAGTGCATTTTACCAGCTGCAGCCCTATCTGGAGAGGGTGGATGTTGCCTCAGTTATGCACTCACTACTGACGTCCAGGCAGGGCAACTGTGTAGTGCATTGTACATGGGGCTGCCTTTGGAAACAGTGGAGAATCTACACTCGGTACAGAATGTCGTCCCCCGACTGTTGTGGGGTGAGACAGTCAGATCACATAATGCCTATGATGCACCAGCTGAACTGCTTACCAGTGTGTTTCTGAGCCCAGTTGACAGAGCTGTTTTTGATAGGGATGGCAGAGAACTCCACCACAGATTTCAGTGATGCCGAATGCACTGGCATTTGGCCCCACGAAACTCATGGCGGAACGGCCTCCCACCCCCCACCACCTCGTGGAATAGCCCCAGAATGAAACTTGCTTGGGGCTCCGGTGGTGGCTGGTCTTTGACCGGCTGCCGCGGCCGCCATTTGCATCCAGCGAGGCTGCCGTGACAGGCTATGTAAGTATTTACATAGCGTTTCATGGCAAAGAGCAGGGACGCAAATGGCGGCCACTACCCCATTTGTGTGGCTGCCTTTACCGTGATAGGCTATGTAAATACTTATGTAGCCTATCACGGAAAGAGCAGCAGCACAAATGGCATAGCGGCTGCCATTTGCGTCCCTGCGCTTTGCTATGATAGGCTATGTAAATATTTACACAACCTATCACGGCAGCCTCACAGGACGCAAATGGTGGCTGCTACAGTGGCTGCCATTTGCGTCCGCAGCAGCCCGTCAGCGGCTGGAACTCCAGCTGCAGATGGTCCTGGCCGGCAGCTCTGCAGAGGCACCATGGAGCAGAGCTGGCCAGGGAGGATTCGGGGGGGAGGGACGGAGCGCCTCCCCCCCGGCCAGAATTTCGGGGGGAGGGAAGGAGCACCTCCCCCCCACCGCGAATGTCACCCTTCGAAAAGGTAAGTGACTTTCGTACATCCCTATTGAGCACACTCCGGGAGAGAGCGCAGGACAGGAAGGCCTGGCGTGCTATGGTCCATGGGGTCACGAAGAGTCGGACACGACTTAATGACTGAACAACAACAACAATCCCTACACCAATGATTTTTTTTTTTGAAATCACCATTGACAATAGTGGACTTTCTTTTCATTTACATTGCAAACATATCTGTGTCAACTCAGGAACAAGTCCTATAAGCATAAGACTTCTCTCGGGGTATATTATTATCAAACAGAGCATAACTTCTCAAGGCGCATGTGTTAATCTGAAAATGTCTTTGAACTCATAGCCCTCACATTCATTTGATACTAGATGTTGACATGGCATATGATCCTGGCTGCAAGTGACTTTGTTACCAACAGAATAATATCTGTAAGCCAATTTGTCCATTAAAGAAACCTGTGAAATTAAATAATCAGAAATCTCTCTCTCTCTCTCTCTCTCTCTCTCACCCCCTACCCAGTACTTTGGACTTCTGTTCAGACATGCCTCCTTGTCGACCGCGACAAGGAAATGAGTGCGGAGAGAGAGACTGTGAGGCATCCCCATTTCCTGCACTGAAGTGAAGACTGAACCCCAACCCCTTTGAGACCCAGTTCTCCTCAGTCAAGCAAGATTTGGCACTAGCCATCAGCAGACTGTCTCCTGTTCTCCTACTATGCCATTGTCCCTGCACACTGCCCAGTACCACTTTCATGTGTTCCTTTACCCTCCTTGGCTGTAATGACAGAACAGGGCAACAGAGAATCTGGAACTGGGAATTGGGAACCAAATTCAGCCTTGTCCTTGGTTAGCAAGTGCCCCCTTTTCCATGGATTTATTCCTGAATGTGCATCTTCAGACATGCCACCTGGACACTTGAAGGGTTTAATGGGTTCCCCACCCCTGCAGGAGTAATCTGACCCACGCACTCTAAAACCTTTTAGGTTATGATGAATCCATGACAACAGAATTCTTTGGAACACTCCAAGAACCCACAGATCTCTTTCATCCTGACTAGGAAAGACACACTCAAGTGTATATCCTGCCATATGTGTAGGGCCAGATATGAAGTGAGAGAGGCCCATGGATGTCCTGGAATTATGGAAATTTGAGCCGTACCAGGTGAGGGAGTTTCAGCATGAATGTTCAAGTTGGTTCAGGGAAAACTAACACAGCCTCTGACCGAGACAACCTTTGGCAAGCTCCAACAGGCAGATGGTTGGGCAGTGGGTTGGGCACTACACCAAGAGAATCCCTATCTCAGGTGTCCCCAAAGTGGAGATTCCAGATGTGTGGGGCTGCAACTCCCCAGTGCAGCATTATGGATGGGGAATGTGGTCCAGCACATCTGGAGAGCACAAGGTTGGGGAAGGATTCCCAGGTGTATTCAGAGATGCTTCCGTTCACTCTGGCCTCCTTAGCTCACTCCTGTCCAGACACCTCACACTCGTAACACCATATATCCTCACATGAGGTCTTGCTCCTGTCTCTTGTGGATGTGATATTTCACAGAAGGCTGGCCAAAGCCGACTGTCCCCTCAGTACTCTCAGCCAGAGGAGGGAGCCACGCCTGGGAATTTGTACACACAGGCTGTCACCAGCTGTGCATGAACAGAGAGTTTGGAAAGTTGCAGAGCAGGTGCTCCTTCTCCTTGCAATTATCAAAACCATGGTGATGTATTTTCTTCTTCTGATTAAAGCTCAAGGGATTTATTTCCAGAGCTCACGTTTGAGTCCCCTGACATAAACATCAGATTCGAGAACAGCACAAGATGACATCTTGCATCTAGGACTGGCACAAAAATGCCTCCTGGCCAATGAGAGGTGGGGAGGAAGTTTGAGGCAGGAAGACTGTGTGGGTGTGGGTTTTTCTTCCTATCATCCCCTTCAGATTTGAAGCCTTGGCTGGCTGGGCTGCATCTCAACTTTGAAAGCCACAGAAGCCTCGGTCCGGCAAGGGGGCTCTGGCTTCTTCCAAGCATTCTTCCAATTAGATGAGAGGTTCGAGGCAAAGGCTGCACTAGGCATACTGAGAATGATTCTGCTCTTGCTGTTGCTGGTGCTCCCCCAGGGAACCTGTGGGATGCTTACAGCCAAATGCCCCTTGACTCTGGAAAGGGACAAAATCGAGCCATGGAGTTATTACAGGCCAGGAGACATCCTCATTAATGGGTTCATTTCTGCAGCATATCCATCTTTTTCAGTTGACAACACTTTCAACACGCCTCCCACTAGCAACCTTCTACCAAGGCAAGTAATGTAGTCACAGAGTTTTTTGCTATTTCAATTCCTACTGATTTCATGAGGTCCAATTATCCCTGTATTTCCAGGGACTTTCCCCATTCTCTCGTGCCTGCCCCAGGCAAAGAGTTCATCCTACATTGCCTTGGGGGAAAGGCTTCAGGGCTCCTTCAAGGTAAAGCCCCACCAACGCACAGCCTGCCATATCATGTGCTGCAGTTAGCCAGATTCCTTCTGAAAACTGTAGCAACACATTGGAGGACAATGAGGTCTTTGTGCCATAACTTTGATGTTCAGAAGAGACATCCATTGTTGTTGTAAGCCCGGGAACCGATGCTGGAGGCCTCTGGCTAAGAGGGTGAATGAAGCTGACTGTGTCCTTTGTTTTATACACATCCCTGTGTTGCCAGAGGAGGGCAGGCTGTTGTAGAGGAAACGAATCCAGCACAGCGAGGCGGGCAGAGCAGAACAATCAGCAAAGGTTAAGCCTGGGAGGGGAGGCCGTACAGCGAGGCGGAGACCTTTGGTGGAGACTAGGAACAGGGGCCAGAATTATTTTCAACTATTAAAAATGGGAGGGTGGGTGTTTTTTAGCTGCTGAATGGATTTGTATATGACGTACTGTGTGTGTGTGTGTGTGTGTGTGTGTGAGTGTGTGTGTGTGTGATAGAGATGCCAACAGTAGGATGTGGACCCCTATGACTTCACTTGACCTGCAGCCTGTGGTAAGTAACACAGTGAAATCCAGGAGATGGTCCCCTCCTGATCGCCCAAGCCCTTTGCCCATGTTCCCCTTCCTCTTCCTATGACCTTCCTCCTCCTCCTTGCCTTTTCTGCCTCTTCACCTGTCCTGTTGAAGTGTAGGAACAGTGCTACATGGCAAATTATTTCCCTGCAAAATTATTTGCATGTATGAATATCGCAGATATTTGTCCTAATGGGTGAGACTCTAGTGAAGTCATTCCATATATAAGAAAGGAAAAGAAACTGGACTTGGAAATTATAGACCACTTGGCCTATTGAATGCAACCTCTAAATATATACAAGATTTATATTGAATTAATCTATCTGAAATTATTATAAATATCATTTCATATAGTCTCTTTTTCCAGTGATGCACAACATAATACTTGCACTTTCACAGCAGTTGCACACTGTCCAGCTCAACTCTAAGATCTCTTTCTTGGTCAGTCACCAATAACTTAACAGGTGGTCATCACAACACCTTGTGGTAGCAAATTCCACAGTTCAACTCTGGGCTGTGTGAAGAAACCCTTCCGTTGATCTGTCCTGAATCTCCCACCATTCAGCTTCATGGGATGCCCCTTTGTTCTCATATGATGAGAGAGGGAGAAAAATGTCTCCCTATACACTTTCTCCACACAAGCATAGTTTTCTAAAACACTATCATGTCTCCCCTGATCTGCCTTTTCTCTAAAAGTTGTAACCTTCCCTCATAGGGGAGATACTCCAGCTCCTTGATCATTTTGGTTGCCCCTTTCTGCATTTTTATGCAACTCTACAATGTTCTCTTTGAGGTGTGGTGACCAGAACTATCCACAGTATTCCAAGTGTGGTCACACCAAAGATTAGTATAAGGGGATTATGGTCTTGACAGTTTTATTTCCAATCCCTTTTCTAATTATGCCCAACATGAAATGTCATCATGTCATTATTTTCATCAAGTTGTGCACCATATCTCTGATTATTCTTTGGTAGGTTGTGTGTGCTTCATTGCAGCACTGGAATGTACGTATGCCCTGGCTTTGTTTTGAAATGGTGTCATCCCCTCTCCAGTCTCTCCTCATCCTTTCCACATCTGCTAGCTGGTGAGGGACCAAGCACAGAGTGGCAGCAGCATCTAGGGGGTCTCCTGAGGTGTAACAGACGTATGTGGAGAAGCTGAAGGCAGCTTGACCTGGGTGTAGGCGGAATGTACCTCAGCTGGATGGTGATGGTAGGAAGGTGGGTGTGAGAACTCATGGACTGCATTTAAAAATGCAAAGTCAGCAAACTAGGGGAAAGGGAGGGTAGTTCTTGAGAAGTGATACAGAGGACCTGGAAAGCCACAGAGCTCAAGCTCTATGAGGAATACAATCATCTTGAGGTAACATGGAGACAAGGAAAGAGAGGCCTCCAGAACCACCAGGGAGGAGACCTGAGGGTTTTCCTGAATGTGGTCAAATATCCTCAACTGCTTTCAGGGCACTTTTAATCCTTTCTTCCTTGGGAAGAGAAATAGGAGGCAGGGGAGGGCAAGAGAGCTTGGAGAACAGACCAGAGAAGATCACCTGCAGAAGGGTTTGCACTCTGTTCCCCTGAAAACTTACCTGTCTACATTTCGAGAGGGCTCAGATCCTCAGTGGACTCCCGTGCCTCAGGAGAGAAATAATCCCTGTGGCAGAGAATCCTTCTCACTTGCAGGAAGGAAGGAGGCCTTGTTTATTGATTGATTTGGTTTGATTTGTATTCGTCCTTTCTACCAAAACAATGTCTCTCCAGGTGGCCCTCTCTGCTGTGAGATCTGGAAAATATTATAGTGTGCCTTGCTGTTGAATTAACCAGATAAATATTGCATCATTTTCTTAAGGATGAAGTAAAGCATCATTTCTGTCCATTACTAATGGAGGCAGAAGAGGCTGGAGGGTTTGATGTTCCTTTTGACACCCCCTCACCCTTCAATAAATGGATTATGGCATTTAGCCCTAGGACAAGGATATTCAGCACACACAGACATACTGCTCCAAAAGACAGAAACCACTAAGTGTGATTGGCTATTGTGCTCCTGGCTTGCATTTCTGATGAGTGATAGCATGAGTTGTTGTTGTTGTTGATGTTCAGTCGTTAAGTGTGTCCGTCACTTGGTGACCCCATGGACCATAGCACGCCAGGCCTTCCTGTCCTCCGCTCTCTCCTGGAGTATGCTCAAATTCATATTAATTGCATTGGTGATGCTATTTGGCCATCTCATTCTCTGCCATCCCCTTCTCCTTTTGCCTTCAATCTTTCCCAGCATCAGGGTCTTTTCCAGGGAGTATTCTCTTTGCATTAGGTGGCCAAAATATTTGAGCTTCAGCTTTAGTATCTGTCCTTCCAATGAGCAGTCAGGGTTGATTTCCTTTAGGATTGACTGATTTGACCTCCTTGCAGTCCAGGGGAATCATAAGAGTTTTCTCCAGCACCACAGTTTGAAGGCATCGATTCTTCAGTGCTCAGCCTTCCTTATAGTCCAGCTCTAACAGCCATATGTTGCTACTGGGAAAACCATAGCTTTGATTATACGAACCTTTGTTGGCAAGGTGATGTCTCTGCTTCTTACTATGCTGTCTAGGTTGGCCATAGCTTTCCTCCCAGGGAGCAAGAGTCTTTTAATTTCATGGATACAGTCACCATCTGTGGTGATCTTGGAGCCCAAGAAAATAGCATCTGTCACTGCTTCCATTTCTTCCCCTTCCATATGCCAGGAAGTGATGGGGCCAGATGCTATGATCTGAGTTTTTTTAATGTTGAGTTTCAAGCCAGCTTTTGCACTCTCCACTTTCACCTTCAACAAGAGGCTCTTTAGATCCTCTTCGCTTTCTGCCTTTAGGGTGGTATCGTCTGCATATCGGAGGCTGTTGATAATTCTCCCGGCAATCTTAATTCTGACCTGTGATTCATCCAACCTGGCGTTTCTCATGATGTACTCTGCATGTAAATTAAATAAGCACGGTGACAATATACAGCCTTGTCATATTCCTTTCCCAATTTGGAACCAATCGGTTGTTCCATGTCTGGTTCTTAATGTTGCTTCTTGTCCCTCATACAGGTTTCTCAGGAGACAGGTAAGGTGGTCTGGTACTCCCATCTCTTTAAGAATTTGCCACAGTTTGTTGTGATCCACACAATCCAAGGCTTTAGCATA
The DNA here is from genome assembly GCF_057233095.1 of Heloderma suspectum. Lineage (NCBI taxonomy): Eukaryota > Metazoa > Chordata > Lepidosauria > Squamata > Helodermatidae > Heloderma > Heloderma suspectum. The sequence goes on from NC_139459.1 coordinate 400,909,175, forward strand.
GTCAATGAAGCAGAAATAGACATTTTTCTGGAATTCTCTTGCTTTCTCCATGATCCAGTGAATGTTGGCGATTTGATCTCTAGTTCCTCTGCCTCTTCGAAACCCAGCTTGTACTTCCAGTAGTTCTCAGTTCGCATACTGCTGAAGCCTAGCTTGTAGGATTTCGAGCATGAGCTTGCTGGCATGTGAAATGAGCATAATTGTACAGTAGTATGAACACTCTTTGGCATTGCCCTTCTTTGGAATTGGAATGTAAACTGACATTTCCAGTCTTGTGGCCACTGTTGAGTGTTCCAAATGTGTTGGCATATTGAGTGCAGCACTTTAACAGCATCATCTTTTAGGATTTTAAATTCTTTGTCCTTTATCATGCCCATCTGTGCACAAAACGTTCCCTTGAGATCTCCAATTTTCTTGAAGAGATCTCTAGTCTTTCCCATTCTATTGTTTTCCTCAATTTATTTGCATTGTTCATTTAAGAAGGCCTTCTTGTCTCTCCTTGCTATTCTCTGGAACTCTGCATTCAGTTGGATATATCTTCCCCTTTCTCCCTTGCTTTTCGCTTCCCTTCTTTCCTCAGCTACTTGTAAAGCCTCATCAGACAGCCACTTGGCTTTCTTGCATTTCTTCTTCTTTGGGATGGATTGAGTTGCTGCCATTCAGGTGACCATCATATATTCAGGTGGCCATCATATATTCAGGTGACCATCATATCTACTATTGTGGGCAAGAATCCCTTAGAAGAAATGGAGTAGCACTCATAGTCAACAAAAGGGTGGGAAAAGCAGTACTGGGGTACAATCTTAAAAATGATAGAATGATCTCAGTACGAATCCAAGGCAAACCATTCAACATCACAGTAATTCAAGCCTATGCCCCAACCACTGAGGCCGAAGAAGCTGAGGTTGATCAGTTCTATGAAGACCTACAACACCTTCTAGAACTAACACCAAAAAAAGATGTCCACTTCATCATAGGGGATTGGAATGCTAAAGTAGGAAGTCAAGAAATCACCGGGATAACAGGCAGGCATGGCCTTGGTGTACAAAATGAAGCAGGACAAAAGCTAATAGAGTTTTGCCAAGAGAACATGCTGATCATAGCAAACACTTTTTTCCAACAGCACAAGAGGCGACTCTACACATGGACGTCACCAGATGGTCAATATCGAAATCAGATGGATTATGTCCTTTGCAGCCAAAGATGGAGAAGCTCCATACAGTCAGTCAAAACAAGACCTGGAGCTGACTGTGGCTCAGATCATGAGCTGCTTCTTGCAAAATTTCGGCTTAAATTGAAGAACGTCGGGAAAACCACTAAACCGTTCAGGTATGACCTAAATCATATCCCTGATGAATATACAGTGGAGGTGAGGAATAGATTTCAGGGATTAGACCTGATAGACAGAGTGCCTGAGGAACTATGGACGGAGGTCCGTCACATTGTTCAGGAGGCAGCAACGAAATCCATCCCAAAGAAAAAGAAATGCAAGAAAGCCAAGTGGCTGTCTGATGAGGCTTTACAAGTAGCTCACGAAAGAAGGGAAGCGAAAAGCAAAGGAGAAAGGGGAAGATATACCCAACTGAATGCAGAGTTCCAGAGAATAGCAAGGAGAGACAAGAGGGCCTGCTTAAATGAACAATGCAAAGAAATCGAGGAAAACAACAGAATGGGAAAGACTACAGATCTCTTCAAGAAAATTGGAGATCTCAAGGGAACGTTTTGTGCACAGATGGGCATGATAAAGGACAAAGAAGGCAGGGACCTCACAGAAGCAGATGAGATTAAGAAGAGGTGGCAAGAATACACAGAAGAACTATACAGGAAAGATCTGAATGTCCCTGATAGCCATGATAGTGCGGTCACTGAACTTGAGCCGGACATCCTCGAGAATGAAGTCAAGTGGGCCTTAGGAAGCATTAGTAACAACAAAGCTAGCGGACATTACAGTATTCCAGCTGAGCTATTTAAAATCCTAAAAGATGATGCTGTTAAAGTGCTGCATTCAATATGCCAACAAATGTGGAACACTCAACAGTGGCCACAAGACTGGAAAAGGTCAGTTTACATTCCAATTCCAAAGAAGGGCAACGCCAAAGAGTGTTCAAACTACCGCACAATTGCGCTCATTTCACATGCCAGCAAGGTGATGCTCAAAATCCTACAAGCTAGGCTTCAGCAGTATGTGAACCGAGAACTACCGGAAGTACAAGCTGGGTTTAGAAGAGGCAGAGGAACTAGAGATCAAATCGCCAACATTCGCTGCATCATGGAGAAAGCAAGAGAATTCCAGAAAAACGTCTATTTCTGCTTCATTGACTACGCTAAAGCCTTTGATTGTGTGGATCACAACAAACTGTGGCAAATTCTTAAAGTGATGGGAGTACCAGACCACCTTACCTGTCTCCTGAGAAACCTGTACGAGGGTCAGGAAGCAACATTAAGAACCAGACATGGAACAACCGATTGGTTCCAAATTGGGAAAGGAGTACGACAAGGCTGCATATTGTCACCCTGCTTATTTAACTTATATGCAGAGTACATCATGAGAAATGCCGGGTTGGATGAATCACAGGTCGGAATTAAGATTGCTGGGAGAATTATCAACAACTTCCGATATGCAGACGATACCACCCTAATGGCAGAAAGCGAAGAGGATCTCAAGAGCCTCTTGTTGAGGGTGAAAGAGGAGAGTGCAAAAGCTGGCTTGAAACTCAACATTAAAAAAACGGAGATCATGGCATCTGGCCCCATCACTTCCTGGCATATGGAAGGGGAAGAAATGGCAGCAGTGACAGATTTTACTTTCTTGGGCTCCAAGATCACCGCAGACGGTGACTGTAGCCATGAAATTAAAAGACGCTTGCTCCTTGGGAGGAAAGCTATGGCCAACCTAGACAGCATAGTAAGAAGCAGAGACATCACCTTGCCGACAAAGGTCCGTCTAATCAAAGCTATGGTTTTCCCAGTAGTAATGTATGGCTGTGAGAGCTGGACTATAAGGAAGGCTGAGCGCCGAAGAATTGATGCTTTTGAACTGTGGTGCTGGAGAAGACTCTTACGAGTCCCCTGGACTGCAAGGAGGTCAAATCAGTCCATCCTAAAGGAAATCAACCCTGAGTGCTCATTGGAAGGACAGATAATGAAGCTGAAGCTCCAATATTTTGGCCACCTAATGCAAAGAGAAAACTCTCTGGAAAAGACCCTGATGCTGGGAAAGACTGAAGGCAAAAGGAGAAGGGGACGGCAGAGGATGAGATGGCTAGATAGCATCACGGATGCAATGAATATGAACTTGAGCACGCTCTGGGAGAGAGCGGAGGACAGGAAGGCCTGGCGTGCTATGGTCCATGGGGTCACGAAGAGTCGGACACGACTGAACGACTGAACAACAACAACAACGAGTTGCTGCCTCCTGAACAATGTTACGGACCTCCGTCCATAGTTCCTCAGGCACTCTGTCTATCAGGTCTAATCCCTGAAATCTATTCCTCACCTCCACTGTATATTCAGAAGGGATATGATTGAGGTCATACCTGAATGGTTTAGTGGTTTTCCCTACGTTCTTCAATTTAAGCCGAAATTTTGCAACAAGAAGCTCATGATCTGAGCCACAGTCAGCTCCAGGTCTTGTTTTTACTGACTGTATGGCGCTTCTCCATCTTTGGCTGCAAAGGACATAATCAATCTGATTTCAATATTGACCTTCTGGTGATGTCCATGTGTAGAGTCGCCTCTTGTGCTGTTGGAAAAGTGTGTTTGCTATGATCAGCATGTTCTCTTGTCAAAACTCTATTAGCCTTTGTCCTCCTTCATTTGGTACACCAAGGCCATGCCTATCCTGGTGATTTCTTGACTTCCTACTTTCGCATTCCAATCCCCTATGATGAAGAGGACATCTTGTTTTTGATGATAGCATGAGTAACGTTCTGGAAATAGAATCCAGAGCACTCTATTGCCTGGAGTGGTTTGTGGAGTCACAGAAGCACCATCTGAATGTGTTCTTTCTTTGGTATGATTTTGCAGGAAAAATAATGGAGTGTTTTGGGAACTTCTGTCCATCCAGTATGCCATTCAGAAGATCAACCATAATCCCAGCCTGTTACCCAACATCACCCTGGGTTACAGCATCTATGAGAGCTATTACGATGGCAGAATGACTTCTGATTCCTTATTAGACCTGCTCTCTACTGGGCAGGCAAATGTTCCCAACTACAACTGTAGACAAAGGAATGAACCATTGGCTGTTCTTGAAGGATGTGACTCTGATTTCTCCATGCAGATTTCAAACATTCTGGGCATCTACAAAATCCCACAGGTGAGGATGGAGAGGGGTAGGTGGTTTGCATCTATATCCAGTTTGCAATTTCTCCAGGATATGGAAAAAAGTGGGCAGTGGCCATCCACACTGATACTGGAAACTAGGAATGTCAGAGAATTCCGCAACGGAATGAAATGGGATCGAATTCCCTTCAGTCCATGCCACGGAATCCTCTGTGGAACCGTACCACGAGGTCCCGCGGAACCAGCATTCATGCGGCTTTTTTTTGTCATCCGCACACAGTCGCGAAATTTTTGTAAATAAAAACACAAGGTAGTATATTCCGATAATAAATACGTACTTTTTTAAAAAAAAAAACACGAATTCTGCTCACCGCCTTGTTTGTGGGTGTTCTTTTTCAATTGAAATCCTCCGTCTCCATTTACTTTCAGCCAGAACACTTCCTCCTCCTCAGGGCTTCCCAAAACAAGGCTGCCCTAGGTGTGCCTGAGTGATGCACTCTGTGTTGAAAGCAACGCTGTTTTAAAGAAAGAAAAAACCTTTTAAAATGACCATGCCGGTCTGCAGCCCTGCATGAGTATCCCCCCCCCCCCCCCGCTAGGCTTTCTATTTCCATATCCAGCCTTGTCGGTGACATTGTGAGGCTAAAATGGAGAGGAGAACCAACTCTGTGCATGTCTACTCAGAAGTAAGTCTTATCGAGTTCAATGTGACTTACTCCTACACATGTCAGCACCCCACTTGCCCCCAGCTCAGCTTTGTATTTCCACATCCAGCTCATTATCGATACTCCTGTTAGTTATCTCAGAAGGCCCTTGGGTGAATGGGGGGGGGGGTTCCAGGGAACAGTTGGATGGAGGGAGATTCCCCCCCCACACACACACACACATAATGGAAGAATATAGTTCTTCATATTCCCTGGTATGTTTATTCCTCATTTTGTCCCTTCCCTGAGCATGTGCGGAGTGTGATTTTTATTCAAACAAAGAGAAGGTTGAAGATCTTTCCCTTCATGCTGCATTTGTACAAGTGAAGTGTGACTGCTTCAGAAAGAACTTTCCATTATACTGTCTCTTTTTCTTCATGAGTTTCATAAAAGAAGTATGATCTAGTGGTTACAGTCCAGCCCAAAGTCACCCAGTGAGATAAGTAACAGGAGGTTTGCTAATGAGCTGGATGTGGAAATACAAAGCAGAGCTGGGGGCAAGTGGGGTGCTGACATGTGTAGGAGTAAGTCACATTGAACTCGATAAGACTTACTTCTGAGTAGACATGCACAGAGTTGGTTCTCCTCTCCATTTTAGCCTCACCATGTCACCAACAAGGCTGGATGTGGAAATAGAAAGCCTAGCAGGGGGAATAACACTTGTGCAGGGCTCCACACCGGCATGGCCATTTAAAAAGGTTCTTTCTTTCTTTCTTTCTTTCTTTCTTTCTTTCTTTCTTTCTTTCTTTCTTTCTTTCTTTCAACAGCATTGCTTTAAACCAAGAGTGCATCGCTCAGGCACACCTAGGGCAGCCTTGTTTTGGGAAGCCCTGAGGAGGAGGAAGTGTTTTGGCTGAAAGTAATCACTGCACGTCTCAGGGCAGGGGAAAAGATACGTAAATATCTATGAAAGATAGCCTTTCTTATGGAAGTTATGCAGAATTATGGCTGTCGGAACGGATCTATCTTCGTAATTCTTGGAGCGGAACAAAAGGAGGAGAATTCTGGGGGCTTGCGAACGACGGTACGGAGCACTGGCGGCAAACTGCAGAAGTCAAGTGGCACGGAAGGTTCACAATTTGTACATCCCTACTGGAAACCTAGTTTTGAAGAGTGTTGAAAGTGATCTGGTTTAAACCGAGGTTTAAACAGCCTTGGACTCTGCCCCCTGTTCTGACCTTTAGAGAACTTGTGCACTGTATTCGTGTCCACATTTACTCAGTACAAAATCCTCTAGCATTCAATATGGCTTAGCAAGTGTTTGAGATTGCACCTTCGGCATCTTCCCTTCGTTTTTATTTTTAAAAGCCAGAGGGGAGGGGTGAGCAAGGAGGATGGCTGGAACATTAAGCAGCACAGCCAGCCTTTCAAGGGAAGATACTTCAACACAAAGCACATAATGGAACTCGCTGCCACAACATGCAGTGACAACCACCAACTCAGATGGGTTTTTGAAAAGGGAAGACAAATTCAAGGAGGACAAAGCTATCAGTGGCTACAAGCCATGGTGGCTACATATTACCTCCAGTATCAGAGGCAGTATGGCTATGTGCACCGGTTTCTGGGAACCATGAACAAAAGGGTGCTGTTGAATTCGGGTTCTGTTTGTATGCTTCAGGGCATCTGGTTGGCCACTGTGTGAACAAAACGCAGATCTAGCCTGGGGATTCTTATGTTTCATCCAAAACAGTCCATGGTGGATTCTGCAGCAGACCAGCTTTTCCTTTGTTGGGCAGATTCCACAGATGTGTGGACGGTTTTTCTGACTTTCCTGAATTTTGCCCAAATTTGGTCATAGAGAAATATACACAATAAAAAACCCACCAAAAATTGCATATCCTCAAAGGCTAAAGAGTGAAAATGCGCATTTCTGAGGATTTTGCTCATTTCTGCCAAAGCAAATTTGCACAAAAGTAGGGGTGTACGAAACCCCACTTACCTGGCTCCGCCAGGTTTCGCAGGTGCGGGGAGGCAATCCATTCCTCCCACCAGAATCCTCGACGGGGGGGGGAGGAGATCCGTTCCTCCCCCCACCCGGAATCCTGCCCGGCCGGCTCCACTCCCTGGCCAGGCCGCAGAGCCACCAGCTAGGCTAACCTGCATCGGGGCCTCCAGCCGCTGCCGGGCTGCTGTGGACACAAATGGCATCCTGCGTAGGGGACGCCATTTGCGTCCCTAAGCAAGCCCATGATAGGCTACATAAATATTTACGCAGCCTATCATGGCTAAAGCAGGAATGCAAATGGCATAGAGGACGCCATTTGCGTCCCTGCTTTAGCCATGATAGGCTACGTAAATATATACGTAGGCTATCATGGGCCGGCGTAGGGACACAAATGGCGGCCGCTATGACGGCCGCCATTTGCGGTCACAGCAGCCCGGCAGCGGCCGGAGCCACCGCCACCGGAGACGGAGCTGCAGCCAGGTAGGCTCCACTTCGCGGGGCTTTTGTGGGTGGGGGTGGGGGGCTCCGTTCCACCATGGATTCTGGGGGGCCGAATTCACTGGAATTTGGCCCCCCTGGGATCCATGGCAGAATTCTCTAACATCCTTATGCAAAAGTAGCGATGACGGAGAATTCCACCATGGATTTCAGTGATTCCCCAGACACCCATGGCAGAACGGCCTGCCCCCCCCCATGGATTACCCCCGGGATGAGACTTACCTGGGGTGGATGTTCCAGACGGCGGCAGCTCCAGAGGCGGCGGCGGTGGCTGGTCTTTCGACTGAATGCCGCAGCTGCCATTTGCATTCTGGGCTTTGCCATGATAGGCTATGCAAGTCTTTATGTAGCCCATCACAGCAAGCCAAGTAAAAAAAAAAAAAAAGCGTATGCAAATAGCAGCGGCTACAGCGGCTGCCATTTGCATTCCTTATTTTTCAATGTTTTAGTCTACGCAAATATTTACCTAGACTATTACGACAAAAAAAAAAGGGGGAACGCAAATAGTGTAGTGGGCGCTATTTGTGTTCCTTTATTATTCGCCGTTTTAGCCTACGTAAATATTGATGTAGGATAAAATGGCGAATAATAAAGGAACTCAAATAGCGCCCACTACGCTATATGCGTTCCCCTTTTTTTCATCATAATAGTCTACATAAATATTTACATAGACTAAAACGGCAAAAAATAAGGAATGCAAATGGCGGCCACCGTAGCTGCCGCCATTTGCATATGCTGTTTTTTTTGGGGGGGGGTTACCCAGCTGTGATAGGCTACGTGAAGGCTTACATAGCCTATCACAGCTCCCTGGCTGGACACAAACGGCGGCTGCTACGGCGGCCACCATTTGCATCCGTACCAGCCGGAAATCTGGCTGCGGACAGCCCTGGCTGGCTGCTCTGCGGAGCCACCATGCAGCAGAGCCAGAGGTCGAGGATTCTGGGGGGAGGGATGGAGCACCTCCCCCCCACCATGAACACAATCCATGAAAAGGTAAGTGACTTTTGTACTTCCCTATGCAAAAGTGGGGGAAAATCTGATTGCATTGATGATTGGATCATAGCATCATAGAATCACAGAATTGTAGGGTTGGAAGGGGCCTACAAAGCCATCGAGTCCAACCCCCTGCTCAATGCAGGAATCCAAGTCAGACCATCCTTGGCAGGTGGCTGTCCAGCCTCGTCTCTTGAATGCCTCCAATGTGGGAGAGCCCACCACCACCCTAGGGAATGGGTTCCATTGTCATATTGCTCGAACAGTCAGGACGTTTCTCCTGATGTTCAGCCGGAATCTGGCTTCCTGTCACTTGAGCCCATTATTCTGTGCCCTGCACTCTGGGATGATCAAGAAGAGATCCTGGCCTTCCTCTCTGTGACAACCTTTCAAGTATTTGAAGAGCGCTATCATATCTCCCCTCAGTCTTCTCTTCTCAAGGATGAACATGCCCAGTTTTTTCAGTCTCTCCCGATAGGGCTTTGTTTCCAGTCCCCTGATCATCTTGGTTGCCCTCCTCTGAACCCTCTCCAGTTTGTCTGCATCCTTCTTCAGGTGTGGTGCCCAGTACTCCAAATGAGTACACAGTACACAGTACACAGTACTCCAAATGAGGCCTAACCAGTGCTGAGTAGAGGGGAACTAGTACTCCCTGGGATTTGGAAGCTATACTTCTATTAATGCAGCCCAAAAGAGCATTGGCCTTTTTTGCAGCCACATCACATTGTTGGCTCATATTCAGCCTGTGATGGACAACAATTCCAAGGTCCTTCTCGCTTGTAGTGTTGTTGAGCCACATATCCCCCATCTTGTAACTGTGCATTTGGTTTCTTTTTCCTAGGTGCAGAACTTGGCATTTGTCCCTATCAAATGTCATTCTGTTGTTTTCTGCCCAGCGCTCCAGTCTATCCAGATCACTTTGAATTTTGTTTCTGTCTTCCAAAGTATTAGCTATCCCACCCAATTTTGTGTCATCTGCAAATTTTATCAGCATTGTAAATGACAGAACGAAAGGCACCTGACTATTCGCAAAACACAGACGGGACAGATTTCACACAATTGGCACTTCCCTAGGGAAGGGTGAATGAGTGATGTTGGATTTTGCTAGGATTCTCCAAGCATCATCTCATCCTGTGCCTGATTCCTGTTTGTGATTATGTCTGCTGCTCGCTTTGCATGAATGGGAGACATTCATTCACTAATGGAGCAGCGATCAAATGGGAGATTTGTGGAAATCTCCCCAGATTTGCACAAATCTCCTACTTTGCACAAATTTCATCCATAAAGTGGTGCTGCTTCCGCCAACTAAGGAAATTAGTGGAAATTAGGAAATTTACGCAAATCGAACAGGCAATCGGGAACAGGAGCCCACGTTCAGCAGTGTGCACATGTTTTCTGCAGACATCTGCTCACACTCACTTTCAGGGCTCCAAGCAGGGCATGCACACATGTTTGGTGAGCAAAAATCAAGTTCTCACACATCCACAGGTGGGAAGCCTCCCTCCCTCCCTCACAAGGACCATCATGTCCTCAGTGTGATGTATACTTGCCCCAGAAGCTTTTGCAGGACACACTTGACAAGACTCCTGCACCAACCTGCCTTTGAAACCTACCTTGCAAACATTTATTCAGAAGAAAGGTTATTGGTCTTCCACATGAGCTATTTCTCTCATCAGTGTATAATTTTTCAGAGAGAAACAAATGATATATTAAAATGTATTATCATAGGAAATGGAATCAGTTTGATTCTAGCAGAAGCATTTGTGCTGACATGTTCTGAGTATTCAATGAGCTCCGAGACTGTTATTTTTAGAGGAACATGAGAAGAGCAAGGGAGAATATTTTCCCAGCTAAAGCAAGTTTGTCACTTAAGTCAGGAAAAATGTGCATCAGAGAAGAAAGCTGGGAAAAGACAACTACTTACTAGACACCTGCCAACGTTCTGCTCACGACACAATTAAATGGACATAAAATACTGTAGGCAGTAAAGAGCAGCTATGAAAGAGAAGCTGGTGGCATCCTGTTCTTACAAAAATATTTAGCTCAGCAAAGCAGACAAGTTATGAAGTAAATATATCACTCCAAATCATAGTTGGGGACTTCGAAAAAAATAATAGCTAATTGTCTGTGGGAAACATATACTAGCAGTTCGAAACACATCATATAAACAGGAGAGGGAAAATACACAAATTCTAAGACACACTATCTGCCCTCACATACTATCTGTCCCTTATTGAAGGACACAACGTCTGTCCTCAGAAAGACAAAGTTGACATTGACATCTTCTCTGCTCAGTTTTGCTTCAAGACCAGAAATATTAGCTGGCTGAGACATTTTACTACTTTACAGGCAATGCTCCTCGAACTATGCTTCAAACATTTTTAAATTGTGTTTTTCTTGCAACCATTGTGTATCTTTGAATATTCATCACTGTTATAGCATAAAATGTAGAAACAGCTTAAGATCTGAAGTAAAAAAAAATGAAAAGACTCCTAAAGCCACCTATCCAAAGCCCCTCTGTGTCAATTTAATACCAGCACGATTTCATACCATTTTGTTTACAATTCCTTGGTGACACTCTGTTCTGGAATATCGAGTGAGATTCATGAGCTGTTGATCCATGATCAAGCTGAATATAGATATCCCATGTCACACAGTTCTTAAAAGGCAAGGTCAAACCTGTCACACCAGTCATTGTTAATAATATGGAGGTAACAAACATTTGAGCTTTGATCAGAAACAAACTGCAACATTTATCTCTTCCTTTCCTTTCCAGCTCAGCTATGCTTTTGCTTCTCAGGTTTGGAATAAGAAAGCTCAGTTCCCCTTTCTCTATCCAATGGTTCCCAAAGAAAAAAATCCATACCCAAGGATAGTCAAACTGCTCCTGCATTTCAGATGGACATTGGTTGGCCTTGTGGCTCCACACACTGACAGTGGAGAGAGGTTCATGAGAACCTTGGCGCCTATCCTTACTAGGAATGGAATTTGTGTTGTTTTGACACAAAGAATCTCAAGAGTGTTTTCATACCGAGTGCAGATCCATCAGGCTTCCTTTCAAAAGTCGGGAGATGTCAATGCTTTTGTTTATGGTGAAGAGAATAGGTCCTTCATTACTGGATTATACACTACGCAACATTATGGTGAACACTATAGAAACCATGCTGCAGGGAACGTCTGGATCACAACAGCTGTATGGGACTTCACTGTGGACTTGGGGAGACATACAATACCTTCCTAGCCCACCCATATATTTTCCTTCCTTATCCAGCCCCCGAAGAGGATAGAATATGGTGCTGTTTGGGACTTTTACTTTCTTATCAAGACATTTGGGAATGAAGCATTTAGTTGTACCTATTCAAAGCATCCATTGTCTGTGAAAGGCTGGGAAAGATGCACGGAGAATGAGAAACTGGAGGCCTTGCCCCAAGAGGACATGGAGCGGATCCTGTCTGTAGACAGCTATGTCCTTTACAACACCGTCCAGGCTGTGGCCCGTGCCTTGCATGCTGCTTATTCTCCCAGATCCAAGAACAGGATGGGGGAGGGTGGAGGCAGGCTGGACATTCAAAGGCAACAGCTATGGCAGGTATTCCCTTTCTCATCACAGCTATCCCTTCCAAATATGATGATCAAGTGTACAATGTGAAATCATCAGCTTGGATTTTGAATGTGAAAAAATATCAAAAGTAGTAATGTCATGAAATGTTGTGTATTTATGGGGCAAACCCAGTTAGGAAACAAGAAAGCTGCCTTTTACTGAATCAAACATTGGACCATCTACACCAGTATTGTCCACACTGACTGGCAGCAGTGGTCCTCCAGGGTTGCAAGCAGGACTCTTTCTTAGCCCTACTGGAAAGATCCTGGGATTGAACTTTGGATCTTGTGCAAGCAAAGCATGTGCTCAACCACTGAGCTACAGCCTCTGCCCTGTTGCAAATCTCCCTGTGTCGGTCCCTCTTTCAGCCAGGTTCACCAGCCACAGAGCACTCAACCAATGTGGTCATAGCCTCCAACATCTTGTCAATCCCCCCACCCCCAAATAGGAAGTGTCAAAGTTGTGGATGAAATTGGCAAGTTCTTTGACAAGTCTGGAATATGGCTCTGCTATGCTAAGCGGAGTATGTGCTGGGCTAAATGAAGCATTCTGCAATGCGCTCTATGTGGGACTGCCCTTTAGGCTGGTCCGGAAGTTTGAGCTAGTGCAGAATGCCGCAGCTCAGCTGTTGTCGGGAGCTGCTCCCTTTCAGCATGTAACTCCTTTGCTGCAGGAACTGCACCGGCTGCCTATTCGCTAACAAGCCAGTTTTAAGGTATGAGTACTAGTGTACAAAGCCCTAACCAACTTCAGACCAGGATACCTGAAAGGGAGCCTTCTTCTTTGCCAACCTGCCCCGTCACTGAGGTCATCGGAGGGCTTGCTCATGGTGGTTCTACATGGACCCATGGCCCGGTTGGAGTCCACCAGGAAAAGAGCCTTCAGTGTGGTAGCCCCCTTCCTGTGGAATTCCCTACCTTTGGAATTCAGGGAGGCACCAACGTTGTGTTGCTTTCGGTGCCTCCTGAAGACATTGTTCAGGTCACTCCTCAAGTGACCAGCTGTGGTTTATTAGGTTCAGAATCTGTTCTTTTAAAAAGTTTTAATTGTTTTAATTATGGGGTTATATTATTTTATCTTGTTATTCACCACTCTGAAATCTTTGATGTGGAGCAGTATATAAAAACTGTAAATAAATAAATGAATGGATGGATGGATGGATGGATGGATGGATGGATGGATAAATGGATAAATAAATAATAAATAAATAAATGAAGTAGTGTGTTGAGAGGATGAAGTCGACAAGAATATTTACAAGAGTGGCATATCCCTCTGCGGGGTTATGTAGCGAACAGCCAGAC